>NW_023425405.1:18187884-18872884 GCF_014108245.1 Pipistrellus kuhlii
GACTTGTGTCAGGAACCAAATACTCAAGCAGTGGGGTGTCCACAGCCCTACAATTTCTCTGTAATTAATAATAATAACCTCTTAAAGTAATTAATGCGGTTTATGTATCTCATTTGCTTAGTGCTTAAATGGTTAGGTGCCAGGACACATTACATAGGCAGGTGTGATGTAAGTCTGTAAAGGTACATGTCACCAGGAGCCTTCCGGCAGCATTACGGGGAGAAAGCTGAAGAATTAGAAGTGGAATCTCTCTGCACCTGTTGGAATAGCGTCATTCCTGGGAGGCCTGGGGCAGAGGCCGTTCAGCTCCTCCCCAACCACGCCATGCAATCGGGAGTGAGCGTGCCGACCCCTCCCGTGCCGTCTGCCTCCCAGGCACCACCCCTCACTCAGCAACACCCGGCACCTGTTAAACGCCTTTATGTTTACAAAGGGACGTTTCTCCGTGACTAAGGGCAACAACTCATGGAGAACTGGAGCCAAATGTGCTACTTTCAATACAGAAGCACGAACATGCACGTGTCTTTTCAATGGTGCCCTCAACAGAAATATGTAATTACAACTCATGCATGTTTACTTACATAATGACATATAGCATCACATATATGTTTGCTGGAAGGAAGCTAGAGAAGGTGCCTTGGGCTGCATTTGCATGGCAAGCATCCTTCTGAGCTGACTGTGTGTTTACTCATGTGGCTTTGAGGGGACGAGGAGAGAGTGAGGAAGGGACAAGCCCTTTCCCCACATCATGGAGCCGGCGCTGCCAGCTCCCCAATGACATGGCAGACGTTTTCCCATCTCTACCCAGGTCAGCTACTGGCAAATAATACACCCTCCAGAGTCCCAGGACCTGGAAATCGGTCACGAAAGAGCAGAAGGACTGACTAGGCCTGTGAGAGAGTCCCCGCCCGCAAGCGAGGCTGCTGACCTGACCCTGACCCTGACCAGCGCAGCGGAGGGTGGGGGTCTGTGTCCGCGGACTCACAGGTGCTGCTGGAGCTCCCACAGCACGGACTTCTCTAGGCTGCTCTCGTTGGAGATGATGAAATGGGGAAGGTCCAGGTCCGGCCTGGACTCCAGCCCCGACGCCCGGAGCAGGGAGGAGCCTCTGTCCCAGCGGCCGAGCTCCCCGGCCGAGGCCGGGCTGGACGGCTCCTCCAGGGGAGAGTGCTCCTCGTAGATGAGCAGGTTCCTGGACCTCACTGGGGGCAAAGCAGAGGACCGGGCGTTAGGGAGACACCAGAAGGCACGGCACGTCCTCCTGGGCTGGGGCAGCGACAGTGTGCCAGGGAACACGGTCGTGAGACGTGTTTGCAAAGTGTGCTCCGCTGAGATCTACAGGATTCCCAGCGGTGCCCAGCCCAATGGGGGAGGGGCACAGGGGAAACCGGGCAAGGGGGCATGACCCTCCCCTGCCCCTTCCCGCCCCTCAGGGGAGAAACTACACTTTCATCACATTTCTAAAATGACGTTCAGATAAGACCCCCTTCAGGAAGGTGAGCTTCTAGAAAGCTCCAGAGGAATGAAACGGAGACCCTCCCCGCATGCCGAGCGCGGCCTTACCCACAGAGGCGGTGTACGGCTCCTGCACGGAATGCTGGCTGGGCAGGGCCATCTTGGTGGCAGAAGGATAGGGCCCGTAGCCCTGAAAGAAGCTGCCGAACGCCACAGCAAAGCACAGCACAACCACCTGCAGGTGAGGGAGAACACGGGGGTGTCAGCCCCAAGGTCCACAGAGCACCCTCTCCGCCCACAGCCCCGGAAGGCCCGGGGAGAGCCTCCCCCCACCGGCCGGCAGACGGACCAGGCCCACGGCCCCCGGACCTGGCAGGCTGGGGAGATGCAGACTGGGGAGTGGGCGGGCGGTTATGGCATGTCTCTTTGGGAAACTCACCATGAGGCAGGTGCCAGTCTGCGTGCCGGCCAGCTTGCAAGTGCGAGAGACCTTGCCCATCACCAGAGTCTGCAGCTTCTGCAGTTGCTGGAGGAGGGCCCTGCGGGTAAAGGAACAGAACCATGAGGCGTCTCAGAGGGGACACAGGCCGTGGGGTCTGCCCCCAGCTCCGGGGCAGGTGCCGTGACTTCATGTCTGAATTGGAAGAGAGAACGCAGGGACAGTCCCCCATGGAAGGACAGGGGACACCAGTGCCTCCTGGGGCTCAAATTAGTGGCTTCCACAGCTACCCAGTTCTGGTGGTGTTCTACGAGGTGAACGCCCGCTGTCCTCCCAACTCCCGCCTTCCCCAATCACCCCTGATGCCTCAGGACTTGTGGGTCAGCCACTGGGGGGAAAGCAGAAAGGCCATTCTGACCGGCTGGTGATGGTGACACAGGGAATTCATTTGCCCAAAGGAGAGAAACACCGAAGATGTGTGAGAAAGAAGAAGCGCAAGGAGAGGAGGGAAATGCCGAGCAGAGAACATGAGAGGATGAGCAGAGGCGGCGGCCCTGACTGGAAAGGACACGGCTCTCACAGAGCCGCACTCCACCGAGACTTGAAGAAAGAGAGAAGGAGGGCAAACCAGCGTGGCCGGGAGGCACACAGCCGCACACCTGCAGCCCGAGGCCTCTGGGGGCTCCGGGCACCGCCCCAGCCAAAACATGAGAGTCAAGAACATGAGAGTGAAGCCAGAACATGAGAGTCAAGCAGCCTGCTCCCCGCACAGGGTCGGAGCCAGGCTCTCGGAACCAGCCTCCGACACGGCTCTGTTAGTTCTCTCGGAAGAGACAGGGAGCAGGAGCAAAAGGAGTGTCCTACCCCTAACACTGGACCAGGCATAATCTTACTCAAGGGGAGGGCTTGGGATGGGAATTGTCTGTTCTGCTCTGAGTACCTTCAGATCACAGAGAGCAGGTGGCGAAATTCCTGGCAAACCCTGTACACAGCACGCAGCAGGCAAGGAGTTTACAGCACACCCTCCTGAATCAGAGTGTCAGAGATGAATTTTACATGAGCTCTTCCCCTCCTCCCCAAGCCCAAGGCGCAAGGCAGAGTGGAAAGATTTTGCAAGCAGATGCTTTTCCTTGAGTCTCAAAGAGTTTCACGCTATGATGTGACTTGAGAAAGGCAGAAGAGTTCACTGGGAAACACTAACCCTTCACAGGTAAGTTGCCCCTGGGTGCCATTTATCTCCTGAATAACTTTCAGGGCCTGAAGGGCAGGCGGGGGGGGGGGGGGGGGGGGGGGCTACGGGTTGCAGCTTCTCCCCGCAAGTGCCACTGGAAGGTGTCTCCTGGGTGTAAACCAGCTAAGGACTAGCTGGCTGGAGGGCGACACTGCTTTCCGCAGTTAAATGGCTAAGAGTGGGGACAGATGGGCGCCATCCTGAGCACACGCAGGGGACGCTTGCTGAACCCATATATCTGTATGTGGTCCCAACCACAGTATTTTCGCCCTGTGCATGATTTTGACTCAAGCAAAACAAAGTCATGCATCCCATTAATATCATTCATTGAAATTCTTTTATATGAAGATTTTTAAGGACTTGGCTGTAAATTTGTTGCTTTGTGGTTTTCTAGAAACATAATCACATGTCGTTGAGACCCGATTAAGTCTTTGAAAGTGTTCTGTGCATTTCTCACAGCTGAGAAATAATGATAGCATGACTGCCTTAAATTCTACTTAAAGATATCCTGTCGTTTGTGACAACATAAGTGACCTTGGAGGGCACTATACTAAGTGAAATAAGCCATGTGGAGAAAGACAAATACCAGGATTATGTAAAATAAAATTTAAAAAAAAGTCAAACTCAGAAAAAACAGTAGAAAAATGAAAAGTAGTTGTCTGGGGCTAGGAGGTGGAGAGAACAGGAAGAGGTTGGTAAAAGGGTACAAATTACCAGCTGTAAGATTAATAAGGTCTAAGGATCTAATGTCCAGCATGGTGGCCATAGTGATAACACTGTTTTGTGTAATTGAAATTTGCTACAAGAGTAAAACTTTAATGTTCTGACAAAAAAAAATTTAAAATAAAAAGGTAAATATGTGAGGTATTAGATGTATTAACTCAGTGTGAGAATTCCTTTCACAGTGTTTATGTATATCAAATCATCATCACACTGTACTCTTTAAATGTGTTACAATTTTATGTGTTAGCTATACCTCCATAAGGCTGGAAGACAGAAAACATTTGCAATAAGTGATCACAGGACGCACAAAGTATTTCTCCTCATTGCCCTTTTTCTCTCTCCTCCCAGAACCTCCCAAGAGCACCCACTCTCTCCCCTGCGCGGCTGCCTTTTCTAAGCTGAGAGCTGAGTGACCCACCCCACACCCACTTCCTGGCAGCTCTCCTTTGCAGAGCTGAGCTGGGGCCGGAAGGAGCACGCATGTTAGTAACCATTATCTGTGCCAGCCCCAAAGCCCTGCTGGGTTCTCTCTGACGTTTTCTGGAAGTCCTGGGGCAGACAGACAAGTGAGCACACAGGAAAGACCCGGATGGACCACGTGCACCACCCTCCCCCCTCCCTTTTTTTTTATTCCAGCACTTCCCATGGCACCAGGTAATAAGGTGGTTGATGCCAGCTAAACTATGGCAAGGGGCCTCCCTGTTTCCTGGGCTGCTTGCTAAAGAGCCACATCTGTGAGTGACGGCCGCCACCATTGCTGGGCACCTCCGCTCCACAGGTGCTCCTGCTGGCAGCGAGGCACCCAAATTCAGCTGTGCTCTGCGCACAGTGGGGGACGTTTCTCCATCCAGGCTCTGTAAGACAGCAGCTTTCCCGGTGGTGCCAAAGCCATTTACTTTACTCTAAAGTCTTAAGGTGTTTTTAAAGTGAGACCACCATTTCCGTTTTCACCAATTGTCCCTATTCACCCTCAACCTTCCCACACCTCCTTCCCTGCCCATCCTCTGCTCCTGCCCAGACTTCAGAATGTGAACCACTGAAAAAACTAAGTCTATCCAGTCCTCGAAATCACACTTCCCTTTCCTTTTCTGGCTGAGATCGTGAGGATTAGAAGGAAGAGTCTCCCAGGAGACTCCGCAGTCCCCCCTACAAACAGAGGGCTCGCAGGCCAGACACGCCTAAACCCCAGCGGCACAATACCTGGGCCACGTGCTGCAGGTTGGGGAGAAGGGGCGCCTCAGGCTGGCTGGGCAAGCAGAGAAGGCGCCTGCCCACTGTGTGGGTTGTCCCTTCTTGGCATCTGTCAGCCCGTCCTCTCCAGACTCAATTACACTCTGAATCCACTGCCAGTGAGACAGGGTGGATAGTGGTCCCTGGCTTCCAGCAGTTTATAATCCAACTCTTTAAGATGAGCAAACATGTGGTTTAAAGAGATATTTTAGTTTGAAATTTTGGTAGAGCAACAGTGACTTATAACGAACGGCTGTTTGCAGCTGCTCTTCACTGCGACTGGCAAGGGTGACCCGGACGGATGGTGGCACACCCATCAGCAGCTGGGAGTGGTCCCCCCTGAGGAAAGGGGGTTAGCTCACCCACCCCGAAAATCTAGGTAGACTTCTGTGGCCTGATAAAGTCAAGGAAATCCATATCCATTCATACAACACTCATTTTTGTCATAAGGAGAGAAAACCAACAGTGATGGAGTTCTGGAAACTTCACAGGCTGAGATACCAAACAGTCTCAAAGACACAGAACTAGTAAATGGAACCCAAAGCCTCACTCCACACCCCGTGTGCTTCCAACAACTTGGCACCCCAATCTAGAACCTCATAAAAGTAGCCTCCGAAATACTTATTAGCTAAGTAGATTTCCTTAAATCCAGTGATATTAATAACATAATGGCAAGAGCCCAACCAAGAGATGAGTCCACCGATAGATAACAGAAGGCTACTCTCAACAGGGACCAGGCCACACTTAAAAGAGCCACAATAAAGCCCAGCTCGAGGCAATGATTCATGTACTAACCAAGTTCCAGTGACCGTGACAAATATAAACAACAAGGGCCCACGACGCACTTCGAGGCACTTATCTGGAGAGACTAAGATAAGATGCAAGAGACAGGTAAGTCTCCGGGATGCTGCACGCCCTGCCTCCGGCGTCTGGAACTCAAACCTGGGTTTCCTTTATGGAAACGGAAACTAGATGACCCATCTCTCTGTGGCCCCCGAAAGAGCTGATGTGATGGCTTCAGGATGGCTAAGCTGGTACAGTCACACAGTCACTGTGGGGGGGATGGGGCGGGGGATAGGTTCCCACAGCAATGGAACCTGAGCTTAGATCTCAGTGCCACTGCTCTGTGCCATTACCTGGTAACTATGTAAGTCCCCAGTTTAGGCCGCTGGTCGAAGTTAATTCCCTGACTTCATCAGCTGACAGAGTGGTGAGAGAAGCCCTTCTGGGGGACCCCGGGTGTGCTGAAGCAGCACCCCTTTGAAGAGTGCTTGCAGTGTCTCTCCATGGACTTCTGAGAGTACCACCCATCCCAGAGCATGCCAGTTAAAAGGGCCCAGGCATTTCCCATAGTCAGGCTTCATAATGTATAATACAATAACGTTATGACTATTCTCTCTCTAAGTTAAGGAAGCAGAAAAAACAAAAACAAAATTAAACCAAATACAAAGAAAACTCATGAGTCTGTTGATACATTTCCCAGTTATTATAAGATTGTGCCTCACACTGTCTCTACTTTTGAATGTTTTGCCCGGTTTCCTTTGATACACCCCCCAAGATACAGGGTGATGCTTTGTTTTGGGCCATCTTGAAGACAGACGAAGCTGAACCTCTTTACAGGAACGCCTAGGCCCTCCTAACTGGTGTGCTCTGGGGTGAGTGGTTCTCTCCCAGAAGTCCCCGGGACAGGGCCACAACCAGCACCGGGACAGCTGGGACCCTGCTTGCTGGAAGGGTTAGGTAGAGAAACAGCAGCCACCAGATGAATGAAAGATCTATTTTAAAACAAAAAGCTATAAAACAAACCAGAGGGCAGACCCAAAAGTGCATCCCAAAGCTCAATATAACTTCTCCTGGATCGCTATATTCTGTCTCACCGATGATCATGGCTAATTATGGCTTAATGAATTCGTGGGCTTCTGGGAGTAAGGTCTTAATTTAGAGAAAGGAGTACTCTTAGCAAACGTTTATCTGGGCCAAGAGATTTCACACGACTTGTTAAATTGGAGTGTCCAGCACGCAAACCGAAAATGTGGATTTTTGTCTTTTGGTGAAGCGTAAAAATAAGCCTAGAAGCTGTCCTCGTACAGTTCCTTGCAAAAGAGCAGTAGAAATAAGATGGCAGTCTTTCCCAAAACAAAGCATCACCCTGTATCTTGGGGGTGTAACAAAGGAAACCAGGCAAAAGATTCTAAAGTAGAGACAGTGTGAGACACAATCTTACAATAACTGGGAAATGTATCCACAGACTCATGTGTTTTCTTCGTATTTGGTTTAATTTTGTTTTTTTCTGCTTCCTTAACTTACAGAGAGAGAGAATAGTCATAACGTTATTGTACATTATACTTTGAACGTTCAAGTACCTAATTTCCCTCTGGAGTCAGAAACCGAGACAAGGGAAGAAGAATGAGCTGGTGGTTCCCAATTACTTGCTGTGCTGGAGCTTCAGACTAGGCCCTCTTCGTAGACATACTTTTAAAGAACAAGGAAAGTAGCATTGGACAGAGAGGACTATACTTAGTATGAAGGTCATGGAGAAAAATTGAGGAATTCTTATTTCTGATAACAACAGAGATATATGTCAGGATGAGCAGGGTTCCCAGGTCTGGGGAAAGGGTAGAAATGAGACCCACACACCACCCATCTTCTCATCCAATCTACCCCAAGCCAGGCAAACTCTGCCTTCAGGTGCCCCCAACACCTGCTTCTCCCACCTCCCTCCAAGGCCAGGTTCAGAATTCTTGGGCTCCCAGGGTTCCTTGCCAGAAAGCAATGGTAAGAGCAGAATACTCCTGGCTACAGCCCTGCCCCTACACTTCTCATCTCTGGTTGTGCCCCACAGCAGCCAGGAGACATAGTCTTCCTTGGGTCTCTCATGCTCCTGCATGCTGTACTGACTATGCCATGACTGTAAGGCCCTGACTTTTCTTTTCCATGGGACACAACATGGGTTATTTATGAAGCTGGTAACCTTGAGAGATGAGGTAATGCCTCCCCTTGAGTGGAAAAGCAGGCTTCTTTACTGCCTGCTATAAAAGCAGTGGATTCCCCGAGCTCAGGGTTTCTTAACTGTGCACAGAAACCCACTGAAAACACTGCCATCTACCCAGATCCATCATGGAACCTGAGGGCAAGGAGAATTGATGCCCATGCTGCTGTTGTGCTGGGAGTAATAAAGTCCTTTGTCTCTGACCCAGGAGTCTCAGGACTTCTGTAAATCGGACCAAATGCAACCCCAGATCTGACACACACAGTGCAGGATTCCAGGCACACACTGCCGAGGTTCAAACTCCATACTCAGTGATCACAAAGAGCAGCCATTGGTTTAACAGACATCACCCTCTGATGTCCTGGTCAACCCTTCATAGAACAGATTTTGTTTGAGTAGAGATCCACAAAGGCCCTGCAAATGGACTAAGACCCTTGGAGCAGGGAATTCCAGCGTCCCAGGTCCCAGGGTATGGTCTGAATGGATACAGCAAGAGCTCTGGATAGACACATCCCCTTGGCCCTGCTGACCACTCATCCCGTCCAGAGGGGTGTGGCTAGAAGAGAGCCAGGGCCCTCAAAGGCAAGGCCCTCTTGTTCAGGTCTAAACTTGGCCCTGTGCTTCGGAAGGGCAGTGTCCTCAAAGGAGAAAGGGGCACAGCAGACCAGAAACCAAGGTAAGTAGCCGAATGAGCCCCATTCTACCTCTAAATGTCTGGATGGCCTTAATCTCACTGGGCCTCAGTTTCCCCTTCTGAGAAATGAAGTAAATTGAAGTTAAATAAGATGATTTCTAAAATACAACTAAAATCTAAGCTCTCTATGATTCTACAAATCACAAAAAGAAGGACTCCCAGCAAAATAAAAGAAGAATAGAACAAACTGAGTCACAAATCCCGAAAACTGCAAAGCTGGGCAGTGTGTGTATCACTTGTGCAGAAGATTATAAAGGGGAGACACAGGGTTTCTCAGGAATGAGACCAGGGCAGGGCCAGAGAGCCTGCACCTTAGGAGCTGGGGAGTGATATGCCCAAGCCTCGCCTACACTTCATAAGTGAAAATGCATTTCCTGATTGAGCGTAGGAGGGAGGCCCCCCGGGAAGCTCTCTCTCATCTCACACATTTCCTGAGGACAGAAATTAGTGGATCGCCTCAGCAGAAGTGCGAAGGTGCTTTCACACCGTCTCAGCTCGGTGCCAGAGGCCCCGGAGGAAGGCTGCAGGAGGGTTTAGAGGACCTCAGCTCCTCTCTGTCCCCGTCTTCTTCCAGTTCTGAGCTCAGCTAATAGGGCCTTTCCACCTAGAAACCTACACTGTGCTAGGTGGCTGCTGCCGAGGACGGTATAGACCAAAAGATTCGGAGCTGACTCTCACCTGAGCACTCGTTTTCATCTGGATGGAAAAGTCCCTGTGGCGTGCAGCACAGAAATAGTAATGTTAGAGGCAGAAATAGAATATTGGGGACTAGCTGTCAGTTGTAAGAAGTAAAATAAGGAATGTTAATCATGCCGTTAAGCCTGAGTGTTTCGTTCTGATTTAAGAAAGCACGGTGTAACCTGGCTGGGAGTGGTACCTGGGAGCTCACTTGGAAGTGCAGCCCTTCCTCCCCATCAGGGAGCTGCCTGTAATCATGGGAAGATTAACAGCCTGGCTGCAAAAACCAGAGGTGCCAGCCCTTTGCAAACTCCGAGCCCTTTGCAAAACTCCAGCCCACACAGCCTGTAAACTGTAACCATCACACCCATTGTGCATGTCCATTCCTATTCCTTTTGCCCACTTCCCCGTGTAATCTTTGTCCTTCTACCCAGTATAAGCAGCTGCTTTGGGGTGGGGGTGGGGGAGCGAAGATTTTTGTGGATGACCTGCTGCTCTGAGAAATGAAGTGATTAGAAGTTAAGTAAGATGATCTCTAAAATACCACTGAAATACTTCTTTCCCATCCTGCCGGCATTATTGGAATAAATGCTCATATATGATTCAACCCTGTCTCTGCTGAATTGGCTCAAATAGTGCCAGGAAGCCCAGACCCGGTTGTCTGGTTTCAGTATCACGAAAGAGGTATCATTTTTTTCTTTAATTTGGTCAATGATGAAATTCTCATTCACCTTTCCCACCATGTCCTGTCAGGAAGTGATGGCACCCAAGGTGCCCCATCCCGCTTCTGGTGACCCAGGTTCCCAGTCCCTCCACAGTCACCTCTACTTCTGCCCGGCTACCTCCAAAGGACACCACCACACGAAGCGTAAACAGAATGCAAACACAGGTGTGCGTGCATGAGGCCCAGCCCTGTACTTATTCCAAACACGGGGCCACCTACACGATGTCACGTGAGGAAAGGGACCAAAAGTCTCCCCTTACCACACACCCAAAACACCAACTCCTCAGGCCTGGTGGAGGGCAGGACACTATCACGGTTCACATCATGGTCACATTGGCTAGAGCAGTGCCCTTGGAGCAAGGCAGGCCTTGGCAGGGAGCGGGGAAATGGGAGAGAAGTCAGAGGGAAGGCAGGCCCGCATCCCTGTGGCATCAAGAGCAGCTCTGCTTTCATTTCCTGAGCTTTTGAGTCAAAACACACTGAAAGCTGCTGGGCTTAGTAACGACAACCCTAGGATCTCCCTGGCACTATTATCTGTGGAAAGATGGCAGATCCATCAGCTGTCAGCCGTTATCGCCATAAAAGGTTTGTCTTCCAGGAAAGGTAAGTCTTGAAGGGAGAAAACATGCAAGGAGAGCACAGGTGGGGGAAGTCCCTACGAGTGAAGGCTCCTGCGAGTCAGAGAGGGACCATGGACGGAGGTGGTTTTCCCAGGGAAGGGCCAGCAGGCTGAATGGCTCAGAAAGGCTCCACTAGGAAAGAAGCCAGAAGGAAGCCCATCACTGACTCTCAGAGAACAATATGAGATATGCAGACCCCGTGCTCAAATATACCATACGTTCCTGTACCTCATGTTATGTAATCTTTAATACCATATAAACATAGCTACGGCTATTATTTAAAAACAATTGGCAAAACGCAGGTTGCTGTTCCATGGAATCAGATGTGCCAACGTTCCTCAGATGGTGGCTCTTTACCAAATCTGATAGGAATAAGGATTCTGTAGTGATTTAAAAATATGGCCATCATATTTTGTTAAATGGAAATTATTCTTAAAAAAAAGAATATGTACAATAGAAATGTATCCAAGTATACAATATTCAAAATTTATAAAAAATATTCCAAAATGTAAATATTTGTTTGGTTAAAAAGACTGCAATAAAACAATTGACTACATTTTCTTGTGTGTGTGTGTGTGTGTGTGTGTGTGTGTGTGTTTTACAATTGCCACGTGTGGTTTTGTTGTTTTACGGTCAGCCTGGAGAGGAAAGGAGATGACCCTTTATCACAAAAACCCACTGCTCTGATCGCAGCACAGCTTGTGCCATGCCTCTGCTGTCCCCATGTGGCTTTTAGAAGATATAACATGCAAAGCCTCCAGACAAACGCCAAGGTTATCTTATATAGATTTCTTTCACAAGTTCATGACCTGGACTTGTCCCACTCAGAAATACCAGCCTTCTAAGGCAGGAAGTGCTAGGACAGGGCGGGTGTGTGAATTCCTACCTGCTCCTGATGCTAAAGAGTTGGATACTGACCCTGTTGAGGAGGTCAGGGTCCAGAGAACCACTCCAGCAGGAGTGAGGGTGGAGAAAAGAAAGGATGAAGCCTCAGGAACTAATGGCCAACGGTGACCCTGAAAGTACAGTGGCATTGGAGCATCTCGTTTGCCTCAGGGGGTCAAGGTGAGCCACCGGAGCCAGTGACGGTGAGTTACTTCTGCTGTCTGTCTACAGAGTACCTGAGGCCACTGCCCTGCTCTGCCATATGAGGGTGCATTCCCAGAAATACAGAGGGAAGTTCAGGGGGTTCACAGTGTCCATTATTTCCCCTCCTGATAGTTTTAACTTACAATTAATCAGTCTGCTGTTTGAGCAACAAACCATGACTTGATGTTATTATCAAATGACAGGCACATAGATTTAACCTGGTCCTTTAGCATTTGCAAAATTGTTTCAAGGCATTAATGCTAAGCCTTAAAATAATGACCATGTTGCTTATCTAAAAGTCAATTTTCCTCTGCTTGAATTGTCAGAATTAGCGTCTTCATCAGTCCCACGTGTTTTAGAAAAGACAAAGAACATGTAGGTGCATATGTGTGTATGTGTGTGTACATATGATCACACGTATGTGTGCACATATATGTATTAATGTATGTGGTGTGTGTTACTTGTGCGCGCACGTGTGTCTCTCTGTGTGTGACTGCATGTGTGTGTGCGCATGTGTGCATTTCATGTATATATCTGATTCTATGTGTGGTAGGGTACAGCCGTGCTGAGCATCCTGATATAACTATACTTTCAATGTGATCTCCACTTTCCTTCTAGCCCTGGTCCTGGATCTCTCTGCTCCCTTCTTCCCACTTCCCATCAGGCAGCTCAACCAGCTCTCACTCCAGCAACACTTACCTGTTGGTGTTCTCCAGAACCTCAACCTTCTTCCGAAGCTCCAAATTCTCCGTTGAACAAGACTCCACCCTGCACAGGGAACAGAAAGAAGCAAATGCGTTGCTCAGCTCCTATCCAGGAGCTCAGGTGGAGGTAACTTGGAGCAGAGAAAGAAGATCAAGTCCCAACTACCCCAGGCAGGTGAGGGAAAGAGCATGGACAACCTAAACTGGGAAGAAGGGTGAGAAGACAGGAGAAAAAAAAATAGTTTAGTAATAAGTGCCTCAGTGATAAAAAATGAACAGGATGGTCCAAAATGTGAACTTCTCCTGGGTATTGCAACCTTGTTTTCTCTCACCTCTTCCCTACCGCTCTCAACGCCCATCACACTTCTCTCTCTGGACTACGGGGTCTGGGTGCTGTCAGCAGTACTCCTGGCCAGAAGGACTCATCGGAAGCCAACAGGCTTAGGGCGGGGCAAAAGGGGAGGAGAGGAACCCAGGACCTCAGAGAAGGAATCCGGGCACTGGAGCATGCGTGCCCCAAAGAGACAAAAAAAGAGAGGTTTCCATAGAAACTTCTTATCCCTGGATGATTACAGAATTGATGGGACAGAATGGGACTGCTTAAGGAAAACTAACTTTCAGTAGAAACTTCAAGAACCAGCCAGGATTCACTGGCCACTCCTCCCCCCAGGTACCCATGAAGCTTCGTTTCTGGGTCTGGGGCCTCATTCCCATCTAAAAGCGAAGTTAGCTTGTCTTGTCGGCCAGAGCACTGTTTTCTAGGGCCAGTACATAATTGTATTTAATCATACTTCCTAACAGCCCTTCTGAAGTTCCAGGCTTTTCAGAAGAGAAAAGGCTGCCTTTAAGTGTGAGAATCCTCTTGCCTGTCGCCTGCCTCACAGTGGGCAGGAAATAACAAGGCCAACTAGACCTTCCATCTCCTGCTTTCCCTTAGGCATGGCTCTGATTAATCAGCTGTGCTCCCTCTGGCTGTGCCAGGGGCGTGACTGTGAATACTTATTTAAGAGGAAGCCTTCAGAGACAGGAAGATCTTTGGTTGGAAACAGATCCAAATCCTACTAAGATCATGTGCCTGGGCTGACCTTGAGAATATCATGCTAAGTGAAGTAAGTCCGGCAGGGAAGGTTAAGAACTATGTGACTTCACTTCTCTGTGGGATATAAAACTGAAAGCAACAAATGAGCACAAGAAAAACAAACAAACAAAAACCCACAGACACAGTCCACAGTATGGTGGTTCCCAGAGGGAAGGGGGTGGGGTAAGTGAAGGGGAGAGCACTTTAAACAAATAGTGATGGAAGAAGATCGGACTTTGGGTGGTGGGCACACAATGCAATGTACAGATATGTACTGTTGAACTGTATATTGGAGACATAATCTCATTAGCCAATGTCACCCCAATAAATTTAATTTAAATAAAAGGTTGAGCCAAAACCGGTCTGGCTCAGTGGATAGAGCATCGGCCTGTGGACTGAAAGGTCCCGGGTTCGGTTCCAGTCAAAGGCATGTACCTTGGCTGCAGGCACATCCCCAATAGGAGGTGTGCAAGAGGCAGCTGATCGATGATTCTCTCTCATAGATGTTTCTAACTCTTTATCCCTCTCTCTTCCTCTCTGTAAAAAAATCAATAAAATATATTAAAAAAAAAAAAAAAAAAAAAAAAAGATTGAGTGTACTTTTGCTTCTTGCCATTCTATAAGCTTTGCCTTTGAAAACCACTAGGTGTCAGGCGAAACCCAGCTGATGAAGCCAGGAGTTCCCGCTGGCCGTGGGCAGGACTCAGCTCTGCACACCCACTCCTCTGCGCACACTGCCCAGTAGATGCACCAGCCCGGCAGGGACCTACTTCTTCTCCAGGCTGTCCATGTACTCCTTCTTCTTTCTCCTGCTCTCCTGCGCAGAAATCTGGGATACAAAGGGGGGCAGGAGGGGGAAAGGATTAAACTCCAGTTATATCAGAAAGCCAGCCATGTCAAAGGAAGAGAGGAGGCTGCTAGCACAGAAATCACGAGAGCCCTGCTCACTTTTGTGGCCACTCCTCACTTCTTTAACACAGAACAATGGTCTGCAGAAGTTTTTTAATTAAACAAAAACACCCACAATACTTAAAAAAAAAAAAAAAAAGATTAAGTAAGTACCCATGAGTATTTACATTTATTTATAAATTACAGGCAGACTGGGGGAAATAGGTGAAGTAATCGATGAGTACAGAATGGTAGTTATAAACAGTCATGGGGATATACTGGTAAAGTACAGCCCAGGAGATATAATCAGTAACAGGGTAACAACTATGTAGGATGCCAGGTGGGTACTGGAAATACTGGAGGAAACACTTTGTAAAGTGTCGAATTGTCTAACCACTATGCTATCGACCTGAAAATAATTTTAAAAAAATATTATGGAATATAAACTGTAACTGAAAAATAAAATTTTATTGTAAATAAATAAATTACAGACAGCCCTACTAGTGGGAAATATTGTGTACATCATAAAACAGACATTTCAAAGGCTGATTTTTTAAAATGATTTACATTAATGCTCTAACAATTTCCTCCCACCCCTGAATGAATCATCTTGGGCACCAAGCATGTGTATGCCCAATGGGGAGTCCACTGACCCAGAGGATGGAGGATGGGGCTGGGGGAAGACAGGGACAGCAGCTGACCACCCTCCCACTGCTCCTGGCCCAGGGAGGGGAAGGCTGAGCCTCGGCCCCACAATGGGATGGACCAGGGCTGGCGATGGGAGGGCGGGAGGGCGGGAGGGCACATGGGCTCGATTCTGCTTCTGGTCTTCGCTCACTGAAGTACCCAGACCTGAAGGGCTCACCTTGTTCTTGATCTTCCTCCGGATTTTCTTCAGTGCCTTCTCCTCTGATTTTGTCAGGGGCAGCTTGGTGGGGATGGGATAGCCCTCGGCAACCAGTGTCCTCTTCTCCTCCTCTGTCAGGACCAAGGGGCCTGAGCCCTGCAGTTTCTGTGCAAACCCAGGAGCAGAAGGAGGTCAGAGAGGGACAGCTGGGCACGCTGAGGCCAGCCCTCCAGAGGGGTGAGAAGGCTGTTATAAGATCCTCTCAAACAGCCGAGGGAAAAGGCTGCCCATCTGCTCTTGCTGAGGAACAGGTACTTTGAAGTTGTAGCAGAAATGAAGAAGAGCCAGGCTGCCGTGGCTCAGTGGTTGAGCATCGACCTATGAACCAGGAGGTGACAGCTCAGTTTCTGGTCAGGGCTCGTGCCCAGCTTGCAGGCTTAATCCCAGTGCGGGGTGTGTAGGAGGGAGCCGATTCATCATTCTCTCTCATCATTGATTTCTGTCTCTCTCTCCTTCTCTCTTCCTCTCTAAAATCAGTTTTAATAATAATAATTATTAAAAGAAGAAGAAGAAGAAGAAGCAGAAGAAGAAGAAGACATCTCCCCTTCCCTTCAGGAGGCCCAGTTCAAGTCTTCCCTCCCACGCTAATGCCTCCCCTTCTCATGCAAACTCACTTAAATTCTATTTCTCCAACATTTTAAATTTTTCTTGAGTTAGTTTTACCATTCAGCATTGAACCACTCTCATCCGAAGAAGAGGAAGAAGAAGAAGGAGGAGGAGGAGGATGAGGAGGAGGAGGAGGAGGAGGAGGAGGAGGAGGAGAAAAGGAAGGAAGGAAGGAAGGAAGGAAGGAAGGAAGGAAGGAAGGAAGGAAGGAAGGAAAGAAGAAAGGGAGAAGACTCTCTCGCTGAGTGTTATAACTCAAGGATTATAATTCAAGGGAAAGGTCAGGAGACCACCCCCACTATTTCTCAGAAAGCACCCCACCAGCCACAATGTCCAAAGTAAAGGACAGGATTCGTTTCACACATCTCTGGAGATTGCTCGGCCTTGAGGTGACGAGAATGTACTTGGAAGAGAGTTTTGCTGTTGCTCCTGAAGACGCAGTTCTGTGGAAGGCTCTCTACACACCAGGGGCTGCTTCCAGTTCTCCGCTCACTGCTAAGCAGCCAGGGCTACACCCATGGGCCCGTTCCATGAAGTTTCTAACTTTAGTTACAGTCCCAGATGGTCCATCAATTGAGCTTGAGAATTGTCGCTCATCTCATTTAACCCATAATAGAACAATGTGTTTATAATTAGTCAAAATGTGTGTCTATGTGCTTACTCCATGTTAAATGCCACTGAGGACTCAACACAACTCCATCTTTCCAGGAGCTTCTGATCAAGACTGAGACTGCACTGATACACAGGAAAGGATGAGAGCGGTTCAATGCTGAAGGGTAAAACTAACTCAAGAAAAATTTAAAATGTTGGAGAAATAGAACTTAAGTGAGTTTGCATGAGAAGGGGAGGCATTAGCATGGGAGGGAAGACTTGAACTGAGTCTCCTGAAGGGAAGGAGCGATGTCTCCAGAGAGGGGGCCAGTCCAAGCACAAGGCAGTATTTTGAAAAGTAAGGATGCTCCTCTGCCCAGAGCGGGAAAGGAGTTCTTGCAGCTGCAGAGAGCGGAGCTAATGCAGGGGGCGGAGCTAATGCAGAGGGTGGGGCTAATGCAGAGGGCGGGGCTAATGCAGAGGGTGGGGCTAATGCAGAGGGTGGAGCTAATGCAGAGGGCTTGGCAGCAGCAGGGGAACACACCTGGTGTGGAGAAGGGCATTGGAGGATCCCCCAGGAGCGTGACGAAGGGACAAGCTGTGGGGGGACACAGTGCAGAGGATGAAGGCTGTGCTTGTAACCATATGGGTCAGCTTAGAGTTGAGACAGAGTGGAAAGAGTTCATTCCCTGGTCCTTAGTGGTGGTGATATAAGAGGCTGTGGCCGGCCAGAGAACTTACTGGGACTAAATGCAAATTTTCAAAATAATGCTGATAGGCAATTTTTACAGAATTTTTAATTATAATCCGATTTCATTCAAATTTCTTTATTTGATATTATAAATTCAATAAATTGGTGACGGTGTTCAAGAATTAATGGAAACCAATTAATTCCTCTAGAATAAGAAGTTAATGATCTACCCCTATTTTTTATTTGGAAAATGGTACCCTTATGTATACTAAGGATGAACGGTGCCATGACTTCTAACTTGTCTCTGGGTTAAAAGGAGTACCAGGCGGGGGGTGGGGGGTGGGGGGGGGGGGGGTGGGGGGGGGGGGAAGGGGAAGGTTAAACTACCTTTTTAAGCTTTAGACACCAAAGCATTTAATCCCTGAGAGATTTTTAAGTTCACCAAAGATTGCTTATTTAAAAACAAGGGCATTTCCTACTGCAGGTCATAATAAGGATCACCTACATGGATGTAAACACGTGTAAGATGATTCAGAGGAGAAAAACAACGCACTTGTATTCCTCATGCCACAGCCGTGTAAAATAAACATAGGAACAAAATGGGAGGCGTGCACAGGAAGAGAACCAGGTAAGATGACGAGCCATTCCTTAAAACGTTCTGTAAGATTACCACCTGCTTTAGACCTAGAACTTTCTCACCAGAATTCTAATCACGTGGCCTAGAATGGCATCCACTCAGGGTGAGGGGCCAGATGACAGAATGCAAAGAGCTCCTGTCCCAAGATGGCGAAGACTTACATGAGGCGCTGTGAGGAGCGGGGAACTGGAGAGGGCCGAGGGGGCCCGAGGCACCACCCGGGCTGGGCCGTGGGTCTGAGGCAGGCCAAAGGGGTGCAGGCGCGGGTTGGGGCTCAGGCTGCCCTCGGAGTCACTGCTGTGGCTGCTGGGAGGGGTGGGCGGCAGGTGCAGGTGGTCCACGGAGGCTGAGGGACAGAAAGCAGGTTCCACACATCAGACAGCAGGCAGCCGGGCAGGATTCTCGGCAGCTAAACAACCTACACATCCACACAGCGGGACGTGGGGCGACTGAACAAAGCAACGAGGATCTGCACGGGTTGATACAGAAAGATCTCCACGACGTATTGTTAAAGGGGAGTGGGGGGAAACCAAGGTGCAAAGAGTATATAAAGTAGCCCTCCTTTCATATGAGAAAGGAGAAAAGAGACTACAGAGTTATATTTGCTGCATCTGCATAAAGCAACGCTGGAAAATAAAGAAGAAACTAAACAAATGATGATCTCATGGCAGGGGTGATAGGGAAAGTGCTGGCATAATTTTTCGCTGTATTCATTTTGTATCATTTTTATAGTTGGATTTGTAAACCTTGTAAATGTATTATAATTTTTTTTTTTTTTTTTTTTTTTTTTTAAGAGCAAACCCTAAGAGTCCATGAGGGTTTGAGAAAAGCTCATTTGTCTCTGGAGGAATGTGCACAGTAGGCCCGCAGGTGAAATGCCGGGCACTCTTCATTCGAAAGTACTAAATCCACCTGTAGACAGGTAGGCACTGGAAAATAAAGAGGGGCAGAGGGGCTTTCTCCTGCATAGTCCCCCATCTTTGAGTCCATCCTTTGCCCATCTTCAAGGAGGCACACGCACCCTCCTGGAGCCTGGGAGCCTGGGTCAGTATTAGATGGATGGGTTCCAAAAGAGAGAATCCACTCTCAGTTCAACCTGACAGGCAAGCTCTGGGGTCTCCCTCCTTTGAATGGCGGACCTTCCCGCTGTACCAGCCACAGTTTTTGAGCCAAGGGACACAACTTTGGTCAGCCTGTCACCTCACACCTCTCCTGGGGCCACCACAGTCCCTAGCACAGGGGCTCTGAACCCCGCACGGTGCTGGGTGCCTCACACACACTGAGGCTGGCTTGGCCAGAGAACTGCCAGGGGTTGTAAACAAAAAGGGGACATGCAATAAACCTGGCAAGCTCCACAAGGCAGGATTGTCTGACTGTAAATCCCTCACTGGGCAGGCCTGGTACGCCTTCACCTCCCAGGCCTACAGCTTCCTTAGCAAAGGTCAATCTTTATCTTAAGGGCGCTCTGCCCACTGTTCTTATGCAGCTCGGATAACATATCTTTGAAATGTCAGCGTAATCTCCTTTGCTTACGCCTTGAGGGCCCAACCACCCACACCAGAGCCAAGACCACAGAACCCTCAGTGCTATCTTGTTCCCCCCATGCGTTAATGATTAACCATCTTGCACCCACCAATGGAGAAGTGAGTTCCCCCACTTTGCCTTTGATCAAATCCCAGAGATTTCCCCCTTCACTTTTCCCCACTGCCTCATTCTACCAGCAATGGGTTTCATGTAACCCTCCTTCCGTCTCCTCTTCGATTCTAATGTATAAAACGAGGTGCAATTCTCTGGAGCGTTTTCTCAATCTGTTGAGATTTCCTTCCTGGCAATTGTCGTCAGTTTGGCTCAAAAAAAAAAAAAAAAAAATCTTTACAGTTTGGACATTTCTTACATCAACAGGCCATGGGAAGGCCTCAGCCTTCTCCTCCTCTTCAAATAAAGGTCTGATGCGAAGTCTGTGAAAAGGGCCTAAGATAAACGGCCCCACCCAGAGCTGCCTCTGGGACGGCTCATCCTCCCATGAAACACCTGAGTGTCTGAGGGAGAGGCGGTAAGTCAGGGCCCACTCAGCCACCCCTTTCAGCCACGGGGTCCCATCTCCATTCACAGCCCACATTCGTTTCTTTATCTCCCTTATTCTCTCTCTCATCCTAACCCTTCTTTTCTCTTTTTCTAACACACTTCTTTTTGCTAGATGCTTCCCCTTTTCTCTGCCAAAAAGCTCCCTGGGCTTTTTAGTGTCTATAGGTAGTCTTAGGGCTGAAGAATATTCTAAGAACAAGCCTATATACCGCTAATGCCAACTCCCCTGCCAACAGTTCCAGGCAGCTAAGGAGGGTAGGTATGCACCTAAACTATGTGCTCACCCAGAAAGGAGTCCTGAGTGTGTTTGCCATGGTTTCCCCAGCGCACGAATACCGATGGCACTTGATGGTGTTAAATGAACTCAACAAGGAGGCCATTGTGCCGAGGCGCCTCCGGCGCTGCAGCGGCCTGCGGCCTACGTAAGCAGCCCAGAGCCAAACCCGCAAAGGCTTCAAGGTTACCGAACCGAAACCTGAGGACACCCACTACAAACAGCCAATGAGGCCGCACGCTACAGCCAGCAAGAACCTGCTCAGCCCTTTGCTCTGCCCCTTCTCTGGGAGTCTCTCCCCAGCTCGCTGGTGGAGCACTTCTAACCGCTTCCGGCTTGGTGCTGCCCGGTTCGATCAACTTTACTCAAAATAAACTCAAAATGCATAATATGCCTCAGTTTACCTTTCAATAATGCTTCTAAAAAAGCACTGTAAAGTGCCTGTAAACAAACTAACAACAACAAAAACCAGAGCAGACGTGGGGCTGTGTGTGACATTCTGGAGGACCAGCCAGGAGTTCCTCCGTGCTAACTGTCCCTTTTAGTTGGCACAGCCCAAATTATTCTAACACTTTTCTCCTTTCTAAACAGAGGGTGACCCACAAACAAACAAACAAACAAAATAAGACAGGAAAAAAATGAATTTCCTCTTTCCTACCCGTGAAGAGTTACTGACTTGGCCACAGGTACCTTAGTATCAGATGTCTAAATACCATTTGAAATGCAGCTCTCAGGTTACGAAAAGGGCTGGGGCATCAGCGGCTCTGCCTAGAAGCTGGAAGGCCTTCAAGGATATTGGATTTCCTGATCTGTTTGTCAGGCTATCAAGGAAGGGCTGCTGTTCACTCTCCAGACACCTCTCCTCCAGTGACCCGGATTCCGAGGCCACCCTGGGACACACTCGTAGTTACCAAGCTTTCTGAAGCAGATTGCAACAGAAATGAAAACAGCAACTTGTATTTGATAATAATACCGGAGCCATAAAAATGAAGAAAACAGCCGTATCTAAAGCTGAAAGGCACAAATGTAATAGTGTATCACCCGGAGCAAAGAAATACTGTCTCAATATGGACTCTGGTCAACATTATAAGCTTTTAAATTAAATCTTTTTTTAAATTGATAATAAAGGCAAACACATTATTACCCTGATTAAATGGTCGCAATCAAATCCTAGCTTAGTTTCTAGAGGAATGAGGGAGGACTGTGTGTCCATGAGAACTGCTCATATACACATTACGTGTGTACCACAGCACACATACCTCTATGGCAAGCACATATACGAATTGCTTATCTGCTGACCACACTGATGCACTAGCCTTGAATAAATAAAAAGGAGGTCACCGCATGGCTGCAGGCCCAGAATTAAGAAGAGCAGGATCTGCAGGAGGATCTCTCTGACCTTTACTAATCTCGATGCGACTCAGGGCCTGTGGTCAGGATTCCTAACTATGGGCTTGCTGTGAGAACAACAGGGAGACCTCAGAAAGAAACTGACATAGGGACAGAAAAAGGGAAATTATGCCAATGTCAAGTGTGATGCTAAGTTCTGAATAGGTGACAAGAAGCCCATGAGGTGCACGACCATTACAGACAGTGAGTAGGCTCCGTGCAACTGCTGTCATCCCAAAGCCACCTTGGAGACAGGGACTGATCGACAGATAGACTGTGAATTCACTCCACGAAGCGTTTTGGCTAGAGCTGTGTCAGTGGGTGACTGGGGGAGGTCTGCCTCTCTGTCTCTAGGGGTCACCACGCCCCATGGGAGCTGGCTGTGTGCACAGGTTCCCACCAGGACGGCAGGAGGCCCCCATGCTCTTGTTTCTCTCCATCCAGGTCACAGCCGGCTAGAGAGGTTCTGAACAGTCACCCTGGCGAGGAGTCCAAGTACCGTAAAGCATTTAGGGGGAAGTGAAGCCTGTACATATATGAAAAAAATAAAATGCAGCTTTCAAAGTTTGTATGTAGAATCAAGGTTTTTAAGAACAAAGCTAGTTCATGAAGCAACCTGTGGCTTTGGAACCGGCTGGGCCCAGCACTTGCTCCCATTGCCTTTCTCTTCTGACCTGCACCAACCCGAAGGGGCCCAGGAGAAAGACAGACCTTCTTTGGGAGAGAAGTTTAGGAACTGATCCACTTCGTGAGGCTCCAGCTTAATCTTAGGGATGACTGTCTGGCACGAGGAATCAACCTAGAGGAAGAATTTCAAACACAGTTTTTTTTTAAAAAAAAAAAAAACAACAGTAACAACCTCGATGAAACACACAAGGGAGCCATTTGTCATTTCTGAGGGGCAACCCCGTGTCTCTGGAGCCAGCTGTACACAGGTGACTTTGCCAGGGAGCTGGTTTAGCCTTACACCCCCCTCTCACTGCCAAGCCTGGCATTCCAGCGGATGGAACACTCAGAATCCTCAAATTAAAAGCCCAGGGCTCACTTACTAGTCCTTTCTCTACTATTTTTACAGGAATAGAAATGCTTCTTATCACAAAGTAGTCAGAAATTTTTGATGAGCCACAGGCCTGCAGCAGTTCACGCAGAGTAAGCGCTGGGCGAACCACCCTCATGCTCTCCAAGCTGCCTGACGACTGGTGACACGTACCCATGGACAGTTCGGTAGGAAAAAGAGAAAAGGTATCTGGTCCATGCATAGGGAGCAAGGCCATGACCCTGACCTTTCTAGCTACTTGAAACCATCTGAACTAAAGTCTACAGGCAGGAGCCCCATCCAGTGAGGAGACTCAGGTAGCTACTGAGCAAGGGGCTCTCGAGGGCAGCTGCAGATACTCTGCCTACTCCCTGTCTTCTCATTGATGGAATGGAAATCGCAATGAGAATGAGCGGGCAGCCAAGTGGGGGTGGCACTACTGCTCTGTGCCACCTTGTCCTGAACAGGTAAATGACTACATCTTGCTCAGAGGAGATCTAACTTAAAGAATGTCAGTGGAGCTGAAACCTGTTTGGCTCAGTGGATAGAGCATCGGCCTGCAGACTGAAAAGACCCAGGGGTTCAATTCTGGTCAAGGGCATGTACCTTGGTTGCGGGGACATCCCCAGTAGGGGGTGTGCAAGAGGCAGCTGATTAACGATTCTCATCGATGATTCTAACTCTCTATCCTTCTCTCTTCCTCTCTGTAAAAAATCAATAAAATATATATATATTTTTTAAAAAAAACTGCAAAAGAATGTCAGTGGAGTCACTGTTTTTCACCTGAGACTTTAAATTAAGGAAAGTGAGGACTTGCTTTAACATCTGTAAGAAGATGCACAAGTTTTGATTCTGGTCTATTGGCAGACACTGGAAATACCCAGAGAGAAGGTAAAATTCTACCTGCTGTCGGCATGGAATAGAGCAAGGAAGAAATTCCCAATTTCTTATACTTTCCATGGGCAACACTATAAGAATTGGTAGGTGTGTGACCCAAGAATTGAGCCATTGCAACTCAGCATTGTAGTAGGAAAGTAAAATATTGCACAGGCACTAGCATTCCCAATCGCCGTGGCTCTGTAAAGCCATGAACTGCCCCATCATCTTAACCAGGACCTTTCCACTGCCTTAAAAATCAATACATGGAGAATTTCCTTTATTTACCATGGATATCCACCTGTGGGTTTATTTTGTAATAGCAATCATATAAAAAATAAATCATACTTGCTACCAATTTTTCTGGACAATGCCTTTAAAGGAAACTATATAATCAATGCTGACACTAAATCAACATATCCTTGATACATATATATAGACAGGCAGACAGACATAGTTAGCTATCCTCAGATATATACAGCCACTAGCTCCAAACAGATTAAATGCCTTATTAGAGAATGAGAAGCTAAGTCTTTTTATCTCATTTGTTTACATGGAAGACAATTGAGTGTACCCCAGTATTCATTTCCAGAGGAGGTTCCTCCTTTTCGAACGGGGTGGAGATGGCTGTGATGGTCAGAGTGACAGAGGGAACAAGTCCTGGGGGTGACTCCTCCGTAATTGGCTCCGTCTTGATGGTGGCTGAAGGAAATTCGGCAGACAGGTACCATTTCTCACTCTCCACTTCATCTGTGGGAAAAAGACAAGCACACCTGTGAAGTGGCTCAAGGCATCAGGCATAAGTAAAACGAAGGACCACTCATTTTTCTCCTAAAAAAAAAAAAAGGCTCCAACAAAGAATGATTGAGAGTAGAATAAAAGGAAATACAATAAGAGCGTGGGAGAAAAGATACACAGATAGAGGAACCAATGGCAAAGTAAGAATCTATACTTGCATTCATGTGAGTGTCATACACTTAAGAAAGAACCTTGGCTTCCTGTACAGGCAGGAAGGAAGCTGGGAGGATGGAAAAGAGAATAAGAGGGAGAATTTCAATGTGTTATGTTTTATACTTTTTGGTTTCCAAACCAAGTTAATATGTTATCTATTTAAAAAATAAATAAATAAGCACATTTAAAAATAATAAGAAAAAGAGGCCAAATGGTTGCCCACTAGGGTCTCAGGAGAGAGGACAGCAGACAATGGTCAGGAGTATCTTCCCCCAACGGACAGTTATTTTTTTTTTCCTTTTTCTTTTCTTTTTTTTTTTTCTTCTCAGTCTCTGTCTTTTGTCTTCTTTTGTTTTCCCACAATCCCTGCTTTAAACCAGACTTAGACGTCCAGAACTTTACTAGCCCTCTGGGAAACCAGAATTAGTCACAAATGCCTGACCTTGCCAAAACGGACTACATACGCATCCAGACAAAGGGTTGGGTCTTGGCAAGTCTTGAGTCTTGGTTTGCTACTGGCTTTCATGATCATGACCAGGCCTGGAGGTAGCAAGAAAGCAACACGACAGAGCAGACAGAAGCTCCTCTACCACTTAGCCCACACGTTCCGAGGACTCCGTACAGCACCGTGTTTCAGACCTACCGCCTCAGCCCAGCCCAGGGAGAGCAGGAAAGGAAAGACGAGATTGCCAACAAGCACAGAACAAGAAAAAAGCAACTGAGGGATTCTCCAGAATCAGCATTCCTTTCCTAATCCCAGCTTTACTAAAATGAGGAGAAAACAAAGCAGAGAGAGGCTCCCTGGCTTCATGAAGTATTTAAACACTCACACAGCATGCCTGGTGAGCCATGGCTGTTCAGGGCTCACACTATGAAATGATTTTACACTCAAGAACTGGGCTCAAGTTTTCTCGTGAAAAAGCACAAGGAAATCACCCACTACTGCCAGGGCTGGGAAGAGCGGGCACTGAAGCTAAAAACTAAAGTTTACAATCATGAAATGGTATTTCATAAGCAACTTCCTTCCAACACAGGGAAAGAGTGAGATTCCCATTCACAAAGGGAAATGATCTGAACCCTAAAACCAAATTATAATTGGCTTAATTATCCCAGCCCCAATTTAGTTCCTGAAGTAAAATGAAGAAGGGAGGAAGATGTTTGCGTTCGGGGCTAGCTCTAGAATGTTGCTGAGTGTGGTGGAGTGATGGGGAGTTTCCATCTTTCTGGGGTGAGTGCCACATCCTGGCAGAGGGGGAGGGGAGGGAACAAAGAGCCTTTGATGGCAGCCCGAGAAGGGAGACCACACTGTACTTGACACAGATTTCTGCTGGCCAGATGGGCGCCCAGCTCAGCTCAGAGAAGCAGCTGCATGAGGAGCCAAGTGCAGACTCCAAGGCCTCTCCCAAAAGGAGCTTTGGAGGGATACTGTCACCTGCAGGAAAGAGACAGTGAAGACAGATGTGGGGAAGGGTGGGAGAGACGGAGAGAGAGCAGAGATCACACTTTCTCCATTCAGCATGTATTGTAGATGTCTCCTCTGTCCACACTGGGCAATGTTTAGCTGAGACAGTATAATGAAATATACAGCCTCAGCTGATACTGGTTTGGCTCAGTGGTAGAGCGTCTGTCTGAGGACTGAAAGGTCCCAGGTTCAATTCCGGTCAAGGGCATGTATGTATGTTGGTTGTGGGCACATCCCCGATGGGGGGTATACAGGAGGCAGCTGGTTGATCTTTCTCTCTCATCAATGTTTCTAGCTCTCTATTTCTCTCTCTTCCTCTCTGTAAAAAATCAATAAAATATATATTTTTTTTAAAAAAAAGAAATATACAGCCTCAGTGTATATTAAAATTAACGGTCAGGTGACATCCCTGAGAAAAAGACCCATGCAATTACCAGGAAATTGTAGGGCAAGGCCTGATCCCCTGGTCATCAAGTTAGGATAACTGTGATGAAACTTAAGTCACAAGGCAAACATGAGAAAAGGCAAAAATAAACACAAAAAGCAAATACCAAGTTATGACAAAACGAAGACAGGTAAGGAAACTGGTTCCTCCAATCTCACTAAGCCATTCTCAAAGTGCACACTTCATAAAATACAATAGGTCCAGATGGTTTACATTCTCAATGTTCAGTGTCTTGTACCCCTGTTTTAAAAGAAACTTATCTATATAAAGTCGTTGCTCTCAGAGATGGAAACTGAAGGACAAATCATGATACTTGAACTAAAAAACAAAACTTCCTCAAACACAACTGAACTCTCTCCAGGGAGAAGCAGAGGAAGCTCCTCCCCTGAGCTTTTCTGAGGACAAACAACTGGCGCTGCCTTCATGCCTCCACTCCGCTAGAGTAATTTAGGCCTCTACTTGAAAGATACTGTTTGAGTTAGAAGTTTATGACCATCAAGTGCAAATATATCATTTTATAGATGAGGAAACTGGCATGCAAACACAGTGCAAATCATGGGAGACCCAGATCTCTGCACACCCAACCAGTATTCTTGCCATTAAGGAAATAGCTAAACATGCAGACAAATATTTGTGCACAAGTAGGTTCATGACAGCATTATTTTTAATCACAAAACACTGAAAATGACCAAAACACTAAAGAGCAAGGGCAAGGTTAAAGAATTATGGCACACCCATACAATGGAATATTTATATATCCAATAATATTACATACATCAAACCTCTTTAATAACATGGCAAATACTTATAATAAAATATTAAGAAACAAAACTGGATATTAATTTGTATACTATTCATGAAAAAAGTAATAGAAAAAAAGACTAAAGGAAATATGCTGAAAGCATATCTCTGGAGAATAATTCAGAACACATGTGACATTTTTGTCTTTAAATTTTATGCTATTTCTAAATTGCCTATACTGAGAATACACTGTATGTGGATGTTCACACATGGGGATGGCCTGCTTCTTCCTAGACTACTCTACACCTTAGGATGGTAATTATTAGATAGAAGCCCTAGTGGCTCAAGGTCCATTCAGCATCTTTTGAATTAACAAAAGTCAATGAGTACCTTAATATATTTGTAATAAATTGCAATATTTTTATTACTTTTTATTAAAAAGGCTCCAGCTATCCATGTCCTTTGCCATGTATCTTGTAGTACCCTCCTACTGTGGACTAATACCCATCTTAAGTCTGGCCATGCAATTTGATTTGTCCAATGAGATATTAGCTTCCCAACACAAGTGGAGCCTTACAATGTACTTACAGCCCTGGCCAGTGTGTCCCAGTGAATAGAGTGTCAGCCCATGCACAAGAGTCATTCCTGGTCAACAGCCTATACCTGGGTTGCAAGTTTAATCCCCAGCCCCAGTAGGAGCATGTGCAGAAGGCAATCAATCGATGTGTCTCTCTCACATTGATGGTCCGTCTTCTCCCCCCTAAGTCGCTCTCCTTCCCTCCCTTTCTCCCACTCCAAAAATCAATGGAAAAAATATCCTCAGATAAGGATTAACAAAATAACAACAACAACAACAAGAACAACAAATGCATTTGCATAGCTGGAGTTACACTCTTGTACTTTTGCCATCATGGAGAAGGATGTGTCAGAACAATCTATTGATCCCAGGGGAATGACAGACACACACAAGAGAGTTACCCCCAAAGAAGCCTGGCTAAACTTAGCCAACTCTCAGCTGGCGTTAGACATGTGAGTTCATCCAGCAAAATCACTCAGCTGCCCCTCACCACCACCAAATCAGCCAGCCTCCAGCCAAGGCTCAGACATGTAAGCCATAATAATAAATGATTGTTGTTAAAGCCTGTACATTTTGCATTTTTTATTATGAAGTAACATAGCTAGCTGATACAATATAATTGAATATATATATACAGGAAATTAAGTCATTACATCAGAACCTATTGCAACCAAATAGTTATACCTCATTTCCATAAATAATTCCTCTAAACTATCAATTGTGGACCATATTAATTCATATTTTTCGACTGACTCATTAGGCCTACCCGTTATGTCACAGAACAAATGAGAAGAAAATCAGCCAGTAAGAAACCTGGTGAGAACAAACTTTTTGTAAATTAAATAAGTATGCCTCATCTAAATCCCTCAGCACTCCAGTGGCAGTTGGACTTGGAGAAAAGGGCTTTCATTCTGAACTACTGGGTGTTGGCTTGTACTCTGTCCCTCAGTGGAAATAAATACCAAAGCAGAGAAAACAACATGACAAATGTAACCTATGAGGTATGAGGTTAACAAAGGATAGAGTAAAAGCGAATGAGTAGGACATGTATTATACTATTCCACCCGACCTTATTTTCATATTTTTATTTTTTGGCAAAAAAGATCAGCAAGACCACCATGGCTTAGAACTGGACTCATCCTTAGATGTTTGGGTTATTGGCTAAACTACAAAAGCAAGTGTCAACACATATGCTACACCCTCTAATTTCTAAAGCTTGAAGCTCAGATACTGAGTTTAAAATTTTTCTTCCAAATTGTGTTCACTCGCCTTTTAAGTTTCATTGCAGAAGGAGAGTATCACCCAATAAGGTCAGTAGTGCACACAGTGGGGAGTGAGAAGAACCCCTGCCTGTCATCTGATTTCATTTAGACAGCTTCCTGTCAGAGGTCACACTCAGCCGGCACTTTGCCTCAACATCACCACTCAGCTATCAGCAAGAAAATAAAAACAAGCCACTGTCACATGATGATGAGCAAGTCCTCCACAGCCAAGGACAAAATGGAGCAGCGTGAGCCATGGGACTGGACGCCAGGGGCATTCACACAGCTGGGTAGTAGAGGAGCTGAAGAAGACGTGTGAAATCTAAGCCAGTGTGGAGGCAACAGCAAAATGCAAGTCCTCAATCATTTCCATTTGTTCTGCATAAATAAGAAGAGGGGGGGAAAAGA
This sequence comes from Pipistrellus kuhlii, assembly GCF_014108245.1. Classification (NCBI taxonomy): domain Eukaryota; kingdom Metazoa; phylum Chordata; class Mammalia; order Chiroptera; family Vespertilionidae; genus Pipistrellus; species Pipistrellus kuhlii. The sequence goes on from NW_023425405.1 coordinate 18,217,365, forward strand.
TGCAACTCTAAATTAGGAGCACATGGTATATGTATAAATGTTATGCTCTATATGTATGTCATTATGTGTATACTAGTGGCCCAGTGCTCAAAATTCATGCACAGGTGGAAGGGGGGGGGGGGTCCATCAGCCCAGGCTGCACCCTCTCCAATCGGGGACCCCTTGGGGGGGCAGTTGGACATCCCTCTCGCAATCTGGGACCACTGGCTCCTAACTGCTTACCTGCCTGCCTGCCTGATCGCACCTAATCCCTCTGCCTGCTTGCCTGCCTGGTTGCCCCTAACTACCCTCCCCTGCCAGCCTGATCTCACCCCCAAAGGCCCTCTCCTGCCAGCCTGGTTGCCCCCAACTGCCCTCCCCTGCCAGCCTGATCTCGCCCACAACTGCCTTGGTCCCCACCACCATGACTTTGTCTGAAAGGAAATCAGATGGGTCCAGAAGATGGCAGGTTGACCCAGTCTAATTAGCATATTACCCTTTTACTAGTATAGATGTATGATATAGAATGGGATTGCTTAAATGGGGGGGGGAAGCTTTTTTAGCAGGAGGATGGGCTCTTGGCAGACAAAAATACATAATCCCTATATCTGGACTAATAACCACATGCACTATACTGTCAAACTGGTAATTAAAAAATTGAACTACTTTCTTACACCTTACACCAAACAGCTGTTGCCCTTAAAACCCCTCCTCACTCCCCACCTTAGTTAGGCTCTGCCTAGATCAGATTCTGATTGATTGGTTTCTATGGTCATAGTGTCAAAAGCTCCAACTCTTAGGCAGCCATTGGCTCCTTGCACTTCACCCAGATTTGTTCTGATTGGTTGGTTTCCATGCCAGTCAGCATCCCGTCTGCCTATCTCTGAGCCTCATCAGAGAGGCAGGGCTGATCAGCAGCCCCAGCAGAGGCCGGGAGAGAAACAGAGACAGGGATGCTGGTGAAATCCAGAGAGAAAGATCAACAGTTGCCACAGAGGTTGCAAATCAGACCCTGACCCTCTCTCCCCAGGCCTCTCTCCGGGCCTGATCCACAGCCCCCTCGGTAGTCAGTGCTGGGTCTCTGCACCCACAGCATCGGTAGTCAGTGCTAGGTTGCCACAGCAACTCAGCACTGACTGTAGGACTGACTTCCAGTTGGTCGAGCCTTCAATCATTGTTACAGACCCTGGATTTTATATATTAGGATAGATGTATATACATGTGCGCACATATACATATGTGGATACGTAGAGTATATGTGCATTCTAAAAAAGAAAAATCACATGTGATAAGTACCACTTATATACACACATATATATCCATTTGCTATTTACATAACATGTCTAAAGTGAAAAGAAACTTTTTGTAAATTAAACAAATATGTCTCATCTAAGTCTCTCAGCATTTGATAACTGTTTGCTCTTTGAAATTTTTCAAAGGAGTTAGCAAATCTTGATCAGTTCTTGATGTAAAAAGCTCTTCATGGAAAATGGTAAGGCTGGGTTCTAGAGGCTGGAAGAGGGCAAGAATTCAGTGGAATGTGTCAGAATCATATGAAGCTACAGCCCACTACACATTCAAATGGAAGTTAGAGGCCCATCTGCCCGTAGTCCCCTCCTTGGGTGACTTAACACTGAAATAACCTTCAGCTGTGAGTGGCAGGACAGGGTAAAAATAGTAAACACTTAACTGTGAGTATTTACTAGGTGCTAAATATTGTCCTAAGTACTTTACATATTTCAGTTCATTTGATCCTAAGAGTAACGGTGTAAAGCAGGTGCTACTATCACCCCCACTTTACAGACAACGAAGAGATTAAATAACTCACCCAAAGTTATGCAGCTGCTCCATGGCAGCCCTGGATTCACACTAAGGCAAACCACATGAACAGCCTGTGCTCGTGGCCACTCTAGTATATTGCTTTTCAGGAAGATGTCAATGGTTAAAGACAGAGTGATTATTCTTCCACTAATGTTATCTTGAGCCCATAATTAGCCACTATGAAAGGTGAAATATTGGTTCTTTCGATGCTACTTACCTTATTTTATACAGATTTCTAATCTAATCTCCACAAGGTGAAAAACTCCAGGTTAAGATAAACCAATAATAGCTAAAACATTCTGAGTGCTCACTATGCCCAGCCCTTTTTAAATGTTTCCATGTATTAGACCAGCGATTGTGAACCTTTTTCCTCTCATGGCACAGTAAACAAATTACTAATATTCTGCAGCATAACAAAACACATCTAATATTTATTTAGTGCTTACTAATTGCCAATCATTCTTCTAAATGCTTACTTAATACACGTTATTAACTATTAATCTCTACAACAGTATGAGGTAAGTATTATTATTCCCATTTTAAAGATTAGAAAAGTGAGGCACAAGAGTTAAGCAACTTGCCCAAGATCCCACCATTCGTAAGAGGCAGAACCCAGATTCAAATCCAGGCAATTTAACTCTAGAGATGAACGGTTATATTCTGACCATGCTCTGCTTGTAGCACCTCAGGTCTCTTGCAGGATACAGTGGTTAGCGTATGAATTAAATATCTGTGGGTCAGAAGATCGACTTCAAAAGATTTATTTAGCAATAAACATTTTTTTCTGAAGTTATGATTCTCACTCATGAATTTCCAAAGTAATTTTAATTGCTAGATAGATGAAAACATTGCTTTCTTATACTAGTCCAGCATTGCAATGGCTAGGCAGACAAAGAAGTCATTTCATTATTTTTTTTTTTTTAAAGGAGAAACATTATTATCCTTTTTACCTGTTGAAAAAAGAAAATAAAGGGCAACGCCAAAATGGTGATGGATAATCAAAAAGCATATATCACAAGCTTGGGCTGTTTAACCCAAGTTCTCAAGTTCGTTCTTCAGCCATCTGTGTTAGAGGACCCAGTACTCTCTGTAAGCAAAGGACTTGCCCATCTTTCTCCCCGGCCCCTCCGACAGCTTCTCTCCCCCCTCGCCCCCCCCCCCCCATGCCGAATCTACCCCCTCTGACTAAGATGGCTCAGACCAATGCTCTTCTCAGTGGCTCAAACTAAGCAGGATAAAGATACAGCTCTTCATCACTCCTCTGTGACTGTCCCTTGGGTCTCACTTCCTTGGCACATTTCAACATCAAGCATCTCCAACACTGCAGACTGGAAACCTACGTCATTATGACTCACCTCTACCCCGTCCTCACCATACTCTATCGTGTGCAAATTCTGCCCTGGGTTTCATTTCAACATTTCAAAACCCACCGTTTTCTTTGTCACTCATGCTATACACTTTCCCATTTTCCCTGGCATTACTACTGCCATGTACACTTCCCCTGCTCTGCCATCATCAGCCAGGTTACACTGTTCTCTAGTCTCCCAAAACCTCCATCCCACTTTCCTAAGGCCTTGTTGCCCAACCAGCATTAAGTCACTCACTGCCTCCAGCAGGCAGTCCCATTTCCCCCAGGCTACCTCATACCAGCAGCATTGCTCATCTGTAGCGCACAGTAGTCTGTTTTCATTCTCACATATGAAAATAGCTCCACAAATTTAGTTTATCTATACTAAGCCAGCCTACCCCGCCACCCATAGCCCCTGCTAGAAACCTGACTAGCTTAATCAGAAAAAAGATGGTGATTACTTAGGTCCCTAATCCCACCTCTCTAGATCTGAAACAGTTACAAATAAAGTTACTGTACTAGACCACTTCTGTATTAGTATAGGTTATATTTTATGTTGATGTTTTATATATTTTCTAACTTTGTTCTTGTATCATCTGGGAGGATAAGGACCATGTCTTGTTCTCTCCAAACAGCCTTAGCCCAGCACTACTACGTTTTCTCCTTAGAAAGAAGACTGCAATTAAGGAGCAAAGCAAATGAATACCTAGCCTCCCTATTTAACTATTATACAAAGAAACATGAGTAAGATAGAGTAACTCGTGGTGAGACGCAAGACTTGGTCATTCAAATATAAGCTTGTATTCCTCAACCAAAGTATAGAAATAGCCACAGACATTTTATATTTTACTTGGATGTTTCTGCTTATCTCTTTATAACTTCCTTTTTTTCCCTCCAAACAGAAAACCCTGCCTAGCATCTGGTTAACAGCCATAATCACGAGGAGAAAGGATTGGGCTGGATGTAGGGTGTCTTTCTGGTACTTTTGAAGGCCCAGCCCACATTCCTAGGACTGGCTCCTGTGGTTGCTGAAGTTCTTTAACTCGAGTGTTTCAGAAAAGTCTACAAATTTAGCTCTGAAGACAGATGACTCCTATGTAATTTTAGACCAGTGTTTCCCAGCTTTTTTTGTTCACAGATTTATTTGAGATCTTAAACAAACAAACAAACAAACAAAAAAGTTATAATATGTTCTTAACAGAAAAACTGACACATGTTGATTGCCCAAAATTTGTATACTATTTTAGGGATCTAAAATCCATCTGGTGTCCATGATGAGATAGTAGGGTATGAACATCTCATATATATAATGCCCTGTATAATTGGCTTAGGGTTCAAGGAGGGAGGAAGAGGAAGATGGGAGAGTTAGCAGAGAAAGAACAATGAAGGAAGAAAGGAAAGAAAGAATGGTTAGAGTGGGAGAAAGAAAGAGGGGAAAGGAGAGGAAGAAGGAGAAAAATCCTAATCAACTTGGAGAGAGTCACTACTCAAAACTTTATCTTATCACTTTGCTTCAGGCTTAGAAGCAATTATAAAAGTAGAGGCCCAATGCATGAAATTTGTGCTCAGGTAGGATCCTAGCTGCTGCTGGCTGCCAGCCTGGGCCTTCCTTCGTTCCGCACCACTACCTATTGGTCAGTGCACGTCATAGCGAGCACTCAAACTCCCAATTGGTGGAACTCCTGAGGGGACACTTTGCATATTAGGCTTAGATAGATAGATAGATTGCCTTTAATCTAAGTAAAATTGGACAAGATGATCTGACTCACAGGCTTTCCTAGTTGTGATGAAATATGCACTATCATCACTAGAAACAAGAACTCCTACCCTGTTTCCCCGAAAATAAGACAGTGTCTTATATTAATTTTTGCTCCCAAAGATGCACTAGGTCTTATTTTCAGGGGATGTTTTATTTTTCCATAAAGAAGAACACAGTACACATTTATTGTTAAATGAAAATAATGGAAATTTATTACCTGTATACGGTACAGTAGTACGGTAGTTGTCAACACAAACCAAACTGTAAATCCTACAGTATCAAGAATGTACTCATTTATTCAATGACAATTATGTCATCATCTTCTGGAACATCATCATAATAATCCAATTCCTAAATTTTCTGGTTAATTTCTTGTGACTCCATTTCTTTCAGAATCAGTGGACCAAATCTCTCATGTTTAGCCTAGTGGGGGGGCCTTATTCTCGGGGGGATGCCTTATATTTCACTCAGAAGGAAACCTGTAAGTAGGATTCATTTACGGAGGATGTCTTATTTTGGGGGAAACACGGTAGTTTTGCTTAAGTTGTTTTCCCGATGCAAGAGGTGAATAATGTGAATTTCAATGGGAACAGAAGTTTTTAAGTGTTGCCTAAGGAACCATCCTCCTCCTCCAACAGAGCACTTGGATCAAGAGGGATCCTTGAGGACTGATCCTCCCTTAAGGGGGATGTAGAATGGGGTTCACATGAATAAAATAATTCAGTTCCCAAAAACGTGGCCATCCACAAAACGCAAAAAAACAACTGAAGCTAAGACCTAGACCAAACTATCCTGAGCAAGTTCCTCATCAATTCATGCCCACTGCCTGACTCACACACCCAAATGGTTCCTTTCCATGGCCGTTATCCCTACCAATAAAAGTGTTTTTGCTGGCATAGGAAGGTAGGTTTTACTCAGAGGGAAACTGGCAAATAATGAAGATGAACTGGGGGTCAGAAACTAAACAAAATATATCCAACATGCTGTACCTGTTCTCAGCAAAGTACTAGCACAACCTATTGCAACACTGGATCTATAAATAGAGCAAGGAGCCTATTGGTGGAACTGAAGGATATGTGCTTTGGCCTAATAATTAGTCAGGCTTCCTGGAAAAGATGGGCTGATTATTTCTCCTCACACTGAGCTGTTCACAAAAGTGGCACCCAGAGTTCCATTACCTTGCATTTATATTGATTAGAATTTAAAAACAAAGAGATAGTCCACCTGAAACTCATATAATATTGTATATCAACTGCAACTGAAAAATAAAAAATTTCTAAATTATATTCTCCAAACCCTTCACTGCATTAAAGCTTGTGATATAATCACAGAATAATAATAATAACAGCAACAATAACAATAGTGTTATCACGGAAAGAGAAAGGGACCCTGAACTTTTGGAAATCTGCTTATTTTCATTCATTTTACCAGGGGTCTTTTACCATCGCCAGGGTTTTAACTCTACTCAATACTTCAAGGCCCAGATAAATTCTGCCTCATTTAGGCAACTTCAATGTGCTCTCTCCTCGCAATTTTCAAAGCTTCATTTCCTCCTGGCACATTATTCACATCTGCCTGGTTCAGTATGTGGGTACCTGGCATTTATTTCCATGAGGCTCTGAGCTACACACAGGGAAGATCTAAATGGTACTGTTGCATCCCATAAGAATCTAGGTTGGCACCTGACACATAGTAGGTGTTCAACAAGCATGTAGACTTGAAGGGAACAGTTAGTTTGCTGGGTCATCTCTAATCTGCATATTCCAGAATTTAGCTCTGAAGACAGATGACTCCTATGTAATCTTAGAAGGGCTGCAGATGGCTAATTACACCGATGTGAATTATCTGAATACAATATAAGTATTGTACTTGCTGTTCCCTCTGCCTGGAGGCCTTTCCTTAAGCTTCACAGTTCTTTCCTGCATCTCCTGCTGATCCTTGCTCAAATGTTACTTTCAGAGAAAGACTTTCCCCAATTATCCTATTTAAAATTTCAACACACCCCTGCTTTCATTTGAATGTTTGTGTCCCTCAAAATTAGTATATTTAGATCATAACCACCAAGGTGATGGTAGCAGGAAGTGGAGCCTTTGGGATCTGCTTAGGTCTGGAGGGTCTTAATGAGATTCGTGCCTTAAGAAAGAGACCCACAGTGCTCCATAGCTCCTTCTGCCAAGTGAGAATAGAATTTGAAGTCTGCAACCAGAAGAGGGCCCTCACCCGACCCTCCTGAAACCTCCAGCCTCCAGGACAGTGAGAAACAAATGTCGATTATTTATAGGCACCCAGGCTGTGGTATTTTGTTATAGCAGCTTGAATGGACTAAGACATATACACCCCCAACACAGGAACTACGTGTCCCTTTTTCCAAGATGTTTTTCTGTATATCACTGGTCATCATGTATTATACTGTATGTCTTACTTTTCATTTTTCTTATTCTCTATTCCTCACCTCACATCATAGAATGTAAATTCTATGAAGCAGAGATCTTTATACTAGTAAATTATATTTGCTCCTTTACTCACTAATGCTTAGAAAAGTCCCTGGCAGGTTAAGCACGAGATAGATACTCAATAAATAGCTTTGGAATGAAATTTAAAAATGAATCATAAAACACCCACCTCTACCTGGCACTGATTCTATTGAAGACACTGCACCTAATCAAATACATGTCTGCACAGTCAGGTGGCAAGCAGTGCATGAGAGAGCAGAGTAGGTATCTCCTCTGAGGCCATCACCAAAGGTTAGGACCCACTTCCAGGCTTGCATACCTTTGCCCTTAACAAGTCCAGAACCACTAGGTGGATGAGCTACACTGTAAGGCACAGATAATATGTGCTAAAGGGGTTCAGACCCAGAAGAAGCCACTTTACACTCATCACTGCGTGAAGTGTGGTAGGCAGCTTCTGAGATATCCCCGAGGTTTCCTACACTTCTGGCATTTACATCCCGTGTGGCCTCCTGCCACAATGAATCAGGACGGCCCTTTGGAGCTGACAGAAAATTTCCAGGGCCAGGTCAGCAAAGGTATCTCAGCTCCAGCCTCGGTCTCTCGGATTCCTCACTCTTGGGAAGGTGACTATGTTCCCCACTAGATTGCCAGTGCATCCCTCGTTCTTTGGGAAGCCAGCTGTCATGCTGTGATGACTCTCAAGAAGCCCAGGGAGAGGAACCAATTCGCCAGCATCAAACTGCCAGCTATGTGAGTGAGCCTCCTTGGAAGTAGTCCTTCTAAACCTGGAGAACTCTTCAGGTGGCTGTAGCCTTGGCCAATATCTAGTTTCAAACTCATGGGTGATCCTGAATGAGAACCACCTAAGTGAGTCACTCCTGAATTCTAAAATCCACAGAAACCATGAGAAGTAATAAATGATAATTATTGTTTTCAGTCATTAATTTTGGGAGGTTTATTACACAGCATTAAATAACTAATACAAGAGATCATGGAAATGACTTCTACAAAGGAAGTAGGGCTTGAAACAGAGGCATCAAAAAAATTGTAGAAATACAAGGCAAAGCAGAAAAGCAAGTATGGGGAGAAACCACGAGCAAAGGCAGGTACAAATGTTACACAGAAACCACACCCACAGAGAACCTCAGGATGGGAACAAATCTAAAGGACACTCGTACCTTTCATCTAATGTTAAAGTTCATTCTTAAAATAGTAAAATGAAGGCAAGCATTGCATGAATTTATCTAAACTGAAACTCAGGAGAAGGTTGACTCCCTATAATTCTCCTCTATGTAGTGATACAAATGAGGAGTATTCAATCACAACAGAGACCAACCACATTCCTGAGTCTGAATTCAGGTCACTCCTTAAAGTGGTTTAATAAGAACTGAGGGAGGAGGAAGAGAGAGAGCAGGAAAAAAGGGAGGGAAAAGAGGAGAAGCAAAAGAAGCAGAAGCAGGAGGAAAAGAAGGAAAAAGAAGTAAGAACAATTATAGCAACTCTACAACAGAAGAAAGAGAAGGAAGGAAAATATTGATTAACTGAAATGCTATGCAGTGGGGATTGTCCTAAGTTCTTTAAATACATCAGCTCATTTTACCCTCACCACAACTCTACATCTCAAATTATTTTAGTTCTATTTCTTCCTCCCCCACCTCACAAGAGACTTCCCCTCAACCCATTCTCCCGAAAGTACACAACTACAGAGAAGGATTAAGTCATCATGCACCTAGCCTCTTTCCAGGAAAAATCTGAGCACACAGTCAAGGTTCCAGCAGGTTCCAGTCAAGAAAGAATCCACTCACAGATTTGGGGCATTCCCTTCCTCAAGGATATAAAGTAAGATTTTCTAGACTGCTGATCAGTACACCTCTAATCAAAGGAAGAACGTATCTGAGGTGAAAAAGAAAAAAACCTACAGCATTCTCTATCCCAAGAAATCATGTTTTACTGCCCCAGAGTCGGTTCTTCCAGAGGCCAGTGGTAGATCTTGGAACTCCTCCTGGAGGAAGGATTTCGCCACAAAGGTAACTATTTGAAGAAGTAGATTCAGGTATTTGCCTTTAACCAAAGGGGAGCATGAGGGAACTTGTTCTGTATGGAGTCACTTTCCAAAGATTCTGCCATATTTCAGTGGTATAAGGAGGGGAGGAATCCCAGGTCAAGGTCAAGCCAGAGGTGGTGGACTTAGTAAACATTCCCCTCCACACCATCCTCCCGTGAAAAGAAGGTACATGCTGACCTAGGATTAGAGAATAGTTTTTAAAACTTACTCAAGGTATTGAAATAGCTGGTTATACGTCTGAGTAAACAAAACATAGAAAATTAATTATAAAAGGTATATATACTTTAGAGAGGCTGGAAGATAAGACATGTACCAATGAGTAATGGTCTTCCTACTATCTATGAGACCAGAAAAATAAGGCCTTCAACTAATACCATCCCAATGGTATTGATGATGGACATGAAAGGGTCACCATCAAAAAAGTCTAGGAATGATCACCAAGATCTCATATACATGGGGCTCAACAGAACATGCTGGAAGTGGACAAAGAGGATGTCCAAGAAACTTCTATGGAGAAAAGTAGTCATAAAAACTCTCATTTAAAAATGACATGGAGCATTATGTTAATAGAAATAAGCTAGTTGGAGAAAGATAAATATCACATTATCTCACTCATAATTTGATGAACAAGAATAGATCTAGAGACAAATGGCAAGGGAGCAAGAGTTAGAGAGCAACCAAAGGACTTGTATACATGCATATTAGCCTAACCAATGGACACAGACACTGTGGCAATGGGGGCTTGCCCGGAGTGAGAATGGCTGGAGAGGAGGGAGGCAGGGAACTGTCAAGCAGGGAAAAAGGAGACGTATGTAAAACTTTAGACAAAAACAACAACAACAAAAAGGCTTTGGACTCTTGAAACAATGGAATTATCAACCAGATAGGCCACCCTGGTTTGTAAAAGGATGCTTTGCTGCCCAATCTACAGGGTCACAGGAAGCAATTACTGTCATTCAGATATAGCACGTTCCCAGAGAACACAGGCAGGAGTAGAGAAATGTGCCCTGTGTCTCTGCATTTCCCCATAGCCCAGGCACAAAGCTGCACACAGAGTAAGATGTGTTGACAGTACTATAACCCACACTCCACACCCTCAAGTTGCTCTGATTCAAAGGTGCCAAGGCCCCTGCTCTGAGTTTACCATCATTGAAGCTGTCGCTGTTGGTAACGTGGGTGAACGGTGACTGGGCCCGCGGCTCCTCGCTCAGAGAATAGCTGTGCTCGGCCTGGATGAGAGGCGCTGGGGATGTTGGGGATGGCTCCACCTCCATTGACACACTCTTCTCTGAGAGGAAAGGGTCGTTCAGCAGCTGACCCAGGACGTTCTGGGAAAACTCATCCAGAAGTTCTGTGAAGTGCTGCAGGAAACACAGGAGGAAGAACTCAGTTTCTCTGTACCATGATCTGATATTTACACACAAAATTCGAAAGCAAATACATCATCCAGAGCTTTAATCGAAGTCATTGAGATACTATGTACAGTTATCTGTGACTGCACAGCATACTACCCCAAAGTTCAGTGGCTTAAAATGCCACAGTTTATTATTTCTCACCACTTGGTGGGTGAGCTGATTTCTTCTGGGTTCCGTGATAGAACCATAGTGAGCTAGAAGGTTGGCTGGGGGCTGGGCTGGGCTAGGACCTGGGCTTTTTGCTCAAAGAGGCTTTCTCAGGCTGGAATTGCTCACATGGTGGTAGAAATGTTCCAGGAGGCAGCAAAACAAAGCTGAATGACCTCAGAAGTCTCACATCATCCCTCCCTCCACATTCTTTGGTAAAGGCAAGTGACACGGCCAGCCCGGATTCATGGGGTAGGAAAATAGATTCCACCTCTCAGTGAAGGAATGGCAAAGTCACACTGCAGGAGAGTGTCAGCATGACTCACAGGGGCCCTCACGGTAACTCCCTACCATGACCTGCATTGGGAAGATTTTAAAATAGCTATCCTGTTAGTATTGCAAAGTGCAAGTTCAAAGGCGTCAAAGGCAGCTCCCCTCTATTTTCCCCACCACCAGGGCTTTGTTCCTCTGCTGTTTTTCCTTAATTTATTTTTATCCCCCATTTCCAACACCACCGACTCTCTAGCCCCCACCATACCATGAAGATGATGCAGGCATAATCTATAATAATAAAAGTGTAATATGCTAATGAGACCAGATGTCCTTCTGGACGTCCTTCTAGATGAAGCTGGGCTGTGAGGGAATCCCCGGTCCCTGGGTGCCGGCTGGAGGAAGCCCAAGTGCTGGGTACCAGAGAGAAGCTGTACAGGCAGCCGGTGGAAGGAAGGCCTACTCTTGCATGAATTTTGTGCACCGGGCCTCTAATCCATACATATATTCACAGAGATCTCTACATCCCTTGTTCCATTGTCTCACTCTGAAGAAGCTGCCAACGTTATATGCTATGAATCGCCCAGGAATCTTAAGACGTAGATGCAGACTCCCAAGTCTAGTGGCCCTGAGGTTCTGCACTTCTGAGAAGCTCCAGGGATGCTGAGGGGCACAATAGCTTCAGGCTAAGATCAGAACCCAGGTTTTCTTGACTCCAGTATAACCTCTTCTGATTCCCTAAACAGCTCCCCAAAGACAAATTTACTGGTGGCCTGATGGTAAATATTCTGCAAGTGCCTGACGGAGTTCCTTTCAAGACCAAAGTTAAGGTAATGGAAGAGAAATAAATCGTAGCATATAAAATGCAAAAGCAAGAGTTGATCTCACAGTCCCTGCATTTCCAACCCACAGTTCTGTCCCCTGAGCTGCAGTGCCGACTCTGGCCAGCTGTGTTGGCCCTGCTACACCCCTGGAATCCACTCTGCCCTGAGGCAAGGCTCTCTTTGATGGCCGCGCTTTCCCATGGAAGTTGCCAGGTTGGGCTACTCTGCTGACACTGTTTTCTTTCCCGGGTGCAGCACTAATGAATGTTTCCATGAACATCCCTGGATAACCAATAATAAACCTTCTCAAACTCTGCCAACCATCCCTGAATCCCCTACTTTGGGATTTGTAGTAATTATCATCTTGCCAAACCATTTAGCCCTAAACGATGATCAATCCTGAAGAACTCAGAGTTGTTGTCGAATGCATTCTGATAAACTCTCCTGTTAAAGAACCTCCTCAGAAGAAGGGACCAGCTGTGCCTAACCACCTTTCACAACTAGGAACTTGGTAAAATGGTGAGCACGGAGTAGTTCCCAGGGAGAGACAGTGGTGATGGAAAAGATATGCCAAACTTGTCCCAACCATGCGGTGACTGGGCCCAGCAACTAGCCTCAGCTGGATATCCTTGACAGCTGCGGGCTCCAGGGCTCAGCAGACAGGTCAACATCCCACTGCTATGCAAGGCAAGCCAGAGCTGGCCCATCCTTAATGCCAGCCAGCGAGGGAGGGGCATATGGTCTTGGAGCCCAAACACCGGAGAAGGGAGCCAAGTGAACACATGATAGCAAAGGATTACTCATGTGAACCCAAGGGCTAAGCAATTTTAGTTGCTCTTTTAAGAATGTGGCCACAATAGCATTTCACCATTCCACCTAATAGTCAAGTTTTACGGTTTTACAAGTTTGAAAGGTTGACTTAGTTGGCCAAAGGCGTCTAGTATATTAAGGCACCACCACCAGTGAATCTAATGTTCACTTTAATTTCTTAGCTTTCCTACCCATTAATGCTCACAGCAATCCCACTGTCCAAGATCTCAGTCACCTACTATTAAGAGACAGACCTTGGTCCCTAGCTGGTTTGGCTCCGTGGATAGAACATCGGCCTGCGGACTAAAGGGTCACTGGTTTGATTCTGGTCAAGGGATCATGTCTGGGTTGTGGGCTTGATCCCCAGTGGGGAGGGGGGGGGTGCAGGAGGCGGCTGATCGATGATTCTCTCTCATCATTGACATTTCTATCGCTCTCTCTCTCTCTCCCTTCCTTTCTGAAATCAATAAAAGATATATATATTTTTTAAAAGAGACAGATCTTGAACAACAGTCCACTTATTTCAGATTGACTGAACTTTTTCACATTGTTTCTCTAAGAAAGAAGTATTTGAGCTTCACAATCCAAATGCATGGAGATGTTCTAACAAGTATAAACCATGATGCCAGTCTTTGATGATCTTGATAAGAATCGGGTGCTGGATTTAGCTGATGAACTAAGTGCTTAAACATGTTAGACTTTCAGAAAATGAGCTAGGTGCTTAAGGTATACATGTCCTATTTATATATGGGGACACTGTGGCTCAGAGTAGATAGGTTCATTGCCCAGGGTTGGGGTTGCACAACTGTTGAGATTCCACCCCAAGTCTAGCCGATTCCAAAGCCCATGCACAGTGTACCATAGAATGCTGCTTCATTTAAGTCAAGTTCTAAAATTGATGCACAGTGGACAATAGAGTTAAAAACAGAAAAACAAGAGCCATACACGGTTAGAACATCTGCCCATGCATTGAAGGGTCACAAGTTCAATTCTGGTCAAGGGCACGTACCTGAGTTGCAGGTTTGAGTCCCAGCCCCAGTTGGGGCACATGCAGGAGGTAACTGATTGATGTGTCTCTCTCACTTTGATCTCTGTGTGTGTGTGTGTGTGTGTGTGTGTGTGTGTGTGTCTCCCTCCCTCCCTCCCTCTCTCTTTCTCCCTGTCTTTCTCCCTCTCCCTCCTCCCTTCCACTCTCTAAAAATCAATGGAAAAAACGTCTTCAGGTGAGGATTAACAAAAAAGAAAAAGAAAAAGAAGTAGACGGACTTATTGACAGCCCATCCATTCACTCATCCATACACGGTCTTCCACATTCAAAGTGCAGAAACACGCCCGAGGGGTGTTAGATGGAGAGGCTCCTGGTACCACTTCCATGGAACACCGGCAACAAGGATGAAAATCTTTACCTGCCCCTAGTGCACGCATGGGTCTGTCAAAGGTTCAAAGTAGTGATACAGAATCTCCAGGTCAAAACCTCCTGACAGGGTTAAACCCCTGCCTTGTGACATGAATGTTCCTCCCCTACCACAGGGAAGATGTGTGGCAACTTCCTTTAAGAATCTGTGTTGAGCCCTAGCCAGTTTGGTTCAGTGGATAGAACATTGGCCTGGACAAAAGGTTCCCAGGTTCGTTTCCGGTCAAGGGCACATGCCTTGGTTGCAGGCTCCTCCCTGGCCCGGACCCTGGCTGGGGCGCACCAAGGAGGCAACAAATTGATGTGTTTCTTTAACATCAATGTTTCTCTGTCTCTTTCCCTCTCTCTTCCACTCTTTCTATAAATCAATGGGGAAATATCCGTGTGTGAAGGTTAACAAAAAAGGAAAAGAAAAAAAAGGATCTGTGTCGAGGTCTTGCCTCCCAATTACAAAATACCCAACATATAACACCCTCCAACCTGGCCCCAAATGTCCTGCGAAGTCTTGTCTCCCTTTACTGTATTTGCATACATGATACTTTCATTCCAGCCCTAATGGAGCTCTGCATGACAGTGTGACAATATCGTTGTGGAACCGGAGAGCCCTGTGCAGACCTGCAGAAGCGCCTTCAGTTCTCAAAACCTCAGATAATCCCTCTCTGAACAGTGAGGATAACAAGAGCACCAGCTTCCTGCTTCGAGGATTAAATTAAATAACATGTAATGCACTTAACACTTCACTGACACAGCAATCATTTTAAAAAGCTCTTTAAAAACGCAAAACCCTGTCACAATTAAAGCAATGAAATGTTGGCATTTTCTACCCACACACTGTTCCTCCTAGAACATCCTTTCATTTTCCTTTCTACCCATCAGGAAACTAAGACAAAACAAATCTATTTTTTTAAATGTATTTATTGATTAAGGTGTTACATATGTGTCCTTATTCCCCCATTACCCTCTCATCCCTCCCCCACTCATGTCCTCACCCCCCACCCCTGTTGTCTGTGTCCAATGGTTAAGCTTATATGCATGCATACAAGTCCTTTGGTTGATCTCTCTCCCTTACCCCCACCCTCCCTTACCTTCCCTCTGAGGTTTGATTTAAGCCAATCAGAGAAAGATAAATATCACATGATTTCACTCATTTATGCAATAGAATGAACAACATAAACTGATGAACAAAAACAGATCCAGAGACAGAGAAACATCGATCAGACCAACAAATCTATTTCTTTTCAGTCATTTAGACAGACACATTTAATTGATCTTTTACTTCCCTGACCAACTCCAGCCCTTCAAAGAAGAGTTACTTAATCTGATGTTTTTACTTTTCCTTGATGTTCCTTTCATAAACACCTAAAGTCTTTTGCCATCAGGCCTTATGAACTATAACCCAGATGTCAACCTTTTCCCTACCCCCTCTGAGCCTGGCACAGATCATAGGTGATGTGTGCTCATCTCTCGTTTCCATTATCACTCTCGAGTCTACAGCATCCCAGCCAAACAGAAAACAAATCAGAGTTAGAGCCTGGACCTCCCAACAATGATAAGTAAGTGCTCTCAGTTGTCTTCAGTGTACATCCAAATCTACAAATCAGAGAGGTGAGTAGGAGACATTGCTAACCTCACATAGGTTCCTTCATAACACACCGCCATGGCTCCGAAGCATTTACCCTTGTGCTTGAAGCTCATGCACTAGCTGTCCGAGGAGCTTGCAAGGAAAGAGTTTTTTGTGTTCTGGGCCGCCGCCTGCTGCTAACAGTTGGCCCAAGAACACAGGCTGTGGGGGTAAGGCAGGGGAAATAAAGTAGGAGGAAAATGAAGGAATCGTAATTCCTGAGCTCGAACAACTGGCTGCATGAAGTTACTAAGCTCTTTTCCTTGTTCTGCTCCTGAGGTCCGCTCACTCAACACCTGGAGTGAGCAGCTACTCCGAGCAAGGCACCAAACTCTATGAGTTACCTGAAAGGGATGTCCTGTTCCCCTATGGACCAACATAGAGCATGTTCAAAGCCACTTTGCCCTCCCAGGGTGGGCCCACAGGCATCTTTTGTGCTGGAGCTAACTGAAAAGTGCTGGACCAGAGCAAGGACGGGAGAGGGAATCCCTTCGCAGGCTGTCACACCACCTCCTCTGTTTCCTTGTTTATAAAACTCTCTCTGTCTCTCTGTCTCTGTCTCTGTCTCTCTCTCTCTCTCTCTCTCTCTCTCTCTCTCTCTCTTTCTCTCTCAGTGATAGTGTATACTTTAGACTTGATCAGTAGTCAGTAGTTTCTCGCTTTTTTTTTTTTTTAATGTGTGGACCCTTTGGAGAATCTAAAAAAAGTTTCCCCGCCCAAAACATGCCCACAGGCACTACACACAGACACGGGCTGACTTCCAGGCGGCTCACCTACTCCCTGAAGCCTGCCCGTGGTGGGCAGAGGAGGATCCCATGGACCCCCAGTTAAATACTCCCGCAGAGGGAACAGTAATAACACACACACAGTGATAGGTCACCGCTAACAACCCATTCAGCTCTCACACCCTATAATTTTCTGAAATGTTGCAAGCAATGTAACACGGAAAAGCTTTCCAACTTTGGAAAAGCAGGGGAGACGCCCTCTTGCTGCTTCTTGGGGTTTTTAGTTTTGTCCCCTGCTACTCTGCTCAGCAGTGAAGCAGGCTGAGGACAGGAGATGAGGGGTTCAGAAAGCAGAGCCAGGGAACCCCCTGCAAGAGTGGGGGACCCAAGGCCTGCCAGCCTCCTCCGCAGTCTGTGCCCCACAAAGACCCCGTTCTCTAGGCCAGCCGCCTGCAAACAGCTGCCTTGGCTGCTGGCCTCTGGCTGATGCTTCGCTCTGAGGCAGAAGGGAAGAAGGGTTTTATGAGAAATCGCAGCTAGGAGCCTTGCCCAGAGCACAGAACACTCCAGGGACTGGAGTCATGGAGGGAGGGAATGTGGTGGGGACAAGCTGACCACCCCCAAAGCCGCAAATAAATGCAGAGAAATAATTGAGACGGCAGGCCTCAAATTCACTTTAGAAACCAAGGTTTCCTTCCAGCAAAAAACAGCTTGTCTGTATTAGGCAGGAGGAAGGAAGAAAGAGGAAGGAGCAACGAGGAAGGAGGGAGGAGGGAGGAGGGAAGGAGAAGGAAGAAGAGGAGAGAGGGAGGAGAAAGGAATGAGGTCTCCATTCAAGGAGTGGGCAGCTTAGACTGGAGGGGTTCTTCCATCTTCTATGTGCCCCACACACTTACACACAGTAAATGGCCAGGTGCCCACCAGGAGGGAAATGGTGGCTTTGTCAAACCACAAGAGAAAAAAAATGGCTCCAAGTCAAACCCAATTACAGTAAAATTTCAAGGAGACCTACTTTGTTTCTAGTACCAAACTATAGGTGCATTACATATTTCTCTAAAAATAAAGAAATTTGGGGCAGAAGCTGAGAACTTTATTGCACAAGAGGTTTGGGTTTTGTGTTTTGTTTTTTGAGTGATACTTGTTTTACTGAAATTTCACAAGCAGTAGAAGAAATTGTTTTTTAAAGAGCCCTATTTCAAAGCAGACATGCTTTGTGGTATCTAGATGCACCCTTCTTTGTAAAAGAAGTATGTGAAATAGGCTGATCAAATTATAATGGCATTGGGGGATGCTTATTTAAAGGAACTCCTATTATAAATCCACTGGTAGGGCATATTTATTGTAAAAAGTGTCACCCCTGATTTATTTATATAAATAAGAATTTTTACATATGACATTTTGTTCACGGGTAATGAACCAATACCAATTCCCTTTAAACGACACACTTTTTCATCATTGAAACAGGTAACAATACACTTTCTCTAAATGAAACCTAATCCTGATTGGTCTATAGCCGTTCTTAGCCTAACATTTGATATTTTTAAAAATTCCTTGTTTTGTGTCAGGCAAACTAATCAGTCATGAGATTAAGGAAGAAGCACCCAGGAGACAATCAGGGTATTCCCACATATCCTTCAAGGAAGGCATGAGCTAAGGAGTCGTCTTTGTTTGTCCCCTAAAATAACTGAAACGGGGTATTTTGCCATTCTGAGAAAACTTCTGATTATACTTCTGATTACAATAACAGGCTCCCAACCAGAGACTGGTGAAACTTGAAGAAACGTTGGACATCATGTGGGCCTACCCGGACATTCTACTTTGAGGAAACCAAGGTCCAAGACAGTCCATGAGATCAAAGATGGTTAACCTCTTTCCACTGTAGATTCTGTAACAAGAAAGACGGTGACCAAACATAAAGATCACCACACGGAGGATTTCCTCTACAGAACTCTCTGACTAGGACTTACGTTCTGCTACGTACAACAATCCTATCTCTGAGTCAAGTCCCGATGTGCAAGATGTCAGGTATTTTAAAAAAAAATTATAGGAGCCATAAAAAAATGGCATACTCCCTCAAAACCCTTCCTTTATTTATGAGCCAGCTCTGTCATCATGATTACTGAGATAACCTCATCTTCCAGGGAAAAGGGAGAGTGCTTTGCAGGGCCAGGCTCTGTCCGCCTTGTTGTTTAAATTAACAGGGAGTGACTCACTGCCAGGAGGCACCCTTTCACCCCTAGATAAGAGCAAGAGGGATCCCACAGATTGCAAAACCCTATGCCATCCGCCCTGTCAGGTTCTGGCTTACAGCCACCTAGACTTTTGCTCTGTGAAATCTCACATGCATGCCCCACCCCTCTGGAACACTGGCCTGCTCAAACACACCAGAGGATCTGAACAACCCGAAGGGGTGTTTTATGCACTGGATTCATGAGTCAGAAGAAGTATGTTCTGGATAAGCTCTGTAACGATTAGCAGTCACCTTGGGCAAATCACTCACACTCTTTACTCCATCCAAAATTAAGAAAAATACAATCTGCCTTCAAAACTGTTGTGAAGATAAAATGAATACATAGATAGTCTGATCTCTAGTCACTTAAAACAATTCCTTTCACTAAGAGAGGAATAAATGTTAGCTGTTTTACTGATATTATTACTACATGCCTAGCTGAAACTGGGGCAAATTACTAAGAATTTCTCTGATCTTTCAGCCTGGTAACACTAGGCATGAAAATGAGGCTCATTAAATGCCTTTTATTCTTAGTGATCTCTTGTTAGATTCTAGTTTGCCCATTTGCTTACCAAAGGGCTCAATGTTCAGCTCATCAATTCATAATTGATAAATCTCCCCTCACCCCTTTTGAAAACCAGGCCCATAGCACCAGTCGCCAGACACCTCTCCTATTCCCTGCAAGTCCTCCACAGACCATCAACGCCGCCCCCATACCCATATGTTCCTCAATGCCCTTTCGGTTTGACCAGCAATAATAATTTTTATGAAAACCTGTCACTCAAACTTTTATAAGATAACTGGTCCCAGCCAAACTGGATTACAAATTTTCCACTTTGGTGGTACCCTTGACAAAACAAAACAAACAAAAAAACAGAAAGCCAAGGTAAGAAGAATGAGATCATCACCAGTAGCAGCTGAGAGTTCATGACAGAGCAGCAACAGAAAGGAAGAAAAATTGAGCCGTGTGGTTGTGAGAGAATGTCCTGGACATGCTCACGGATTTCTGACCCTAACTAAGCAGCAGCCAGGCAAATTTTCCCCAAATGATGAACATTTTCAGGTTCTCAAGTCTTGCTCTGAAAGTGGAGCCCAGGTGCTCCAAGAGGTATATCTCTCGGTGTTTTTGCCACCAGATAGTCACTGTCATCTAGCTACATCCCTGCCCCTTCTCTTCATTTGAACTTGGAAGAGTTGGAGAATGTCTAAGAAAGGTGGGGGGGGTGGGGGGGGAAGGCCATAATATTCTCTTTCTGCAAAAGACCATAAATAGAACCCAGTGATCTCAGAGCTATTAGGAGAATAAGCAAACTTGAAACTATTCTTCAGTCCCTCTGAGAAACAGGTGCAATCACCACCTGTTACAACTTGTTACCAAACAGCTTAATTGGGCATCTTTTTCTCCCCCCAAAAAACAAACAACTTAGAACAATGCTTCTGCTTTTTTTTTTTTTTTTTTTTTTTTTTCTTGATTAGAAAGTGTGGATAACTACTTATTGCATCATAAATAGGGAGCAGTTGCCTTCTGGTCATAAAAAATTCTTTTCAGCTACCCATGAAGCCAATAGTCTCAGAAATTACATACGGTTTGAATATAATAATGATGCAATGCCTTGGTGGGGGTGGGGAATATTTTGGAAAGAAAGTCAGCAAAGCTTCATTAATAAATAAGAAGTCAACAGGGCAGCTGCTATTGTAGTAGAAAGAATGCTCTATTTGGAATGAAAAAGGTTTGGATTAGGACCTACCTCTTTCACACTTGGCTCCATAACCTTGGGCAAGTCATGGAACCTGAGTCCCTCTCCTTAGAACATAAAGTAGAAGTGTAGAACCAGTTGGCCTCCCAAGACCACTACAGCTCTGACATTCCGAGGCCAGTTATCATGTAGGAAGCCTAAGGGAATAAAATAGCCTGAAAACAAATCTTAAGCCTGAGTCAACGTTCCCTGAAACTCCCTCTCTCGCCTTTTCTGAGGCTCTTTTGGCAAAGAACTAATTCCCCTAAGGGTGGCTGAGCTAACAGCTGGATAGGACTGGTTGGTTTCTGCCTTTGAACAGCTGGTCTATGAGACAAACAACCTGACAGGGTTTTATAGGAAGAAAGGGAGAAGACTCAATTTTGCAAGCCAAGTATAGATGGAGAGAAAGATCAGATTTAAAAAGTGTTATATGTTTCCCCCTGATCTGTACCCCTTACATGGACACAAGTCCTTCTAGCCTTCGCTGTGCAAAATCTCCACGAGAAATGAAGGGGAGAGAGGCGACTACTAGTAGACAATTCTATGAAGGCCCAGAAGAATTCCTGGCCATAATTTCATGTTTTCTGCTTCCTTCCTTAGAAGAAACCAACAACTCTGAAGTGGTTAAAAACCAGTCCATGTTCGCTGAGATAAAAAGATTATCATTGTAGGTAAAAAGCTTCTCCATTGATTGGGATTGTCCTGCCCACTACAGGGTCCTATACCCTAAATGCTTGTAGTTTCCCCTCCCTATCATGCTGACAAACAAAAATGCTACCATATGTTTCTAAAAGCAAAAGAAGCTAACTTTCAATACGCAGACCAGGCTGGATCGTGAGGAATCTCCATGTTAACTCAGGTTCTTTCCATGGGTCTGTTTTCATTATTCATGAGAAACACGGCACTGTCAAAAAATTCTGTTGGTGACCACCTGAGTCACTGAATTATACCCCCTCCACTGCCTAAGATCCACCAATATCTGAGTGCCCCCTTCCCCCATTAATCCTAATACTTTCAACATTTGCAAAGCTTGGGTTTCTAATAGGTTAAACCTCTAACCAACTTTTTTAAAGTTCTGGGCTTGTAATAAAGTGATCCTGTCCTCACCTTTGTTTAAACAGATTTTTGCCACCAGCAGCCCATTTAGAAGGGAAAGGGAAAGAAAAACAGCAACTCACAAAGCCGTACACAGAGTCTGTGTGCAAAACGAAGGGGCAGCTGGACCACCTCGCTGGGCTGACTCGTGATGTCTGTAACGCGCAGTAAAATTAGTAAATTGTGCCAGTGCTAATGCACCAGTCTCAACCAAGTGGTTTGTTTGTTAGGGCTTCTAGCTCACAAAAGAGGTATTTAAAAACTCTACACGTAGCCTTGGGAACAGACCAGGGGAAAAGTAAACAGAAAGCACAAGTTTTGCCTGTGCAGGCAGCAAACACTGCACCGATGACAGTACAGCAGCAGACAGATGGAGACAAATGAAGTGAGCAGTGGGTGAAAACAAGATCATGGCCACTACTCAGAAAAGTTTACTGATGGAAGGTGGATCACCCTGACTTGATAGCTGTCGTTTATCTATCTGAAACTTAAAATAGCCCATATAACATAATCTCCATAAATGACAGTATACCTAAGCAAGTAGCTATTTAAAATGTTATGGTAGAAATTTTTTGTTAATCAATGTTCGCAACAGACATCACAATAAAATTTTGACATTCTATATCAAAGTAGAAATATATTACAAAAACTGAATTCCCCTATATTTTCAATTATCAAGTAAAGAACTGTCTACAAATACTATTATGTAGAAATTTATAGAAGGATATCTGGCAAAAAAAAAAAAAAAAAAGTTGATAGTACTTCTGCATAGTATAACAAATGTGTTTTTTTATTCTTCTTATCAATATTTTCTACAATAAAAACCTATAGGTTTATAATGTAGGGGGAGGGAGGGGAAGAGAAGCACTTGTTGTTTAAAAAACAAAACAAAACAAAAAAAAACCAGACTCCATTTAATCAAATTAAGAAAGATCTGGCTTACATAGTCCCCAGGGAACAAAGAACAGTGAGGATTGCTGAATAGACATTTTCTGCCCAGAAGATGGATATTCTATTTTTCACTCATGATAATTAAACACACACACACACACACACACACACACACACACACACAAATACATAATAATAATCTATGGGCAGGAGCAGGCTTAAAGACAGGTTTCGCAGAACAATCACTCCCCCTTTTCCCCTGAAACTTTAAATGTTAAATGGGCAGAAATCACCTCTCTCATTTTGTCCTCCACGTTGACAGCAATTAGGACCCACGTTATCTGGGCCTTTCTCCAGCAAGCCATGTAGCTGCTGGTGACCGTGCAGGGTCTGTCTTCACCAACAGTTCCAGTCAGGAACTCCAGACGCAATAGAATTGAAAATGCTAGGAACAATCTCCCCTTTCTTCACCTTCTCCCCACAAGGGTGGGCCCTGACTGGTCTCCCAACAACTGCACCATCAATAATGCTTCTTCTTTATAAATCAGAATTTCCGTCCTTGGCCACTACAATTATGCTTTTATCCTTAGATTGTATTCAGGACTGGTTGCTGGTCTCTCATGACTTGGGGCCACCAGCCACAAATACGTAAAATAATACCTTTGATCCTGCACTCCAACTCCCCTGCTCCCTTCCCAAATTACAGTCTGTTAAACGGCGGAGAACAGACTAGCACCAGCCACTTGCGTTCGTTCTCTCACCCACTGTAGTAAGCTGAATTCTAAGATGACCCCAAGATTCTAGGTGGTCATCAAAATTTCTCATGATCCAGCTAAGTCTGCGTATTGAAAGTTAGCTTCTTTTGCTTTTAGAAGCATATGGTAGCAGTGTTGGTTGTTGCCATGATGGGGACAAACCCTAAGATCCCCTTGAGTGTGACCTGTAGGACCTAGGACCATGGCTGCATTCTGGTGAGTGCCAGATTGTGCTATGATGAAGCCAATATTATAGAAATAATTAAGGTCCCAATTCCATTGACTTTGAGTTCATCGAAAGGGAGATTTATCCTGAGTGGGTCTGATCTTTCACAGAAGATCTAGATGTCAGAGAGATTCTCCTCCGGCCTGGAAGAAGCAGTCCCCCAAGCGTTCTACAGAAACTGAATTCTGGCAACTCTGTGAGCCTGAGAGAGGACCCTAGCTCAGTGGAGGAGCTGACATCTGACTGCAAGATAGTGAGACAGAGACCCTGAGCAGAGGAGCCAGGTAAGCTGGGGCCAGATTCCTAGCTCAGGGACACTATGAGATAATGCATTGAGGTCCCACGTGCATTCACTTTGAATTAATCAAAAGGGAGGTTATCCTGAGTGGGTCTGAATTAATCACTTTGAATTAATCAAAAGGGAGACTATCCTGAGTGGGTCTGACGCCACTGGATGTCAGAGAGGTTCCTGTTTGACGCCACTCCATTGGGGTAATTTATGCAGCAGCAGGAAGCTGATATACCCACAAACTGGCCATGCAGCTGTCCATTCTCTTGCCCACACTCTCCTTGTCCACACTAAGGATGCTAATGTGGAGGAAAAATTAATCCGGAGGATAGATGTAGGTGTGGAGACTCTGTGAGTCTTGTAATCAGTCTATTAATAAAACATGGGAGTGTGGCCCTGACCATCTCCTACCCCCACCCCCGATGCACCTGAGGCATTCCACCTATTTCTTAAACCAGATGCTTGGCCTCACCTTCCTCTATTCACTCCTGGGAAATGGAGTTAAGATGGCAGCTGTGACTTCCTACCTGGTCTCCCAGAGCACAGATCTGTGTTTGCATAAATCTTTTTCCTGATAGTCTGGCCAAGAGCAAGTTGTTTTGTTGTTGTTGTTTTTAAGAAATGTTTACAAGAAAACTAAGGGGAAGAAGGAGGAGTACTTTTTGGAATGAAGGCCAAAACATTTACATAGGACACATTTCTGACTTAGCTAAAGGCCAGTGACAGCCTGGCTTGGCTGGTGCCGTTCCTGGAGCACGGCTCTCCACATCCGCTTCCTTCCTGGCCTGTCTCTGCAGGAGGTTCGCCCTGTGCCAGGCTCCCTCTGGCACAACTTGCATTTGAGTTGGCACCTTTCTGGCCCTGGAGCCTCCCTGCAGGTCCTCCTGCTCTGGTCTCTAGCTCAGTGGATGAACAAGGTGCTCCCCTAATCAACCTCAGAAATTCCTCTCCCAGGCCTCATAGCGGGGGCCGTACAAGACAACGCTTTTTGCCTCGTTCACTGTCTCTAGGCCTCTATGCTCCAGTGTCTTACTCATGTTCTCTGACCTCCTGGGCTTTGACTCACGTAAGATATTAAGAATTCACTATGTATCAGAAAACTGTGCTGAATTCCAGAGACACAGAGAGGCTGTAAGAAGCTCAAGGCCTCCTGGGACTGCCTAAAACATACTTACTAGTCCATTATTGAGGTGGTACTAAGTTATTTTACTAATATTAGTAGTATACTATATAAATATAATGTTTATTATGATTTATCATATAATATTAATGGTATATGTTATTGGCATATTATTCTAAAACTCAATTCATGGTCAACCTACTTTTCTCAGTTAGTGTCTAAGTTTCATCTATTGTAGTTAATAATAGCCAAAGTAGCACCATGGTGGGATCCAAAACTGATTTGCACCTTTACTATTTCCTGTAAGTATACTCTATAAAGTTGGGGGAAAAACAAATATCATAGAATTTAGTGTCTAAGTGCCATCTCTCTATTGACTTCTTACTATCAGATACCCATGGCAAGTGAGAGGAGGAAATCAAATATTGACTTGCCTTGGCCAACATGAATCAGTAAAGGTAAATATTAACCTCTCAAGGGGGTCCCCCTGGCTATACAAATGTGTGCTGGGCTCAACACAACAATTCTCCAGTTTGAACTTTCCTATTAAATCCACAGGCACAAGTATTAGTGTTTTACTGAAAAGTAGCCTCGTGAAAATAAGTTGACCATCCCCATCCATCATCTGTCTTAACCCACAAGCTCCTTGGAGATATTCTACAATAGATGCATGTTGGCACCTTTGTTCTGTGATCTGCACAACATGATGGGTGAGTGGCCACGCAAATGAGTTCTGGTGATGACAATGAAAGCCATCGACGACCCCTGGGATTTGCCCATGTCAGTTTTGTTCAGGATGGAGGTGTATGAGTCATTAGAAAAATAATGGAACATTCACATGGGAATGGGAAAAGTCCCAAGTAAGTTATATATAAAGGCATCCCTTTTTCTAGTTGAGAACTGAACCTCTCGCTCACATCAGGGTCCAGAGGTCACTAGTCTCAGGGTAATCTCAAAGGCCAACCCAACAGAAACAGATGTTGTTTTCCTTCAAGCAGATACCAGCTATCAAAGTTCAGAAGGAAACAGTCAGAAAGAAAGTTCAGAAAGCAACAGTTGGACCTGAAGTTGAACATTCAGATTACTGACCCCATCACCCCCGCCACTGTGAGGTTTACAGTGACCATCTAAGAGCACTCTAGCAGTTGGGTGTCATCTGCTAATGTCATCTGTTAAAAAAAGAAAAACATTGAAACTTTATTGTGTAGGCATAAACTGAGTCTCAAATCATTTGATAAGGGACCACATATTCTATTTAATTGCAAAATTATCAGGAGAAAAACCTTTATATACTTCCTCCAGCCCTAATAATTTAAAGTTAGCTGCTTGGGAAAGTGATATGTAGTTTGGGGATCTTATCATACAAGACATTTCCTTATATTTCATTTTCCCATCAGTAAAATGGGTACCAGTGTCATACTGGCCTCTTCCCCACCCCTTATTTTACTTGGGTCTGTATAGCAAGTCTCTTCCATCACTTTATTCAACAGCTAATATGTACATAAAGTTTGTCAACATTCCAGCCAAGATTAGCAGAGGAGGGGATATCTAAAGGAGATGTCATTAATGTTTATTTTGGAACATTTGTGTTTTTTTCCACTAGGGGAAAATAATGTGCTAATGGAAAACTGAAATAAACCGTAACATTCGCTTAGACACTCGCTGAGGCAGAAGCCGATGTATTCCATTTGTTTGATAATGGTGGTACTGGGGCAGAGAGGGTCATCTCCAGGAAGAGTTGCTAGGAAACAAAAGTCACTAACAAGATTACTTACTGATTTTTCTCTAAGAATCTATTGATAAGCTCCTTATCAACATAGTTCTTAATCATCAGAGGTAGGATGAGGGAAGTGGCTAAGGATATTGTTTCACGAAATCTTCACAACAAATAAATGTATTAATTCATATTATTATCCTCATTATAGCAATGAGAAATTGCAGGCTCAGAGAAGTTCTATAACTTGGCCGAAGTTGCACAGCTGAGGGAGAGACAGAGCCACGAAATCAAAATGAGTTTCTCTGACTGGGAAAGCCATAGGCCTCTTGAACCTTCATGGTTAAAATGTGCGTGACTGTTGTCATGTATGTGGGCATATGAGAGGCTCTGTGGTTTCCAATGAACGTCTGTTCTCATTCATCAAAGAGAAAACCAAGACTCACTCTCTGGGCCTCTGCTGGGGACAAAATACCTGAATAGTCATTTCAGAAAGATAGGTAAGGTCAGATAAGCTTACTCTCAATTCCTATTTGTGTCTTTTTCTGGTAAAATGAAGGTAACAAGTCCATCTCCTTCACTGGGTCATTATAAAGATCAGATGACATACAACATATCAAAGAACTTTGCAAATGCTAAAGCCCTTATAAACGTAAGGTGGGATCATTACCCTTATCCCCAATGAGATGACTGAGACCCACAGGGCTGGTTCTCACCTCGCTGGCTTCTGAGCTATTTCCTCATCTCAAATGTCACCACAAAAAAAAGAGTGCTTTTTTCAGGACTGTTTGTTTGGGGAGGGGAGTGAAGATGGACTGTGGAGGTTCCACAGACACCAGAGTAGAAATGTGTCTGTGTGCCCTTCCAAAGTGAGCCACTCACTTCCTCATGGCACAGCCAGCCAGTAGAAGAGCACTAGAATAGCCAAGTCTCATTATATGTGGATTCCCGATGTGCAAATTCACCTACTTGTTATGTTTGTAATCTCAATATCGATACTTGCGTTGCTTTCTCGGTAACTCGCAAATACGCAGAGCAGCAAAACTCTGAGTTTCCTGAAGCTCTCAGCTGAGCTTGAACGAGGCGACCCTCTGCCTTCTTGTTCCAGCCCTCCTACTGCAAACAAGTGTCCTTTTCATGGTCCATTTACTGCCACATTTTTCACATTTTTGCACTTGGTGTTGGTGATTTTGCTGTTTAAAATGACCCCCAAGCATTGTGCTGAAGGGCTGGCTAGCGCTCTTAAGCGCAAGAAAGAGGTGTGCTTTGAGAGAAAATCTGTTAGGTAAGTTTGGTTCAGGCATGAGCTATAGGGATCTTGGCATGAGTTCAATGTCAATAAATCAACAAAATATGTTACATAAGGTGTCTTTAAGCAGAAACACACAGAAAACAAGGTTGTGTATTGACTGGTTGATGCAAATGTTGTGACCAGAGGCCCAAAGGAAGCTATTTCCCCTGTGGGCAATGACTCAGTATTCACTAACTCAGTGTTCACGGAACTTTATAGGACATAGCTGTCCAAACAGAGAAGTGATTATGTTTAGTCATTAAAATTTGTAAGTACAAAATATAAATTCTAGGAAGTGTGGGAAAATACCTGTTATGCATTTAAAAAACTACCTGTTAACTGTCTAAAACCATATACATGAAAGAGGATTGGAAAGAATATAAGAAATAATAGTGTCTCTCAGTTAGTGAAAATATAGAAGTATTTGTATTTCTCCAACATAGCTAATGTATTTTCATGGTTTAAAAAGACAACTTTAAATGGAAATAACTGCTATATTTCATTAATATCTGTGAGAAGAAAAAAAACACATGTAAGTCCTTATTGTCAACTTTATGATTAAAGCTATGTTGGCAACCAGCCCAAAGTAATTAGAACTATCGGTAGGACTAACGAGGTTTGATTTACTTTTCTGAGAAACTTGAAGGTGAACTTCCTAATATGGACCTGATGTACCATCCAATACTGAAGGTCCTTTCCTGTTTTGATTCCCACTATCATGTACTCAGCCTCCTTCCCCTACTTCCCCACACTGGGATGACGTCACTCCCAGGCCCTCCGATTCTCAGCCCCTCACCTCAGAAAGGCAGTGCCTATGCTTCCAACTCTAGTCATGGACCCTGTTTTATAACCTTCATGGCATTTACTATTATCTGAAATTATTTATCTGTTCCACCTTTAACCGCCTGACCTCTGGCCCCCTCACTGGACTATACCGGAATTGTCATCTGGCTCATTGTTCCACAGCCACCTCACCCCACCCCACCCAACACCACACCTAGAAAGCTGAAATAGTTAATAAGTATTTGCTGACTTACTGACTCTTAGGTTTTCCTGATTCCTTTTTCACCTTTAGCCCCAAAGCAGCCATAATTATTCATTCATCTATCTGTCTTATTCTAGGAGGAGTTTAGGAATATGTAAATTATGGGATATGTCCTCTCAATTTGTGCTTTTTTAAAAATATATATTTTTATTGATTTCAGAGAGGAAGGGAGAGGGAGAGAGAGGTATAAACATCAATGATGAGAGAGAATCATTCATCGGCTGCCTCCTGCACACCCCCTACTAGGGATCGAGCTGGTAACACGGACATATGCCCTTGTCCAGCATTAAACCAGGGGCCCTTCAGTCCACAGGCTGACATGCTACCCACTGAGCCAAATTGACTAGGGCTCAGTTTATACTTCTTGATGACTCCATCCTGATATATTTCTGGGAGACAACAAAGTTCAGAATTAGAGATTTAGTTTTCTGGAACTCACTGCAGTTGATTTACAGTGAGATTAGCCCTGGTGGTGTTTTGTTAGAAACTGGCTTATCTCTTAGCTAAATGCAACTCCACATTCCTTCTTTATGACCAAATTACTGTGACAGCCTTCTAACTTCACTAAACACACTTCAGTCTGGCTGAAGTCCTCCTGGATTGATGGATGAATAATAATGTCTGAGATTTGCTGTTGGTTTAAGTTAATGTTCTTAAAAAGAGCCAGCAATCCCCAACACACGACCCTCCTGAAAGGGAGGTGTGAGCAGCTATGGAGGAGGAGACATTTGGGTTGGTGATGACCATCTGGAAAAGTGACTATGGAAAAATCATTTTCTCTCTGCTGTAAAATGCTTTCTTCACCTGTGTGTTTTTAGCCATGAAGGACAGTGAGCTATATCTAACACCACTCTTCATCAGAAAGCAGCTGTAATAGAGAAAAACATGCTTTACTTAATCCTGTTTTCATGATGGTTTCCAGGCAACCCCTTGATGCTGATATGATCGTGGGTTTTCACACAGCCCAGCAATATCACACAATCTTATCATTTTGCCTGGAGGAAAAAGGAGCAGGGGCTTGTGAGCAGCAAAGAGGGAAGAATAATGCAACTTTTTATGATGAATCATAAGGAGAAAAAAATCCAGTCACTCTTAATAGAGAGAAAATCAAAACCTTGAGTGGCCCTGGCACAGGGTTCTGCGGGGAGACTGAAGTTCCACGGGCATACTTGTAATTCTGCCCTTTGATCTTGAGATACAAGTTGGTTTTGTTCTCGCTGTGCAGGAGGGATAACTAAGCCACTGTGGACAAAAAGGAGTTCTAGGGAAAGTAACTTCACAGCATGATCTGATCATAAATTCCTCCCTGGTCAGATCATGGTGGGTGGTCAAGCCCCAGACCTACAACTTGGCTAGTGAAAGGTTTTTAAGCCAGCCCTGTTTTTTGCTCTTGTGCATCTAGGTTAGACATACCTTTGAAATGCCAGAAGTAATACCCCTCAAAGGGGTACCACCCTCAAAAAAGCACATGAAAGAATAAAGATAATTTAAAACAAAGTAAACATAATCTTGTTAACTTTCCTGCACTTCAATCCCTGTCTTGTTTTCTCCCACCTTCATGTAATCTTCCATAATTCCATCTTTAATTCCAAATGCTTAACAGAAACTGCAAAACTGTTATTACGGCAATCTCACCAGTTTGGCTCAAATAAACTCTTATGACCTTACGAGAGACCTGGTACATGAATTCAGGCACACTGAAAGGAAGTTAATTAAAAGAAATATTTTAATATCACTATTCACCCTTTCTCCATAATAGAAGTGTCAACCAAATTCACAATCAACAATGACAGATGAAAACACATGCGTGCAATTGGTACCAGCAAGAGCTTTATATAGATAAACTTGCTTAAGTAGACCTGATTTCTGATATAGCTAAACTTTTTCCAATGAAGCACCCCAACTTCTCTTTCAGGTAATTGTCAGCAATACAGCAGTAAATATAAACATAAAGCACATTTTATTGTAGCTCACGCAGGGAGAACAAAGGGTAAAATATTTAACTGCAGTAGTGTTTGACTACATTCCGTGCAGTGAGAAAACCTGAAGTCATTTTCAAGGTCCACCATTTCTTAGTTCTTTTCAGAAGGGTCAAGTTTCTAAGCTTTCTAAATCTGCATTTTCTGGCTAATGGAAAGAAAATAGGATTCCACCGAGTCTCCTATCTACCTGCTCCAGGACTTCTGTAAGGATCAAATGAGGCACGGGAAAACACTTCACAGACATTTGGTTCAAGTGTGAAATGTTTGCATCTGGCTATAAAGCAAGTCGTATTCCTGGGCTGAAGAAACTGCAAGGAGGTTGGTCGCTAGGCATCATTACCAGCACCACAGTGACCGTTTCCGGGCTGGGCTGGGCTGTGGGCCACATTTTGTGCAATGGAGTCTCAGCAGCATCAGCATCAGCTGCAATTTGGTGGGTGTTCGCTCCAGGGTGGTGGCGGGGCCTGTGTCCCACTTGGGGGTAGCCAGATGTTGCTTTGTGGGTACCAGGTCTATGGTGCCGTTTCTCTGTAAATGGCCAGTATACTTCATGGCAGCTCCTGCATTGAGCATCTGCCCCCAGTGGTCAGTGAGCATCATGGCGGCCGGTTGGACACTTAGCATATTAGCTGTATATGTATATATATGCGTGTGTATATGTATATATATGTGTGTATATGTATATATATATAAGCATAACAATTCTCTACAGATTTTGGATGTTTCTTATTGTGAAATGACCCAGAGCATTTAAGGATCACTGGGGATGAAAGTGTAAGATCTCCATGTTTATTTCATTTTACTACAATCGTATGCCATTTTTCCTGAAAAGACCAGTAATCAATCAAGGAGCATAACCCACAGTTCACAAGATGCCTGCTCCTCCGGGTAGGACAGCCCAGCTACCCGGGGGAAGTGGGAGTGGAACCAGGAGGGGCTGCGGCTCCCTCATCTCAGAGGCGCCTCTTTACTCCCTGTTCTAACTGCAATGCCCCCGCTTCCTAGTCCCACAAACGTTCAGAAAAGGAATACTCAGGGGCCTTGCAGGGTGGCGTCACCCTCTACAAGGACAGTTATACCTCAGGTCTGAGCTACCTAAGGAGCACCCCTATCTTTAGAACCAATCGTTTTGTTTTGCCAAGCTCCCACACCCACCCAGTAGGGTTCATCTGGAACTGTGCATACAGGAGTTTGGGATGCGCACCGTGCTGCGGGGCAGTGGGAGGAGGCAAAAGAGAGAAGAGACAGGCAGTGGGGCTGGAAGGGAGGGGGGGGGGGACCAGCTGCCCCAGTTTGCCTCGGATGTCTCAGCACTGAAAGTCCTGCATTTAGAAAAACACCTCAGTCTTAAGCAGCCAGGACTATTGCTCAACCTACTAAAGAGGAGAAGAAAACTGCAGACATTGCCTAAGCACAGGCGTTCTTAGTCAGTCAACACTTAGTCACGGAGAGCCCAGACTTGGCAGCCCGGCTCCAGGCGTCCCGCTCTAAAGCCGCTGTGAGCCAGCAGCCGTGATCGGCAGCCTCCCGCCCTGCTCCCTCCGCTGGGACCTGGGCGCTTGTTTCACATTAAAAGCACTCAAAGCGCCGCCTTCTCCCGACACAGCCACGGGCAGAGATGCCATTCCTCCAGCGTTTTCACAGACATTGAGACCAGTGGTTCTCAACCTTCCTCATGCCACGGCCCCTTAATGCAGTTTCTCATGTTGTGGTGACCCCCAGCCACACAATTATTTTTGTTGCTACTTCATAACTGTAATGTTGCTACTGTGAATGAATCGTAACGTTAATATCTGTGTTTTCTGAGGGTCTTAGGCGACCCACAGGTTGAGAGCCGCTAGCAGGGTTGCCTAAGACCATCAGAAAACACAGATATTTACATTACGATTCATTCACAGTAGCAACATTACAGTTATGAAGTAGCGACGAAAATAATTTTATGGTTGGGGGTCACCACACCATGAGGAACTGTATTAAAGGGTCGCGGCATGAGGAAGGTTGAGAACCACTGATTGAAAGGAACGTAAGCATGTGGCCATAATAAATCACCTTCCTACCTCTACTGTCGCAGGAGAGCCTGCTGTAAGAGGCTGGCACTCACACTACCCCTCCATCATTTGAAATCCTCTAGAAGTCCCTGCCCCATTTTCCGCCTTCACAGAGCGGGAAGCCATCAGACAGCCATGGACAAGGCGTGCTTTCACAGACATTTCCTTTCAGAAGCAAGCAGCAGAGGTCTGGTGGAGAGAAACAGGCTGAAGCCTCGTTTGCTAAGAACCACAGGATCAGTGTGACAATGGTGAGTCTATGACTGGGCCTTAGGACTGCCTCCTCGCTCATTTCCCATTTAGCTCCTCAAACCAACACAAACATCAGGTTCAAAAATACTCACCGAGCCCAGAAATCTGTGTAAGGGCAGCTGGCCCTTTGTTATAAGTTGTGATTAAAATGTTGTTCTAGTCCTGGCTGGTCTTGTTCAGTGGTTACAGCACGGGCCCACCCACCGAGGAGTCAAGACTTCAAATCCTGGTCAAGGGCATGTATCTGGGTTGCAGGTTCGATCCCTGGCCCAGGTTGGGGTACAAGCAGAAAGCAACCAATCCATGTGTCTCTCACATTTCTCCCCCCCTCTTCCTCCCTTCCACCCTCTCTAAGTATCAATGGAAAAAATATCCTTAGGTAAGAATTAACAAAAGAAAAAGTTGTTCTAATTGGAAAAAATCTGAACTAAATATTAATTCAGAAAATAATTTAACAGATAGCCCTGAGCCCACCACCCAGACTCTAACAATGTAAACCTGCTATGTTGGCCTCAGGTTTTCAAAACAAGAACTGAAATGTGACAGATAAAACTGAAACCACACTCAAAGCGGCAGGGAGCAGAGGAAGGTAGAAACTAAAATCTCAGAAAGATTCAATAACATACCCAAGGTCACACAGGGAGTTTCTAGGAATTCAAATCTTAGTTATTCTTGTTGTAAGTAAAATTTCTCTTCTTTCACTGGGCTCCTTAGAGTCCACGTGAAACCATTCCTCATTTGATACTTAAAACACTAACCAAACACGTGATTCCAGGACTCGGATTCTGCTGCCGCCAAATGCTAACAGATGTCATATATTTGGTGGCAAGACTGAATAGTCAATTCCCCTTGGGAATGTAAAACTTCAAATCAGAAAAGACCCAACAGGCCTTATAATTATTTTATAAGCAGTTGTTTCCTGCTTGGAAGTAAGTGGAAATGAAATTAAAAGGCAGTGATTGTGTCAAATGTGTATGTGTAATGTATAACTAGTAGAGTACAATTTCTATATAACTGATATCTATAGTAATCTATAATAATGAAAGCATAATATGCTAATTAGACTGGACATCCTTCTGGATGACCTTCTGGACGAAGCTGGGGCTCTGAGGGAAGCTGGTGTCGGCAAACAGGGGAAGGAAGGGCTACGCTGGCACAAATTTCATGCATCGGGCCTCTAGTTTTTCATATAAACCGTCTTTCAAATTCCCTCCAAATCAAAACTGAGCTCTCTCAAGCCCGCCTGGCTCCTTTCCGACTGTCATTTCACTCTACATTTTCCATCTCTGGGGTCCTGAGAATCCATCAGAGTGTCGGGCTGAATATTCTTTTGCGAAGCCAAAGCCCAGAAATGCCATATTGAAACAGCCCCCAAAGAACCATGCTAGTTATTTTATTTTAACCAGCTTCTCACAACCCAGATCCTGGATGTTATGATCCGTACACACAGCAGCGTTTCACCTGAAAAGCCAGACCATTCAAACAGGTGGAACAACGTTCCCCAGGGCTCAGTGAATCTGTCCACCTTTTTCTAGGAAAAGGAATCTGTGGTTTGCAGGAAAATGGCAAATTTCAATTAACCCAGTTGTGAAAAGCTGTTTTATGAACGCTTCGTTTGTAAAACAGAGGCCGTTCTCAAAACACAGTGTGTGAATTTAACCCAGTGCCCCCTGATGTGCATTAACATTCTCAAAATGTCCTGTCTTCCTTCCTTCCTCCCTCTGCACTCACACAGCTCCGACTGTTGTCTAGCCAGACATAGCCACGTGGACTTCCCCAAGCAGACAGTGCTCATCACACCTCCCTCTCTTTCTTTCTTTATTTTTTAAATATATTTTATTGATTTTTTTACAGAGAGGAAGAGAGAGGGATAGAGAGTTAGAAACATCGATGAGAGAGAATCATCGACCAGCTGCCTCTTGCACACCCCCCACTGGGGATGTGCCCGCAACCAAGGTACATGCCCTTGACCGGAACCGAACCTGGGACCTTTCAGTCCACAGGCCAACATTCTATCCACTGAGCCAAACTGACACAAGAGGCTTGCAGCCTAGAATTCCATTTTTCTGCCTTCTCCACCTAGAAAACTTCATCCCGGGCCTTTTCCCACTCACCTAGTAAGTCATCTCACTCGCTATAAACCCAAAATGCACTCGGAGCCCCTGATTACTACTTCAATGACTGCCTTTCTCACTTGCTTGTTGCATTTTATCTATTTCCTGCTCTTCAGGGTTGTGACGCAGGATTTAACACAGAACCTAGACACTGCAGAAGGCGAATATATGCTGTATACATAGGTGAAAGGCACACACTGTCGCTTTCTCTGCCCTCTGCCCAGTATCCTGTCCATCCACAGGGCTGCCTAGTTACAGGACTGCAGGTCACGCTCTCCCCTGAAATCTCCATTCAGCGCTGACTACCTCCCACCAGAAAAAAATACAGCACCTGCAACCGAAACAGCCAAGCCATTCCCTCAACTAATAAAGAACCCTTAATTTTTATAAAGTGAAGGATATTTTGCTAATCCAAATAATTCCTCCATTCAATTACACTGTTCCTCAAGTTTTCTCCAAGAACACACCTGCAGAAAGACGATCAGGTGTAAAAGAATAGTGGGAAATGCAGGAGCCTGCATCTCTTGAATCTGCCAAGGCATTGATTTGTCAATAAGCAAAAAGACTTCAGATAAGCCCTTCCTGATTTTTGCTGTCACCTGGGGTGAAATAATCATCCTAGTACAGCATCTCCTCCTGAAAGTGGAGGCATCACGTCTAGCATCTTGCATCCTAGCCCGGACTCACTGAAGCTTTGTGGTCTGTTAAGTTGAACAATCACTTTCTAGATTTTTCCTAAACCCAGGCCATCACCGTACCTACCCTCCATGGTCACTAAGGGAAGTAGGCAGCTCCCTGGCCCCTCCTCTTCCTTCCTTGCTCATGCAGTTCCCTGGGGTTTGTGGGAATATAGTTGAGTTTAGAATTTATTGGCCAAAAGACACCTCAGAGAGTTCCTGTTACCCCAAGTATGCAAGGGTATGACTACCAGACTAACAGCTAGAAGAATATGCATGTATTTTTTAAAAAAAGAATCTCATTGCGTTTGGGTCTTAGAGACAAACCACTGAGATCTGAAATCTGGTATCTGGGGGAAATGATTGGAATTTCCACTCCCTCAAAATGATCAGGAAAAAAAAAAATCCTTATTTACTAAACAAACCCAGCAGCTTGAGAAAATCTGATGGACTAAAAAGAATCCAAAATAATTGTATTTAAGGAACCAGCTCTTCTGCTTAGCATGTGCTACAATGCAATGTTCCAAGTGATCCAGTTATTTACGGGGGGGGCCTCTTTTTCCCACACACCTGGGTCAGACGACAGTAAAAGAGCTGCTCTTGAGCCGAGGCCACCTGAGCAGCCTCCAGCAAGGCCAGTTGACACTTCCCCACTCTGCCTGGCCACTGCTTAGTTATGGTGAGTGGATCTGGTCAGGGGTGAAATCCAAGAAAGGTCCAGCAGGTCAGAGTTAACTTTTAGTGCCTGCACTTTACATTAACTCCTTTCTCTTTCTTTCTCTTCCATTGGTTTTAAAATTCCCATTATTTCATATCCTCATTGTAGTTCTCTGACAAAAACAGGAAGATGAACCTCCACTTGTAAAGGCACTTTACCAGGTTCTTTATACACATTATATTGTGAATTCTCCAACCACATTAATATGATTAGACCCATTTTATACAGCAGTAAACTGAGGCTCAGAGAGGTTAAGTAACTTGCTAAGGTCACATGGTTTGAAGGTGCTGGAGCTAGAATTTAAACCACCATCGGTGTGATCACATAAGTTTATGAATTTCCCATTACATAACACTGTCTCTATGAAATAGAATAGTAAGTGATGAGCTCATAACATAGACTTCTCATGAGAATGCAAGCTTAAAATACAGTGGCTATAAATAAATAATATGTATGTTTGGGGGGCAGTGTGTGAAAAACAATAAAGGAGAGCTGTGCAAACTTGCAATTCTACCCAAAAAAACTAGAATTTTATTGATTTTGGCCAAAGCTTTTCCATGACGTAAAGGAAGGAGAAGCAGGAATATAAAATGCTTAGGATTAGTGGTATATTAGCCTGGAATTATCCAATAAAAGTCATAATTGGACAAATTATCTCTTACCTCGGAAGCACACCTGAAGACATTAGGAGAACCACCGGAAATTCACAAAAGATCCACGGGCTAATTGTGTAGACTTGCAAAGAGTTTTACCACAACACAGCCTCTACTAAAATCAGATGTGTGCTATTCAAAATAACAAATAAATATAATCTTATTCATTATTTTAAACCTAAACTTTTTTTTTCTTTTACTAAAAAAAAAAAAAAAAAAAAAAAAAAAATGTGGCCTTAAAACCTGTTTTAGTAAGAAACTTCAATGTTTAGCTGAAACCGGTTTGGCTCAGTGGATAGAGCGTTGGCCTGGGGACTGAAAGGTCCCGGGTTCGATTCTGGTCAAGGGCATGTACCTTGGTTGCAGGCACATCCCCATTAAGGGGTGTGCAAGAGGCAACTGATTGATGATTCTCTCTCATCAATGTTTCTAACTCTCTATCCCTCTGTCTTCCTCTCTATAAAAAAAATCAATAAAAATATATTTTTTAAAAAGAAAGAAACTTCAATGTTTACATTAAATCTTTATGTTCTATATTAAATTCACTTCCTTCTTCCAAATTATTTACAAACTGGAGAGGAGAGATAAGACATTTTTTAAATTCTGGACTCCAGTGTTCACAGTTGAAATGAATGAGTGCAGGCTCCCTGAGATCAGGCCCAGGTATCAGGAAGCAGCAATCGGGGGAAAGTGTGTGTTCTGTGAATTACAACCGGGGGAAACACCCCATGGGACCCTCCCTTACAGCCAGAGCAAAGCTGAGTCTGGTTCTCTCTGGTTGAGTCAACTGTCATCCCTCACCCTTGGGCCCCAAAGCCGGAGGAATCTCAGCCTTTGCCCTCTTTGCCTGCACTGGGGGAGGTCCTTTCTTCCCCCTCCACACTAACAGGACACTCAGGGCACCCCTTTCTGGGGAGCAGGCCCCCACTCTTGCTATGGTGTTCCTAAGTCACTCCCCAGTCCCATCACCACATCTCCCCCGCGCTGCGGCAGACTCCTGGGTCTGCCGGTCCCCGGAGAAATGAAGCTCTCTCTTATCTTGCCCAGAGCCTGTCAATGATCACCTTGACTACTGTCTCTACTCAGTCCCTGGAAATTCTCAGGCTCAGCCTTTGCTAAAGGACCCCCTTCCAACTCCCACTTCCCCAGTACACTGTCCAAGACTCCGTCACCTGATCTTAGGATGCTACCCTCCTCCTGCCCCCACTGCTCAGCGGGCCCTCCCCTAAGTGCCTGACTTCCTAACTTCTGAACCACAGAATCCCTTTCCTGGGAATTCAAACTGTTCCCATGTCTCTGTGAACCTGCCTCCAGCCCTCCATTTGTCCTCCCCCACTCACACCCGCTCACATCCACACCCTGCTCTGTTTCCCCATCTGCTATCCCACCGAAAGTCAGGGCCCAAATCCAGAAACTCTTGTCCTCCCAGAGGGAAGAATCAGAGAATGCCCACATTGAAAGAGAACTTGAAGGTTTTAAAATTCAAAACCAGGCTCAACATAGGGACACTACAAACTGTCCCCTTATCACTTTGGTGGATGACTGCGGTACTGACTCTGGAACGTCTCTGAAGACTGCCATAAAGAAGGACGCTGAGTATTCTCAGATCATGTTGCTCCTCTGCTTAAAATCCTGAATCTCATCAGTTGAGCAGCTGGCTCCCAGA
The DNA here is from genome assembly GCF_014108245.1 of Pipistrellus kuhlii. NCBI lineage: Eukaryota > Metazoa > Chordata > Mammalia > Chiroptera > Vespertilionidae > Pipistrellus > Pipistrellus kuhlii. The sequence goes on from NW_023425405.1 coordinate 18,256,521, forward strand.
CCCTCCTTGCTCTGCCCTCTGCCTTCTACCTTCTTCCAGCTTCATGAGTCCCCTCTTCCCCTCGCTCACTCTGCTCCAGGCATGAGGCACTCCTGGTCTCCCCCTGCTCCCCATGCACCAGCACACACCTTCTGGAGCCACTTACCCCTCCTCATTGCCCTCCTCCTCCTCCCTCCCCCCTCCCACCCCACACACACCTGGATGAGTGCTCCTTCACCTACAGTGACTTCAGGCATAAATGCCACAACAGCAGAGGACTTCCCTAACCATCCTAAGTCCTTGAGCCATCCACCGGTTTTACTGCTCTCTGTAACACTGTCATCTCCTAGGCCGAAGCCGGTTTGGCTCAGTGGTAAAGTGTTGGTCTGCGAACTGAAAGGTCCCAGGTTCGATTCCGGTCAAGGGCATGTACATTGGTTGCGGGCACATCCCCAGTAGGGGGTGTGCAGGAGGCAGCTGGTCGATGTTTCTCTCTCATCGACGTTTCTAGCGCTCTATCTCTCTCCCTTCCTCTCTGTTAAAAAAAATCAATAAAATATATATTTTTTTAAAAAACAAAACACTGTCATCTCCTGAGAAATCTCATTCATGTGTGTTTGTTTTCCATCTCCCTCACCAGCATGTCAGCTCCAGCACCCAGAATGCAGTACCTGGCACAAAGCAGGTATTCCATAAATACCTATTCAATAAGTGAATTCTCACCCCCTTCCACCCTCAACATCCACCAGCACTTACATACATTACATATATGCTCTCACCTAGCATTCCTAGCTAGCAAGGGGATTTGAAGACTAATTCTGACATATGAATGCCCCCCCACCCCACCCCAGACTTGAATCTTCAATTCCTTCATTTCTCTTTCCTTCCTGCCCCTTTCATACCACCACCTCCTTTACTCTCCTTCTTAATCCAGAACTTTCCACCCCAAGAAAACTTTGGTAAGTGCATGGTCCACATCACCTTCCCATGTGCTGATAAGAAAGATGACAGATACGGCCCTCCTGAAGCCTGCCCTCTCCTTTGGCTCTAAGCCAGACTCACATGGTATCATCTACGTCTTGGCAAACCCATGCTACCACTTAGCCAGCACTGCTTGCTTCCTCCCCACAATAATCACCTCTAGACATTTACCAGGTATTCGTGTAAAATTTTTCTCTTTTCAAATATCTATACTGTACCCACCTCACTCTGGTAACCCATACTTTGATATTCCTTATACTTTAATAACTCATGAGACTTTTTGTACTTATCTTACAATAAGTATCAATCCTTCTATCATCAGATACATTCTTTTGAAATCTGAGCATACCAGAGAATTTTCCCCTGGTGTCGCTTTCCCTATCTTTGTGTTATTTTTCCTGTTCTTTATAGACTGAATTTATTTTCCCCCTAACTTCCTGCTTCATGAACTACACAGGGGTGGGCGAAAGTAGGTTTATAATTTTTCATATGGAAAACAACATAATACTTAATAAATAATAATACAAGGATAAATTCAATGTTTCATATACTTACAACTGGAAACCTACTTTTTACCACCCCTGTATTTTATATTAGAGTCTTTGGCCATGGAGCTTACCTGGATTATTCCCTGGATCATTTAAAATCCTCCTACCTAAATTTCTGATACAGGAATAATTATGCTTAGGTATTACTTGATTTGTTTTATAACCCTCATTTGATGTTTTGGGGTTATTTTGTTTGTTTTGTTTTTTTAAGCCTATTTTATTCAGTGTTTGGCATATCTGTTGAAGAAATAAAAGGAAAGAAAAATGATGACAACACCAAAATAAGAACTTATCACAATCTATTTTCAGCAGAAACATAGTCCCCCTTATCCCCTTTAAAATTACAATATCCTACATAATAAAGAAATAATTTGCAAATTGACCATCACTCCAACAAAAATAATGGCCGCCCCCTTGTAGACACAAGATGGTCACCACAAGATGGCCAGCAGGGAAGGGCAGTTGGGGGTGGCCAGGCCAGCAGGGGAGGCATTGGGGAGGACCAGGCCTGCAAGGAAGTGCAGTTGGAGATGACCAGGCCAGGAGGGGAGGGCAGTTAGGGGCAATCGGACTGGCAGGGGAGCAGTTAGGCATTGATCAGGCTGGGAGGGGAATGGTTAGGGGATGATCAGGCTGGCAGGCAGAAGCGGTTAGGGGCAATGAGGCAGGCAGGCAGGTGAGTGGTTATGAGCCAGCAGTTCCGGATTGGAGACTAAACCAGCAGTCGGACATCCCCCAAGGGGTTCTACACTGTAGAGGGTGCAGGCTGGGCTGAGGGACACACCTGCCCCCCGCCCCCCACCTCACCACCACCCCATGCACAAATTTCATGCACCGGGCCTCTAGTTTAAAAAAAAAACACCACACAACCTTCACTTAATCTACCAACAAATCTATACCCTGGCTTCCCAAACACTTGTCACAACAAATCAATCATGCATTTTGAAAGGGGGAATGTTTTTCTCAGATGTTTATTTTCCCACACTCAGCACAGGTCTGAAGCACCTGAGGCTATGGATCCATCAAATACAAGAATTTTAAGCCATCAAGAAAAACCAGATCACTTGGGTAAAGGTTTTCTCTGAGCTTCCTGCCTGAGGAAGGGAAGGAGGTTGACAGCTGTGATGTGCAAAGTAGCCAGACTCTGAATTCTCTGGACAAACTGCTTCCAAATTCTTCAAATCCTACCCTTTTCTTCAGATCATAGAAAATCACAAACCACTAGTGATTTTAGTTCCACTACTGGTCTACTCTACTACAGAGACTGTCCAATGGGGGAAATAAGATAGATGAGGAAATGCCCATGTAAAGACGCTCGAAATCCAGAGATCTCCAAAACCAGTTAGGTCAAGGGGCACAGTTGTGGGCAGTACCCACAGCTATTCAAACAGCTGCCAACTGCTGTAATCACCCCTCCTTCAAGTAACTAACAGTTTTCCTGTAAGTAGAAATTCCATTCTCCTCCCTCTCTCTCTCAAACACACATTATACACACACAAGTACACAAACCTACTTACACTCATTACAAGAGACAAAAGCTAAAAAAGAGAAAAAATATGGAATTCTGCCATTCTAAGCATTTGATTTACCCCTCTCTAGAAAAGTTAAATGAAATCAATTATCGAAGCCACCTAACTTCGAGCCGTTGGGATCTACTTCTGAACTATTAGAATATTAATATTAAAATAATAAGAGAACCCTGTAATAGAAATGCTTTTTTCTGATACCCAGCAACGGATAACTCCTGCTATAGATATGCTAATTAACTAGAGAAATTTTGCTTGAGCTTGAACAGCCCTTGTCAACAGAGATGGGGAAACATACACAAAGTAATGACTGTTTTCAAAGATTTACAGGAGTCTCCAGAACTGAGCTCAGATCATCAGCGGTCAAGGACCAACCAAGAACAAAGGGGTTTAGAAATTCCAGCCTGAAGCTCTTTCTGACACCTACCTGTCTTAGGCTCACACCCATCCCTTGCCTTGTCCTTTCTCTCTTCCCTTGACAATAAAAGACACCTGAATTCCAGACTCTCTTAAGGTACAATGGAGGATTATGTCTCCTGTCTTCTCAAGCTGGGCCTTCTTGATCAATAAACCTTTCGTTGAGCCAAACTCTGCCGTGCTGAATACTGAAGCATCAGGCACAAGAACATTGTACCTGTAACAAACCCACAGGTGGACTGAGACTAAACAAACATCCATGAGGCCAAGGTTAGTGGTTCTTCTGGAATATTTCCTTGGGCCCCTTACAAAGAACCCTGGCCCCAGAAAGCACAGATTAAACAGCCTTAGAGATGGAGCATGGCCCATACCAGGAGCAGAGAGCAGAACAGGAAGCCGGGGGTTCCCATCTGAAAGATGCGAAGCCTGGGCACAAGTCTGCTCTCTTCTAAGGTCAAGTGAACTGACCATAAGTCTCCCTCCACTTAACATGGTCTGATCTGAGGAAGAGCGAAATAAGAATTTATCACAATCTATTTTCAGCTGAAACATATTCCTGGAAAGTGCTGATATTTATGCCAAAGTTGACAATTGGGAGATCAAGCCACTGAATCTAGCCTCCTAGCCTAGAGCAGGAAGTCTTAACCTTTAGCATGGTCTCAGTCCACTTGGGCAGCAATAAAAAAAAATAACATGGAGTAGCTTATAAACAACAGAAATGTACTGGTTTCTCTGAGCCTCCTCCAACAGGGTTTACATTAGGTCAGTCCCCCCATGCGTCCCCCTTAACCCCATCACATGGTCTCTGTCCCAACCCATAAATGAATCCAACCTGGCAGCTGCCACCTGCCACACCATTGGTTTCCAAGTTAAATCATAAAATAATTACAGTGTATGAGAATATGCCTGTGTATATTACAGGGAAACGGTTGGGGGAGGAGGGGAGTAGGGAGAAAGGAGAAGGGAAAAAAAGAGAATGAGGAAAGAAAAAAGTAGAGTGGAAGAGTGCGAAGGAAGAAAGAATATATGGTGCCGGTAAAACAATGTGTCAAATAAGGACATTTGTGGGGCTGCTTAGTGAGGAGGGAAAGGAAAATCTGGAACCACAGCAAGATGCCTGCTCTTCCTTGTTAAGCCAAAGCAAACTGTTCTTAGTCTGAGAGAGAATGTGCATGCTATCATGATCCCAAATCATAAAAACAATGTTTGCTCTTTCACTGGATACTGGATTTTTAAAAATACAGCTACAAAGGACATTTTAGGGACAAGTGGGGCAACCTGAACAGGGACATATTCGAAAATAGCAGTGCGTCAATGTTAAATATTTTTGAGCAATATGACTTTTATTGAGGTCATTCAGGATTATGTATTTGTTCTTCAAGGATACTAGCTAACATATTTAGAGATTAAATGTCATGTCTCGACTAACTTTTAAAGGGTCAGCAAAACAAAACACACACAGAAAGAGAGAAATAAGCTAATATGGTAAAATATTAACAATTGGTAAATTTCCATGAAGGCTATGTCTTCATTATACTACTTTTACAACTTCTTTCAGGTCTGAAATTTTTCAAAAGAAAAAGGCCAGGGGGGAAATTACAAACTAGCCACAACCTAAGAAGTAAAATGCCCATAAACCTTTGGACATCCCCATTTCCCCAAAAAGTTCCTCCAACTGCCCCTGAAGGTACCTCTGGATTCAGGTTGCCTATGCTGGGACATCTATCACTAATGAACAGAACAAGCTACTTAACACCTTCTAGTTCAGTGTCCTTACCTGCAAAATAGGACTAAAGACAGTACAGTACCTAACTCAGAGAGTTAAAGGGAGCAATTCACGAAAGTTATTATTATTGATATGATAGAGGACAGAATAACGCATTCCCATTTAAATTGCCCAAGTAGAATCTCAAAATGTAAGATATTTTGTTCTAAATTTTTTTTTCTCTCTCTCTTCCTATGTAAAACACAGAGAAGCAACCTCAGCTTGCCTGTGCCAGAAACCACAGAAGCTGAAACTAACCCATACACATCTCATCTGTAACAGGAGAACAGGGTGATGTCTCTCCATCAAACAAAGTTTCATATAAACTCTGTTTTCTTAACTTCACACTCAGGCTGAAGCACTTTCAAAGAAGAAACAGCAACTGTAAGAAAGAAAAATGAGCCTCCTTCTGTAAGCAGGACAGTCATGTAGCTGGGTAGGGCTCGGTGAGAAGCCCAAAGTCAAAACAGACTCCTTCTTCTGGCAGGAAAAGCTCCGGCCAAGGACCTGGAGGGCTGGCTTCTCCCCTCCCCACAGTAAGTGCCTTGATGCCTGGGAGTGTGGCCCAGACAGAGCACATTCCACAAGCTGGAGAGCAGGCGTGGGGCCAGCGGCCGTTAAACACCACTTTTGTATCCTCCAGCAAGAAAAAATGTCTGGAAGCAGCAGCATGTGCCTTGTTCTAAGAACAGATTCCTCCTCTGGCTATTTCTCCAGCTTATAGGAGACCTGTTAGGCACCTACCTACACTGCCCTTACTTTATACTCTTTCAAAAGTCTCATGGATGGCACGCTTCTAATATCAGTATGATCGCGGCTCCTGAATTACATTAACAGGAACACTGTGACGCACACAAATTTAAAAGAAAATAATCAAGTCTACACGGCCTAAAGTTGCCCACTTATTCCCAGAATTTGATTTGCAGGGGAAAAAAAATTAAAGGAAGACATAGAAGTTGTTACAGGGAACATAAGGGGACTGTGGACACGTGGAGCTCGCTCTCTGTGGCAATGTTGTCACCAGTGGATGCTCACAGAACTCAAGGCCTGTCTCTCTGATAAGGATACCTTGCTTCAGGTCTCCTCCCGTCCCACTGCAGACCAGCTTATCGTATGTTTCTCTGCTCTTCATCTGGACTGCTCTGGATAGTCACCAAGAGCCGCAGAATGCTTATTATGCATATTCTGGCTCTTTTTACCTTTCTAAAATTATTAATTAAAACTTAAGCCAACCAATTTAAAAGAGAAAAGAAATATAACCTAAAATTCTAACACTTGGATATTAGTTAAGACATATAAAACATACGCAAAATGAATAATAAATAGGCATTAAAAAGTAATAGATAAGTATTAAAATAAGAAAAATATCTATCATAAAAGTTATATAAAAACTATGAATTATAGCTAATAAATAACCATAATGAGTTTTTCAGTTTCTGTAATAGAGTAATATTCTTCTTGTAATGAACAATACTGTAATAATAATTTTTTCTTAATAAGAAAACAAACAATGAATCTGGCATAAGAGCAGATTTCTTGTTTTGAATTCCATAGAAGGGAACTAAAAACCAGGTATCGTAACATTCATCAATAAATACATTGTGGCTCAGCCAGCACAGGGAGTGTTTTTACACCACCTCGTTCCCATATGGATATTCTGGCAACAGAGTCCTCCTGTTTGATTTGGGGAATGACCCCAAATACCAACAAAGGACAGAGGCTGGCTTCAGGACCTCTGGCTGCTTACTTGCTCTGGGGAATGCAGTCAACTAACTTGGTCTAGCTGTGCTTCCTTCTAGCTCCCAAGGGACATGTGGATATCCATTGTGGTAAAGAGAACAGGCACCTGTGGGTCACTGTCTAGGAAACTGTTGTCTGTCCTTTGCAGTAGTACTGATTAGTCAACGCTTATCAACTTTGAGCACACACCCACTGGGAGTTTGTGGATTCAATAGCCAGGGTCTCCACCCCTTAGAATCCAAGTCTTCTAGTCACAAATGAATGAGAATAGGGATCTCTATGACTAAGTCCCTCATTAGTTGATGGATTTCAAACCATCTTAGTCTTTCATACTAGCCTATTTCTTCAGTTTTCTGTTGGGGTGTGTGTGTGTGTGTGTGTGTGTGTGTGTGTACCTCTTGTATAAATATCGATAGTTTAGACAGCATAGACAATGGTTTGGATGTGCTCCTTCAAACATATAATACCAACTCATCAAATGTTTTTATATTACTAGAAATCTTGTGAAAACTTGCATAGTTAACAGCTGGAAAGTTTAACTATGTATATGGATAGAAGAGTCATTAATTAGAAGCTCTGTATGAATAATGATTAACAATGAATGTGGGTTTTGCCATTCTCACTTTTTTGTCTGCAAGGCAAAAATAACTTGTCCATTCTGGTGTCTCAGGTATATCATATTGAGCCTCCGGACACAGTGATATATCTGATGCTAAATGGGCCTGTGCTGCTACTTTCTTGACTATAGAACATCTGCTATTAAGAACATCTGGCTGCAAAGTTGGAATCAACTGGGAATGAGAAATGGTAGAAGAAGGAACTAATTAGAGGGAGAAATATCTGCAGTACAAAATTTTGAATAAATCATGCCAACTATCTGCCTTTCTAAAATAAAATTATCCTTGTGTAAAAAAAAAAAAGGGGGGGGGGGAGATAAAAAGACTAGTCCTGCCAACCCCCATTGGGTTAATTCATGGAACAAATTTTTCTGAGTGCTGGATACTGGGGTACAACTGGTAGTGAAAAGCAGATCCTTGCTTAGTTGGAACTTTCACTAACAGGGAAAGAAAATGTCCATCAAACAAAATAATAAACATAAAGTATAAAATGTTATAACCCCTCTGAAATAAAGGTACCCAGATTTCTAAGAGCAAGAAGAGTTTCCTTAAGGCTTGACTCAATCTAAAGGGTAAGCAAGAAAGGAGAGAGGGGAGGAAATGAGTTCAACAGAAGAAATAGCATATGCAAAGGCCCTGTGGCAGGTAGGAATATATTTAAAGACCTCATAAAAGGGAAAAGGAGTTCTTATGGGTGAAGCAGATACAGAGATCAAACCAGAGGGGAAGCTGTAGGTTTTGTCAGAGACCGTTTTTCTCGTTAACAACAATATAAAGCCATTGAGATATTTAAAGAAGGTCAGTAACCTAATCAAATATGTACTCTGAAAAGATTTCTCCCAAATTTGAGAATGATGGTAAGGAGAAAGAGGACAAAAGAGATGGAGGTTACTGCAGTAGTCCTAGCAAAAGATGGGGGTAGTTTTATCCTAATGAGGCAGCCAAGAAGATGGAAAGAAGTAGGTAGAATCAAGATATTTAGGCAGAAAGGTCCATAAGACTGAGTGACTTATTAGACATGAGAGTTTAAGGAGAAGACGATGTCAGGGATGGCTCCTAGGTGCCTGACCTGCCCGGATAGGTGGATGACTGCACCATTCGCTGAGAGAAGGAACAGGTTTGGGGTGGATCCTGGGAGAGAGAAACATCACAAGCTCAGTCATTGATATATTTCATTGAGATAGCAAGATGGCAACTGGATAATCAGGTTTTTGAGAGGGATGCAGGCTAAAGATGTAAATTATAGGCCTATCTTAATATAGATGGTAATTGAAGTTATAGGAAGTTGCCCAAGGAAAGGTTACAGAATGAGAAGAGATGACATTTCAGCATCCAGCCCTGAGATACTCAGACCCTTTCAGATTGTATAACTCAAAGAAGATAATGAATGTGAGTGGAATTTGTTAACTGCAAATATAAATCAGTTATTATAAGAGCTGAAATGGCTTAGAGACAGTTCTCCACATTTTATAGATGTAGAAACTGAAAGAAAAGTTGCAGATCAAAGTCAACAAGGGTATTAGTTTTAAGAGAAAAGAACAGGCAGAAGTTTAATCTATATCAAAGCTCCACAAACTCAGAACAGACTGTGTAAGTTCTCTGTGAGCCCAAGAGGCTCCGGGAAGTGGGCTCAGAGTTACTCATAATCGGGGTATTTCCTTTTGAGAAGCCACAAATGAGTCCGGTGCCGAGGCCTCTGCAACAAGCCGGCTGCAGCTCCCAGGGGCCCGGCTGACACACTGGAACCTCACATCTGCAGGACTCTTGACCCTTCTTCCTCCCTTAAAGGGCCTTTGTCGTTTGTTCCCCGGAGCTGCAAGCAGGACAGAAGGCTCTTTGCTTCTTAACTCCTTAAAAGCAAGGCAGACTTTGGGTAGCAGGGAAGTTAGAAAGAGACTTCATTCTGCACATTTTGGGCAGGACCAACCCCCATGGCTCAGTGAGAAGTAAAAGCATCAGGACTACACAGCACACTTCTTGAGGCACTCACTCCTCATATCCCATTGCCTAACTCCCAGTTCTAAAATTGCAGGAAAAAGAAAGGCAATCAAGCCTTGCACAAACAAGCTTTTTTTTTTTTTTTTTTTTTTTTTTTTTTTTTTTTTTCCTTAGGAAACCCCTTCATGAGCTGGAATGAAAAGTGATGTCACCCTCAAAATAGTGACCTTAGACTCATGCCGTCCAGCTGCACAAATCAAACACAGCTTAGTGCAGGCCACTGGGAAAGACAGTGAGTGGGAGGCTGCACTAGATGACCCTCTGTGGTTTCTCCAGCCCCAAGATTCTGCTCCCCTGTGTCATAACCAGATGCTTCTCTAAAAGAATCAGTCTTTCAAAAACATCTATTTTTTTTCATGCTAATATGTACAGCAATTCTAATATGTTGAGTTCCAATTAATCATGTTTTGGGTTCAACATGGATATTTCATCAGCCAGGAGTTTGCTCTCACCCACGTTCTCTCTGGGGCCTTCTTGGGGCCCCTTTTTCTACATGTACAATGGCCACCCAGCCACCGGGCATGTGCTAAAACCTGCTGACCTGACACTCCTTTCCCGTACAGATGCCATCTCTCTCCATTCATCTCTACCATCAAGCCTTAGATGGCATCAGCCCCAAATTAATCATCTGGAGAAGTGTGGGTGTGTTTTTTGGCCAACATTTTAATTTGAAAAACGTAAATCAAAGCAAAGATAAACAGTATAATGAATACTATATGCCAATCACCTCCATTCTACCATTAGCATTCTACTGTTCTTGCCTTGTCACAAAGCCATCCATCTGTCGAACCATCCATTACTCCGAGTTATTTTTTTAGGTGTTGCATAGTACATTCCAGACCCAGTCTATAAGTACAAATCTGATCTGGTGACTATTTTTAAAATTCTTCTGCCCCACCTCCAGGAATCTTGATTTAATCAATCTTGACTGGGACTCAAGCATCAGTACTTTTAAAAAGCCTCTGCAGGTAATTCAAATGGGTAGGCAAAGGGATAGGTGAGAATACACTTCCTTCCCAGAGCTCTGACCAATGGAATGGGAAAGGTCAGAAGGTGGAGATGTAAGAATGCCACAGCTATGCAGCAGGCATACCAACACACAACCAACCACCCACAAGCACAAAGGGCAAAGGATGCGGGGCGGGTCCTGGAAAGATTTGCCTTCATTCCTTCAGAACCAAAGCTGCATTAGGGGAGATTCAGATCTAGACACTCCCTGAGCTTACACACTGGTCCATGGCCCTGCCCAGCTGCCTTCCTCCATCCCCGTCAGTCTCCTTCTCCCCATGACACTGCTTCCAATTTCCTATGGAACTCTGCACAGAAATGGCCATCTTCTCAAACCTAGCCAGAGGAGGATTAGCAATAAAGCTGGCCTAGGTTTTTCAAAGCAGAAGATCCAGAAGCAGAATGTGTCAATGGCAGCAGCATGTCCATTTCTGTCCCCACAGAGACCCAGAGCACACACATGACATGGTTATGCAACAACACAATTTCAAAATAAAGTTGTGGGGACAGATAAAACCTACAGTTCAGAAAAAGAATAGCAAATAGTGTCTATGGGAAGAATCTTGGAATGACTCACTGGGCATCTAATCAAATAATTAGGAGCAGTATTAGAAAAGCCTGTGTATTAATTTCTTGCTTAAGATGATAGATAATAGATAATAGAAGATATATAGATAGATAATAGATAGATATATAGATGCATAGATAGATACAGAGAGAGAGAGATGATAGATAACATGAAACAACACTAATAAACCTTGTTTTGTTTTCTTTAAGAAATGTAGAAGTGGCCAGCAGAGCCTTTTAATTTGAACTTAACACTTTACAAATAGGGAGGACCCTTGACTTTCTCTAAAGTGATTCCACATAAACAACCTCATTTAACCCTCATGCTAACTCCTTGAAATCAACGGAGTATTATCATTCCACTTTACAAATGAAGCAAATGAGGCCCAGGTACATAAAATTAAATCAGAGACCATTGTGCTCAAAGAACCCCAAGAATGTAAATGACCTATGTTTTGGCCACATTTTTATAATCAGGCAGCACTTCACAGCTGGCATCAAAGCCTGAGAGAAGAATCTCTCTTCACACTGACTAAACAATGGAAAAGATGAGCTTGTAAAGCAGTCAGGACAAAGAAAAAAAAATGTCCTGGTGCCATTTCTGGTTCTAATTCCAGAAGCATTTCAGACGGGTGGAGAAGCAGCACTGTGTTTATGAAACAGAGATAAACTACAACCCGGAAAAGCCAGACCTTAGTCTGGACAATCTCAGCACAGCTTATGTGGGTTGGAGCATTTATTGGATTTCTGTGAATTTGGGGACAGCGCGATTTATCTATAAATAAAGATACCTAACTTTATGATTTAATTCTTTAACTTATTGGTGGGGCATTAGGAGGCAACTTTCAAAAGCAAGAGATTTACACCAAAATCTGTATTTCTTGCTTCTTCCAAAGCCAAATCATCTGCCATCACTGGGTGAGATCCCAGTCTGGTGAGTCTTTGCAGCTGAGCAAGTGGCTGCTGCTTTCTCTAATCAGGCCCTGACCTCTCCCAGTCTCTCCATCCCTCCTCCTCCCTACGGTTTACCTGCCTGACTCCTGAGCTCAAGTCGCCATGAAGGCAGGTGGTCTAGGAAGGTGGTAGTGGTCAGCCATGATGCTACATTAAGATAGTAACTCAGGCCACATTGTTTTCAAATAAGGGAGAGTGGGAAAAAGTGTAGGACACTGGTCAGGCAGTGACACTGGGGAAAAGGAAGCTGAATTATTCCAGTATCATTGCCATTGGGTGATGGGCAGTGGGGGTGAGGCAGGGGGCTGGGTCCCCACTCAGTCTGTGACTCCTAAAGTTGCTTGAGAACTCCCTGTGGAATGGAGAATGCATAACAATCTCAGCGACGTGTGCTCATTTCACCAGTTGTCTGTGAGGGCCTAAAGATACAAGAGTGGGAAATGAGGTCAATGTCACCGATGGCATCTCAGAGGTAATTTGGTAACTCGAAAATTCTGCGACAAAACTCTAGAATCACACTATGAGTAGTAACTGATGCTACTCTGGAAAAAAAGAAGATTCAAAAAAGTTGTACTTCAAGCACAAAGGCTGAGCAAGTTGGCAATGTCTGCGGGGAGGGCCATATTGGGAGAGGAAGTAGGGTCCAGTGAGAGCTCAGAAGGTGAGAGAGCTGGGTTCAAAGTGAGGTGTCTGCTACAGATGAGGGCAGGGAGGAACACTCTGCACCTGTCATCTCTGGTCCAGGCGTTCCAGCTCTAGCATGTTTTAACTATCTTTCATGACAATTTGTTTTTTAAGCTGATTTTCCTACTTCCACACTGCAGGGTCAAGATGAAGGCAAAGCACTATGAGGTCAGGTCAACAGGCCAAGATAGCCCAAAGCACAGGCTGTAGCCAGTGCCACTGCTTAAGATTAGGATGGTTGCCCAGATCCTTGCATACGTGGCATTGAAATATGCTGGGACTTCCGAGTAGACGGGTATTAGAGGGATTAGTCCAAAATGGAAGGGAGCAAGGAGCCTAACCAGATGTAGAGCTGGCCTCCAAGAAGGATTCATGGGCTAAGTCAGATTCTTGGGCTCCCTCTAGCTTGACCTGGCATCATGCTTGGTGAGGTGTGACAGGATTGGGTCCTATCAGCCTCATGGGATGGGAATTAGGACACCCAACCAGTGCTTCTCAAACTTTAATGTGCCTAGGGATCAGCAGGGGAGCTATTAATCTTGAGATTGTTATTCAAGTCTGGGGCCTGAGGAGGGCCTGAGATTCTGCACCGGTGACCAACTCCCAGGCATGCTGATGTTGCCAGTCCGTGGATCACATTCTGAGTAGCAAAGCTCCAAGCCAGTAGTTTTCAATTTATTTATTTATTTATTTATTGATTGATTGATTAAGGTATTTTATCTCCTGATTGCCCCCCACCCACACTGCTTGTTTTCATTTTAGAGTTACTAGGGGAGCTTTTAAAAATTCCTGCTGCCCAGCCCTCACCCCAGAACCAATTAGATCAGAACCTCTTGGGCTGGGACCCAGGCAGCAATACTTCTTATGCTCCCAGATAATTAGAATGTGCAGCCAAGATTAAGAACCATTGCTCTTGGCATTGGGGATGGTCATAGCAGGTGCCTCCAGAGTACCAGGGGGTTCATCTGGCCCAAAGCAACTCGAAGGTGGCGTCTGCCAAGAAGGTGACCAGTTACTAGGTCACATCCCTAGTTCTGGAGAAATATGACTGCAGAAAGGGACAGTAAGGGTTGCTGGTGCCCAGGGTTTACCTCAAGCATCATAGGCACCTGTACATACAAACCAAGATCCAGATTTCCCCAACCAGTGGACCAGGTTCATGTAGATTCCAGAACTGGTAAGACAAGAAGCTGGAAGTTCTCAGTGTGTCATGCTGGTCTGATGTGACTGTTCCTCAGTCCCTAGCTACTCCCTACATTTGGAAAGTAAATTCTGCAGTTTCCAATCCCACTACCCCCAAGACCCTTAGCAACACACACTACTAATATGACATCTCCAAGACGCCATCATTGGCTGGGGACCTCAAGCCCTTGCAAAAAGGCAGGAGAATCTCAGAACAGATTCCAAACCCTGAATCTGGATCTTCACACTGAGGGCTGAGCACAGCTCTAGAAAGAGTGGCAGAGTTAGAGCACAGCCAGAGAGGAAGGGAAAGGCCCAGGCGAGAAGAAGGATGAAGGAGAGTGAAAAGACAGAACGGAAAAGGAGGGAAAGGAAAAAGACCAGAAGGAAGGCCCGGTAGGAAAGTGTAACGGAACCCTGGCAAATGTCCCTGGGTCCTTTAGGGACTGGGCCTGGGTCAGGAGTGGGCCAGCTCTAGGCTAAGCCCAGATTCTAGGAGGGTCAATGTTTTCAAATTTTATAATTTCTATGTTTCAAATAAGATTTAAAGGTCAAAGAATAAATTCAAAATGGATGGAGAGCAACATGCTTGGCGTGGAAGGGCCAGGTGGTAGGAAATCAGGGCGAGAGCTTCCCTTTAGTCTTGGCCATTATTATGAATGAACACAAGGACCCTCCATTAATGATAGGAGAAGACAGCTTTAACTTTTTCCTACTCTGAATAAGAATCTTGAGAATACTGTGAAATGTCTTCAATAAGCAAGATGGTTTCTTGACTTATGATGTAAGCCACTCATTTTTTATGCATTCTCCAAAACAGGGGTTCCAAAACAAAAATAAAAACCGAAGACAAAGGTTAGTTCTCTGAGACACATGGGGCAGCATCCCAGTGAAGCCCTCCCTTCAGTTTGGAGATGTAAGCTCACCTGTCAGTGGTCAGGGTGTGGTTAGTGCCCAGGGCAGGAGGGAGCAGGCCTTCTGTGGAATGCTCTGGGGGTTGGACAGCTCCTCAGTGGGGGTTCTTGTTCATGCCACAATGGACACCTATGTGCACAGACCTGATCCTTCTCAGCCTAGAACTGATCCCTCTCAGCCTCCACGTTACAAGTTCACTCTCCAGGACATCACCTCTTAACACTTCGGGGCCATGAATACCTTTTGAAAATGTGATACTGCATGTCAGTATCCTGGAGAGCATTTCAGGAGGTTCCCAGACCCCCGTGAACCCATAGACACAGCTTAAGAACTACCACTCTACAGGGTTTCAAGTCTCACAGTTTCTTCCAGCAGAAAGCACACTGCCCTGGCCACCACCCCTTGTCCCTTGAAAGCCTCATGAAACTAGTGAACACCCAGTGATATGAACTGAACTGTGTCACCCCAAAATTCATATGTTAATACTCTAATCCCCAATGGGATGGTATTTAAAGATGGAACCTTTGGGAGGTCATTAGGATTAGATGAGGTCACAAAGGTGGGGCCCTCATGATAGGATTAGTACCCTTAATGGAAGAGGAAGAGAGACCAGAGCTTGCTTGTCCTCTCTTGCTCTCACTCTCGCTCTCGCTCTCATTCCCTTTCTTCCCACAATGTGAGGACACAGCAAGAAGCCTGGAAGAGCTCTCTCACCAGGAACAGAATTTGCCACACTTTGTTCTTGAACTTCCCAGTCTCCAGACTCTGAGGAATAGACGTCTGTGGTTAGGCCACTCAATTTATGATATTTTGTGAAAGCAGCCAAAGCCAACTAAGATACCTAGACACTGTCACCATCTAACACCTCCATCTGGTCCACTGGGAGGTATAAGAGCCTCTGAGACATGGGTCCCCTCAATTTTGCCTCTTCTACCACATGGCCCGGAGGCAAGGATGGAGAATGCCCTCCAGAGTGCTATCGGGCACACAGGGCCAGCACTGAGGAGACCGCTGGACCCCCAACAAAGGATGGAGAAGCAAGAACAGAAGCAAAATGCCGGGGCTCCAGGCAGCCCTAGAACATGTGGGGAGGGGATAAGAGGATTGAAATCGAAAGGTCAAAGGGAAAGCTGGTGCAGAGCGGGTGGTCGTCCAGCCACGTTCCAGTAACGGCAGCTCACGTAATACCTCCACTGCACACAGCAAGGAACCCATACACACGGTCGGCTCTAGGCTGCTCTTCTACAGAAAACATGCCAGGTCTCAGGGCAGTATCATTAAATGGCTCCAACCAGGCAAAGCTGCTTACTCCCAGACTTTTAAACACCAATGCTCTCCACCAAATAACAGACCTTCACAACTCCCTGCTCAAAGCCAGTTCCCTCAAGCCTGGCTCCTGGGCCTGCCCTGGAGTCGTGCGGCTCGGCTTTGTCTCGCGCATGCGACTGTCCTGGCAGCCCTGCCAGGCTTGGCTCCTCGAGGGCAGGGCTGTTTTCCTTCTGCAGCCTTTGTGATCATTCCAGGAGGCTGGATTCCAGGTTCTGAACTCAGAGGCGGCCCAGGAATTATTGTTGGCCAGCTGCTTTTCCTGAGAAAGCATAATCAGACCTTTTGATTCCCACAGACACAGCACCTGTGTCCCTGCTGCTCTCCTCTCCAAGAAAAGGGACTCACTTCCTCATAACCCACTCACATCCCAGGCACGGGTGCTGGAAAGTATACCTGGGGTTTCGGCACACTGCACAGAAATAAAAAGAAATAAATAGTTCGCTTATCTGTGATATGAATGGGTTGGTTGTGTTTGGCCATCTCTGAGGTCCTTACCTGACCTCTGACTCTCAGATTGGGAAAATGGTATTCTGTAATGTGGCGCACACTGCTGCTTGACTACTCCATGTTCATCTTGCCCTCCCGCCTCACTCTCAGTATGCCAATCTTGTTCAGGGTAGCAAAGAATCCAGCTAAAATACCTGCCATCTTGGTGTCTCTTGGGTAAGGTGACCAGACATCCCACTTTAGGCAGGACAGTCCCGATTTTTAACAATTTGTTCTGCGTCCTGCAGCGTTTTTAAAAAGTCCTGATTATTTTACTATGGGGCAAGGGGTGAGCAGTGAAACCTACGGGGAATTCTGCTGGGGACCTCAGAACAAGCTTTGGCTTTTCTAATACAGACACCACCCCCCTCTGCTTTGCCCTCCCACTTTCTTGGTACCGGGGAGTCTGATGTGATGCTGGAGGTGAAGCAGTCATGAGGAGATGCCCATGAGGACAAGGGTCTACCTGCTGAAGATGGCAAAATGAAAATATGGACAATCCTAGGCCCCACTGGCACTGTTCAACCACTCCCCCAGTCTAAGGAGGCCCCGCTCAGGACTTCTTGTTCAGAAGATAAGGAGGTCCTTAAATGCTTCCATTGCTGTACTTCGAGTTAAGTGACATATATACTTGCAACCTTGAAACTCTTGTTCTTGGTTTTGTTTTGTTTTGTTTTTTTTTATTTTTGTTTTTTTTATCAAATAGCATATTTGGTTCAGGGGACAGTTTCTCAAAAGGGCAATGAGGGGGGGGAAAAATCCTATACACCAGGATACTTTGTTTTGGTTGGCAAATATCATAGAACAAACTTCATAGGGAGACGTCTACATTTCATTAAAAACCAGTGGAGGGCTAAACAGTCCCCCGAGCTGCCGGCTGTTTTGCAGTAATGTAGCTAATAGAGAAGGACCGAGAACCTCATTCAAATTTGTTAGCCTCTATCACTAAGGAGGTCTCTTTTGCAATCAACCCTATTATCAGCAATGATTTGTTGTTGTTGTTGTTTGAAATAAAATGCACAACTTCCGGAGAAGATGGAGATTTGGGCACAGGTTTCTAAGAGTGCCCTCCCAAAACCCAACTGAAATTTCCAAAATAATCAGAAGGCATTATGGGAGGGGCTCCATTCTCATGCCAGAACTCCTGGAATTTTTGCAGATAGAATGCTGGTTGGTCCAGATAAAAGAAGGCAGAGAAGACCAGCTTAGAACCCTGCTTCCCAAGAAAGATAGTTGTTTCACTGAACTCTACTTACATCGACTACTTTGGAAAGTCAAAAGCTGAATGTAGTTCAGGGAATGGGTCAGAAGGAGAGGGTGTTTTGGGTTAAGTGCCTTTTGCTTCAGCCTATGAATAGCACTCAATGCTACTCTGCTGGGAAGGCCCAGGGGATGGGAGTGTCACAGCCGAGGAGAGTGAGCCCTCCACGCTCCTCCCAGATGCGTGGGCGGTCCTGGCCTCACTTACAGTTCTTCCCCACTCCCCTGTGTTAATGGAGTCCTATCAGTCACCCCCAGAAACGCTATGTATATTAGAACAACACTTAAATGATCTCAGTGTCCAGCCATACGTGGTTATTTCGGGGAATGACAGGGTCAGGGAAAGGGCTGTCTCTTTTTGCCTTCCCTCTTGTGACCTGGTGACACCTGCCACCAACCCACCCCGTCAAACCTACAAAGAATGTCAATTCTGCAGAAGCAGGTGCCTGAAACATGGAAGTGCGAATCAGGTCATGCAAATCAATACCGGGCCTTAAACCTAAAAAGATTCAGGGAGGAAGTAAGGGAACTTTTGGGGTATTTTCCCTCCTAAATGTCTGGTCACAATTAGGGTGGTCAAAAGGTACAAACATATAACATGATGACTATGGTTAACAACATTGAGTTGCATATTTAGAAGCCTCTAAGACAATAGATCTTAAAAATTCTCATCATAAGTAAAAAATTATAACCATGTGAGGTGATGGATATTAACTAAACTTATTGTGGTGATCATTTTATGCACAATATACACAAATATTGAATCATTATGTTGTCCATTTGTGTCATATGTCAATTATATCTCAATAAAACAGGAGAAAATAAATCAATGATAAATACAAACAATTAGGTCACATTGGAGAGGCTTTATTCTAACACTAATTTTTTTCTTGAAATTTAAAATCCAGCAAGGATTTTCTTCATATGCTTCCCTGAAATTACTGATGTAGAAAAACAGAGGGCAGTGACCTAATATCTCCTAGGTAGCAACCATAGACAAGGCATGGAGACAGACACTATATTTATATCATGTCACTGGTCCTCTATCACAGCCTTGTGAAACTGTCTCAGAAAGATACCCAGAGTAGGGAGTGTCAGCAGAACCATATTGTAAACCCAGAGTCCATTCATCTATTCATTCATCAAATTTTAAATATATATATATTATTGATTTCAGAGAAGTAAGGAGAGGGAGAGAAAGGTAGAAATATCAACAATGAGAGAAAAATCACTGATCAGCTGCCTCCTGCAGGTCCCACATTGGAGATCGAGCCTGCAACCACTGAGCCGTGCAGGCTGGGCCATACATCAAATATTTTATTGGATACTTATGATGTGTGTGACACTTTTCTGGTAGCTTTCCGAGTGTGCCTATGGGGTGCTCCCAGTGGAGGCTGGAGCCGACGGGGCCCCTGAGCTGTGATCGGCCTCATCCGTTACTTCAATGCACCAGGCAGACATCGTTATTTGCTAAGAGTGTCATGCTGACGGAGTTAGGAAAGCACTGAACAAACAATGTGCCAGTAGTAACAGGCCTATGACGTTTGTGCTGACTCCAAAATGCCTGCCTTTCCTTCTGAAACACAGGGTTTGGGGGTGCAGACTTCTTCTCATGGGTCCTTCTCCAATGAAGATGAAGAATAAATCTGTGGACTAACAGATTTCTTTAATAAAAATGTAGATGTTTATTGGAAGCATATACAAACTCCATCTGGGCAGGGTGTCCCCAAATAGGAAAAACCTGTTCTTTCCCATGGACCCTCGTTATTTCTAAGACTCCCTAAAGCTGCCTCTTTTGCCTCTAAAATTCCTTTCCCTACTAGCCCTCTCCCCCAGTGAGTGAGCCATCAGCAGACCACAGGACATTCAGATTCCCACACCAGAAATAGGAAGGGTCGGAATAAGAAAGCTAAATACTCATCATGCTCAATCCACTCAACCAACCCACCTCTCAGCTGCGCCTGGCTTAATTTCAGTTTCCTCCTAGAAGTCTGTATTTAAATCAAAAGCAAACACTGGTCTCAACCCACCTCAAGTTTCTATTGTATAAGCACAGCTGAAAGGCCAAATGGTTTACTTGCTGCTTTTTTTCTGCCTCTCTTACCCATCACACATGAAAATGCTCTGATTCTCGGGGTCGCTGGGTGCCTCAGGTTTGGACACGACATCCTGGAGCCCAAGCCCTGGGGGTTTGACCCCCTCTGAGTATGTCTGTGGTTTCCTCAGGGGGGCCCCCACAGCCCCGCAGCAGCTCCTGGCTTTCCAGCTGCTCCCAAATGTAGGTCAGGGCCTAGGAGAGCCCTGGAAAGAAAACTTGCAAATCCAGAGCAGAACCAGAAAAACAACTCCTGGCAGTGCCTCAGAAATGAATACCATCTCAGGCTGGGGAGTTAAAAGTCCTAGCTACAGAGATGGGCTTCGGTTCTTTGGTTACAAAAAACATAGCGTTTCCCTCACTTGATCCATTCCTTTCCAAGGACAGTGCCCAGTGCCTAAGCCATTTGTAAATGGAAAGTAAGGAGGAGGGGGAGTTACACCAAATTTCAACATTTTAATGGTATCCTACTGAAATCTATAGAAATGCTCCTAAATTGTTTTAAATAAGTTTTTATTAAAACAAGACCAAAAAAAAAATCCTATACACACAAACATATGTTTAAGACTGTGGGCCAATTTGTCTTCTTGGACTACAAAAGGAAGCTTGTCTGTGACTAATTTTTAAAAGCAAAGCTAAAACCAAAAGCTGCCACAGGTGACTCCAGTTGGTGAATCCACAAATCAAAAGTTTATAACAGTGGCATGTTGCCGGTGGAGGAGGTTGTGCATGGCAAGGAGAGAACAAAGAGTTCATGGGAACACTTTCTGTCCATTCTGCTCTAACCTAACGCTGTGAACCTAACACTTCTAAAAAATTAAGTCTATCCTATATACCGTATTTTTCGGACCATAAGACGCTCCGGACCATAAGACGCACCAGTTTTTAGAAAAGGGAAATGAAGAAAAAAAGATTCTGAAACAAATAGTGTCCTAAAATATTTTATGTGCATTAAAACCCAACATCACAGTCATAAACACATGTAATCAACCCTGTAAAGTAAACAGCAGCATTTAGAACCATTTTAGAGCTGGGCAAGCACACAGAGACCACACAGAGCAGGGCAAGTAAAAAAAACTTTTTTTTTAAAGTATATGTGTAGGCTATATTTGGACCATAAGACGCAGGGACTTTTTCCCCCCACTTCTGGGGGGAAAAAAGTGCGTCTTATGGTCCGAAAAATACGGTAATAAGAGCCTAATATGCTAAGTGTCCAGTCAACCTGTCAGCCGTTCAACCAATCAAAGTGTAATATGCTAATGATATGCTAAGGCGGCTCAACGGGAACAGACAGTCCACCCGTCCACTAGTCGCTATGATGTGCACTGACCACCAGGGTGCAGACGCTCCAACTGGTAGGTTAGCTTGCTGCTGGGGTCCGGCAGATCAGGACTGATTGAGGCAGCTGGACATGCCCTGGAGCCCTACCACAGTCCCTCCCCAGCTGGCCAACCTCCTGTGTCACTCCTCGGCTCCAATCATGCACTGGTGGGGTCCCTCGGCCTGGCCTGCACCCTCTTGAAATCCAGGACCCCTGGAGGGTGTCGGAGAGCCGGTTTCTGCCTAGTCCCTCAGGGGGAGTGCAGCACAGTCAGAAGCCAGGCTCAGGGCTATTTTCTCCGCTGCCTCCGCAATAGCGCTAAGGATGTCTGACTGGCTAAGCCATCAGTAGGACATCCCCCGAAGGCTCCCAGAATGCGAGAAGGTGCAGGCCAAGCTGAGGAATCCCCTAAGTGCATGAATTTCATGCATGGGTCTCTAGTTTATTTATAAGCTTGTAACATAGGTGCTTCAACCTTCCTATTTAAGCTTCAGGACCCACTGCAAATATCACCTCCTTTGTGAAGTATTCCCCAATTCTCCCTCTCCTTCAGAATTGTCATTCCATTCTCTGTGCTCCAGAAATACTCTGAATACTGCTCTAATGCGAAATGTATACCAGGTATTTAATGATTATAATTTAATGACTTGTTTACATATCTTCCTTCCCACTCCACTGGGAGAGCCACAAGGTTAAGAATGTATACTTGACTGCCTTGACCATGTATAGGCTTGAAAAAGCAGTTCGTTACGTTTCTCAAACTGGAGGAAAGGCCAGCAACGGGAGATGCTTCCCCAGGATGCACAGGCAGGAAGCGAGAACGACGGAGGTAAAGGCTGAACCATTAAAACACCATGATTGGTAAACATGGGTTTAAATTTCTGTTTAATACAATTGGCCAGTGAGAAGCCTTTACCACAAAGCCTGATTTCCTCCACGCTTTCTACAAACATCGCCCTATCAGTTTGAATCCTGCAGGCTCTTTCTCAGCCAAAAGGAATTTCCCTTTAAACAAAAACTATTCAGACATTTCCAAGATATGAAATATTCAAAACCAGGATTTTCCACTCAGACAACTAGGAAACTGTTTGTAGACTTCCCTCCCTTGTCCCCCCTCCCCTCAGACTCCTCGTATTTGCCAAGAAGTCTGAAAAGGGATTTTTTCCCCCTGATGTTAAAAATATGTTTCCTACCTCTGTGCCTCTCTGTTTTTCCATTCTTTATTTTGTCTGGGTTTTACTGAGGCAAGGTTTTAAGTCAGAAAACAGAAGCTGCAAAATGCAAAACTACAGCTGCCAATTAGTTGCCCAAGGAAATAGGCAATCAACAGTATCCTGTTCTTTTAAATCGCCACCCCCCCCCCCCCTTTTTTTTTTTTAAGATGAGAGACTTTCCAGGAGAGGAAACTCAACCTGGACCTGGGAGTGAGAGGAGCCTTTGGGACTGTGTACTATAAATGCTGCATTTTACAGATAGAGACACTGAGGCCAGGGACATGAAGTAGCGTGTACTCTAATGAGCTCACACACCAAAATGCTTTTTTCTCCAAAGAAAAACTCTCTTCCAAGAGCCACTAACAAGAAGCAGACATAGAAACTTGGGTAGCTCAGAGTATCCCATCTCAATTCTTTAAAAAAAAAAAAAAAAAAAAAAAAAAAAAAAAAAAAAAATTGAAAGTAATGTCAGTACAATAATACATTACTCCAGAATAGAGCAATTCAAATGCCTGCAATTCAGAGTGAGGCGACTGTAACTGAGCTCACCAGCAGTTAACGCGCCAAGAGGAATATATGGCGCATGATCTAAGAAGTTATGTCTGGCTTTTACATTGACCTTCATAGTCCTGGGAAAAAATGAGACATACCTTTGGGTAACAGCACAATGGGTTTCCCCAGCCGAAGAATAAGCACAGGGCCAGACAAAACACAGTCTGCATCTGATGGGTGACACTGACTCTGGAAACAGCTGTGTCCCAGGAATGACCCGTGAGCTCCTCACAGGTTTACACTGCAGGAAAGCTGAGTCATGTAACATTCCCTGAGATAGATGGGATACAGTGATAAGGAGGATCAAAGGGTACCACAGCTCTTTTTAGTCTGAGTAACGCATCATGAAGTTTCAAGAGTTACCCAACCAGAGCTGTTCTGCAGCTAATGAGGGTCCGGAAGAATTTTGGGTCATATAATCTTGGGTCATATAATCTTGGATCCAAAGATCTCCTGCTGTCCATCAACTGGAAATAATAAAGATCATGAGAACCACCTGGACTAAAGTTGATAGAGGGGCCCAGGGGGGCGTACAGAGATTACAGAAGACCAACTACCAGGTGCTCACATTTGAACAGGTGGTCAGGAAGCCAGTGAAGGAGGAAAATTTAAACCCATTAGACTGTCACGAAAGCCAAAGAATGTTACAAGGTGACCTGGTGGTCAACATCACCAATTTCATTGAGGCCTAGCAGGCAAGACAGAGAATAGCCTGGACTGAGCAGTTAGGGAGAAGTTGGAGCACCTCTAGCAGCAGTAGAAGCCCAGAAAACAGGATGCAGGAGTAAGTATAAAGTGAGGAAATGAAGGCTGTAGCTATTGACCACTTGTTGGAGGAAAGCTAGCAGTCAACAAGAGAGAAAAAAATGAGCAAGAAAGAGTAATGGCATCTGGAAAACATGTGTTCAGGGCAGAGACCTGTGTCTATAGCAGAAGGTAGAAGTTGGGGCAGAGAGAAAATGAAGATACATGAGAGAGAATAATTATAGGTCCCAGTGCTTTCTGAATGATGTCAGACTCCTGAGGTCCCAGGGAAAAGACAACTGACTTGGGCGAGAAGGTAGAAAAGTGTGTCTACTATGGGCCAGAGAGTGACATGTGAAGAAACTGAGATGCAAAGTGGTGAGGCAATATGCCCAAGATCATCAGAGAACTTGTTCTCTCAACTAAACAAGGAAAGATTCTGACATGGAATTACCCAAGTCACTAAAATTTTAGATTTGCAGAAACAGTTACAAAAATGCAGTTTAAAAACTATATTAATAAAAATGGCCATCGAGCTTATCCGTTTTCCAAGACTGTCTCACTCAACTTAACGTGCATCGAGCAGTTGTATCTCTGAGCATCCTGTGCTTGGTTAAGTATTGTGGGAATATAGAAAAGACAAAGTCATGTCTCCTGTCCTATAAGAGCTTGTGTTCCAGCTGAGCAAACCTCTTTATTGCTCTGGGCTTCAGGTTTTCCATAGATAAAATGGTTCATCACCTCCTATGTACCTCAAGGATAAACTAGACAATTCCATTCAGGGAAAACTTGAGGTCACCTGGGATTTTACTTGAGTCTGTGAGCATGTGGTGAGCAGGGAGATGGAGCAACAGGCTCAAGAAGAGGGCCCAGAAGAATATTGAGTCATATAATCTTGGATCCATCAACTGAAAATAATAAAGATCTGAGAACCACCTGTGCTAAAGTTGATAGAGGGGTCCGGGGGAGCATACACAGATTACAGAAGACCAGCTACCAAGTGCTCACATTTGAACAGGTGATCAGTGAAGGAGGAAAAATTAAACCCACCAGACTGTCACAGAAGCCCAAGAATGAGTTACAAGGTGACCTGGTGGCCAAAGAATGAGTAACAAGGTGACCATGTTGACACAAACATGGCGGGTCTGATCATTTCTTTTCAATTGTAACTCTACGGAGGCAGGGACTGTGGACACTACTCCATCATTCACAAAATCATTCACACATACCCTTTGCCTACCAACTGCCCAGGAAGGGCTAGGGCCATCTTCCCAAGGCAACCAGCAGATAGCTCAGAACCATCCTGCAAAGAGGCACACCCTTCTCAATATCTGAATAGCCTTAAGCAACTGGAAAAACAGCTTCTTTGAAAAATGACATTCAGCTTTCCACCTGCTGATGTGAACTTATGCAAACCTGGAACAGTACAAGTCACTCTTGTCTTGCATGGTGAGCACAATGACAGGCTCAGCTAGCTACCTCCAGCCCTGATATCTAACTCTGATGCAGAGAGTTCAGATAATATTGTTCATTCTAGATTTCCTAGTGAGTGAATTGGGACACAGCAGTATTCCCTTCATAATAACCTTTGCATGCATTTCAGAGATTATTGCCATATCTACAGTCTTCTTTCATTGGATACTATTAGCACAGCTAGTTAATGTTCTTAGAGCTTTGCAAGTGGCACAGTATTTGCTCCTAAGGCTAATTGTGGATTTTTAAATATTTTCTATTTGCTATCCATCTTTATGATAAAAAAAAAAAAAAAGAGTCATTGGTTAAACAAACACTATCTTTTAGTTTAATAAATAAATAAAAAACCTGCCAACTCAGACTATTTTACTAACAGTCATCATAAATGATCATGGTGATTGAGCCTCCAATATCTCTTCCATCCCCATGTGACTAAGCCAATCATGTAAATCCCTTCTCAGTCATTGATTAATGAATGGTCATGTGATCCAATCCTTGACAATAAAGCTCAAAGAGAAATCAGCTGGTGGATTTCAAAAAAAATTTTCTTCCATCATAAGAAGGAACCAAAGGAAGATAAAACCTCTTTTCCTCTGGATATTGCCATTTTGAGTTGAACACCTGTAACTTACATGGATATGAGATGCCTTCAGGTTGCCCCCAAAATGGCATTTGCATATAGATGGATGGAATGTGGGTCCACAATGATACTAAGGAGTTGTTGAATCGGCCAAACGAGTAGATATACTTCCAGGCCTCTTGCAATATGACATAATAACTTATTTATTATATAAGCAATCTCAATCAGTTTTCAGTTACAAGCATTGTAATTCAATTATTAATCAACATGCAATGTCTTCTTTCTCTTGCAAGAACAACTTTATATCAAAGCTGCATAGAATATTATCACTCAGGATCTTTCAAGAAAGAAGGCAAGTACCATACTCCCATCTTTCAGGACTGTGCCCAAGTCCACCTTTTCCCAGCTTGTGTTAATAGCATAAGAACAATTTTAGCCGAAATTGGTTTGGCTCAGTGGTAGAGCGTCAGTCTGCGGACTGAAAGGTTCCAGGTTTGATTCCAGTCAGGGGCATGTACCTTGGTTGCAGGCACATCCCTGGTAGGGGGTGTGCAAAAGGCAGCTGGTCGATGTTTCTCTCTCATCGACGTTTCTAGCTCTCTATCCCTCTCCCTTCCTCTCTGTAAAAAAAATTAATAAAATATATTTAAAAAATATATAAAAGTACAATTTCAGAGATAATAATATAATAGGTCAAAGGTTTCTCACCAAGCCAATAAAAATCCTTTATAACAGATAAATAAGCAACACATGTGCAAGGTTATTTTATGGATAACAGCCACAAGTATGGAATAGAAGAGGGGTCGTGAGGGTTCGTCAACAACTCCCCAAATATTTCTCCCCTGTTACTAGACTAGTGCCTTAAATTCTCCATTTAGAGATTCAGCCTTTTGATTTGAAGTAATTATTGTTAAATAGTGTAGGCATATCAAATCTTTCCTGGGAGCAAAATGAAGAGGAAATGTTGGAAAGAGAACATTATTACAGAGAGCCCTTGGGGTCCAAGAAACAAAGGAAACACAGAAGAGATGAAGATGGAAAAAGGTAAAAGGAGGGCCTTGAAGACAAATTACATTTCAGAGTTTTGTCTCCTACTGGAGATCGTTACCTCTATTCAGTTTGTGGAGGTAAGGTGACCAGAAGTGAGGATATTCTCAAGCCACAAGGACCCAGGTTTCCTCCAGAACCTAGCCAGGGGCCAACAACAGGAGACTAACAACAAATGACAAGCTTCAGTGTTCCACTGGAGCCCTATCGGTCTCAGGACCGGCGGAGAGGAAGGGGAAACCATCAGCCTGTGAGGTGAGCCACTTCCATCCTGGCAATCAGTGACAGATGTGGAAACCAGATGACCTTCACATCCGGACACCAGGGAGGCTGACCATCGCCTTAACCCCCCACCTAGCACTGTCTGGGATCAGTCATTTCCCTTTAAGATCCAATTGGATGCAACATTTAAGCAGTATTACAACTAAATTATTTTACAAAGAACTGGATTTATAGGAATTTTGCACTTAAAACAAGCAGAACTTGTCATTATCTTTACAAAGACTTGGTAGTTCCTGTTGCATACTTTAAAAAAATAAAATAAAATAATTGACAAAATTCCTGTTTCCAGATCATTAAATTTAGATATAAGAAAGTTATCAAGATCAGGAAGTTGATCATACGAGCCCACTGTTAACTCTCCACCTTGAGGATTTCTGCCCACCAAGCACTCCTGCTTCTCTATTCTTCACCCATGGCCTCCCTCAACGTGAGTGGTGTTGAGTGTAAATACCACACCAGATCTCCCTCTGCCCTCAGGAAATTCAGGCTAAAATTGCCTCTCAGTCCAGTTTTATGTAGTGCCTTTAAATTGTCATTTGTCCTTTTCTAAATCCATTCAGGGATTAAAAATCTGAACACTACAAAGGGGTAGAGTGTACATAACTCCTTCTCCCTCCCGCCCTCTCTTAACCTCTGGTCCCCCAAAACACGTTCATAAAAGTACTATATTTCATCATCTGTATAGGTAACTATTTTTTAAGCTTTAAGAGGAAGGCCAAATCCCTGATAATTCAGGATCCAACAAGCAAGTCCATTTGCACTCTGTTTGTGCTTCATTGTTTTGTAGGCTTTGGGCCTTTGTCCTTCCTGGACCAAGAAGTCTTCTCCATGAAGAAATGCATTGTTTCTGAGGCTCACAGAAGGCCTGAGAGACCTTAATCTCCCAGCCTCAGGCAACTTAAACCTTCAATGTTTTTAAAATCAGATTGGTCACGGGTTTGCTAAAACAGGCCATTAGCAATCATGCGTGTGGTAAGTAAATCCCCATTTAGAGCAAATGGAGTAATCACACTAGGAAGGCTTGGTGACTGGCACCACCACCTCAGTTAAACATTAGCAGCGTTTGGGCTCAGCATCTTCTCCCGCCTCTCTGACTGTTCTTCCTGTTTAACTCTGGACCCTTCCTTCCTATGCAATGGGAAGCGAGAACCTGGGCTTTGAAGGCAGGCAGACTTGAAGTGAAATTCTGGTCTGTCAATAATTAGCTGTGGGACCTTTCACCAAGTCGATTAAGCTCACTAAGCCTCTGTTTTCTTTATTGTAAAATGAAAATAACAAAAATGACTCTTTCGCTGGGTCATTTAAGAGGGTTCAATGGTATCATGTTTGAAAAGCATTGCATACAATGCCTTTCAGTCGAACCAGCTTCATGATCTGTGGGACCCAGTGCAAAATGGAAAGTTATTCAGAAACTATTAAGGATTGCAAGATAGGGACAGCAGAGCGTAAACCCAGTGCAGGGGCCTGTGGGTCTGTACAGGCAGCAGGCTCAGGAAGCCAGCCCTCCCTGTCAGGTAATAAATACTCACTAGATGGTAACCATTATCATAATTTGCCACTTTCCTAATTTATATCTGTCTTAGCCTCTCTGCAGGCTCTCCTATCCCTATACGTATAATGCCCAAACCCCTCAACTTGAAGAGTTTTACTGGGTCATTCCAAACACAGGCACTGTGTCTCAGAAGTTACCTGTATGTAACAGAGAAAATAATTGACCAAAATGGAGGAGGGGGGAGATCTAAAATAGGCTTTTTCCATAGCACATATATTGCCTAACATGCTATTTCACTTACTTATTATGTCTGTCACTTGTTTATCTTCCCTTACACACACACACACACACACACACACACACACACACACTGGAATGTAAGATGAGTAATTTTTTGCCTCCTTTTATTCACTGATGTATCAAACCTGTTTAGAATAGTGTTGGCATGCAGAAGACATTCAATAACTGTTAATTTAAAAAAAAACAAGTAAACTTTTGAATGAATGCATAATTAGGCCATCCTTTTTCTACCTGGAGGTGAGTCCATTCCACGTTATAGACAAATGGCCGTAATAACCAGCTCTGCAACTGGATACCCAATGGAGTTCAAGAAACAGATGGGGAGTTATCTCTTTTCAAATCTCTGCCCAAGTCCCCTTAGGTTAGAAGGAATATAATCCAGTCCTCTGTGCTAGAAAATCCAACACCTCTTTCAACACTAATTCATATACATGGTATGTTTCCAAAGACTTGAAGTCTGCCTGCCTTCAAATTTTATGTGAGTAAGCTCCCCAGAGGAGAGATGTGTTCTTAAGTGGTGGACATCCAGTCATTTAAAAAATGAAATCAGAAGAAAAATAATCACACATCACTGCTTCATAACAATGAATAGGAAAACGGAGCCCTTAACACCAAAAGGAAGGTAAGGGCCTCTGTCCCCGAAACGATGCATGAAGATGCTAGAGCCAGTGCAAGCTGCGCTGCCCTCGCCAGGAGTGAATGTTACAGCCACCGGGAGCATCTCAAAACCTGGCCTGTGATCTCACAATTGCAAGCCACGGGGCCCAAGAAAGGAAATATGGAGGCCTGTGCAGAACTCATCCCACCAGCTCAAGGCAACCTCGACGCTGTGGCAGTATAGCTGCTGGATGAGGTTTAAGAGCAAAAGAGAAGAGCAGCCATCTACAAATGGTTAAAATGCAGCCCATGTCAGGATAACATCTGGAACATCCAATTATCAGGAGATTTTGGAGGGCTAATGTGCTCCAAGTTCTGTACTGATAACAGGAAGCACATCTGGGCCCCCAATCCAAATGCGGCCCACGCCGTCTCCTAGGGACAGGCTGGGGGAGCAGTCTGGCAGGCCACACTGCACATCTGGCCTGTGAGCTACCATTCCTTCCCAGCCCTGCACTCTGCATTTTTTAAACAAGTCATTCTCAGCCACCACTGAGGCTTTGGTGGGAATCATAGGGAGTCCTCCTCCCTTTTCCCAAGATAATGTCAGGCAGAGGCAAAGGCCAAAGAGGTGGAGCCTACAGGCCATTTGGCAAAAGTTTCAAATATCCTGGCACTGACCCCAATAAAAGAATCATGAAGGGGAAATAACCAAGCCTCTCATTTTCTGTGTTGTTTTTTCTCCCTTTATCTCTCTCTCTCTCCCTCCCTTCCACTCCCTCTCCCTTACCCTCTCCCTCTCCCTCTTCTTCTCCCTCTTCCCCTCTCTATTACAACCTTCTGTGTTTATAAAAAACAAAGATCTCAGAAAAAGTCCCAGTGTTGGCTGCTAAAAACAAAATTTCATTTTTCAAATTTAATACCAAAAACTTGAAAACTTTCAAAGAATGTCTTTGTTCTGTGACAGCTTAACCCCCAGAGGGGTCTCTGAGGCAGGAACTGGTGTGTTGTCCCACCTTTTCTCCAAAGACTTTCTGAAATATGCCACTGCCTCAGACTTTCCACACTCCTGATCTTTCCTCTGAAGAGGGAGGAAGCAGAGTTCTTGGCTGTCCGCTACAGAAGCCAAATAAAGCAATCTTCCTCCTAATGCCAAGGGCCTTTCCAACACACACACACACACACACACACACACACACACACGTGTACTGTTTGAAATATTAATAAGTAAAGGAAAAGAGAGAATATGACACTGAAGGGAAGAAAACACTACTTTATTTTGTCTAGATTTTAAAAAACCTTCCCACAAAAATCTAACTGGTACAGAGGTGCATTATCCTCAAAACGCCTTACCCTTCTCCCGCTTTCCAATACCGATGGCAATAGGAAATGATAGGACAGATGTGAAAAGGCCTGGGGGAGTGGTACAAATTGCTAAAGCAACAGTGTCATCACTACTATGGAAAGTTTAAAAGGGCCAGCTGCCCACCACCTTTATCTGTTCAGATAAAAAAAAAAATTTTTTTTAAGTAATAATAAAAAATAAATAAATAAAACCACACCTCTCCCCAGATCTCTTCATTCTGGGCAAGCCTCTTCCCAAATCTGTCCCTCCCAGGGCCCTGTCCCCAGCTGTTGCTCCGATGACAGCACTCGCCCTCCGCGGCCGCCCTCCCCGCCCCGCCGGCCGCGTCCTCACCGTGGGGTACGTGAGAGCCTCGGGGTCCCCCGGCTCTGACAGCTCGCTCAGCTTGCGGTCCCACTGCAGGGCGCTCTGCTCCCCGCTCTCCAGCACCTCCATGGCGGTCCGCGCCGGGCGGGGATGCTGAGCGCAGGGGGGAGCTGGCTGGGGCGCCGCGGAGGGCGCGGGTGGCGTGTGTGCGTGTGGCTTGTGCACTGAGGAAGGGGACGTCCGCTCCCCGGCCCGAGAGGACCGCCTGGGGCTCCCGTCCCCGTCCCGTGCGCCCGGAGATCTGCACACCCCGGGGGGGACAGGCGATCGAGGGATCAGGCCGGAGGCTGCAGGGGTGGAAGCTGGGGGTATATCCAAAGTGAAGGGCGGAGAACGGCTCTCCGCGCGAGAAAAGCCCCTCCTCGACAAGCCCACGTCCCACCGCTGCCCCAGACACAAACTTTCAGTGTCCCCACAGCTCCCCAGCTCCAGTCCGGGACCCGCCTACGACCCCACCTCCCTCAGGGGCAGTGACCAATAGGATACGCTTCTCGCCTTATCTACCCAATCAGAAGTCTTTCTCTCCGCCCGTCCCGCCCCCAAAGGCTGGGGCCGCAGACAGCCAGGCCCAGGCTGTGGAATGTGGGCGGGGCGGGGCCATTGACGTCATCGGGGAACCTCCTCCAGAAGGAAGGCAGGCCGCAGCAGCTGTCAGCGGAGCGAGCCAATGGAGGGCGTGCTTGCGTCGGTGATGGCCCGTGTCAGGGCCAATGAAAATAGGGTTTCCCGGAGGGACAGCCAATCGAATAGCGACAAGAATACCTTTTTATAAAAGGAGGAGGATGAGCTCAGGCTCCCGGGGAATACTCCACAAAAAGTTAGCACAGCGCACCTAGAGCAAAAGGGAGTTGCTCTGCCGGAAGATTTGTGTATTGTCCTATTTTCAAGTAGATTCGCTCATTTAGTCTTTCAGGATTTTTTTTAAATGAATCATGTATTATACATAAGTATAAATATTCTCCATTTACACATGAGTTCGTATTAGCACAGTTCTACCAAATTGTCACTGCTTATTCTTCACATTTTCACCCTACCCTGGTCCTGCCTTTGTGGGAGGCAACCAATCAATGGGTCTATCTCACCTGGATGTTTCTGTTTCTCTCTCTCTCTCTCTCTCTCTCTCTCTCTCTCTCTCTCTCTCTCTCTCTCTCTCTCTCTCTCTCTCTCTCCCTCCCTCCCTCCCGCCCTCTTCCTCTCTCTCTCCCCCCCTCCCCCTTTCCTATTCCAGCCTTTACACTCTAATGGTTGAGCATCTACCTGTGAACCAGGATGTCATGGTTTGATTCCCTATCCGGTCAGGATACATGCCTGGGTTGCAGGCTCTATCCACAGTAGGAGGCATACAGGAGGGAGCCAACTCAATGATTCTCTCTTATCAGTAAAAAAAAAAAAAACACACACACACACATTTAAAAATAAGTAATTTAAAAACAAAAACAAAAAGAAAAGGCATAATTTCAGAAAGTGGTAACTACCATGAAGAAAAATAAAAGCAAGGTAAGAGGAAGGGCCAGGTCTCTGCTATTATGGATAGCGGTCAAGGAAGTCCATTTGAACCGGGAACTGAAGAAATGAGGTTTGGGGAGGAGCTGGTGTTCTGCTGACCTGGAGGCCAGTGTGGCTGAAGCGGTGTGGGCCTAGCAGTGAGAGAGGAGACCTGAGAGACAGGCTGAAGCCAGACCACAGCTCCTGCCTTGATTGGAAAAAAACCCTTTTCTAAAGTATTTACCCTAAGGCTGTGATTTTTCTTCCCCCACTTAGACTCCTCCTTTTAAGAAAATAACGTTCTTGAATATACAGTTTGCTCATTTGAAATATAAAGGAGCTTTGGCCAATTGTCTCTAGAAGTTCCTTAAATGGCACAGTCAGGTATTAGGTACTACTTTGTCCCCTTAGCAAGTATTGTTTGGTAGATGGGTCAGTCAAATATATTAGAACTGTTGTGTTTAAGAAGCCATTTATCATGGCAACTATTTCATTTGTCTCCTCCTACCTCCTGGGTCTTTTGAGAACATTTTAATGCTTAAGTGGAAATTCTACTCTATGGTCATGCACCTTCCTTGTTCATTCTTTTCTTTGTCCTTGGTTTTTATTTTGCAATATTTTCCCTCCTTCATCATATTCTTTTCATAGATTATCTTTTCAATTTTTAAAGACCTTTTCCATTTTTTTTAATTTTTTTTGTAGCATAGCACAATACAAATGTTGGGTGGTGGGCACACCGTGCAATATACAGATCTTATAACAAGGAAACCCACACCTGAAACTATATGTTCATGTTGACCATGTCACCCCAATAAATTTAATTTTAAAAAACACCAAATACGTGCTGGTGAGGTAAGAAAATGTACACCCTCCTTAAGATTGGATACTAACATTTATCTGCCAAACATTTCTGATTTTACAAGTTGGTCCCTGGTTAGGCTCTACATGGTAGGCAGCTTCTAAGACAGCACCTGCCCCCTGGTGTGTGTGCCCTGTAAATACTCACCTTAAGTGTGGGCTGAACCTGGGGTTCTTCCTTCTCTACCAGACAGAACGTGGTAGAAATGATGGGTTGTCAAAAAGAATTCTGGCTCCTGTTACTAGAATAAAGGGAACTGTTTGCCTGGGTGCATCAAAGCCCAATAAGACACAAACAGGAGTTTGTAATCAAGAAAGTAAGGGTTTATTAAAAGATGGCAGCGTGCCGGAGTCACAGGCAGCTCCTGCCCAAAGACCTGGCTCTGGAATGGCCTCAAGAAGATGGATTACATAGGGGGAAAATAATGAATCCCAGTGACGAAGGGAGTTAGGGGTCAAGGTCAGGGTTATGGTCTTCACTGATTAGTCAGTACTAGAGTAGGGAGTAGCTGATCACTACATCTGGTCTTGATATCAGGTTGCTTCGTCTGGTTTCATAAGGATGTGGTCGGACTGGGGCGGTGGGGGCTTGCCTGGGGTGGGAATGGTTGGGGTTTGGGGGTCAATTGGGGGAGAAAGGAGACATACGTAAAACTTTAGACAATAAGTTAAAAAAACAAAAAAGGTGCGGTCAGTGGGGTCAATCTGGAGCTGAAACACAACTGAGGCTTAGGTGTTACCTCTGATCTGACTGGATCTCTTTCTCTGTGGTCAACTACTGGATGCTGACCAGAACCTCATTGTCCTGAGGGCTTAATGACTCAGCGAGGGAGAGGGAGTTGATGAGTCAGGGAACTAGATGAGGCCAGTTTGAGTCAAGGGGAAAAATTTTGAAATAAAAGGTCACATTAAAGAAAATAAGGTTTCTGAGCAGTTACACTGCTGACTTGCTTGTTGTCTTCCTCTCTTCCTTGCTTGCTCAGAGGGAAGCAAGCTGCCTGCTGTAAGTGGCCCATGGAGAGGCCTACACAGCAAGGAACTAAGGAAAGTGTCCAGCCAATAGCCAGCAAGGAACTGAGGCCCTCAGCCCAACAACCCAGGAGCACCTGATTCCTACTAATAACCACACGAGGGAATATGGGAGCAGACCCTGCCCAGATCACTGCAACCTTCTAAGTGAAACTGAACCAGAGGACTCCGCTAAGTCTCACCCAGATTTCTGACCTACAAAAACTAAAGATAATAAATGTATGTTGATTTAAGCCACTATCTTTCCTTCAGAAAATAAATACTGTAATAATTGGTATCCTAAATGCTTAATTAAATTTATCTGTACTCTAATAATAATGTCACATACCCTAACGGTGAGTTTTTTCAACCTTCTTTGTTTCATATATCCTTCTCCCATTCACTGTGTACAAGACTTATCTCACTAGCTCATGTCCTATTTTACATATTGAGTTAAGAGTTTACTCCTTTCCCTCCAATTTTTGGGACTTAGCAAAAGGATGTTAGAGAAGCTGGAAAGAGAGTTTTTTAGAGAGAAGAAGGGAGAGGGAGAAAGAGAAACATCAGTGTGAGAGTGCAACATGGATTGGCTGCCTCCTGCGTGCCCCCTACCAGGATGGAGCCTGCAACCCAGGTACATGCCCTGACCTGGAATCAAACTGGCGACCTTTCAGTGCACTGGAAGATGTCCAACCAACTGAGCCATACCTGCCAGAACCTTAATTTCTCTATTTGAAAAAGATTTCATTAGTGTATAGAAAAGAGAGAGACAGAGAGAGAGAGAGAAAGAGAGAGAGAGAGAGATCAATTTGTTGTTCCACTTATATAATCATGCATTCATTGGTTGATTCTCCTATGTGCCCTGATGGGGGATCAAAACCCACCTGGTGTGTGTATCAGGATGATGTGCTAACCAACTGAGCTACCTGGCCAGGGCTTATTTTCTTTTCTGTGGTTTCCATGTTTGGTTTTAGTATCAGGGTAATGCTGGCCTGATAAAATGATTTTGAAAGAGTTCCCTCCTTCTCTATAATTTGGAAGAGTTTGAGAAGAATTTGGTAGAATTCACCTGTGAAGTCATCTAGTCCTTGACTATTATCAGAAGGTTTTTGATTACTAATTCAATCTTCTCATTAGTGATCAGTCCTTTCAGATTTTCTTTTTCATGATTCAATCTTGGTAGATTGTGTGTTTCTAGATATTTATTTCTTCTAGGTTATCCAGTTCATTGGCAAATAATTGTTCATAGTAGTATCATGATCTTTTGTATTTCTCTGGTATCAGTTGTAACATCTCTGCTTTCATTTCTGATTCTATTTAGTTAGACCTCACTTTCATGGTGAGTCTAGATAAAGGCCTAACAATTTTGCTTATCTTTAAAAAATAAAACAAACAGCTCTTAGTTTCATTGATTTTTTTTTCTATTATGTTTTGATCTCTATCTTATTTATTTCTGTTCTGATCTTTGTTATTTGCTTCCTCCTACTAACTTTGGGTTTTGTTTGTTATTGTTTTTCCTCTCCCTTAAAGTGCAAAGTTAGATAACTTAGTAGAAATCTTTTTTTGTTGGTTGAGGTAGGCATTTCTCACTATGAACTTCCCTTTTATAACTGCTTTTGCAGCTATAAATTCTGGTATGTTTTAGTTCCATTTTCATTTGATTCAATGTATTTTTATTTCTCTCTTGATTTATTCTTTGACTGTTAATCGTTCAGAAGCATGTTGTTTAGTCTCCGCATATGAATTTTCCATTTTTTTCATTTTAATGTCTAGTTTCCCATAACATTGTGGTCATAAAAAATACTTGATGATTTCAATCTTCTTAAGTTTATTAACACTGTGTGGCCTAACATATGGTCTATCCTGGAGAATGTTTCATGTGTGCTTGAGAAGCATATGCATTCTGTTGCTTTTGGGTGGAATGTTTTGTATATCTATTACATCTATCTCAGTGGTTCTCAACCTTTCTAATGCTGCAACCCTTTAAGACAGTTCCTCATATTGTGGTGAACCCCAACCATAAAATTATTTTCATTGCTACTTCATAACTAATTTTGTTACTGTTAATGAATCATAATGTAAATATGTGTTTTCAAATTGTGTTAGGCTTTACAGTAGCGGTTCTCAATTTGCGGGTCATGACAGATATTTACATTACAATTCATAACAGTAGCAAAATTACAGTTATGAAGTAGCAACAAAAATAATTTTATGCTTGGGGGTCACCAAAACATGAGGAACTGTATTAAAGGGTCGCGGCATTAGAAAGGTTGAGAACCACTGGTCTATCTGATCCAATATGCAATCTAAGGCCAGCATTTCCATATTGGTTTTCTATCCTGATGGTCTATCCATTGATAGAAGTAGGGTATTAAAGCCATGGAGTATCCACTAACAAATTATTTTAGTGATAGTTTGTCTTACTACTTTTACTTTTACACTTCATATTATGTTTATAAAATAATAGGTTACTCTGACTTTTACTCTATATTTACCTTTACCAGTGAGGTTTATACTTTCAGATTTTTTTGTTACTAATTTTTACTTCAGCTTAAAGAAGTCCCTTTAATATTTCTTATAAGCCTGATCTGTGATTGGTGTCCATAAAAAGAGAGGGGAATGCCATATGAAGACATAAGTCCCTGAGAGGAGGAAGCCATGTGTTGATGGAGGCTGTAGCTATAATCCAAGGAAACTCAGTATGGACAGTCATTACCGGGAGCTAAGAACAGATAAGGAAGGAGGCTACCTGTAGCCTCAGGGAAAGCATGGTCTTGCTGACACCCTGATTTCAAACTTCTGGCCACCAGAACTATGAGACAATTTCTGTTGTTTGAAGCCACCCAGTTTGCGGCACTCTGTCACGGCAGCCCTGGAAACTAAGAGTTAGGCATCTGTTGTGTGACGGCGTCCTCTCTTGCCTGCCCCTCCTCTTCACATAATTCTCACCATTCAGTAAACTGTCTGCTGTCCAGTGTCACACATATTCTCTTGCCTACAATTTCACTTGGGAAGACCAAGTCTTTGAGGTTTGTGTCAGATATTGGTGTCAGGATACTTCTCAAAATAGTAATGCTTACTATTTTGCACAGCTTTTTCACAGGGATGTAGGCAGATTTTTCCTTTCAGCAACAAAGGTGATAAACTTGCTACGGAGCACTTTCTTCAATTCATAGGTTATCTGGAAAGATAACCAGTTGAGGGAGGAGAACCAGATAGGAGATCATATCTTTCTACCACCAACTTCAAGCGCCTTGGCTGCGGTGATATTTACTAAGCTTAGATTAGCTTGAGGTTATCGTTAATCTCCAACTCCAGGAAAGCCTGACAAAGACCCTGATTGGAATGCATATGACTTCCCGCCATTGGGTTTCACATCTTCATCCTTGAACTGAAGGTGACCTTTCCCTTCTAAGAAAAAGGTGAGTGACAAGACTACTTCTTTCTTTTTTCTTCTTCTTTTTTTTCCTTAAATCAATCTTTATTGTTCATATTGTTACAAAGGTTCCTCATTTCTTCCCCCCTCCACCAGGTTCCCACCCCACCCTCCGCCCCCTCCCCATCCCCCATTGTCCTCATCCATAGGTGCAGTTTATGTTCAGTCTCTTCCTCCCTCCCTTTCCCCGATAAGACTACTTCTTTCTTTAAGAGAGTTTCAGACCTGAAAAATATGGATACAGTATGTCTGGAATTCACCAGGTACTTAACAAATCCTTACAGATAAATTATAGGACA
This sequence comes from Pipistrellus kuhlii, assembly GCF_014108245.1. NCBI lineage: Eukaryota > Metazoa > Chordata > Mammalia > Chiroptera > Vespertilionidae > Pipistrellus > Pipistrellus kuhlii. The sequence continues at coordinate 18,294,992 of NW_023425405.1, forward strand.
CAAAAAAGGGAAAATTCAATAGGTTAATATTTATTGAATATTTAAAGTCAAATTGAAAGGATGCAGACACAAGGGTCATACCATTTTTGAAAGGTGGATTATGTTTTTATGCTGTGGGAATCTATCAATTATATCTAAATTCTGGATATAATTTGTCTCAATCATTATGACAAAGGTTTAGAAAACATTAGAGCAGATTTGTAAATAGATTGGCACATGGAAAATAGAAAATAATTTTACCAAAAAAATCTGAAAAATATATTTTTTTATATTTTTTAAATGTGTTTCTATTGATTTTTTTAGAGAGAGAGGAAGGGAGAAGAATAGAGAGAACATCAATCAGCTGCCTCCTACTGGGGATCCAACATACAACCCGGGCATGTGCCTTGACCAGAAATGGAACTGTTAACCTCTTGGTTCATGGGTCGACCTTCAACCACTGAGCCATACAGAGGCCAGGCGAATATCTTGTTGTTTCATGAAAAAATATGACTTGTGTTACGAAGCGAGTCCCCAAGAAATGGACCACCGGAGCCAATTTGATTAAGCATGCTAGAATTTATTACAGATTTGAATCTGGACTCAAACCATGGCTGACGCAACAGCCAGTAAACACCCAGGTAAGAGCCCTGATGGAGGGGCAGTCCCTCCAGAGCGCTCACACAAAAACACAGACAAACACACATCTACCGCGGCCAGTCAGGCTCTTCGGAATGGGGGTCCCTCATGGTCCTGGCTGGGGATTCCAGTCATGATCCCCAAGGACCACCAGGGAGCCGAGTCCGATGCAATAAACAAAAGAGCCATCTCCATGCTAGCATGGGCCCTGTCCCACTCACGCAGGCAGCATGGCGGAAGAGAGCAAATATCGCCCAGTCCAGGAGTTTTATTCAGGTCGGTGATGTCACTGCCTCGGCTAACCCTGATTGGCCCCTCAGGACTAAATTCTAAAGACTGGGGACAGCCTGCAGGGTTGGTTCCCAGTCACACTCTGCTTGACACTGGATGTGGCCCTATCTTGCCCATAATACAAAAGCAGAACTAAAGGTTATCTACAGTTTCTACCCCTGAAGCTACTGAGTCAGTGGGAGTCAATCTCCTGTAACTACCCTATTGTTTAAGCAAGCAATCGAAGGTAGAAGTCAGATAGCAAGGTTAAAATTCAAACAGCAGTTTTTACCCAAGTATGAGTGCTACCATATTTCAACTTGCAATCATGCATATGCCTTTTTTTTTTTTTTTTTTAATGAAAAGCAGGCAGGGGAGGTGCTGGCTTAAGATGACAACATAGGAGAATCCTGAACCGGCCTCCTTCTATCAACAGACCAAATCTACAGCTACATATGGAACAACCTCCTTTGAAAGAACAAACTGAGTGACTCTGTTCATTGGGTGAACGATAAAAAAATCCACATCAAAACGGGTAGGAGAGGCTGACACACAATCTCACCACACCTGGCACAGTGACCCACATTCAGGAGGGAACTCACAATACTATGCTTCTCCCTGAGAAACAAAGGGATTGAATCCCATATCTGAGCCCCAGTTCTTAGGAGCTGAACCTGAGAAATGAAATCCCAAAGCATCTAGCTTTGAAAGCCAATGGGGCTTGTGTTCACAACACTCACAAGCCTATATTCAACTAAAATACAGTTCTTAAAGGACTCATATTGGCTCATTTGGCTATTCCCCACCCAGACCCCACCCAGTGAAGAGGCAGGCCATGAAAAGAATTCAGTCATTCTGTGAAATAGATGTTTGCTTCTCTTAAAGCTTTGAAGTGAGAGGCAAGCAACTAATTCAACACACATCTAGGAGCCTGCTGAAATTCACTCCCAAGACAGATTCCAGCAGGTGCTATCTTCACACTCTCCCTCCGCCTCACTCCAGTATCTTCTGGAAAGGGGGTTGTGAACTTAACTAGATTTTTGTGGCTGACACCCAAAGATACCTCTTGATCACCTGGCTCTGGTGATCATGGGACTTATGTTTGTGGGTACCACAGGATGGTAATAAATGAAGAAAGAGTCCTTAACCAGTCACACTCTCCTCTCCTCCTCCAGCACAGTATAGACAACAGACTATGCATACTCCACCTTACTGTGAAAGAGGTTTATAACTCACCTTCATAACTGTGTCCTGAGTTGCAGGCTTCTAATAAATCATATATCTAGGAGCTGACTACAATCCTCTCCAGAGGCTGAGGAGGCCAGGGGGCATCATCTTCGTGCTTTTCCTCTGCTGCATCACAGGTCACGGGTGCCTCTGTGTAAGGAGCTTATGTACACGGCTGGCTCACTGGCTTCCATGCTGCCACCTAGAGGACACGTCCCATGATGACATCCTTACTTTATTAGTCACTGGGCCTTTTGGTCACGCGTTCAACGGGACAGTAGCAAACCAAGCAATAGTTCTTAACTGGTCTTCACACCAGTGCTTAGTGCAGAGGAAGCATGCAGAAATGCCCATTTGCTAGTCTTCACTCAAGTACTGGGGTTTAGGACCTCAATGTATCTTTTAGTGGGACATAACTCAACCCATAACCCCATGAATTCCTAGTGTAAGCACATCCTTTTCTTGATCATTTTACTGCCCCTCAACAGACCTTTGATTCTTTGATAAAACCACCATACTCCTTTTTCTTTAAGCATCTTTACACTTTTATTTTATACACTTGTCTGCAAAACAGATCCCTCATAGGAAACTGCTGGTCAAAAGCTATGCCCATTTTACATCCTGGTAGCTACTAATAAATGTGCATCTGTGTGCAAAGTATGTTGTGCTGCAATGCCACAGATTTATGCAAAAGTCAGTTCATGGCACAAATAAAAGGCTTTCTCATCATGAAAATTGTCCCATGGCAGACCAGACTGCCTGAGTCCTCAGCAGTACCTGCGTGTTCCAGAACTGCCAGGACAGTCAGGATGCTGCTCACAGCATTACAACATGAGGTGTGGGGTCAGGGACCTGGCATATTCAGACACAATCAGAGCCTCCGCAGCGTGGCTCATCTGGCCTGAGCCCTTCCACAAGCAGTGTTCCCAGGCAGCCTACGAGAGCAGCCGAGAGCCTTCCTTGTTCTCTTGAAGCACTTGGACGCCCCGTTGAGAGTCTCTGCCAAAGCTCACTGCTGGGCTCTTCCTGCCTCTGCCGCCAACACGGGCATGTCCATCATGTTCCAAACTGTCACCGCTCTAAGCCTCCACTGGCAGTCTCCGGTCTTCCCAGTGTGCACCTGAGGGAGGCATAATTGTAGGTAAAGAGAGCAGCCAGTGGGGAGCTTCAAGAGAGCTGTTATTTCTCATGACTGCAGACAGAGCTTTAGAAACTTCAAAGGAAGCAGCCTGGTCAGCTCCAAGCTCTTCTCTGACTGGAGTCCCCTTGCCTGGGTGTGTCAGTCATGCGTGGCACAGACAGCACCGCCGACAGCTGATCATGCCAGCAGCATACAACAGGTATCGTGAGGTCGGGGCTGGTGTGTGGGATGCCCACAGTGACCATTTGCACACTGTTGTGCACATCGCTCACTTCTCTTGTGCTGGCCTGGAGGAAGTTGCTCTCAAATATGGGAATGCACTTGAACATGACAAAATTGCCCTTGGCACAGCCGCTGCAGGAGCTTCCCCAGGGAGCTGCCGAAAATGTAGCACACGGCTGCCCTGGGCACCGCCCTGCCATAGCGTCACGTTGCTGCCCATTTCTGTCTTATATTAAGACCTGCACATCCTCAACCAAGCTTGTGCCTGGGTCTGAACCACATGCACTTCCCTCCCACCCCTGCCACAGGCCACCTGTAGCTGTCACCTGTGCCACCATGTCTTCATCCCCACAGCTACTCCCTCAACCCTCCAGGAAGGGACATCCTCCTGCACACAGCCACCCCAGCAGGCAGCCACCATAGGCTTAAAAAAACAAGAATGGCAGGCCTCGTTACATTTTGGGTTTAGCATCCCTGCCATTACTTCTCAAGGTGTATTCCATGCCTTATGCGCTTTTGTCTTCCCTTTGTACATGTCCATTCAGGACCTCAATCTAGTGCTCTCCAACAAACACCGAGTTCTCCAAATAGAGCCACCTTACCTTCTGTGTGGAAGCCATTTGTGATGAGGTAATCAGGTTTGTATTTTTGAGAACTTCTGGTTCCTTTTCAGAAGCTTTGCCTTTTATTATATCAAACCATGCAATCTCACCCATCTCATCTCTGAACATTATTGTACTGGATTCTGAAGACATGAGTATCTATTTTGTTCTATAACATGTGGCTCTCTACCAGCCTTTGAGAGGTTTTTGTTTTGTTTTGTTTTGTTTTGTTTTGTTTGTTTTCTTTCTCTATTTTAACATGTTCTACACCCTAATTCTAGTTTGGAATGGCAGCAAACTTGTACTACCTTTAATGTTCTTTCTTCATCCATTCTGCTCTGACTGACTTCAATATAACAAAGAAATTTTCTAACTTTGAGGAATTCCTTTCAATTACCATTGTTTAACCAGAAATAGTGTCTCTATATTTCACAGTCATTATTCTTTCATGAGTGTAGAAGAGAAAAGAGAGATGTCTGGGACTCTACAGCTCTTTATGGTAAAACAAACAAACAAACAAACAAACAAAAAACTACCAGCATTCTAGAAATAGAGGAAATTCCTAACATGAACTTCTACAAAAACCTACAGCTAACATATATTTAATAGTGAGAATCTATTGGAGTAGATGCTTTCCAACTTAGATCAGTGAGAACAAGCAAAGCAGTTCCATTGCCTAACTCTGATTCAACATTTTACTGAAAGCCCTAGATAAAGCAATAACACAAGAAAAGAAGAGAAAAGAAAAGATACAGATTGTGAGGGAAGAAATAAAACTTACTTTGTTTGTAAATTCCATTACTCACTGTGTAGAAATTCCACCCAAATTGAAGAGAAAAAAGTCTGGAATTAACAAGTAATTATGGCAATTAAGATTAGAGGATAGGTTATGAATATACAATAGTCAACTGCTTTTCTAATACACCAATGAAGAACAATTGAAATTTTAAAATTGATTTTTGAAAAATACAACCTTCCAAAACTCAATCAGAAAAAAGTAAAACAAACAAACAAACAAACAAAAAACCTGAATAGGCTGATAACTATGGAGGAAATTGAAGCAGTAATCAAAAGACTTCCAGCAAATAAAAACCCTGGGCCAGAAAGCTTCATAAGGGAGTTTTACCAAACATTCAGTAAAGATATGAAACCTATCCTCCTCAGACTATACCAAAAAATCCAAGAGGAAGGAACATTTCCATGCTCTTTCTATGAAGCCAGCATTACCCTAATCCCAAAACCAGATAAAGACACCACAAAGAAAGAGAACTATAGGCCAATGTCCCTGATGAACATAGAAGATTAAAAACCTCAACTAAAGTCTAGCAAATCGGATTCAGCAATACATTAGAAAGATCATACACCATGAGCAAGTGGGATTTATTCTGGGGATGTGAGGATGGTACAATATCCACAAATCAATAAACATGATACATCACATAAACAAATTGAGATAAAAAATCACATAGTCATATCAATTGATGCAGAAAAAGCATTTGACAAAATCAACACCTTTCCTTGATAAAAACTCTCAGCAAATTTGGAATAGAGGGATCATAATAATAAAAGCCTTATATGATAAACCCACAGCCAACATCATACTCAATGGTCAAAAACTAAAACCATTTCCCCTAAGAACAGGAACAAGACAGGAATGTCCACATTCACCCCTCCTGTTCAACATAGTACTAGAAGTGCTAGCCATAGCAGTTAGACAAGAAGAAGAAATAAAAGGCATCCAAATTGGAAAAGAAGAAGTAAAACTGTTATTATTCACGGATGACATGATATTGTACATAGAAAACCCTAAAGATTCCATCAAAAAACTACTAGAACTAATAGATAAATGCAGCAATGTAGCAGGATACAAAATTAACACCCAGAAATCTATGGGTTTTTATACAATAATGAATTCACAGAAAGAGAAACTAAAAAAACAATTCCACTTACCATTGCATGCATATAAGCATAACCAATTGACACAGACAATAGGAGGTGAGGTCATGTGCTGTGGGGAGTTGGCGCAGGTGGCTGGGGAGAGAAGGAGACATATGTAATACTTTAAAACTCAATCAGGGGGAAGGAGACATATGTAATACCTTAAACAATAAAAAAAAAAAAATTAAAAACGACTTTCCTAATGCATTTGCAAGAGACTCTAAAGTTCTAAGATATAGTAATTTGGAGTTTTATTTCGCATAGCAATCCATATAAAGTGGTTATTAAAACTTTGTTTCTTTGTGAAGAACTGCCTTATGGAAGACATGATCATGGAAAGCCACATAATACCTTTACAAATTACTTTAGTATTAAATAACAGAATCATCATAAAAAGAATTTAAATTTTCTCAGTGTGAATTAATTGCATTTTATGGACAAAAGTATATATCATCTTGATATTTGCCAATCTAGCCATATGGAAAAAAACAACAACAAACAAACAAACAAAAAAAACAGTACCAAAGTATTAATTGGTGCCTTAAATCTACAGTCACACTTTCACCTATCTAAACAATATTCAATAACCAAAAAGCAAATGAAAGACTCCAAAAAATAAAATAAAATAAATTCATATGTCTATTCTCAACTGATTTTTAAAAAAATATATTTTATTGATTTTTTATAGAGAGGAAGTGAGAGGGATAGAGAGTTAGAAACATCGATGAGAGAGAATCATTGACCAGCTGCCTCCTGCACACCCCCCACTGGGGATGTGCCCGCAACCAAGGCACATGCCTCTAACCGGAATCAAACCCAAGACCCTTCAGTCCGCAAGCCAACGCTCTATCCACTGTGCCAAACTGGTTTTGGCCTCAACTGATTTTTTTTTTTTTTTACTTTTTTTTTTTATTAAATAAACCTTTATTGTTCATATTATTACAAATGTTCCTCATTTTTTTTCCTCCCTCCATTGCTCCCCTCCACCAAGTTCCCACCCCACCCTCTGCCCTTTCCCCACCCCCCATTGTCCTCATCCATAAGTGCACAGTTTGTGTTCAGTCTCTTCCCACACACTCCACTTCCCTTTTCCCCGAGAATCGTCAGTTCACTCCCCTTCCATATCTCTGATTCTATTATATTCACCAGTTAATATTATTCATCAGATTTCTTTTTAATTCCCTTGGTTTTTAAGATTCACTTGTTGATAGTTGCGTATTTGTTGTTCATAATTTTTATCTTTATTTTCTTTCTCTTCCGAAAGAACTCCCTTCAGCAATTCATATAATTCTGGTTTGGTGGTGATGAACTCCTTTAGCTTTTTTTTTTTTTATTGATGAAGCTCTTTATCTGGCCTTCGATTCTGAGTGATAGCTTTGCTGGGTAGATTATTTTTGGCTGTAGGTTCTTGCTATTCATCACCTTGAATATTTCTTGCCATTCCCATCTGGCCTGCATGGTTTCTGTTGATAAATCAGCTGACAATCGTATGGATGCTCCTTTATAGGTAACTACCTGTTTCTCTCTTGATGCTTTTAATATTCTCTCTTTGTCTTTTGCTCTTGGAATTTTAATTATGATTTGTCTTGGTGTGGTCCTCTTTGGATTCCTTTTGTTTGGAGTTCTGTGCACTTCCTGGACTTGTAAGTCTAATTCTTTCACCAGGTGGGGGAAGTTTTCTGTCACTATTTCTTTCAGTATGTTTTCAGTATCTTGCTCTCTCTCTTCTGGGACCCCCATAATTCTGATGTTGGTTAGTTTGAAGTAGTCCCAAAGGTTTCCTACATTATCTTCAACTTTCTGGATTCTCTGTCTTCTTGCTTCTGCGGAGGAGTATCTTCTGGCTCTTTATGTTCCAAATCTTTGACTTGATTCTTGCGATCTTCCATTCTGTTTTTAGGACTCTGTATAATATTTTTTTATTTCAGACAATGTATTCTTTATTTCTTTTGATCCCTTATTATTTCTTGTTGATCCTTATTATTTCTAGTTGATCTTTTTTCATGTCCTCATAGGTCTCATTTATTTTATTTAGGAAATTCTTGAAAAACCTTATAAGCGTGGTTTTGAACTCTATATCCAGTTGCTTTTTGTCCTCCATTTCTTTCGTTTGTGATCTGTTTCTTTGTCTTGGCATTTTCACAGCTTCCCTGAGTTGGTAGCCTTAAAAATCTCTGTTCAGCTTGTCAGACCTGACAATCACTGACCAGTATCCTATTACTGTAAATGAGATGTGTCTTTTCTAGAGTTTCATGTAAATGGAATTATAATCTGTGTGCTCTTTTGTGTCTTTCTTTTTCTTAAGCATGATGATTTTTTAAAATATATTTTATTGATTTTGTACAGAGAGGAAGGGAGAGAGAGAATTAGAAACAACGATGAAAGAGTCATCTATCAGCTGCCTCTTGCACACCCCCTACTGGGGATATGCCCACAACCAAGGTACATGCCTTTGACCGGAATCGAACCCGGGTCCCATCAGTCCCCAAGCTGACACTCTACCCATTGAGCCAAACCAGTTTCGGCTTAAGCATGAAGATTTTGAGAATTGGTTCCTTTGCGTTGCTGAGGAGCAACAAAACGTATTTCTTTGTATGAATATGCCACAGTTTATTGATCCACCCATTGATGGACTTCCGTGCTGTTTCCATTTTGTATTCTTTTTTTTTTTTCTTTCCCCACCCCCAATACCCTCTTCCACTCCCTCCCCTGCAATCACCACACTGTTGTCTGTGTCCTTGAGTTCTCTCTCTTTTTCCTTTTTGCTCAATCCCTCCATGGTTAGAAGACAGGTTGTGTTAATTGCAGTGTTATTTACAATAGCCAAGATTTGAGAACAGTCCAAATGTTCATCGGTAGATAAGCTATGGAGGAAGTAAGCTCTCTGTTTTATTGGGCTTTAAGCTAGAGCTGAGTCACTTCAAGGATGATTAGAGAGACTGTCTTTCAATGATGAGAGGAGAGACAGCTCTCTTTCAATGATGAGGGGAGAGTCAGCTGTCTTTTAATGATGAGAGGAGAGTCAGCTGAGAAAGCCAGGAGGCAGAGGGTGTGAAACTGTTTCCTGGCTTTTCCTTTGACCCTCTGGCCCAATGTTTCCAAGTTCACCTCGGTGGTAGCAGGTAGCAATCCGGACCCCTGCCCAGTCCTGCTGCATCAGAATCTCCAGGGAAGTTCTGGGAAAGGAACTACTCTAGTCTCACCTTAAGCTAGTTCTAACGTTGACCTTTTCAGGAATATGAACCAATAAATTTCCTTTATATTCTAAGAGAATTTGAGATAGACCTGTTAGTTGGTAACAAAAGCATCCTAACTGATAGAACCCCCGCTCTTTTTGTTGTTGTTGTTCAATCTTTTCTTTGCAGTGGAGTAAACATAAACTCTCAATGAGTTACGGTATTCTTAGGTCTCCAGTTAAGTTCAAAGGTATTTCAGTATTTCCATAGCAACCTGGAAAAAAACAGGTTGAGAAATAGATCTGTCAATCTCTCTTCCCTCCCACTGCTCCTCCCCCTGGCCCTCCTTTCTTTGGTTAAACAGGCCCTAGGACACCTGTTAAAAAGTGTTGTGAACCACTCCTAGAAATCTGAAGTCCTTGGCTCTTCAAGATGGACCTCACAGCAGCAAATCACCGAATACCTCTAAGTGATGGAAACAGTATCCCTATCATTGGGCTTGGTACTTACTCAGAGCCTAAATCGGTAAGTTTATCTCTCTTTCTATGTTGTTTTGTTTTTTAATAAGAAACTTTTCTAAAGCATAACCTGCAATTCATTTTGAATAGATCTCATTGATTCACTTTTTGTAATAATGAAAGCAACCTCCAAGGGCTATTGTTTGGCTGAAAGAGTATTGAGCCAAACATTAAATTAAATCAATTTGTGATTTAAAATGATCTTGGATCAGAGAATGGGACCTTTCTGCTTTCTTTACTAAAATTCAGCTGGGTGCTTATTATTTTATTGACCTCAGGCACGTGAAATTACTGAGTTTATGGCCTGTGATTTTTTTAAGTTCATATTTGAGCACATTTGATTCAGTCTAAAATACATCCAGTGAAAACCTACCATGTATGAAGCACTAAGCTTCAGAAACTTCAAATATGAAGAAAATAGTCTTGCTGCCTGGGAATTAAAAATCTAACAGGATAGACACACTTTTTATTTTTTAAATATGTTTTTATTGATTTTAGAGAGAGAAGAAGGGAGAAGGAGAGATAGAAACATCAATGATGAGAGAGAAACATCAATCAGTTGTCTCCTGTATGTCCCCTACTGTGGGTCAAGCCAGAACCCATCAACCCTGATTGTTAATTGAACCTGTGACCTCTGGCGCATGGGACAACACCCAACCACAAGGACCAGGGAGAAAAGTACACTTTTTAATAATTAATTATTGGACAATGACGATGAGAGTAAATGGTACCCTAAAAATACAAAAAGGATCGCTCTGAAAACACAAGAAAGGGAATGGTTAAATATTTTTGTTGGTTTTAATTTTCTTTTTCAATTATAGTTTACATCTAATATTATTTTGAATTACTTTCAGGTATATATAGCATAGTGGTTCGATAATCATACACTTTACAGTGATTCCCTGAAATTTCAAGTGCCTATCTGGCACATACATAATTATTACAATATTATTGACTATATTCCCCATGCTGTACTCTATTACCCAGTGACTATTTTATAACTACTGATTAATACTTCTTAATCCCTTCACTTTTCTCACCCAGCAGCCCCACCCCCAATCTGTATCTGTGAGTCTGTTTTGTTTGTTTATTTATTTTATGATTTACATTCCACAGATAAGTGAAATTACATGGTATGTCTTTCTCTGCTGACCTATTTAGTTATAATATCCCCTGCCTATGGGTGATATCATTCTTTCTTATGGCCAAGTAATTTTCCATTGTGTAAATTTAACACAGGTTAGAATCCCATGTTCCAGCCACCACAGCTTGCCCCTCCTGCGTGTTCACATAGCACTTTACGCTCAACTCCATTGTAGCACTAATCATACTGTATTGTAATCATTGTTTCTCTGCAATCTTCCCCACAAGACTGAAATTCATTAGGAAAAAGACTGTCTTGTTTAGGTCTGTATTCCCAGCAAAGTATCTAGTAGGTAATAGGTGTTCAACTAATGCTTGTCAAATTAGGGAATGAGTTTGTGAAAGGGGATGCATATGTATGTGAGCATCAGAGAACATGAAGATGCAAATGGATGCAATAATAATAGCTAAAACGCTTTGAACACTTAAGCATGTGCCAGGAAGTGCTTCACATTAGATGCATTTTCTAATTTAATTCTCACAACATTATGAATGAGATACCAGTTTACCCAATTTTATAGATGAGAAAACTGAGAGATTAAGTAAATTGCCCCAAATTTATAATGCAAAGGAACAGAATATGGATTTGAACAAATGAAGTTTGGGGTCAGATTGTATGCTCTGTCTAATCCCTGTACAATATTGCCTGTTGTGAATATATCTTACATCAATGAAGCTGCATATTTCTAACTATGACTTTCTGTGTTTATTTCTTTTTTTAATTATATTTTAAAAAATATATTTTATTGTTTTTTTTTTTTTTTTTTTTTTTTTTTTTTTTTTATTGTGAGGAAGGGAGAGTGATAGAGAGTTAGAAAAATCGATGAGAGAGGATGTGCCTGCAACCAAGGTACATGCCCTTGACCGGAATCGAACCTGGGACCCTTCAGTCCGCAGGCCAACGCTCTATCCACTGGGCCAAACCCATCAGGGCTATGCATATTTCTATATATAAGAGTACTTAGGAATATATGCCCTGAAATATATATCCTAGGATATATAAATGTTATGAGTTAGAGACATTCAAAAGCAGTCACGTGCCATTTTCCAAAAAGAGTTGGAAGTTACTTCACAAAGTATGACATATACCAATTAAAGAATATGACATAAGAGGGATAGTACTAGAAATGAAAATCATGAGTGCACAAACCACACTTGTGATCAGAAATATTACCAGTTTTAAAATAATATAGAGTTAATGGTATATCTCCCGAAAACTCTAATATGAAGAAAAATACACAAGATGTATCCAAAAGATTTAGGGAAGAGGAAAAGGGTAGAGCTGGGATTAATGGGCAAGATGGGAGTGTGGAGAACGGAGTGTCTCAGATAGAGCATGACTTTCAAACCAAACAAATGAAAATTCTTTTACCATCTACCCAGGGCTGATGAGGTAGAGCTTACAACCATTTGTTCCCAAGCCAGTCACCCTGACATGAAAGTACTAAGTTAGATTTAACTTCAAAATCAGTCTTATTCCTAGAAGTGATGACAAAATTTAGTCTTTCTCCATTAAACATGCCAGAGAGCCTTTTCTAAACCTTTCATTCCACAAGTGATACAAAATGAACACTGGGTTGAGGTAACTCTTTAACTGGAACTCATTCATGGTTTGGGTACAAAGTCAAGCCAGTCAATATTTGTCCTGGGATCCTGTTCAGTGGGGATACAGGAGTTAGAGGGCAGCAGGGAACCCAGCAAAGATTTGGGTTTGTCTTCAGGGGTAGATGGGGTTGGAGCAGAGGTGGGAGGCTAAAATAAGGAGAAAGACCTACACTGTCTCCTCCAGCTTCTGCCTGGTTTAGATTTCACTAGAACTGTGGGAAGACAGTTTTATGGGGCTGTGTGAGGCTTACCAGCCCAGCTTCTCCTGACTTACAAATATTTTTTTCTCTCACCAACTTTCTTTTAAGGATGTTTGTTTCATGCCTGTGGATTAGGGAATTTGAGATGAACCAACATTTAGTGGCACTAGGCACTCTGTGCATTACCTCATCTGATGATCACTAATGAAAAAAAAAACAAAACTAAAGTGTACAAATTACCTATATGTCTTTTCTCTGTGAAAGCATCCCAAAATGCTTTCATGCATGGATGAATGCTTTTATGCAGGAGTAAAATAATCCATAACAGCCTCCAACAAATCTCCCTTATATCTGTCTCTCCCCCCATAGCTCCATCTGGATAAGTCGGATAGGCAAGAGTCTTGAGTCTTGTTTCTTTCTTTCTTTCTTTTTTTTTCTTTGATAGAGATTAATTCACTTTTTAAAATATATATATATTTTTTTATTTCAGAGAGGAACAGAGGGTAAAAGAGAGATAGAAATATCAATGATGAGAGAGAATCATCAATTAGCTGCCTCCGGCATGCCCTGCACTGGGGATTGAGCCTTCAACCCATGCATATGCCCTGCCTGTAAGTAGGTCTTATTTTCAGAGGATGTCTTTTCGGGAAAACACGGTAGCACCTTTTCTTTAACATTTAAATTTTTGAATTATATATGCACAAGGAGAGGAACAAATACTTTTAAAACTAACATCTGTGTAATCGCCATCCAAATTCAAAATCAGAATTTCCCAAACCCTAGAAGCTCTCTTGTGCCCTTCTTAATCCAAAACACTCTCTTTTTCAAGAGGTAATTGCTCTTATGACTTTTATGGCAATTATTCTCTTACTCTTTTCTAAGGGTGGCACGATTTTAATATGCATTTCTAAAAAATGCATTTTAATTTAGATAATTTGGGGTCTTTCTATGAATGGAAACGTACTGAATGCATTATTGCTTGTCTTGCCTCTTTTTCTAAATATGCTATAAGATTCACCCATGTTATTAATCATGTCTGTGACCATATTTATTGCTGTATAATATTTAATTATAACTTACCAGAATCAATTTTACTGTTTGTGAGCATTTGTATCACTTCCAATCTGGGACTTTACAGGCAGTATTATTGCAAAGGATCTCACACAGATCTTACTGGACCTGAGTGCGAGTTCTTCTAGCAGGGGTCCTCAAACTTTTTAAAGTGGGGGCCAGATCACGGTCCCTCAGAGAGCTGGAGGGCTGGACTATATGAACTACTAATTCCTACTGTAACACCTCGGCTGCGCTCACTGCCCAAAAAACCTGGCGGGCCAGATCAGACTCCTCTGCGGGCCGCATGTGGCCCGCGGGCCGTAGTTTGAAGACCCCTGTTAAGGAATATTGTTAGGAGTGGAAATGTTATGCCAATGAGTATCAGTATCTACGTTTCTAGTAGATAATGTCAATAGAGATAATTTCCAAAGCAGTCATATAATTTCCATTCCCAATTTTAATGTGCTCACATTTAGCACTCTTTAATTTACCACTAGTACTTTCTGTGGCTTAAGAGATCCTTCTCTACCCAAGTGTTAAATTGGGAAATCTGGAAACAGCCTCTGAGAAGGAGATTCGCACGCAGGAGGCTTATTGGAGAGCACTCTCAGAGACCAGACCTGTGAGGGTGTGTGCAGTGGGGACAGCTGCTCAGCAATGCCACAGGGAGTTCTGGAATGGGAATGGTGCCACAGAGTTGTGCTGAGTTCAGGTAAGAGCATCAGACCTTTATACCCTGTGTCATCCACAGAGGGAACCAGATGTGAGTAATGAGCAGCCAACACTTCTGACAACTGAGGACATGCGGTTCATTTTGGCATGTTCTGTGTTCTATCCCTGCTGTCAATTGCACCTATTGCTTTTATATGCTAAATTCACCCCTGGAAGCAGCTTTTCCAGAATTCTGTTTGGTCTGTTTCCTGGGAAAATTTAAAAGAGGTAGATTAGTAGGCTGAATACAGTCCTTGCCACTAAAGCTGTCTTCAATTGTAACTTCTACTTATTGTCTTTTTCCCAGATTGTGCATTCTAAATTCCCTGTACCCTTAGCCAACATCTCTGATAGTCTGGGTGACTTACCTAGTATTATGTCCCAAATCCTCATCCCTGAGTTGTCTGAACCCCTAGTCAACTACCCTCTCAAGTCATGGCTGCTGTCTTGTCCATTAATAATCACAATTGGTAATAAGTATATCATTGGTTCACCTATCCCCTTGTGATGATAAGGTATCTTACCCCTCCCATATGGCAATTCTTTCCCTTACAATAAGGAGGCTGGTGTCACCTGGGAATTAGGACCTTTAGATCCTCAGAGCCTAAAATTTAGGGATGGGAAGCACACATTTTCCAACTGGGTAGAAAAAGGGAGATGAATCACCCCTACAGGGTTTTCAGACTCACATATTGTACTTATTGGGGGCACAACACCTTACAAAAGATATTGCTCTAGAATATATGTTATATCCTGGAGGACGAAATTTGATCCTATTGAGAATAGCCATTCTGTCAGGTGTGAGGTGATATCTCATTGTGGTTTTAATTTGCATTTCTTTGTTGGTTAGAGGTGTTAAGCATCTATCTTTTCATATAGCTCTTGGCTATCTGTACATCCTCTTTGGAGAAGTGTCTATTCATGTCCTCTGCCAATTTTTTTTTAATTTTATTTTTTATTTATTTAATTTTTAAATATATTTTATTGATTTTTTTGCCCCCCTCCCTCTCTCCTAAACATACCCTCCCTCCCCAGAGTTTTATGCCCCCTCCCTCCCTCCCAAACATACCATTCCTCCCCAGACTTTTATGTCCATTGGTTGTACTTATATGCATGTATACAAGTCCTTCGGTTGATCTATTATCTCCCCCAGATCTCCCTCCCCTCCCCACCGAAATTTGACAGTCCGCCCGTTGCTCCACTGTCTCTATATCTATCTTTTGGTTCATCAGTTTATAATGTTCTTTATTATCCATAAATGAGTGAGGTCATGTGGTGTTTCTCTTTCATTGATTGGCTTATTTCACTCAGCATGATGTTCTCCAATTCCATCCAGGTTGCTGCAAATGATGAGAATTCCTTCTTTTTTTATGGCAGCATAGTATTCCATTGTGTAGATGTACCATAGTTTTTTATCTAATCATCTGCTGACAGGCACCTAGGCTGTTTCCAAATTCTGGCCATTGTAGATTATGCTGCTATGAACATAGGGGCGCATATATCCTTTCTGATTGGTGTTTCTAGTTTCTTGGGATATATTCCTAGGAGTGGGATTACTGGGTCAAATCGGAGTTCCATTTTCAGTTTTTTGAGGAAACTCCACACTGTTCTCCACAGTGGTTGCACCAGTCTGCATTCCCACCAGCAGTGCACGAGGGTTCCTTTTTCTCCGAAACCTCGCCAACACTCGTCGTTTGTTGATTTGTTGATGTTGGCCATTCTGACAGGTGTGAGATGGTACCGAATTGTTGTTTTGATTTGCATCTCTCGGATAATTAGTGACTTTGAGCATGTTTTCATGTGCCTTTTGGCCTTCCTTCTGTCGTCTTTTGAAAATATTCTATTTAGGTCCATTGCCCATTTCTTAATTGGATCATTCATCTTCCTTTTATTTAGTTGTATAAGCTGTCTGTAGATGTTGGAGATTAAACCTTTATCCGTGGTATTATTTGCAAATATGTTCTCCCACACCGTGGGCTTTCTTGTTGTTTTGTTGATGGTTTCTTTTGCTGTAAAAAAGCTTTTTATTTTGATGTAGTCCCATTTGTTTATTTTCTCTTTAGCTTCCATTGCCCTAGGGGCAGTATCAGTGAGGAAGTTCTTTTGGCATATGTCTGAGATTTTGCTGCCTGTGGATTCCTCTAGTATTTTTATGGTTTCCCGTCTGATGTTTAAGTCCTGTATCCATATTGAGTTTATTTTTGTGTATGGTGTAAGTTGGTGATCTAGTTTCATTCTTTTGCATGTATCTGTCCAATTTTCCCAACACCATTTATTGAAGAGACTGTCTTGACTCCATTGTATGTTCATGCCTCCTTTGTCAAATATTAATTGAGCATAGTGATTTGGGTTGATATCTGGATTCTCTATTCTATTCCATTGATCTATATGTCTGTTCTTGTGCCAGTACCAGGCTGTTTTGAGAACAGTGGCTTTGTAATACAGCTTGTAATCTGGTATTGAGATCCCTCCTACTTTACTCTTCTTTCTCAGGATTGCTGTGGCTGTTCGGCGTCTTTTATTGTTCCAAATGAACTTTTGGAGAGTTCTTTCTAGGTCAGTGAAATATGCCGTTGGTATTTTAATGGGGAGTGCATTGAACCTATAAATTGCTTTGGGAAGTATGGACATTTTAATGATGTTGATTCTACCAATCCGTGAACATGGTATGTTCTTCCATCTGTTTACATCTTCCTCTATCTCTTTCAGTGTCATGTAGTTTTCCGCATATAGGTCCTTTACTTCCTTAGTTAAATTTATTCCTAGGTATCTTAATTTTTTTGGTGCAATGGTAAATGGAATTGCTTTTTAGTCTCTGTTTCTGTAATTTCACTGTTGGTGTATAGAAATGCCATAGATTTCTTGGCGTTAATTTTGTATCCTGCTACTTTGCCAAATTCATTTATTAAGTCAATTAGTTTTTTTAATGGAGTCTTTTGGGTTTTTTATGTACAATATCATGTTATCTGCAAATAAGGATAAGTTTACTTCTTCTTTTCCAATTTGGATGCCTTTTATTTCCTCCTCTTTTCTAATTGCAATGGCTAGTACTTCCAATACTATGTCAAACAGGAGTGGCGAGAGTGGGCATCCCTGTCTTGTTCCTGATCTTAGAGGGAATGATTTTAGTTTTTGCCCATTGAGTATGATGTTGGCTGTTGGTTTATCATATATAGCTTTTATTATGTTGAGGTATGATCCTTGTACTCCCACCTTGTTAAGAGTTTTTATCAGGAAAGGGTGTTGGATTTTATCAAATGCTTTTTCTGCATCAATTGATATGACTATATGATTCTTATCTTTCAATTTGTTTATGTGATGTATCACGTTTATTGATTTTAGGATATTGTACCATCCTTGCATTCCTGGAATAAATCCTACTTGGTCATGGTATATGATCTTTGTGATGTTCTTCTGGAGTCAATTTGCTAGAATTTTGTTGAGGATTTTGGCATCTATGTTCATGAGGGATATTGGCCTGTAATTCTCTTTCATTGAGTTGACTTTATCTGGTTTTGGTATTAGGGTGATGCTGGCTTCATAGCAGGAGTTTGGAAGTGTTCCTTCCTCTTGGATTTTTTGGAATAGTCTGAGGAGGATAGGTTTTAGTTCTTCCTTGAATGTTTGGTAAAACTCTCCTGTGAAGCCATCTGGCCCTGGGCTTTTGTTTGCTGGAAGCTTTTTGATGACTGTTTCAATTTCTTCCGAAGTCACTGGTCTATTGAGATTTTTAGATTCTTCCTGATTGAGTTTTGGAAGTTTGTATTTTTCTAGGAATATGTCCATTTCCTCTAGGTTGTTCAGGTTGTTGGAATAGAGTTATTCGTAGTATTTTGTAACAATCCATTGTATTTCAGTGGGGTCTGTTGTTAATTCACCTCTTTCATTTCTGATTTTGTTTATTTTGGTCTTCTCTCTTTGTTTCTTGGTTAGCCTGGTTAGAGATTCATCTATC
Source organism: Pipistrellus kuhlii (assembly GCF_014108245.1). Taxonomy (NCBI): domain Eukaryota; kingdom Metazoa; phylum Chordata; class Mammalia; order Chiroptera; family Vespertilionidae; genus Pipistrellus; species Pipistrellus kuhlii. The sequence goes on from NW_023425405.1 coordinate 18,313,371, forward strand.
TTGTTTATCCTTTCAAAGAACCAGCTCTTGGTTTTGTTGATCTTATGTATTGTTTCTTTGGTCTCTATGTCATTTATCTCTGCTCTAATTTTTGTTATTTCCTTCCTTCTGCTTACACTGGGGTTTTCTTGTTGCTCTTTTTCTAACTCTTTGAGTTGTAGAGTTAGATCATTTGTTAGCATTTTTCCTAGTTTTTTGCAATAGGCTTGTAAGGATATGAACTTCCCTCTCAAAACTGCTTTTGCTATGTCCCATAGATTTTGGATTGTTGTGTTTTCATTGTCATTTGTTTCCAAGATGTTTTTAATTTCTTTCTTGATTTCTCTGATAACCCAGTCCTTGTTTAATAGCATGATGTTTAGTCTCCATGTGTTTGATTTCTTTGGATTATTTTTATTGTATCTAGTTAATTTCCAGTTTTATGCCATTATGATCTGAGAAGATGCTTGATATGATTTCTCTCTTCTTGAATTTGAAGAGACTTTGCCTATGTCCCAAAATGTCGTCTATCTTTGAGAATGTCCCATGTGCACTTGAGAAGAATGTATATTCTGTGGCTTTGGAGTGGAATGTTCTGAAGATGTTGATTAATTCCATCTGGTCTAGTGAGTCATTTAGAATTGATATTTCTTTGGTGATTTTTGTTTAGATGATTTGTCGAAGGGTGACAGTGGGGAATTAAAATCTCCTGCTATGATTGTATTGCTATTAATCTCTCCCTTAATGTCCTCCAGCAGTTTTTTGTGTTTTTTTTAATGTATTTGGGTGCTCCTGTATTGGGTGCATATATATTTACCAGGGTTATTTCTTCTTGTTGGATTGTTCCCTTTAGTATTATGAAGTGGCCTTCATTATCTCTTGTTATGTCCTTCACTCTGAGATTTAATTTGTCAGATATAAGTATTGCTACCCTAGCTTTTTTTTCATTTCCATTTGCCTGGAAAACTTTTTTCCATCCCTTCACCCTCAGTCTGTGTGCATCTTTTTTCTGAGGTGGGTTTCTTGTAGACAACAGATGTATGGGTCTTGTTTTCTTTCCAATATGTTACCCTATGTCTTTTGATTGGAGCATTTAAACCATTTACATTTAAAGTTATTAATGATAGGTACTCATTTGATGCCATTTTTATTCTATACCCCTGTGTTCCTTCTTTGCTTCCTATTTCTTTATTTTTACAGCAGACCCTTTAGGATTTTTTGCATTGCTGGTTTGGTGGAGATAAATTCCTTTAGTCTTTTTTTGTCTGTGAAGCTCCTGATTTCACCTTCAATTTTGATTAATAGCCTTGCTGGGTACAGTATTCTTGGATTCAGACCCTTCCTTTGCATGACTTTGTATATTTCATCCCATTCCCTTCTGGCTTGATAAGTTTCTGTTGAGAAATCAGTTGTTAGTCTGATGGGGGTTCCTTTATATGTAACTTTCTGTCTCTCTGGCTGCTTTTAAGATTCTTACTTTGTCGTTGCTGTTTGCCAATTTAATTATAATGTGCCTTGGTGTCAGTCTTCTGGGATTCATTTTGCTTGGGACTCTGCGAGCATCTTGGATTTCTGGGGGTTTTTTCTTCTCTGTCTCAGGAAAGTTTTCTGTCATTATTTCTTGAACTATGTTTTCCATGTCTACCTCAGTTCCCTTTCCTTCTGGAACCCCTATTATTCGGATATTGTTTTGTTTTGCATTGTCCCAAAGCTCCCGTAGGCTCTCCTCCTGCTTTTTAAATTTTTTTTTTCTAGAGCTGCTCTAATTGGGTATTTTTTTTCCATCTTGTCTTCTAGCTCACTGATGCGGTCCTCTGCTTCATTTAGTCTACTCTTGATGCTTTCTATTGAGTTCTTCATGGTAGCGATGTCATTTTTTAATTTCTTCTTGGTTCTTCTTCAATTCCTCATGGTTCTTCCTCATTTCTTCTTGGTTATTGTCAAATTTCTCTTCCATTCTTTTTAGACAGCCTATGATCATTACTCTGAATTCTTGCTCTGGTAGGTTGCTGGCCTCTGACTCGTTTACTTCCTTTTCTGGTGATGCCTGCTTTACTTTCATGTGCGGGCTATTTCTTTGTCTCCCCATGGTCTCTCTTTTCAGGATGTCTGGTTATGTGGTGTTCCTTCTCCTTTCCGTGGGTGATTGATGAACTCCCTTGAATCCACGTGTTTGCGCCGATTGGGGCGTCACAACTGCTTGATGGACTCCTCAGCAGTGGATTTTCCAGACCTCAGAGAAGCTCCTCCTTTCCCTCTGTCATGGGAGTGCTGCTGTCCTGGGACTGGAGATGTTGACTCCCCTGTTGCTATGAAGCATGCACAGAGTCTCCCAAACTTTCCAGGACTCATTGGTGGCAGGGCCCCAGGGCCATTCAGTGCTGGCTGACTTCCTCTATTGAGCTCCCAGACCAGACTTACAAGTCCCTCTGCCAATTTTTTAATTGGATTGCTTTTTGGTGTTGAGTTTTGTTTGTTTTGTTTATTAAATTTTAGACATAATCTCTTATCAGATGTATCAGATGATCAGATGTATCACTGGTGAATATGTTCTCCCATGCAGAGTGTTATCTTTTCATTCTGTTGATAGTTTCCTTTGTTGTGCAAAAACTTTGTAGTTTGATGTAGTCTCATATATTTATTTTCCTTTTGTTTCCCTTGCCCAGGGATATATATCAGAAAAAAAAAATATTGCCATGAGAAATCTTAGATTTTCCTCATGTTTTCTTCTAAGATTTTTTTTTCAAATTTATAGCATATTATTTATTTATTTATTTTTAATCCATCTTTATTGTTCATATTATTACAAAGGTTCCTCATTTCTTCCCCCCTCCACCAGGTTCCCACCCCACCCTCTGCCCTTTCCCCACCCTCCATTGTCCTCATCCATAGGTGCACAGTTTATGTTCAGTCTCTTCCCGCATCCACCACTCCTCTCCCCCCCCCCCCCCCCCCCGAGAATTGTCAGTCCACTCCCCTCCTGTATCTCTGATTCTATTATAATCAACAGTTAATATTGTTCATCAGGTTTTTTAATTTCCTTGTTTGTTTTTTTTAATTAATAAACTTCTATATTTTTAAGAATAAATTTTAAAATCTAATAATTTTAAACTTTGTTTTTTCTGCCCTGGGAACTGAGAAGCAAACTTGTTTACATGTAAACTTGCCCTTAGCCTATCCAAAGGCGTAGCCATTCAAATGTAAATAGACACATTGTTTAAAGATAGCTGCTGGCTGGAATTGGATTACCTGTTCTGGGTGGGAAGGGCTTGTCCTCCCCTTTCTATATTGAAATTAAGGTGTTAGCTTTAAAACCTCTTTTTGGCAAGAGACCTTAAACTTTCAGAACTTTAAATTTTTCAGGTAGTAAATCAATTACTTAATATTTTCTTAAATCAATAATACCTCCACATGCCCAAGGATACACTTCACACAAAAGATACTTCCAAATAGATCAACCAACCTCATCCAGACCCCACACAAGGCACTCACAGATCAACACCCCAGTGCTACAACAACTCAACACATCCAGATCTAAGCCTTCATCACTTGATTCAGCAGACCCTCATGTTCCCCCAAAAGTTTCCAGCTATGTCTGAGAAGCAGCCCTGGGTCTGGCCACTCTGGGCCTTGCAGCTGCTGCTCCAACATTCTGTCCTTTTTTTTTTTTTTTTTTTTTTAAACGCATTTATGTTGCAATGTTGGCTGCTGAGTTGAGTTCTGTCTTAATCTTCGATTTTTCAAGATCTTTTTATTCTTTCTTAGTAATTTTACTATCTTTTGCTATAACTTGATTTCTTCACATTGAAAACTTCTTCAGTTTCTTCCTCCTCGTCCTGAAAGCTCAGCAGGCTGGCCTGTGGTGCCCCTTTGTTCTCCGCGGCCTCCTGGGAAGCTTCAGCCTGTTGGGGGTCAGTGCCACCCAGGAAGCAGCCCCCGGCCTCAGCTCCATGGCCCGTGATCAGTGGTCAAGGGGCCAGCGGCACCTCCCTCCCAGGGGCCCTGCTGCCTGGCTCCTTGCTGGTGCCCAGCTTGCTGGTGCCCGGCAGCAGCTCCTGCTCCTCATCGCATTCTTCCCAGACTGGAGTTTTTGTCTCCTTCCTACTAGGGCAGTCTAGCATCAAAGTCAACAGACCGTCCTCTGTGCGCAATGTGCGCGATTCCGGGGGCTCGGCCTTTCACTGCTCTCCTGAGATTCCGCCTCACAGCCCCGTCTCCCTCTGTTTGAGCCTGGGTCCCCAGGGTCTGGCCTAAAACTGGGGTTCAGTGCTGTTGGTTCTGGGGTTCAGCCCAGTCCAGGGATTTTATTTCCTTCCTGCTAGGGAACGCCAGGAAGGAACTCAGTCTCCCCATCCTCTCCGGCTCCGTCCTCTCCGTGCACGCACAGCATATCTCCATACCTTAGGCTTTTACAGCTCCTCTGATTTTCTTTCTGGTTTTCTCTTTCCTTCTTGTTGTAGAATTTTCAGTCAGTCGACTTCCTGTAGCTCTGGGTAATGTCCATTTTATATTTTAGTTGTATTCCATTGAAATTGTTGTGTGCGGCTGCGGTTAGGTGTTTACCTGTGCAGCCATCTTGGATCCTCCTCTTCTAGGATTTTTATGGTTTCAAGTCTAACATTTAAGTCTTTAATCTATTTGGAGTTTATTCTTGTGTTTAGTGTAAGTTAGTGGTCTAATTTCATTTTTTTTTTTGCACGTATCTGTCCAGTTTCCCCAACACCATTTATTGTATAGACTATTTTTTTTTATTAACTCGTTTTAAAAAATATATTTTATTGATTTTGTACAGAGAGGGAGAGAGATAGAGAGCTAGAAACATTGATGAGAGTCATTGATCAGCTGCCTCTTGCACACCCCCTACTGGGGTTATGCCCGCAACCAAGGTACATGCCCTTGACCGGAATCGAACCCGGGTCCCTTCAGTCCCCAAGCCGACGCTCTATCCATTGAGCCAAACTGGTCTCAGCTATTGTATAGACTATTGTATGTTCTTATCTCCTTTGTGAAATACTAATTAACTCATAAAGGCATGAGTTTATTTCTGGACTGTCTTTTATAATATCTCATTTTTGGGTGTTTTTTTTTTTTTTTTTTTTGCTTCAATTTCTGTTCAAGCCCTATTAATTATATAGTCAATCAAAGAGGTTCTAGGTGTGTTTCTTCCCAACTACTTGATATTCATTACTATGAATCCTTTGTTTAATACCATCTGTGCAGCCACTCTGTTCATTTTTCATATCACTTATTTTCTCAATAATACTAACTTTCTGTTAAAATAAGGAAGAAAATACAATTAATGCTTCTAAGACCTTGTATGTCATCCCCGTACTAAAAAGCCATTAGAAATACAAGAGATGTCTTACCTCACTCATTTTACAACAAATCAATAGCTGTGAGTCAGATTTCACAGGTCTGATGATTTGTAGAGCATTTGGTGAGAACACTGAAATTCTAGAAACAAGCACAAGTACTTCTCAACATTTGTGAAAGATTTCAGAATGATCATCTTAATTTGAGATCAATAAATATCAACAAGTAGAATTAAATGGCTCCCATACATAAAACTTAAAATATGATTTGAAAAATTCATTTGATGAGGATATGTGTTTATCTTCAAAGAACTCTCCATCAAAGATTATGTTCCTCATTAAGAAAAAATGGAACTAAATATAGAGAGACTTTTTTTTTCAATGACAGTTGGCATTAAATATTATATTAGTTTCAAGAGTAAAGCATAGTACCCTAGTTGGTTTGGCTCAGTAGAGAGAGCAATGGCCTGCGGACTGAAGGGTCTCAGGTTCGATTGCAGCCGGGGGCACATGCCTGGGTTGTGGGCTTGATCCCCAGTGGGGGGGGGTGCAGGAAGCAGCTAATCAATGATTCTCTCTCATCATTGTTGTTTCTATCTCTCCCTCTCCCTTCCTCTCTGGAATCAATAAAATATATATATTTAAAAAAAGAGTATAATATAGTAATTAGACATCTATATAATTTTTTGAAGTGATGATCCCAATAATACCCACCTGGGTACCCATCTGGCACCCTACATAGTTAGTACAATATTATTGACTATAGTCCCTTTGTTATATTTTAGATTCCTGTGACTATTTTGTAATTGCCTATTTGTACTTAATCCCTCCAATTTTTTCACTCAGTCCCCACAACAACCCCTCCCATCTGGCAACCATAAATGTGTTCTTTATATCTCTAAGTCTATTTCCATTTTATTTGCTTATTTATTTTGTTCTTTAGATTCCACATATAAATGAAATCATATGGTATTTGGCTTTGTCTGCTGACTTATTTCACTTAGGATAATACCTTTTGAATCCATTCATGCTGTCACAGATGGTATACTTTAATTCTTTTTTATGGCTTGCGTTTAATTCTTTTTTATTGGCTTTTTAAAAAAATTTCATTATATATATATATATATATATATATATATATATATATATATATATCTCATCTTCCTTATCCAGTCATCTACTGATGGACACTTAGCTTGATTCTATATCTTGGCTATGGAATCATAGTGCTGCAATGAACATAGGAATATATTTATCTTTTTTAATTAATATTTGGGGTTTCATCGGACACATACCCAGAAATGGAATTACTGGCTCATAAGGTAGTTCTATTTTATTATCTTGAGGAACTTCCACACTGTTTTCCATAGAGGCTGCACCAATTTGCAATCCCACCAACAATGCATGAGGGTTCCCTTTACTCCACATTTTTGCCAACACTTGCTGTTTGTTGATTTCTTAATGATAGCCAATTTGACTGGTGCAAGGTGATATCAAATTGTGATTTAGTTAGCAGTTCCCAAATGATTAGTAACACTGAGCATCCTTCCATATATCTATTGGCCATCTGTTTATTGAGACACACCCTTTTATATTTAAAATGTCATCACAGAGCATCATGGTGGAATATATAGACCCATGTATGTCTTCCCTTAAATCTACAACTAATTAGACATCTTTAATGCAACAAAAGTTACTCTGTTCAACAAACTAGCAAGCTTGAGAGATACACACATTGGAACATCTGAAGGAGGGTGTACTGGAACACTTAAAGAGGCAAGATGAGGGAGAAAGCAGGGATGTGTTTGAAGATGTGGTTCCACAGCCACCATGGCTAGCCTGTGGTCCCAGCTAATGGGGTAGTGGTGGAGGGGTCCGGGTGGAGCATCACACTATGGCCCAGCGGAGAGTAAGAGGGACAGAAACAGCATTGGCACCTGAGAACCTGCCTCCTCCCCGCTTACTGCAGTGGAGCCTGGTAACAAAAGCAAAGGCATGTCTCTGGTCTCCCAGTAATATATAGCGCAGTGACACCAGCCAGGGAGGGAACCAGGTAACCCAGCACTGGGTTCACAAAGCAAACTCTCCCTCTCCCACCACATCCTCACACCACAGTAGTGTGGCCCCCAGACCCAGAGGAACAAAGCACAGCGGAAGAATCACCAGAGGTGGCAACTCCCTTAGTGATGACCCCCCACCCCAGGGGCAAATAGAATTGGTAAGTGAAAACAGAAGCTTGTACTAGAGCACCATCTACTGGTAGACGAAACAAAGACCTCTAATTATCAACCTGCTGAATTGTTAAAATCAAAACATTACCTAAATAAGAAAGATATTCACTACTTTAAATGTCCCAGCAGAGGAACAACCCATCGAGTACCATGAACAATTAAGGTAACATGGTAACACAGAAAGAACATCACAATTCTCCAGAAACCAAACTCAGTCATGGAAGATATAGTTATCTAAATAATACAGAATTCAAAATAGCAGTCATGAAGAAACTCAATGATATACAAGAAAACTCAGAAAGGCAGATCTTTAAAATTAAATAAAATTAAACCAAAGGAGTAATTTACCAAAGAAATTTAACCAAAAAACAAACAAACAACAAAAACAAACAAAAAAAAAAACCAGAAAGCCTGGAGCCCAAGAACTCAGTAAATGAAGTGAAGAATGCATTAGGAAAAGGACAAACCATGTGGAAGAGAAGATTAGTGAGGCTGAAGATAGAAATCTAGAAATGATTCATGTGAAAGAGGAGAGAAAATTCCGATTTTTTAAAAATGAAAAAACTGACCAAGGGATCAGAACTGAGGTCTGAGAAATAAATTCACCTGTGTATGGATGTATGGGCAGCTAATTTATGAAAAAGGAGCCAATAACAAAAATGTTCAACACAATAATTAGAGAAATGCACATCAAAACCACAATGAGATATCATCTCACACCTATTCAATGGCTGTTTTCAAAAAGACAAGAAATAACAAGTGTTGAGGAGGATGTGAAGAAAACCCTTCACATGTAACCCTGTACAATGTTGGAGGAATTGTAAATTGGTGCAGCCATTATGATGCACTATGGAGTTTTCTCAAAAAATTAAGAATAGAAATACCATATGACTCAGCAATTCCTATTTTTGGTACTCATCTAAAGAATATAAGAATATATATATATATATATATATATATATATATATATATATATATACACACACACACACACACACATATATATAGACACTTGAGTTAAAAATGTTTATATCTGTGTGTGTGTGTGTGTGTGTGTGTGTGTATGTGTGTATGTTAACTGCATCATTATTTACAATAGCCAAGACTGGAAACAACCTAAGTGTCTATTAGTGAATAAATAGCTAAAGAAGACATAGTAGATAAACATGAAGGGATATTGCTCAGCCATAAAAACGATGAAATATTACCATTTGTCACAATATGATTGAATCATAAGGGTAGTCTGCTAAGTGAAATAAGTCAGATAGAAGAGGCCCCAAATCACTCATCTGTAGAATATAAAACAAAACAAAAAGTAATGAACTAACAAAACAAAAACAAACTCATACATACAGACAATAAAATGGTTGATTACCAGAAGGGAAGGTGGTTGGGGGAGAGGAAGATGGGGAAGCGGGTCAAATATATCATAACAAAAGGAAACTAGACTTTTGGTGGTGAACACACAATAGAGTATACAGGTACCAAATTATAAGGTTATTCACTTGAAATTTATATAATGTTATTAACCAATGTTACTTCAATAAAAATAAATAAAATGTCTTCATAACTAAAGAACAGTAATTTATATGTAATCTGAAAAAGAGATAACTTATAACTCAAGTGTCAAGAATTTTTTAGGTGCTTTTTGTTTGTTTTGTTTCTATTCCTGTCAATGTACAGGGGAGAGTATATTCTCACTCTTTGCTTCATGCAGATTTAAAAAATGAACAAAGTTTTGGCTACCAAATTTAGTAAGAGTATATAGTGAAAAATCTAGGATGCTGCTCAACAACTTTTCTCCCCCACCTTTATAGAGGCATAATTGAGGTACAAAAAACTGTACATATTTAAAGTATATAATCAGATGCATCTGGCACATGTATGCACCCATGAAGCCATCATCACAGTCAAGATGGTGAATGTATTATTCACTGCCAAGTTTCCTTGTGTTTCTTTGTGATCCCATGTCCACAACCCCCACCCCAGGCAATCACTGATCTGCATCTCACTATAGATTAGTTTTCATTTTCTAGCATTTTATATGAATGAAATAATAAAGTATTCTTTTTTGTCTTCTTTTCTTCAGTATACTTATTTGATATTCATCCAAGTTGCTGTGTGTATCAATAGTACATTCCTTTTTACTACCTAGTAGTATCCCATTCTGTGGCTGTATCTCAGGTTATTCACCCAAACTTTTGTTTTATAACTGAGCCTACTATGTCAATGAACTGTGCCATCCTATAGCATGGATCCCATGAAAACTCTTGTTACTGGTAACATTGATCAAGTCACATTTCTGAAACCACAAAGCTAAGGGAAGACCTGGGATGGGTGGAGTCTCACACTGAGTTTGGGACACTCCCTAGAAGGCCAGTTTCTCCAGCCTCTAGATACTATCTTCCAAACACAACAGCATGGAACTGGGAATTTGTCATTTTCACTTTAAAACAGTGTACAGCAAAGTGTCTTGATTAATAATGATTGGACTAAAGACTAATTCCTTTTCTTCCAAACCTCAACCCTTTGTTATTTCAGACCTCTAAGGGGAGCTGTAAGATATCAGTTAAGGCGGCCATTGATGTTGGGTACCGGCACATTGATGGGGCCTACGTCTACCGGAATGAGGACGAAGTGGGGGAGGCCATCAGAGAGAAGATAGCAGAAGGAAGGGTGAAGAGAGAGGATATTTTCTACTGCGGAAAGGTGAGAGCTTCCCTTCACCCTCCAACCCCTCATATTAATGATGGACCAGATGTCACTTTTCTCTGCCCAAGAATGTTGGACTCATGAAGAGGAGTGAATTTTCAACCGCCAAATTCCTTACTCTTGCCAAGATGTTAGGGACTAATAAGCCCCTTGAAGTGGGCTTTGGGCAAAGCTCTTTCTTCATAGTTGGGCACGGATTTAAAACAATTTGCAAAGAACCAAGTCTATGGAGCAAAAATTAGGGAAGTGGAAGGAAAGGAGGAGATGGTTCATATCACAGAAGCATTTGCTGAAGTTTTCTTTAAAAGAGCCGCCTTCTTTTTCTTTTGTGCCTATTTGTTCATAGATCACCAATTCTTTATTGATCTATAATTCATGTACCACAATGTTCACCATTTTGAATCAGTAATTATCAATATATTCACAAAAGTTGCATGACCATAACCACTACCTAATTTCAGAATATTTTCATCGATCTAAAAATAATCTCATGCCCACGAGCAATCACTTCCCATTTTTCCCACTCCTAAGACACTAGCAACCATTATCTACTTTCTGTCTCTATAGTTTTCCTATTTTGGATATTTCATACAAATGGAATCGTACAATATGGCCTTTTGTGTCTAGCTTCTTTCATTTAATTACAACAAGGTCCATCCAAGTTGTAACATGTATCTTTTTATGGCCAAATAGTATCCCATTGTATGAATATACCACCTTTTGTTTAGATCACTACCTTGTGAGCAATTTAAACTTCCAGTGTTATATACCACTATCCATTGAAGAGCATTCAGAGAGATAAAGCATCATGATTAAAATGAAAGCCAATGGGAATAAAGAATGTATATTTACAGGCAAGCTTTGCAAGAATAAAGCTGTAGAGCTTTAGAGAACTTATAATACAATTCTCATGAGGAACCTAAAGAAAAAAGTCACTGCTTCTGATTTCACCCTCTCCCCAGACCTCCCCTCCATCCAGCTCCCACTCAGTCTCCTTCCATGTTCTCCATTGGTTTGCAACTCTTCAAATCACCAGCCACTTATGGGTTATGATTCCAAGGGGCCACATGGAGCCACTGTCCCAAAATATCAATTTGAAGCTTTCATTTTATTATAGCTTTACAGTTCTGATGCCTAAAGATTTTATTATTAAACACCCTCTAAAACTTTAAACCCTTAAGGGAGTGCTCTCCAAATGTTTCCATATTTACTATATTCCCTTTGATATTATTTACACCCCTATGACTATTCTGTAACTACCATTCTAATTTGTACTTCTTAATCCCTTCATGTTTTTCACGCATCCCCCCAATTCTTCTCCCATCTGACAATCATCCAAATGGTCTCTGCATCTGAGTCTATTTCTATTTCTGCTTGTTCATTTATTTTGTTTTCTAGAATACACATATAAGTGAAATCATATAACATTTGCCTTTCTCTTTCTGTCTTATGTCACTCAGCACAGTATCCTGTAGGTCCACCCATGCGGTTGCAGACAGCAAGATTTCATTCTTTTTAATGGCTGAGTCATATTCCATTGCATATATGCATCACTTCTTTATTCACTTACCTACTGATGAGCACTTGGGTTGCTTCCATACATTGGCTATCTATACTAATTAAAGGGTAATATGCTAATTAGACTAAGAGACCTTCCAGGAGACCTTTGTCCTTCTGGGCAAAGTAAAGTCATGATGGCAGGGCCAAGGTAGAGGTGGTTAGGGGCAAAACGGCCAGGAGGGGAGGGTAGTTGGGGATAATCAGGCTGTTGGGGGGTAGCAGATGGGAGCAAGACTGGCAGGGGGGCCAGTTGGGGGTGATCAGGCTGGTAGGCAGAGTGGTTAGGGGTAATCAGGCAAGCAGGCAGGTGAGTGGTTAGGAGCCAGCAGTCCCAGATTGTAAGAGGAATGTCCAACTGCCAGTTTAAGCCCAATCCTACAGGAGTCCCAGATTGGAGAAGGTAAAGGTTGGACTGAGGAATACCCTCCCCTTTCCCTCCTCCCCCCGTTCACGAATTTCATGCACTGGGCCACTAGTCTATACTAATAACAGAGTAATATGCTAATTAGACTGGGAAACCTTGTGGACAAAGCCATGGTGGTGTGCAGAGGTAGAAGCAATTAGGGGCAATCAGGCTGGCAAGGGGGGACAGTTGTGGACGAGCAGGCTGGCAGAGGGGAGCAGTTGGGGGAGAGCTGGCCAGTGGGGGGGAAGTTGGGGGCAAGTAGGCTGGTGGGGGGGGCAGTTGTGGGTGAGCAGGCCAGAAGGGGGGGCAGTTGTGGGTAATCATGCCAGCATGCAGAGTGGTTAGGGGTGATCAGGCAGGCAGGCAGGTGAGCAGTTAGGAGCCAGTGGTCCTAGATTATGAGAGAGATATCTGGCTGCAGGTTTAGGCCCTATCCTACAGGGCCTAAACCGGTACTCGGACATCCACTGAGAGGACCCAGGTTGGAGAGGGTGCAGGCCGGGCTGAAAGACACCCTCTCTCCCATGTACGAATTTTGTGCACCAGGCCTCTAGTTATTAAGCTGCAATGAACATATGAATACATATTATGGTACTATATTCTGATAAAGTAATACTCTAAAGTGCCAAGTGTTATGTCAGCTTATCCTATACTACATAATAATTCAGCAAACATATTTTTATGCAATAATATAAATGAATACAATGCCTATGAAGGCCTTGTAAAGGATAGAGCTATACCCTAGCAGGTTTGGCTCAGTGGATAGAGCCTGCAGACTGAGGTGTCCTGGGTTTGATTCGGTCAAGGGCACATGACCAGATTACAAGCTCAATCATCAGAAGGGGGCGTGCAGGAGGTAGCCAAATAATGATGTTCTCTCTCCCTCTCACTTCCTCTCTGAAATCAATAAAAAATATATGAGAAAAAGAATAAAGAGCTACATTATTATTATTTTTAAATAGTGTCAATGTTAGTTTACCATATCCTTTTTATTCTTTCAGCTGTGGCCTACGCATTTTGAACCAGAGAGAGTCCGCCCATACCTGGAGAAGACACTGAAGACCCTCCAGCTGGATTACGTTGATCTTTACATCATTGAAATGCCCATGGCTTTTAAGGTGAGTTCAGACACCTAAAGGTTTGGCCTCCGCTCTATGGCAGACACGACCCAGCAGCCATGTGCACGAAGCTAGTTCATTACTTAGCACCACAGAATGTTATCATTTTGTTACTGTGGGTCAGGCAGCACTGACCTAACCTAACAAATGTCCAGAAAGACTATGTGTAGGAGACTCAGGCTTGGATCCCATGTTTCTTGATTCCTAATCCAATGCACTTTTTATTATAGAACATCTTTACAATTGTAGTTTAAGCTGTCCATCAAACCATCAAGTAGTCCCCAAATAGTAGTCCATATTGTAACTGTCCAGCATCCAGACACACCCCTCTTCCCACTCACATAGTCATGACAATGTTCCTGCTTGAAGAAATGCAAAATAATGTAGACAACTGAAAACTTACTCACCTTCCACTGCTCCAAGGGACATAATCGAAAGAATGGTCAGGTTTTTGGGGGATCAGCAACAAGATCATGGTGAGAGCTCTTCCTCTAGTTCAAATGTACTTCTTCCTTAAACTTTCTCAATCTATAGACTGTGTTAATTTAACCACCAACGACACATCCCATATACACTGCTGAAGAGAAGTAACTGCTTTAAAATGTCTCTGGAGGAAAGGAGAGACTGAAAATGAAACTGGTCACTTGTGTGTGAGGCAAACCAGAGCTTGCTGCTCAGAAGAACAAGGACTCTCTGTCATTGGGGTGGCCAGATTTCCTTTACACAAGCAACCTGCCGCCCCTGTTCTGTTCTCTGGAAGCTGTTTCCGTGATGACTCTTCTCTGTGGTCACATCCAAGAGGGACTTGGGGAAAGATTCCCCTTTTGCATCCTACTTCATATAGATAGGAGTTTGCAGGCTTCACAATGGCCGTGGTGAATCAAAGGCTTTTAATGGTCAGTTTGGGATTTCACAGACATAACAATATCCCTTAACATTTTCCTAGGCTACATTACCAAGGTGCTTAGTTTGAATCCCAGCTCTGTCACATGTGAGCCAAATGACTTGGTCAAGTTTTTACATATCACCTAAACATGGCCCAGTGGAAAGAGTATCGACTTCAGAATCACGCGGAAGAGGGACTGACTTTCATCTTTATTACGTTCTAGTGGCCCATTGCATGAAATTTGTGCATGGAGGGTGGTTCTCTCAGCCCAGCCTGCACCCTCTCCAATTGGGGACTCCTTGGGGAATGTCCAACTGCCAGTGTAGGCCTGATCGGCAGTCAGACATCCCTCTCACAATCCTGGACCACTGGCTCCTAATTGCTCACCTGAATGCCCCTAACTGCCTCCCCTGCTGGGCTGGTAGCCCTCAATTCCCCCTCCGGCTGGCCTGGTCACCCCCAACTCCCCCCACTCCCCTGCCAGCCTGATTGCCCCACACAGCCTACTGTAATGTTGTTTAGTCATTCCTCAATAACCCCCCTGCCAGCCTGGTTGCCCCAAACTTTCCCTACCCCTGCTGGCCTTGTTGCCTCTCACTGCCCCCCTTCCACCCACTGGCCTGGTCACCCAACATAGCCTGCTGTTCAGTTGTCTGGTCATCCCTCACTAACCCCCCTGCCTGCCTGGTTTTAGGCAGCCATTTTGTGAGAGTGTGAGGGTTAATTTGCATATCACCTTTTCATTATATAAGATTAGCATAGAGTTTTTGATATTCCTGAACTTCCCTTCAATTTCATTATTGGTAAATTAGAGACAATAATAACTCACTTGCTTAGTGTTGTGAGGAATCATTAAAATTATATTGTGAAATTACTGACACAATGCCAGACATTTCATAGATAATATAAAAATAATATTATGAAATGATCCGGTGGAAATATATATTCCAATATATAGAATATTTTCAATTCACAAAAGAGGAAGTTGAGGCCCGAAACAATGAAATAGCCTACTCAGGTTTAAAATCCATCAGAACTGGGATCAGATCCTAAATACCCTGTTGCCATTCCCATATTTATTCTCCAACAATAGAGAGTCCCTTCTGCCTTATTTTTTTAAAATGATGAATGGCATTTAAAAGAAAATAAATGAAGTTACTGATGAACAGGAATGAGAATCAACAGCATAGATTTTTAGAGGGTTGAATTATTCTTCTAATAATGTCTTCAGTAGGAGCAGGAGTGGAGGGAGAAAGACCATCGAATGATTCAGATAAGGGGTGAGTAAAGTAGGCACAATGGAAGCTTAAGAGGAACATGCTTAAGAGAAATGGCTAACATGGGCTCAGGGGTGATAAGGACTTAAAGTCTTGGAAAGTAAAAAGTATTTAACATGGTGTATGACAAAAGCATAAAACCATTCCAAACAGAAGTAAAATTGAAGGGAGACTGGAGTGGAAATGTGGGCCATAGTGTCAAGAAGTTTAAAGAGCTTGGGAAGCAGAGACAGAAAGGGTTATTAACATGAATGATGAAGCGGCATTGAGGACTAAGGAGCCTTTTTCCTGCTGTAAATGAAACAGGAGGAAACTGAGTCAAAATTGTGTTGGAAAAAAAAAATGTTATCACCAGGGGAAAGTTTTTTTCAAGTGAGATAGTGGATGCGGGAAAAAAGAAAAAAAAAAAAAAGGTTTTCTAAATATAATGAATTTTGCCTGAGCTGATTTGGCTCAATGGATAGAGCATCAGTTTGCAGACTGAATATATGATTCCAGACAAGGACACGTGCCTGGTTGCGGGATCGATGCCTAGGTGGAGCATGCAGGAGGCAGCCAATCAATCATTCTCTCTCATGATGAATGTTTCTATTTCTCTTTTCCTCTCCCTTCATCTCTGAAATCAATAATATATGATAATAATAATAATAAATTTTGTCCAATTGCTTGATTTTCAATAATAATTCCTACTATCAAGGTCTACAAAGACTTGTATGCTGACCATACCCAATAGACACTATATCCTCATTTTATTGACAACTTTCAACACAGTTGACCACTATCTCCTGCACACATTTTCTTCTTGTGACTTCTATAATACCACCAATTCCTTGATTCTTTGGCAGCTTCTCTGCCAACCTGCAAGTGTTATGCCCAGAATAGTACCTCTGTTCTCAATATTCTTGTCTTACTGAGCCATAGTATAAGTGACCTCATATAGTTGCAAGAATTGAATACTATTTTATATGTAAGGGCTACCAAATTTTGTCTACAGCCATGACCGCTTTCTGAGCCTCTTTCTGAGACTTCTCTATTCAACTGCTTCCTCAAATAACCACTTGAACATTTGGTCACTTCAAACTCAAAATATTCATTTAAAAAAACCTCTTGATTGCTAACCCAAACTCAAGGAAATGATTACCACCATCCATCCCAGGAGCATATGAATCATCTTTCATTTCTCTCTATTCCATTTTCAAGCCCATAAAAAATGAGTCCTATGTTCAGATACAACCAAAAAAGAGAAATCTGAAAGACAATGTTTCACACCAGTTAGCCTTAGCTGGGAAAGGATCATCCAAAAACCAGGGGCGAAAGTTGACACTAATGTGTGAAGTAGGAGGGGAAAAAAAATTGCTGAACTCCTGGAGGGCCCCAAAATAAAAATAAAAAATAAAAATAAAAACAGTGAGCAAGTCCGAAAGAACTGAGAGAACACTGTGCTCTCCTCAACTGTCAAAACACTGAGTCTAAGAGTCCTAATTCTCAACCTCTACTCTTTTTTGATGAGTAAATCTGTCATTGAAAAAAAAGTTTAGCCAAAACTGATTTGGCTCAGTGGTAGAGCGTTGGTCTGCAGACTAAAAGGTCCCAGGTTCGATTCCGGTCAGGGGCATGTATGCTGGTTGCGGGCACATCCCCGGTAGGGGGTGTGCAGGAGGCAGCTGGTCGATGTTTCTCTCTCATCGATGTTTCTAGCTCTCTATCTCTCTCCCTTCCTCTCTGCAAAAAATCAATAAAATATATTTTTTTTTTAAAGAGAAAAGTTTATGGATTAAGAATAAAGATAATCTGTTGATAAATAAATGAAAAATGAATGCCAGTATAGAATAATGGGATTACTGTGTCAAATGATTTGGAAAAATGAGAGAATTTCTGACAGTCCTTCCAAGGTGAGAAATATATAAAAATATAATGTATTACATAATTATATAAACATACTAACAAATAATTAAACTTTTATTGCTTTCCCAAGGCTAGAGTATATTGGCATAAAGACAATTCAAATTCCATCATTTCAATTCTCAGATATAAACAACAGAATTATCCTTTTTTGTTTGTTTTTTCTTTTTTAGCCTGGAGATGAATTCTATCCTAGAGATAAGTATGGCAATTGGTTATATCACAACACAAATTTGTGTGCCACTTGGGAGGTAAGTTCAAATAGGCCTTTTATTCTTTTATTTTAAAAGACTACATTTTTTAATTGTGACCTCATTGCTCCTGTTTGATTTAGTAGGAAGAGATGCAGCCTTTACTCTCCCAGGGAATATACTCTAAAAAGTACACGATCTCTTTCTAATGGGTGTCCCCCTCTAGGTAACAGGTGAAGACCTGAAGGGTGGAGTTGTTTTGAAGGGTGAGGAAGCAGCTACTAGTTTCCTGGTCCCTGGGGCTCTCTACCCGAGAGAACATATACTCACTTTTGTTGTCATAGGAGTTGAGTAGATTTGGTATTTCCTCTAAGGATATGCCTGACAGGATAGCCAGTATACCCAGGAGAAAATAGCTCATAGCTCAAAATAACAAGGTATTTATTTCATAAGGAAAGAACATATCTCAATTACAGATCCCAACATAAACAGAAGACCAAGAACTTTTAAATTAGCCAAATAATATATTAAAAGAGATAAGATACTAGCAATGTGAAACAAGAACAAGAAAACATTTTTTAAAAAAACAAGCATTAAGTAAGTAATAATTAGGAAAAATAAAACACAATGCAATCGATGGCATAAAAGTGAACTGTATATAAATAAGGAAAAATGGAATCAAATTGAAAGATCAGAATAAGGAAATCTACCAATATGAAGTAGGAAAAGACAAGAAAAAAATAAATATGAAAGAAAAACTAAGAGATATACAGGATACAATTAGAATTTTCAGAACTCCCATAATAGAAAAATAAGAAAGAAAGAAAAAAAAGAAAATATTTGAAGGAGAAGAAAACCAAGATATTGAAAAGGCATAGATTACCAAAGAGAGAAGAGAAGGAAACCCTAACCTAGACATACTATGGAAAAATTTAAGAATATCAAATATAAAGAAAAAATATTAATGCTTTCAGAGCATAGCAAGTAAACCAATAAATGAGATAAAATGGGGGTAATAAAAGATAATCCAAGAGAAGGCAGGAAAAGAAAAACAGAAGGAAAATTAATAGGTAGGGAAATCAAAAACAAATGGGAAATTTAAACTCAGTGGTATCAATAGTCACAGTATATATACATAGTTGAAACAATACAGTTAAAAGGCAAAGGTTGTCAGAATGGACAAAAAGCAAAACCCCATTATATATTATACACAAGAAACCCACTTTAAATAAAAACATATAAATATGTTTAAAGTCAGAGGTTAAAAAGAGAGAAAAAAACAGGAAAACTATACCATGTCAACAAAAAGAAAGCAGGAGTCGTTATTTTAATATCAACAAAGATTTTGGTGCAGAATATTACCAGGGATAAAGAAGTTTGTTTTATAATAAAAAAAAGTAATAAAATCCTAAACATCTACTCACCTTATAACAGAACTCCAAAAAATACATAAAGCATAAACTAAGAAATCTGAAAAGGAAAAGACAGAAAAGAATCAATCATATATAATGAGATTGGTATCAATTTTGTTTTGACTGGTTCTGTTTTATTAGCAGCAGCTCAGGGTGTAAAAGAGATAAAGAACAGTATTTTCAAAATATTGAAGAATAAAGAACATTGAACTTTATATCCAGTCAAACTGTAAGACAAAAATTATGTATGATAAAAATATTGTGTAATCCATACATTGCTCAGAAGTTTTGCCCCATAAAGACCAACATTGAAAACTATCCTATATAATAAAAGTCCAGCAACTGAAACAGAGGAATGCTCAGAATGACCAGAGACCAGAACAACCATGGCCCTTCACCACGGCCAGCCCACCACCCAGCTGGGACCCCCATCCTGATCCAGGGCTCCCATCAGAGCAATCTGGCCAGACCCACCCATGCACCAGGCCTCTATACTACATAATAAAATATGCAAATTTACCCTAATGGCGGAATGATGAGAACTTACTGCTCAACCATTCATTATGAGACACATTGACCACCTTTTGGTCCGTTTCCCTGGCTGGCAGGCTCTTATTCCCGGATGGTAATGGAGAACTGGGGGTGGGTGGCAGGGGATGCAGGTGGCACCAGGCCAAGGACCCCGCCCCATTAGTCACCCTACACACAGAGGGCAACCCGTGGCAGGGGCAGGGCCAGTGAGCAGGCGGAATGGCCAACATCTCAATTCTACCAACAGGCTCCAATCACCCGATGTTGAACAGAGACCTGGGGGTGAAGGGATAAGCCTGGCTGTAGGCAGCCTGGGAAGATGGCTCTGATCATAGGACAGGCCTAGGGACTGTAGCCACACATGAATTTCATGCACCGGCCCTCTCGTTACTAAATAAGAGAAGCAAAAATTTAAAAGATGCTCCAAGAAGTGTACAAAGTGAAAGTGATCAAATCAAACTTGATATAGTTTTTATTACCTATAAAACTATCCAATATTAAATAAAAAGAGAAAAATATACCTATAATAATAATAAGTTAAATTTTATATAGACTATTAACATCATAGATGTTAGGGGTGGGGTAAATCAAGAAATATGGGAGCATGTAAGTTCTTGTCTTTATTAAAGGAAAGATAGAAATACAAACTTTTAAAAGTAAGAGAGGATTAAAAAGAAACAAAAATGGGAAAATTGAAATAGGAAATTAAGATGGTAGAAACAGTACAAATATATTTATAATTGCAATAAATATGGACTAAATTCACTACTAAATACAAAGATTTACAGATAAAAATTAGACATATCTAAGCATAAAGATATGTGAAAGTTAAAATTTAAAGGATGGGGAAAATCTTATCAGTCTGATACTTACCAGAAAAAGTTATATAGTTATATTAATATCTGACAACATAGTCTTTTTTTGTGTGTGTTTTTTTCATCTTTACCCGAGAGCACATTTATTTTTATTTATTTTTTTAAATTGATTTCAGAGAGTAGGGAGAGGGAGAGGGAGAGAGAGAGGGAGAGAGAAATCAATAATGAGAGATAATCATTGATTGGCTGCCTCCTGCATGTCCTCTATGTGGGACTGAGTCCACAGTCTGGGCTGTGGCCTGAGTGGGAATCAAGCCATGGTTCATGGATCAGTGCTCAACCACTGAGCAACACAGGCTAGGCAGACAACATAGTCTTAAAAACCAAAAGCATTATTAGGGATGGAAAGATTCCACATCATGATAAAAGATTAAATTTATCAAGAAAATATACCAATTTACTATTTTTTTTAAAATGTTACTTTTTGGCTGAGGATCCAAGATGGCTGCTCGGGTAGACATCTAACCGCAGCAGCACACAACAATTTCAATGGAATACAACTAAAATGTAGAGTGGACATCGCCCAGAGCTACAGGTAGTTGACTGACTGAAAATTCTACAACAAGAAGGAAAGAGAAAACCAGGAGGAAAATCAGAGGAGCTGAAAAAAAGCCTAAGGTACGGAGACATGCTGCGCGCTCGCACGCACGTGCGCGCGGAGAGGTCGCAGCCGGAGAGGAGGAGAGGGCTGGGTGATGCCTGGCGTTCCCTAGCAGGAAGGAAATAAAACCCCCAGCCTGCGCTGAACCCCTGAAATGGCAGCGCTGAGCCCCAGTTATGGGCCAGACCCTGGGGACCCAGGCTCCGGCAGGGGGAGACAGGGCTGTGAGGCGGAATCCCAGGGGAGCAGCGAAAAGCAGGGCCCCCGGAGTCGTGCGCACATTGCGTGCAGAGGACTGAATGTTGACTCTGATGCTGGATTACCCTAGCCAGAAGAAACAAAGCCTCTGGCGGCGCTGAGCCTCAGTCCAGACTGCTCTGAACACCAGTTCTAGGCCAATCCCTGGGGACCCAAGCTCATGCAGAGGGAGACGGGGCTGTGAGGTGGAGTCCTGGGAGAGAGAGCGGCGAAAGGCCAAGCCCCCGGAGTCACGCACATTGCTTGCAAGGGAAGGAATGTTGACTCTGATGCGGGATTGCCCTGGAGGGAAGGAAACAGGAGCCCCGGCTGTGTTGGGCCCCAGTTTCAACTGCTCTGAACCCCAGTCCTAGGCCAGACCCTGGGGACCCAGGCCCAGGCAGGGGGAGATGGGACTGTGAGGCGGAATCCCAGGGGAGCGGCGAAAAGCGGAGCCCCCAGAGTCGCGCACACTGCGTGCAGAGGACAGTCTGTTGACTCTGATCCTAGACTCCCCTAGCAGGAAGGAGAAAAAAGCTCCAGTCTGGAGGAACGCGATGAGGAGCAGGAGCCCCTGATGGACACCGGCCAGCCGGGCACCAGCAAGGAGCTGGGCAACGGGGCCCCCCGGGGGGGGGGGTGCCCCTGAGCCTTCGACCGCTGAGGGTGGGCAATGGAGCCAAGGCCGGGGGCTGCTTCCTGGGCGGCGCCGACCCCAGCAATAGGCTGAAACAGCACAGGAGCCCACGGAGAACAAAGGGGTGCCACAGGCCAACCTGCTGAGCTCCCAGGACAAGGAGGAAGAAACCAAAGAAGTTCTCAATGTGAAGAAATCAAGTGAGAGCAAAAGATAGTAAAATTACTTAAGAAAGAAAACAAAGAAGATCTTGAAAAATCAAAGACTAAGTCAGAACTCAATTCACCAGCCAACATTGCAACATAAATGCGTTGTTTTTAAAAAAAGGACAGAATGTTGGAACAGCGGCGGCCAGGCCTAGAGTGGCCAGGCACAAGGCAATGGCAGCCGGGCCCGGAGCAGCAACGGCCAGGCCCCAGAGCAGCAGCAGCCAGAACCAGAGCATCAACAGCCAACACTGGAGCAGCCAGACCTGGGGCAGTGGCAGCCATGCCTGAGGCAGAGGCGGCCAAGCCCAGGGTGGCCAGTCCAGGAACACCCAGACCCGGAGTGGTCAGGCCCAGAGCAGCCGGGTTGGGAGCAGCTAGGCCCAGAACAGCAGTAGCCAAGCCCGGAGCATCCAGGCCGGGAGCGGCCGGGCCCAGGGCAGCCGGGCCCAGAGCAGCCGGGTCGGGTGCGGCCAGGCCCAGAGCAGCCAGTTGGGTGCGGCCAGGCCTGGAGCAGCAGCAGCCAAGTCCAGAGCAACTAGGTCGGGAGTGGCAGTGACCAGACCTGGAGCAGCTGGTTGTGGAATGAACCAGAGCAACAGAGGCCAGGCCCGGAGCAGCCAGGCCTGGAACAGCTTGCTCCTCACCTGCCCCTGCCCCACGGCTGCCTCTCAGACATGGCTGGAAACTTTTGTGGGAACTTGAGGGTCTGCTGAATCAAGTAATGAAGGCTTAGATCTGGATGTGTTGAGTTAGTATAGCACTGGGGTGTTGATCTGTGAGTGCCTTGGATGGGGCTTGGATGAGGCTGGTTGACCTATTTGGAAATGTCTTTTGTGTGAAGTATATCATTGGGCATGTGGAGGTATTATTGATATGAGAAAATGCTAAGTAACTGATTTACTATCTGAAAAGGGATTTACTATTGGGGAAAGGGAGGGAGGAAGAGACTGAACATAAACTGTGCACCTATGGATGAGGACAATGGGGGATGGGGAGGGGGCGGAGGGTGGGGTGGGAACCTGGTGGAGGGGGGAAGAAATGAGGAACCTTTGTAATAATATGAACAATAAAGATTGATTTAAAAAAAAAAGAATGTTACTTTTTAATATATTTTTATTGATTTCAGAAGAGAAAGGAGAGGGAGAGGGAAAGAGAAAAGCATTAGTGATAAGAATCATTGATCAGCTGCCTCCTGTAGCCCCCTAGTGGGGATATGCCCTGATCAGGAATCAAACTGTGATTTCCTGGTTTATATCCAGGCTCAACCACAGAGCCATGTCAGCTGGGCAAGATATATCAATTTTAAACAAATATGTGTCCAATAAAATATCTGCAAAATATATAAAGCAAAAATTTGGAAAACATTTAAAAAGGAATACATGAAAACATTATAAATCCACTATCATAGTGGAAGATTTCTGATGTATTCCTTTTAATTATTGAGAAGCCAGGAAAAGCTAGATCTAAAATTATATATAATGTGTGTATATGTGTGTGTACACATCCATATTTGTATGAGAGAGAGTGAGAGACAGAGACAGAGAGAGATTTGCATCCCAAAACAGGAGAATATACATTTTTACACATATCAGACACCTAACGAAACTTGATTAGGTACCATAACATAAAGAAAGTCTCAATAAATTTCAAGAAATAAGATTGCTATATACATTACGGGGGGAGAGGGGGGAGATATGTTATACAATGCTCCTCAAACTCAATCACATGATTCCTGTTGTCTCCCCCCTCCCCCTCACAGAATGACTATTGACATACCTATGGACTTTCCTTTTTAAATAATTTATACTAACCCTATAAATATTCATTCTTACTTATTTTAAGGCTTCCATCTTGATTCTTTGGCATTTACTCTACAGGCTTTGGAAGCTTGCAAAGATGCTGGCTTGGTGAAATCTCTTGGCGTATCCAATTTTAACCGCAGGCAGCTGGAGCTAATACTGAACAAACCAGGACTCAAATATAAGCCAGTCTCCAACCAGGTACAGTCTGACAAGAGGGTGGGATGTGGCAAGGAATTGCAATGGTTACTTGACATGAAGATTCAGAAAGTTTTGTGGTCACTCTATATAAGACCCTAGGCAAGTCTTTTAACTTCTCTCAACTTATGTCTCTATCAAATATATTTTTATTGATCCTAGAGAGGCAGAGAGGAGGGAAGGGGGATGGATGGAGAGAGGAAGGGAGGCAGGGAGGGAGGAAAGAATGGGAAGAGGCAGGGAGGGAGGCAGGGAGGGAGGCAGGGAGGCAGGGAGGGAGGGAGGGAAGAAGGGCGGGCCAACACACAAAATTTCTTGTGCAGCCACTTACCTTGGGCTATGACAGAGGGAGGGCAGAGTGGACTGGAGCTATGTAAGGAGAGTCTATGGTTGGGAGCTCTGGGTTGGAGCTCAGAGATCAGCCACCCCGTTTTCCTGTGCTGAGTCATTCCCTCACACTGCAGAGGACATCTTTCTTCTATATACCTTTGCTATACAGGCAGTTTTTGCTTAGAGGGAAAGCAATTACCCAATCCTTTTGAAAGATTTCTCACCTACCTTGTGGTCTATAGCCTGAGGCAAATTAAGACTGATAATAACCATCAGACTGCAGGCAGAGGTGGATCTCTAGAGGCTTTAAGTGATATATTTCTGGGCCCAACACTAAGAAAATCAGAACCTGGCTCACAACTTGGTCCTTTTCAAAGGCACCACGCCCCAGCAGAGAGAGCCACCAGCTATGGATCGCTGATAGCTTCAAACAGGGAAATTGGGGCCAGTAAGAAACAGTATCTGACAATGTCCTGCACTAGAGATCAGGAATCATAGCAGATATACCTAATACATAGACACAAACTGAAATAGGCAGCCCAAATGGTGACAGACAAAAATACTACCCTAAAATGAAAGGACAAGAGAATACTCCAAGAAGAAGAGCTAAATGAAATGGAGATGATAAATTTATCAGATATAGAATTTAGAATAATGATGGCAAGAATGCTCAACAGCATGAGAAAAGATATAGTAACTATGAAAAAAGACCCAATAGCAAATAAGGAATGGCATAGCACAAATAAAGAACACACTGGAAGGAATACACAGCAGATTAGGGAAAGCTGAGGATCAAAATCATTGATTAGAAGATGGGGTAGAAAAAAAATCACTCAATCAGAGAACCAAAAAGAAAAAATATTTCAAAAACAAAATCCAACACCCATTTTTGAAAAACACTCTCAGCAAAGTGGGAATAGAGGGAGTATATCTCAACATGATAAAGGCCATATATGACAAACCTACAGCAAACATCATACTCAATGGGCATAAATGAAAACCAATTCCCCCTAAGAATAGGAATAATGTACACTTTTCACTCTTATTCAACATAGTACTAGAAGTCCTAACCACAGCAATAAGATAAGAAGAAATAAAAGGCATCCAAACCAGACTCTCATTATTTGCAGATGACATGCTATTGTACGTAGAAAACCCTAAAGACTCCACTGAAAACACTAACTACTAGATTTAATATATGAATTTGGCAATGTAGTTGGGTATAAAAATAACACCCAGAAATCGATGGCATTTTTATAGACCAATAATGAATTCTCCAAAAGAGAAACTAAACAAATAATTTCATTTATTTTGCAACAAAAAAGTTAAGATACTTCAGAATAAACTTAACCAAGGAGGTAAAAGACCTGTACTCAGAAAACTAAAGGACTTTGAAAAAAGAGATAAAAGAAATATAAACAACTGTCTTCCCCTTGGTGGTCAGTGCACATCATAGTGACCAATCATTCTGCCATTCGGTCATTTGCATATTAGCCTTTTATTATATAGGATAACTGAGTCTGTTCACTTCAAGTTTGAAACTATGATAGGAACACAAAATTGAAATTGTTTCTCAATTATTTTAGAATTACCCACAGATGGTCCCCTCACTAACTTTCTTTTAATTAACTTCACTAGTATTTAAACAGTGTTAAGTTTCTTAGTTAGTAAAAATATTTAGGATTCATCTCATTATCCATAATACTTTTAAATGAATTTCATTTCAGGATTTTTTTAAAACTACATAAAATTGCATTCATCTACAAGGCCTTAATTTTGTGCTCTGCTCTCCAATGCAACCACATAGGTGGAGTGCCATCCATATTTCACCCAGAGGAAACTCCTAGAATTTTGCCAAAAACATGACATTGTCATTGTCGCATATAGCCCTTTGGGGACCTCTAGGAACCCATTGTGGTAAGTATGCTGTACATCTCTACAGGAAATGTTTTCTTTGATATAGAGTATAAAGTTAATGTGAATTATTTGATTGAAATGACTTTATTGTGCTGTGTAATCTTTAAAAAAAAGTTACTTAAAGTCTTCAGGTCATTCTCCATATATCCAAGTTGAACTAACAAAATCTTCCTCACTTAGATGTTATAAGAATTGATTATACTATACTAGAGGTCCAGTGCATGAAAATTCATACACTGGAGGGGAGGGGGTGTCCCCTCAGCCCATCCTGCCCCTTCTCACAGCCCAGGAGCCCTCAGGAGCCGAGGCTCAAGTAACCAGGGCCAGCCGAGGCTTGCACTGCTGGCAATGGCAGCAGCAGAGGTGTGATGGGGGCCTTGCCTTCTCCTGATCACTGGGGGGAGAGGGTTCCGCTCAGCCTGGCCTGCACCCTTGGGGGATGTCAAACTGACAGCTTAGCGCTGTCACAGAGGCAGGAGAGGCTCCTGCCACCGCCACTGCACTAGCCAGCCATGAGCCCGCTTCTGAATAAGCAGTACTCCCCCAGTGAGAGCTCATTGGCCATCAGGAGGCAGCTCCTGCTCTGAGTAGCTGCCTCCTGATGGTCAATGCATGTCATACAGACTGGTCATTCTTCCATTTGGTTGATTTGCATATTAGCCTTTTATTATATAAGATGTATGAAATTACCTAACAGTGCTCTACAAATGTCAGTTTAGGTATTATTTGATAGAGTCTCTATGGCCTATCTTCTGAAATTTTAGAATTTTTTTTTTTTATCTCTGTATTCAATGGCAACACTTCTACTGTGATGTGTTCCACAGACCAAAGTGGAAATTTTTCTACTCTAATATTTGTACCTCTACTTTTTCCACTTGGGGCTTCCTGCCTTCTCACATATGCCTTCTTTCAGCCCAGCCCTCTCTATAAGACACATTAAAACGTATTTACTTTCTCAAAAAGGCATCAATATAAATTTTCCTCTCTTGATCTTCCTACACTAAGAATAACTCTTCATTGAGGACTCTGCAATCACAGAAATTGCTTACAGATTACCTGAAATGTCCTGGTAGGTTACCAGCCGAATGGGAAGACAGAGGAGGAGGAGTGATTAACCACTGTTTCTCATTGATCTAGCTAAATATCATGCATGTTTTTATTTTTTTAAGGGTGAATGTATCTTTGCCACCTTTGTTAAATGATGAACTTCTAACCTCATTGGGGAAAAAGTATAATAAGACTGCAGCTCAGGTTGCTTTACGTTTCAACATCCAGCGAGGGATAGTTGTCATTCCTAAAAGCTTTAACCCTGAAAGGATCAAAGAAAACTTTCAGGTAAGAGAACTGCTTCTGAAAATGTAAAAAGTAGGGTATTTTTTATTTAAAGAATTTTCTGTTTAGATTAGTAAGAAACTTGTAATACCTTCATATTTTATTTTATACCAGCTCTCTGACCCACTCTGCCCATATCTGCATTTAATTTTAGCTGAATTTGAGACATTGTTAGCACTTTGGGGACTGCTTTGCTGATTTTATTATACACATACTTCAGAGATACAGTATTGTGGGTACTATTCCAGACCACCACAGTAAAGCGTGAATTGCAATAAAGTCACACAAATCTTTTGCTTTCCAGTACATATAAAAATTTTGTTTACACTATAGTGTAGTCTATTAAGTGCAGGAGCATTATGTCTAAAAAAGTGTACATACTTTAATTTAGAAATACTTTATTGCTAAAAAATGTTAACTATCATTGGTGCTTTCAGCGAATCACCATCTTTTTGCTGGTGGAGGATCTTGCCTCAATGTTGATGGGCTGCTGGTGGTTGCTGAAGGTTGGGGTGGCTGTGGCAATCCTTAAAATAAGAAGACAATGATATTTGCCATATTGATGAACTCTTCCTTTCATAAACAATTTCTCTGTCATAGGTGGTGCTATTTGATAATTTTTTTTACCATAGACCTTCTTTCAAATTGGAGTTAATCCTCTCAGGCCCTGCTTTATCAACTAACTTTATGTAATAGTCTAAATCCTCTGTTGTCATTTCAACAATATTGACAGCATATTCACCAGGAGTAGGTTTCATCTCAAGAAACCACTTTCTGCCGAAACCGGTTTGGCTCAATGGATAGAGCATCGGCTTGGGAACTGAAAAGTCCCGGGTTCGATTCCGGTCAAGGGCATGTACCTTGGTTGCGGGCACATCCCCAGTAGCGGGTGTGCAAGAGGCAGCTGATCAATGACTCTCTCTCATCGATGTTTCTAACTCTCTATCTCTCTCCCTTCCTCTCAATCAAAAAATCAATAAAATATATTTTAAAAAAGAAAAAGAAAGAAACCACTTTCTTTGCTCATCCATAAAAAGCAACTCCTCATTCATTCAATTTTTTCATAAGCAATTCAGTCAGATCTTCAGGCTCCACTTCTGATTTCTAGTTCTCTTGCTATTTCCACAGCATTTGTGATTACTTCCTCCACTGAAGTCTTGAACCCCTCAAAGTTATCAATGAGGGTTGGAATCAACTTCTTCCAAACTCCTGTAATGTTGATATTTCAATTTTTTCTCATGAATCAGGAATGTTCTTAATGGCATTTAGAATGGTGAATCCTTTCCAGAAGGTTTTCAATTACTTTGCCCAAGTCCACCAGAAGAATCCCTACTGATGGCAGCTATTGCCTTATAATATATATATATATATATATATATATATATATATATATATATATATGTATATATGTATATATCTTTTTAATATATTTGTACTGGTTTCAGAGAAAAAAGGAGAGTGAGAGAGATAGAAGCATCCACGATGAGGGGGGATAATTGATAGGCCGTCTCCTGTATGCCCCACATTGGGAATCAAGCCAGCAATTTTGGCATGTGCCCTGACCAAAATCGAACCTGGGGCCCTTTAGTCTGCAAGCCAACACTCTATCTACTGAGCCAAACCAGCTAGGGCTGAAATATATTTCTTAAATAATAAGATTTGAAAGTCAAAATTACTCCTGGACTCATAAGCTGCAGAATGGATGTTATGTTAGCAGGATGTTATTAATGAAAAAATTAATATCACTGTACATCTCCATCAGAGTTCTTGAGTGACTGGGTACACTGTCATATTTTGAAGTAAATTTATTGTTTTTCTGAACAGATGTCAATAGTGAGCTCAAAACATTTATCAAATCATGTTGTAAACAAATGTGCTGTCATCTCAGCTTTGTTTATTTAGCATAAATCTTAAAATTCTAAATTTTCAGAATGGCAAATTGAGGATTTGCTTCAATTTAAAGTCACCAACTGCATTAATCCCTAAGAAGAGAGTCATCCCTATTCTCATGCTGGAGTTGAGGTCATGGTGACAAACAGCCTTACTAGGTGGTAGAAGGGAAGTTCATAAAAGGAAAAAAAGTGATTCTGTTATTAGCAAAGAGAGGAAAGAATGCTAGACAGTTATATCAACTACTGACAGTATTTTAACACTTACCAAAAATACCTCATAGTAAAAAAGTCTGACACTGTTTTCAGCCATCTAACGAGAAAAAGAGAGTCACTGAATGACTAATGTGTAGACTCATCAAAAATTAAAGAAATAAAAATAAAAATAATTTTGAAGTACCTAAAACAAATGTGTGCATGTATTCAAAATTCTACTGTTCAGGCCGGCCAGTATGACTCAGTGATTGAGCATTTGATCTATGAACTAGAAGGTCATGGCTCAGTTCCTGGTCTGGGTCCATGCCTGGGGTTTTGGGCATGATCCCCAGTAGAGGGCATGCCGGAGACAGCCAATCAATGATTCTCTCTCATCATTGATGTTTCTATCTCTGTCACCATTCCTCTCTGAAATTAATTTAAAAATATACTTGTTAATGATGAGAGAAATGTTTGAGAGGACAAAGCAAATTAAAAGGTTTTTAAAAGTACAAAAGCAAATTTGGAGACAAGGGATTATTTTTTAAGTGTAAACAGGCTCCAGTCCGGAATCAAAAGTTCAGCATCTTATGCAGAAATAATAAGAATTCTTCAGTCTTGGGATTTCAGATGTCCTGAATATACGTTTTCATAGCATTTGGAATTTCTTACAGGATGCCCCCAGCAGAATTGTTTTAAGACAAAGCACAGAAAAGAATTCCTGCTCCACATCCATTAGGTCCCAGCGCTAATGCAACTCCTCTTAGACATTTGCAGAGATGTTCATAAATCTTTGAAGGATTCCAACTGCTGTCCCCACTCTCTGATCCCAAGCTTGACCCATTTTCTATCATTATAAATGTCAATCTTTTATTTCTGTTATTTCAGGTCTTTGACTTTTCTCTTACTGAAGAAGAAATGAAGAGCATCGAAGCCTTGAATAAAAATGTCCGCTTAGTGGATCTGCTCTTGTGAGTTCTGGGGGATTCTTAATCGGGTACCACCCAGTGTGGGATTAGATTGTTAAGTGTCACCAAGAGGGCTCTTATGAACCTGGACCTATATTCCCAGAAAGCACAAGGCTAAAGGCCACTGGGCAGCATATTCTGAATATTAAATTGGTCTGGGTAAATTACTAGTACATTCATTCTAGGAACTCCCTGCAAATCTACAAGTTTATTTAAAAGACGATTTCTGGCATTTACATCCCATCCCATGATAAGTTAAGGCATGGCAGGCTAAAGACCTTAAGAAGAATTTAGTCACAGTGTACAAATAATGAGATTCAAATTAATCCAATTGCATCACAATTATTCAGATACCAGTTTTATTTCTTTACAAAAATCAAAGGAATGCAGGAATTGGAGCAAAGTTATCAACAAAACACAATTCCTGGGTCAAAGACATGAGAATGTAGTAGAAAGAGCATCAAGTTGAGAGCCAAGAAACTAGTTTTATTCATGTTATTGACACTATTATAGATACCACTACCCCGCTTTACCCACCCAGTCCCAGACTGCCCCCGCCCTCTCTCTGGCCATCACCACACTGTTGTCTATATCCATGGGCTATGTATATATATTCTTTGACTAAACCCTTTACCTCAAGAAATTAGTTTTAGATGAATGCTCACCTATAAGATTTGAAGCTTCTAGCTCCATCATCTAGCTCCATCCATTCACAAATAAAATTCCTTCACTCCTTCAAATGTTGCCAAATTCAGCTAATTCATGAGGTAGCTCTTTATTCTCCAGATATTATGGGTCCTTGAAAATAAAAAGAGAATATACACACATATTGTATCATTCTTTATTAGTATTCCCAGTTCTTCAGATTACCTGGA
Organism: Pipistrellus kuhlii; assembly: GCF_014108245.1. Lineage (NCBI taxonomy): Eukaryota > Metazoa > Chordata > Mammalia > Chiroptera > Vespertilionidae > Pipistrellus > Pipistrellus kuhlii. The sequence continues at coordinate 18,344,950 of NW_023425405.1, forward strand.
TGGTTATCTTTTTTTCCCCAATCCTCTCTTTAAGTGAGCATTGATAAATGCTCATTAAAATAGTTCCAATATTTTGGACACTTTGGGCCCCACTTTATTTCAAGAGTCAGAAACTGTTGTGACTGTTAATGTCAAATTTCTGAATCTATTTCTGAATAAATAAAACAGCTTGCTAATGTGAAGTTTCCAGGGGAAAAATTATCGACATCAAAAAGTACCACCTAATCTCAAGAATGAAAGAGTAAACAAAAACTTGGAAATTGCCGAGACCGGTTTGGCTCAATGGACAGAGCGTCAGCTTGAGGACTGAGGGGTCCCGGGTTCGATTCTGGTCAAGGGCATATACCTTGGTTACGGGCATATCCCCAGTGGGGGGTGTGCAAGAGGCAGCTGATCTATGACTCTCTCTCTCATCGATGTTTCTAACTCTCTCTCTCTCTCCCTTCCTCTCTGTACAAAATCAATAAAATATATTTTAATTATTTCTATTGAATAAATACCATTCAATTAAGAGATAGTAAAATGTAGTCAGTCCACAATGTACTGATTTCTTTTTCAGACAGTTAGTTGGTGATATTTTGTTTGACATTTGACATACTTAATATAGAGTTCTAGAAACACTGAAAAAGTAACTCATCATATCAGGAATAGAAAAATTATCAAGAAACAAAAATTAGGCATCATGAGTTAAAAAAAAAAAAAAAAAAAAGTATTATTTAAGCACTTTGGGCCATGATTTCTTTTTGTTTTTTATCCAGTTAATCCTTGACTAGATTTCACAGCCTTTTTCTCTTTTATGTTTTACTTTAATTTTTAATTAAATCTTTATTGTTAAAAATATTATATATGTCCCCTATCTTCCCCATTAACACCTTCCAGCCTGCCCTCAGGCCCCATCCCATCACTACTCTATTGTCTGTGTCCATGTACTAGTGTATTTTAATTGAAAGCTCATAGTACTTGTAGAGAACTGAGTCTTAGATGTGCTCCATCACAGGCAACACACACACACACACACACACACACACACACACACACTCCAATCCTTTTACACCATTGCTATTTAAGAGGTAGGTTCATCATCATCACTGTCATCATAATAGCAGAAACTTCCTTTGCTGGTCATCACCTTCTAGATCTCAAACTATCAACTCTCAGGAGGTCTAATTGGAAGGGTGAGGAAGCACTGTTCAGAGAAGAGGGTGACCTTGACTGGTGACAGCTGTGAAGAGAAGTCCTATGTTGCTCATTGACACAGGAGGCAGCCTCTATCAGGACAGCAGGAGGGAGGGAGGAGTTGGAAAGAGGCAGGCTTCCCTCACCTCCTGTGTTTTTGTTCTGAGCAAAATGTTGGTGTAGAAGCAGCCAGCCCCCTCCATGCCCAAACACACATGAAACCCAGGTGCTCTCCAGGGCTCCAGTAAAAGTGCTGGCTTAATGGAAAGTGGGAGGAGGCAGGTAAGAAACCTAAGGAATGATTCAGAGAGAGAGGGAGTGGTCGGTGAAATTGTCAGAAGATGCTAGTAACACATACAGCTGTGTGGCTTTGGAATGAAAGGTTTTCCCTTGTTTTGGCAGGTGGTCTGATCATCCTGAATACCCATTCCATGAAGAATACTGACTTCAGAGAGCTCTGCACGTGTGTGTGTACCACGGCCTTTGGCTGGTTGCTTCCCCCACATGAGGAAATGAAAAGGGTTTTACTTTCCTCAGATGAAGTGGTGATGGGCTTAACTTCTGTATAAGAGAAGTGACTTTGACTTAGGTATGTTGAAGGGGAAAAAAAATTTACATCTATTGAAATAATAGTTTGGAATTAAATAATTAAATTGTCAGGAAAGCCATAATGATTTGGTGATTGTGTGTCTCCATCATTTTTTATTCATTTTACCCAGCTTTAGGGATGGATAACTGCTAGTTTTCTCTTGCACACTTTAAAGGGCCTGGGCTTCAACATAACTGTTGATCCACACTTACTGCCCATCACTCCTGCTCCCATGTATCATACAACCAGCATTATGCAAAACAGCTTGAGGCTATCAACATACACAAATAAAAACCCTGTATTGTAAGACAGTCCAAAGATAACTATTTTAAAAGAAGGCTTTCAAAAATGTACTGAAAAAAGCTTTATAAAATTTTTAAAGTGTTACTGGGATAATTGTGTCAATTTCAATATAGCAAGTTCCAAAGATTATGGTAATTTTACTCTAAGTTTTTTGAAGTGAATAAGAATATTAGAATTCTGCAAGAGAAATATATCTGTTTTCAATTCAACTAAAGCAATATATTTTACTCATTCATTGGAATTCAATTCAATTGAAAAAACCTTGATCGAGTTCTTATTGCACATTTAGCACTGAGAAGAGAGGGAAGAAAAAAGGAGAACAGAGATGAAAAGAAAAGAATAGAAATTTGAGTCCTGATCTCTATTGTCAAATCACCTCAGAGTATTTTGAGGGATCTGGGGTGGGAGAGGAACCATACCTATCAAATCATTTTTAAAAATTGATTTCTGGAAAGGAAGGGAGAGGAGGGGAGAGAGAGAAACCTCAGTGTGAGGATGAAAGATTGATCAGCTGGCTCCCACATGTCCCCTAATTTGGGAAGGAGCTGCGACCCAAGCATGTGCCCTAACAGAGAACTGAACTGATGACCTCTTGCTCAAGGGACAAAGTTCAACCAACTGAGCCATACCAGCCAGGACTCAAACCATTTTTTAAAAACAGGCATTGGAAAAATATCCCCACCATTACTAAGGGGAAAAAAATATAAATTTCTAAAGATGGGAAGAGGGGAATCCTCAGTCATAACAGAGATGCTGGGGACAGAAAACAGGTAAATCAGGAAAGACTGAAGGTCTGATATGGGCTTCTGCATGTCACTTCTCCCTCCACTCTCAGTCCTCTCAAGCTTCCCATTTATTTTGAAGTGACTTGTATCCCCAAAAGTTATATATTGAAGTCTTAGCTCCCAGCACCTCACAATGTGACCTTATTTCAAAATAAGGTCACTGCAGATGATGAGGTTGCTAGGGTAGACCCTAATCCAATATGACTGTTATCCTTATTAAAAGGGGAAATTTGGACACAGATGCTCAAACAGGAAGAATTTGCAAATAAAGGTAGAGATCTGGATGATGATTTTACAATAAAGGAACCCCAGAAATTTACAGCAACCTACCAGAAACTCAGTAAAAGAAATGGACCAGATTCTCCCTCAGAGCCCTTAGAAAGAATCAACTCTGACAAACATCTGCCCTCAAGAGCTGTGAGATAATAATTTTTATTATGTATGGTTCAGTTGACCATCATCCTGTGCACCAAAAGATTGCCAGTTTGATTCCTGGTCAGGACACACGGTCAGGTTGTGGGCTCAATCCCCAGTCGGGGTGAGTGCAAGAGGCAACCGATCAATGCTCTCTCTCACCTTTATGTATCTCTCTCGCTCCCCATTTCTCTCTAAAAAATCAATAAAACGTATTTTAAAATAAATAAATTTCTGTTGTGTATGCCTCCAAATCTGTGGCACTTTATTACAGCAGCCCTAGCAAACTAACACCATTCCTCTGTCAAGATTTCCAGCCTCTCCAACTGAAGTCAGTGATAAAAATCACCTGACTTACTCAAAGCTTTGCTGAGCTCAGGCACTGCTGACCAATACTTTTGACCCTCCTGGGGACTTTTGTAATCCCAGAGATGTTTACTAACCCAAAGCAAATTCCAGTCTGATCAGAGGCCTCTGAAGTGCAGTGGAGTAGGATATGTCAATAGTGACATTAGCTGCCTGGAAAAGAAGAGGCCAAAAGCATATGGTGCTCATTGATCCACAAAAACACAGGGACGTGAGCAGCAAGGACTTCGAGCTGCAGCCCACAGAATGTTTCTTGATTTGCCTACTCCTGGCTGTTCTCCTAGGGCACCTCTCTTGGGCACTGTCTTCCATAGACAATGACACTGAGGACAGTGGAAGAGGCCATGAGAGGGACACAAACAATGATCCCATGCCTGCAGCCTTCAACACTTTGAGATGTGCACACCTTATGACCACAGTCCTGGGAATTAATAAAGGGTGAGCAAAATCACTTCTCAGGCTCGGTATTTCTCTGGAACCCCCTAGCAATTTCAGGCTTCTGCTGGTGCTTCCACTTCTGATAGTTGTAGATTCGTAACTACATCTGGATGCCTTGTGGAGCTCTGGTCCTTGAACTCTCCCTGGATCTGAACTGTAGACTTCACATTTCTACCTCCATGTATTGTAGAAATCCCCAAGTTCTCACTTCTCTTGATTGAGGCATGGGGTTGGGAGGAATAGATAATCACTTTTATTATAATCCCCTCATGGGCCCTTGGGTTTTAATCAGTTTGAGAGCTGAGACGCAGAGTATGGTGGCAGGGAATCGCAAATACATGAACCGATGTAGGCAAATCTTCATTCAAGGCTATGTGGGATCGTTAGGAGCATGTGTGCGTGGTCAGGAAGAAATAAAGTTGCCAGAAGCCTGGGGCTGGGTGGACCTCCCTTTAAGACTTGCTGGGCCACACAGAGGTCAGGGAGGAACAGCCTCTCCAGGAGCACACAGAAATAATTGCACATTTTTTTTTTTTAACTGTGCTGCTATTTAATAATGCTCTAAGACTATTCTGTAGTTCTCTTCATTATCAAATTGTCTCATTCCATTATTAAAATGAGAGTAAGGTTCTCTTTCACTCTTTCCATTCTAGAACAGCTCCTTTTGAAAAGACTTAAAGTGCCCAGCTGCAGTAGCTCAGTGCTTGAGCATCAACCTATGAATCAGGAGGTCAGGTTTCCATTCCTACTCAGGGCACATGCCTGGGTTGTGGGCTTGAGGAGGCAGTCAATCAATGATTCTGTCTCATCATTGATGTGTCCATCTCTTTTTCCTTCTCCCTTCCTCTCTGCAATCAATAAAAATATATTTAAAAACAAAAACATTGTGTTTTGGAGCTACTCCCAAAAAACCATATATTGTGTAATCCCATTTATAGAAAATATCCAGAAGTGGCAAATTCACAAAGACAGAAAGCACATTGGTGGTTGGGAGATTGGGGAAAATGGGGAGTGAATCCTAATGGATTTTCTTTTGGGGTGATTAAAATTATTGGTACTTCTACCTGGATCTGAAGGGAGGCTAAATTTCCTGAAATTCCTTCGATTGATTTGTCTACAGACACTATGTCAATTTTTTTTCATAAAGGTATTTGACTAAGGGCCTGACGTACCAAGTCTGGTGATTCTCAGATTTGTTTTTAGCACCAGAACTCACTTGGCAAAAAAATTGCATTTGGGACCCCAATATATAAGATAAATATCAATTGACATAATGCAGTTTACAGATTCAAATTTATAACATTTACTTATTACAAAGTCAATTATTAGGACAATAAAGCTGTCTTGATGAACACCAAAATTAAAAATACTCAATACAGTGTGGGCTAAAAGTAGGTTTACAGTTATTTGTATGAAAAATAATGAAACAATTATTAAATAACTAGAGGCCCAGTGCACAAAATTCATGCATGGGGGAGGGAGGGATTGGGAGGGTTGTCCCTCAGCCCAGCCTGCACCCTCTCCAATCTGGGATCTCTCTCACAATCCAGGATTGCTGGCTCCCAAACCGCTTCTGCCTGCCAGCCTTATAACCTCCTAACCACTCCCATGCCAGCCTGATTGATGTCTAACTGCTTCCCTGCCAGCCTGTTTGTCCCCAACTTCCCTCCTCTGCAGGCCTAGTCACCCCTAATTGCCCTCCCCGGCAGACTTGATCTCCTTCAACTGCCCTCCCCTGCTGGCCATCTTGTAGTGGCCATCTTGTGTCCATATGGGGACAGCCATCTTGTGTGTTGGATTGATGGTCAATCTGCATATTACTTTTTATTAGATAGGATAGAGGCCTGGTGAATGGGCGGGGGCTGGCTGGTTTGCCCTAAAGGGTGTCCCGATCAGGGTGGGGGTTTTCTTGGGGCATGGAGTGGCCTGGGTGAGGGGCCTGTGGTGGTTTGCAGGCCAGCCACACATCCCAGCAACCCAAGCAGAGGCCCTGGTATCTGGAATTTATTTACCTTCTACAATTGAAGCTTTGTAGCCTGGAGCAGAGCCAAGATTTCTGCTTCTTCCCTGGTGGCAGGGGATTTATTTACCTTCTATAGTTGAAATTTTATAGCCTTAAGAGGAGGCCTGGGCTGGCCAGGGTGTGCAGAAAGGTTGGTTTCCTCCATTGCCGGGTAAACCTAAGCTTTCCTCCTGCTTTCTCTGTAGCCATAGCCATCTTGGTTGGGCTAATTTGCATACTCACTCTGATTGGCTGGTAGGTGTGGCTTGTGGGTACGGCTTGTGGGTGTAGCAGAGTGATAGTTAATTTGAATATTACTCTTTTATTAGATAGGATAATGTAAGAATAAACTGTTTTGTGTACTCACAACTATAAACCTATTTTGCCCCATCCTGTATTATAGAAATCTCTAGATCAGATTTATTTTTCATTGTACAATATTAAAAATTCTGACACAATACTGGAATAGTTGTCAAGAGTAACAATTACTTTCATATAGTTTAACAAGCTTATCTATTTAATGTGGATAACTATTTTCTCAGCACTGTTAAAAATGACAGCAAAATAACATATACCACAATTTTGAATGCCAAAATCATTAGTATAAAATCAGTCATCACTTTTTTAATATCTCAAAACTGGAGAAAATGATAACATGAAGTGTTTATTTCAAAGTTGAATTATTAGCAATATCTAAACCTCGTTGGTATCTTCACCATAAATATAAAAATCAAACATGGAGTCCCCAAAAATACAGTAAGGGCTAAAATTTTTATGATATCAAATATTATATGCTGAATATTTACTTACTTCTGCATAATGACAACAACCAAATGACTATGAACATCCTCAAGGATCCCAAGGCAAGTGCCCAGAACCTGTATCTTCCATTGTGGAACAATATAAAAATATTATAGATTTGTAATACATATTTAAATGTGGACACAATTCAATATTGAAATAAAGTCATACTGCTGTTACTTGTCATATAGTACTTTTAGAGGGAGATAAAAAGTACTAAAGATTCTGGATACCTGAGCATTGGTATAAGAATCTGAATCACTATACCCAACATTTTGAGTTTGTTGCTATTGTAATATTGCAAGACCTAACATATTTGGGTAGCAAATTTGACCTGAAAACAGGATAAAGAGTGACATTTGAGAATGAATGCTCATATAGCAGTATTTCTATGGAGAAAAAATAATAATTTTTTAAAGGGGAGAAGAGTGTCTGTTTCCTTTCCTTTCCCCAGTGAATAAGGCTTATTTCTATCATAATCTTCTTTCTGTCACGAGATAAAATAGTACAAATACTGCCTCACACCTAAGGCCAGTACTGTTCCCCTGAGGAACTATGAAGCATCAATCAGACCTTCAAATCTCAGAGGGAAGGTGTGTGTATGGGGGGGAAGGTGGTAAAAGGGAGTAAGCGGAGAGATCAACCAAAGGACTTGTATGCATTCATATAAGCCTAATCAATGGACAGAGAGGAGTGAGGGCATGAGTGGGGGGTGGGGAGGCAATGGGTTGATAAGGACACATATGAAATACCTTAATCAATAAAGAAAAAAATGCCAAAAACAAACAACAACAAAAACTCCATCTCCAAACTAGGACACCACACACCTGCTTTTTCAGGCTGAGAACACCAGGTGGCATATGGAAGCTGAATCAGAGCCTTGGTAACCATGGCAACCAGCTACCATTCCCTCTGCAGCTGCCATCTTTTATCTAAAGCAGTGCTCTGTGTACATTGTGAGTTTTCCTTTGAAATGCTGTACTTGTCATTCTTCACAGAGTCAGGGGCTCTACTTCTGGGGAGGGAATTCCAGTGCCAGAAATAAGTAATAATTTGAGTTAGTTGCATTAATTTTATTTGTTGTCCATCAATGACCATGGCTGCACAAAGCAGTCTCTTTGCCCTGATGTTTGAGAAGGCCACACCTTCCACAGCAGGCTTTCTCCAGGGAGGCTAGACTGCTTTGAAGGAAAACGCATGATGGAGTGAGGGACTGCTCTCTGGACGAAGGTTCGGAACAAATGTAAATGCCCAAGTCAATGCTTGAATTACTTGTAGATACAATGACCTTAACAGCCGCCTGGACCTGAGAGATGTCTGCTGAACTGTCACTGATCTATAGACAGAAGATGTCTGTTCACCAATCTAAGAATGTATTTGACATAAATAATATCTCCTCACAAAATCTGATTTCTGTTTCCCATGGAATAATAAGCCAAATGTTTATAAACCGGAAAATATCCCTTTCCTTTTCTGAGTCAAAAGCAATGAGATTTTCTAATTGTCAGGCACTGCCTCTGGTGATTGGCAGTATATTACAAACTGAGCTGCCAAAAGCTATTCTCTTTGCCATTGGGAAGAGAGCTGAAGTGAGTAGTGATATCCAAATATCTTCCTAAATTCAAAAAAGGTTCTGTTCTGAACAAGGACTCATTTATAAACACATCTATTTTAGCACATGTTATTTCTGACTATTTGTAAGAGGGGCCACATCTTAAATATGCATTCTTTAGATGAACTATCCTTTTCACAAAATAAAACTCTGTTAAAATGCATTATTTTATTTCACATGGAAAGTAAAGAATTCACATTGTATATGCAATGTAAAAGTCATGAAGGATGGACAAGAAGAACCTCTACAGAGAAAAATGAGTGAAAAGAAATATAAGAAATATTAACAGTTGTGAGACTTTAATAATTTTTTCTTCTTTCCACAATGTGTTTTCTACTTTTTAGTCACAAGAATTTATTACTATATCATAAACTTAAGAAAATGTTAAAATACTATGTTTTATAATGCATTTTAATTTCATTAAATCAACCTCATTGTTGTTTTTTAAATATATTTTATTGATTTTTTACAGAAAGGAAGGGAGAGGGATAGAGAGTTAGAAACATTAATGGGAGAGAAACATCAATCAGCTGCCTCTTGCACACCCCCTACTGGGGATATGCCCAAAACCAAGATACATGCCCTTGACCAGAATTGAACCTGGGACCTTTCAGTCCACAGGCTGATGCTTTATCCACTGAGCCAAACCAGTTAGGGCGACCTCATTGTTTTTCAATTAGCATGTTACAAATGTAAAAATTTTTAACATTTTATTTTAAAAAATTATTTGAAATAAACTCAAATAAAATAAATTTAATTCATTTTATTTGTTTAATAAATTTTAATGTTTGCTATAATAAAAAAGACCTACAAAATCTAAAAATAACAAACTATGCTTAAAATTATTCTTATCTAGTAATCTCTGTAAATTAAAGTATTATGTAAGGGTATCAGAAGAGGGGAGTTAGTACATTTGATTACAGGTCAAACTCAGTTTACTATTCTTTTATTAAAATATCTATTGACAAGAGAGATGACATATATATTTATTTTGAAAGCTGCTTATTTGAGAAAATTAGTCATGGAGTTTTCACACATTTACTGGTTTCATATTATGGCATGTTTTTCCATCTGCTTTAAAAAGAAAAAAAAGAAGAAAGGTTTTGATAAAACTGAACTAAGAGAAGTAAGCAGTACTAGATCAAGAGACACCACTATACGATGTAGACTAATAATTTGGCTCCACTTCATAAATATTTGTCCAATGTTTATTTAAAGGAGCCAGTGTCACAGAGTGGAGGAAGTATGGAGGAGGGTCACTGAGAAAATGCTCAGCTTAAGCAATGCCATTGCAGCAACTGCAACTTGCATGCCCCATTCAGCACAGGGGAACTCTGTGGGGTGCTAACAATTACAATCTAGAAACAAACTTAAGAATATGGAAATGGATACAAATCATGTCATTAAATGAGGGGAAATGAAGATATTGAGATAAATGACAAATAGATATTCCCTCTAAGTAAAATTAAGAAGCATTGTCTCTGTTATAATTTAATTAGTGCAAAGAAGCAATTATTTTCTGATTTTTTTAGATGTTGCCAATATTTTCTCCTTGATTATTGCTTTTTAATAATGTTTTTCTGATATCTTTTCTCACACTGCAGTGTTTATGAAAGCCTAGGGAGAGGGCTATTCTTTGAAAACCTAATAAAAATCTTTAAACTTCTTCCCATCTTGGCAAATTGAGAGATGGCAGAGCCGCTGTGAACAGTAGGAATTGCCAGGGGTCGGCGCAGCTGCAGGCACAGACAGGCCACTGGCCCTGCTCCACACTGCTCTCTGCAGAAGAGCCTGAACTACCCACTTTGGGTGCCATGGTCACATTCTAAGTCCATGCTCGCACTAATGTGCCACTAACCAAGCCTGCTAACACACTACCGCTTCTTTTAAAACATTAGAGGACATTTCATTTTCTCAGTCTACTGGCTGACTAGTTGTTCAAAAATAATATTTTATCCCCCCCCCCATCCCACCTTACAACTTATATGGAAATAAACTCCAGATGGTCTAAAAATATAAGTATAAAATGAAATAAAGCCCCCTCCCCGCACTAGAAAATAAGGATAATATAATTTTATCATTTTACTGTGAGCGACGTCTACTCATAATATAAAAGGCAGAAAACATTTGGGAAAACCTAGATTTTATATATACATAGATATTCTAGATGTGTATGTATGTGTTGCTGTAAGAAATGTCCAAACCTGAAGAACACATATATGAGTTTATTTGATCCCAACTGACAATTGCCAGGAAGCAAAATCTCAACAGATTCAGAAAATGTTTTGGAGAACGGCAGTCTTACATGTTATTTTACACATTATAATCAAGGAGGAGATGTAAAGAGGGTTACATGAAATCCATTAGTGGTAGATTAAGGAGGAGGGAGAAAGCAAAGCTGGAAAGTCCGCAGGCTTGAATAAGGAGTGAAACGGAGAGACACAACTTCTTTTACATTGGTGGATACTGGATAGCTAATAATTAACATTTACAACACAGGGATGGTATGTAGGAAACAAGATAACAATGAGAGTTTCTGTTGTCTCATAAGATTGGTCTTTGTCGAGGAAGTTACAGACCTAGGTTATGATTATCCACCAAAATATGCTTAGTTAGGAATTTCTATGTTCACAGCGTCCTGTATGGTTTTGGTCTCTGAGTTGGTAGGGCCATCATGCTGCGCTTCCCTGAGCTTCTCAGGTTGAGTGTGGCCCCTTTTTATCCACTATGTACATACAGCCACACAGAATATATAATTTATACAAATGGGACAGAAGGAAACCAAGATTTTCTACTTTGAAGCTGCTGTTTTGGGACATTGATTTCAACTGCTTATTAAGAAAGGAGAGCCAAAACCGGTTTGGCTCAGTGGTAGAGCATCGGTCTGCAGACTGAAAGGTCCTGAGTTCGATTCCGGTCAAGGGCATGTACCTTGGTTGCCGGCACATTCCCACTGGGGGGGTGAGGGGGGTTTGCAAGAGGCAGCTGATCGATGTTTCTCTCTCATCAATGTTTCTAGCTCTCTATTCCTCCCTCTCTCTTCCTCTCCGTAAAAAATCAATAAAATATATATTTTTTTAAAAAGAATATTAAAAAAAGAAGAGACTCGGGAAGAACCTTTAACCCTCCCTGCTTGTTCTGGAAGATTCTTGAATTAAAAATCTTCACCCAGTATTACGCAGCCCCCTCCCCCCGCCCCCCCCCCATCCTCCTTCCTCAGGATAATCCCTATGTCCCTTGTTTCTCGGTTTCCTAGAAAGAACTTTGCTGCTTAATTTATTCTGCTCTTCCTCAACTTCTGTAAATTGCCCATCCTCACTTACAGTCTCTCCACTCTCTCTCCCCCATCCCCTGCTTTCTCTCTATTGCCCATAATGTCTTACATACCCAATGTTGCTTCACTGTCTTTGGAATATTCATGTTGATGACAATTCCCTATGCACATGCATTACAATTTTTATTTTCTCCTGTTAATCTGTCTCTGAATTTTGATTATTAACCCAGTTAAAGGAACTTAGAAGGTCTGAGGAAAACTATTAGTTTTTCTTAGCAGCCCCCCTTACCCCCCCCCCCCGCCAACAAAATTAAAATATTACACATGCTATGGCTAACCTGAATCATTTTTTGTGAAGTTTCTTTTCATTGCTCCCCCCCCCCCCCCCCCCCCCCGTGCTCTCATTTCATACAAAGTTCAGTAGGCAGTTAGACAAACATGAGCAGAGTAAAGACAACAGGCCAGGTACAGAAGGTCACCAGGGTGGAAAGCCTTGGGCCCCAGGGTGACCTCTCCTCCCCTAGCATATCCCTCCCTGGTCATGTAGTTTAGAACCCTGACTTTTTTTTTCTCTGCTTATGTGGTTCAGACCTTTCCCAAGCCTTGTTTTCCTTTGGCATTTTGCTAGTTATGTGAGTTAGACCCTCCTCGCCTTTAGAGGAAAGACCAAAACAAGGAAGTCAGAGATTAGCCTTTAGGCGTTAAACTCCCAGGACAATTAAGTTCATCAAGTACCGTGTTTCCCCGAAAATAAGACATCCTCCGAAAATAAGTCCTACTTACAGGTTTCCTTCCGAGTGAAATATAAGGCATCCCCCCGAAAATAAGGTCCCCCCCCCTTAGGCTAAACATGAGAGATTTGGTCCACTGATTATGAAAGAAATGGAGTCACAAGAAATTCACCAGGAAATTCAGGTATTGGATTGTTATGATGATGTTCCAGAAGATGATGACATGATTGTCATTGAATAAATGAGTAAATTCTTGATACTGTAGGATTCAGTTTGTCTGGTTTGTGTTGACAACTACTGTACTACCATACTGTATACAGGTAATAAATTTCCTTTATTTTCATTTAACAATAAATGTGTACCGTTATTCTTCTTCATGGAAAAATAAGACATTCCCTGAAAATAAGACCTAGCGCATCTTTGGGAGCAAAAATTAATATAAGACACTGTCTTATTTTCGGAGAAACAGAATACATCTAGATCTCATTTGTGTTTCAAAGCTGCAGGCTACTAAAAGCTACAAAACCGGACAAGTGATGTCATGGCTGACATCAGGACCAGCTGCACTGACGAATGACCCCCTGACCTGGCACTGACCAATTAATGGATACCACAAGGACACACCCGAAAGCTGATGCATATTCTACACACAGAGAATCCTTCCCTGAGGCCTCCAGATAAAACCCCTCCAGACCAAGCACCCAGTGCGTTCTTTCTCTCTAGAGTACTCCTGCTCGAATCTTATCTACTACAGTCCTCCGCTCTACCAACTGAGCTATCGAAGGCCCCGCTTCCTGCTCAAATCTTAAAGTGTACTTTGCTTTCTTTCTCCTAAGCTTCAAGGACCCATCTTTTGCCTCTGTAACTTGTTTCCCTAAGCCCAACCCTAGCTGTCTCATTTTTCCTACCTCTGTGACTTTCTAAATAAACCCTCTCTATAATTTGACTCTTGGCTCTGAATCCTTCCCTTAGCCAGAACTCAAGATCTGAGATTGCTGAACCGAGGTCCAATCACAGATAACAACTGGTACCGATTTTACACCAACACAAGTTAAGTGTATTAATTAATAGCTTGGGATGTATCTTTCCACATTTTTCTTTATCATCATTTAACTCTATACAGACACGAATGCATTTAGGAAAAACTGGTCACTCTGTGTGTGTGTGTGTGTGTGTGTGTGTGTGTGTGTGTGTATGTGTGTGTGTGGGTGTGCATGCACACACTTACTTTACTAAATTTTGCTATTCTCACTTAATAATTACTCTTTTTAAATATATTTTATTGATTTTTTTTTTTTTACAGAGAGGAAGGGAGAGAGATAGAGAGTTAGAAACCTCGATCAGCTGCCTCCTGCACACTCCCTGATGAAGATGTGCCCAAAATCAAGGTACATGCCCTTGACTGGAATTGAAACTGGGACCCTTCAGTCCGCAGGCTGACGCTCTATTCACTGAGCCAAACCAGTTAGGGCTTAATAATAACTCTTGAAAATCCCTCAAGACTTCCAATTGTGCAGCCTAAAAAAATATTAATAGTTTTCTCCCACTTTCTAAGTTCTTCTAGCTGGGCTAATAATAAAATTAGCAGAAGAAAATCAAAGTTTAATATATGTGCATGGGAAAATCACATAGACATGATATGCCCACGAATATTCCCAAGACAGTGAGGCTCCACTGGGTATGACATTTTGACAAAGGAGGAAAAGGAGGAAATGAAGTATAGGATTTCACCAGTGAGAATGGGTAATTTATAGGCAGCTGAAGAAGAGCAGGACACACCTGGCAGGAGAATCCTCCTGAGTGACTCTGAAACAATGGGGTCCTTAGCCAGCAGGTACCACCTTGAAGCCCTCTAGTTTACATACTTAATTAAAGCTATGAGGTAGGTTTCTCTGAATCTCTTGAACAAGAAAGAAGGAAGGGCCCAAGATTCTTTCTGAGTCTTGTTTCCTAATAAACAGCCCAAAATCAATATCTTAAAAAAGCAGTTTTAAGGTGGTAAAATTATGGTCCCTTTATTACTTTGTAATTAGTTAGTTATTAATAATAGGAAAGGGGCAAAAGGGATATCAGACATTATAGGCATGTCATTTGGGCAGTTTCACCTGGAAGCTGCAATTTTATACTTCCCACGGAACCACTGGCCCATTCCACACACAGCACTGGGGGAAGGAGTCCAACAAAGGGAAGATGGGTGCATGTGCAATAAAGTTGGAGTGACACAGGGAGGGTGCCTGTCAGTCAAATTTGGGAGCAGAGATAGTTGGCTGGAGGGGGGCAGGGCCATTGCAAACCTGTGAGAACTTGGAAGTACATAATCTCCTGAACAAAGAGGTTCTCCTCACTCTTGGCTCACTCTTGGCTCTCTGGTTCCTTTGGGGTGGCTCCAGGCCAAGTTCCCTACATTGCTGCATGGCCATGGCCATGAGAACTCCACATGGCCTACGGACTGCAGCGGGGAACACAAGCTAAGCCAGCCTGATGCTGTAATAGAGGTACAGACCTGGGAAGGAAACTCTGGACACTAGCTCTTATTCTAACTCTGCTTGAAGCTGACACTACACTTCTTCTTTGTGGGACAAGGGGGATGTGGGACCTTGGAAACTCGGGGATGTAAATCCGCAGAAATATAGCTTCTTACAATATCTCATCCTCCCATGAGACCCCAGAAATTCTTATTCCAGCCACACCCAGAATCCCACTTCCACTGATAACACCTTCACCAGAAAGCTAATGCATTCTTGTTAATGACTGACTGAAGAAGTATTGTTAAAAAAAAATAAACTGAGGCATACTAAAAATGTTAACAGTTTCTCTGAACAAAAGTCGATTAACATCTGACAGCATCCAATCTGGCAGACAGAAAAGAGTTCTGAGGAGCTGTAGAATATGAAAGATTTTCCTAAGGCAGAGGGAGCAGGAACATAGTTTTCTTACACAAACAAAAAAAAAGTGGGGGGGACTGGATATGCAAGATTACTTTCTTTGGAGGGATGGCAGATGTCTAGTAGCCAGGTTACCTAAGTAGTGCTGATTCGAAATTCCTGGTTAACTGTTTTAAGGTTCTGTTTCTGGGAGAGCAGAAACTGTAATTATGTCTCAGCTTGGTGATATGGGGCTGAGTATTGTAACTGAGCCAATTTAGCAGAGACAGGGTTGAATCATATATGAGCGTTTATGCCAATACTGCCGGCAATATGGGAGAGCAGTAGGTCATCCACAAACATTGCTCTGCCACCCACCATAAGTCAACTGCTTATATTTGGTAGAAGAACAAAGATTACAGTAAGAGGAAGTAGGCAAAAGGGATAAAAATGGGATGTGAAATGGACAGTTTATAGATAATGCAGGCTGGGGATTTACAAAGACCTGCAGGTATGCAAAGGGCTGGGGGATTTGAAAGCGCTGCGCCTATGATTTCTGCAGGAAGGTTGTTAATCTCTCCATGATAATAGGCAGCTCCTGGATGTAGAAGATTGGCTGCATTTCATGGTGAGCTCCCAGGTCCCAATGCGACTCCCAGCCAGGTTAGAATGTGCAAAACAATCACAGTTAACAGAGCATGATTATTTCTTATAATAGCTGGTCCCCAATATTCTGTTTCTGCCCCTGACAGTATCAGTGGCTCCACTTAGGACCTGTTGTCTCGAATTTAACAGGATGAAGCACTTTTTATTACCCAAGTGATAAATATTTACTGTTTCCAGAATTTATTTTTAAAATTATCAATTATATGACATGGGATAATGTACTTTTCTTTTTGAAACTTCCCTGCAGGTGACCTCTCCCAAAAATGGAAGATTAGGCTCAGGTTGTTTAAAAGAAGTGGGGAAGGGGTGGGGCAGGAGTGGGACATAGAAAGGAGTAAGGAAAGGAAATGACAGGAAGGGCTGGAGAAGGACTAGAAGCTTTAAGGACATATGAGCCAAGCCACCATTTGCCTCAGACCAGTGTAGGGCCCTCACGTTAAGATGTAGTTAGCACTGCATCACAGAGAGGGTGGTGGAGGCCAGAGGAGAATGGAAAATACAATTTGAAACTATTACTGAACCCAGGTTTGGCTGCCTGCCTCTTGAAAGCTAACACTCGAGAAATAGGGTCTACTGAAAGGAAACCAGCTTACTTCAGGAGCTGGAAGCTTGAGAAGATAGTGGACTCTCACCACAAAGACCATCTTAACATCTCAGTACAGGCAGGGGTTTTAGGATAGGGGAAGGGGAAGGCAGAAGGTGGGAAACCAGAAGGGCTTATGGGCTCTCATTAAAGGTACTACATTGGAGTCTGCACAGACTGCTCCGATAACCATCTCAAAGCTGGTCAAGTGATGATTTGTTTTTCCTCATAATCTGTTTTTTCCTGGAAGGTGAGCAAATCTCCTAGAACAAAAATGCCGGCAGGCTGGAACCCGCATCCTTTGATATTAACTCCTAGAATCCTTTAAGCATACAGGCTATTCGTCAGTAACTACATGAGAATTTACAAGTCATCATTTACAGAAACAATATTAAAAGAATGATTGCGTGGGTTACAAAACAAAATATCTTAACTATTATACAAAGAACAGGAACTTAGGTGGCCTGCAAAATCTTGTTCATCTCTACAACATTGCCATCATGTGGCTGTAGAAGAACATTGTAGCTTGGACATCCAAAATGATAGGTTGATGATTTCAGAGAGGACAGAGAGAGAGAAACATCAATGATGAGAGAGAATCATTGATTGGCTGCCTCCTGCATGCCCCCCACTGGGGATTGAGCCCAACTCTGGTATGTGCCCTGACTGGGAATCAAACTTTGATAACCTGGTTCATAGATCTAAGCTCAACCACTGACCCACACCAGCCTGACAATAGAGACTTTAACTTCCTTCCTGAATCAATCTGACAAGCCAGACAAAATATATAAAAAGAGTTTTTAAGGCACTAGATATTAGATAAGGGAAGTCAAGGATTCTTTTTTAAAAAAATAGTATGAGCCGAAGCCGGTTTGGCTCAGTGGTAGAGCGTCGGACTGCGGACTGAAAGGTCCCAGGTTCGATTCCGGGCAAGGGCATGTACATTGGTTGTGGGCACATCCCCGGTAGGGGGTGTGCAAGAGGCAGCTGGTCGATGTTTCTCTCTCATTGACGTTTCTAGCTCTCTATCTCTCTCCCTTCCTCTCTGTAAAAAATCAATAAAATATATTTTTTTAAAAAAATAGTATGAAATGCTAAGCCTCAGCCAGGTAACTCAGTTGCTTATAGCAACATCCCAATACATCAATACTGTGAGTTCAATCTCTGGTCAGGGCACATACAAGAAGCAACCAATGAAAGCATAAGTAAATGGAACAACAAATTGATGTTTCTTTCTCCTCTTTCTCTCTTTCTCTTTCCCCCTTCTCTCTCTTTCTAAAATAATAAATAAATAAATGAAAAATAGTATGAAATGCTATATTTCTCTTTTGAATAAAAAATAATTTCTTTATACATTTGAATGATATAAATTTTGTTACTTGCTAATCTGAATTTAAAAGTTATTTTTTACAAAAAAGTTATTTTTTTCACTGCCACAAACCAGTGGAACTACAATGCCATCTACAAAATTAGCAATAATTTCCAAATATCTAATTAATATTCAAATGTTTGCAGTTTTTCAAACTACCTTTCATAGTTTCTTTTTTAAGTCAGGACCTAATCAACATTCATGTATTCTATTTATTAGTCATGTGTTTTTAGTCTCATTTCTCCTACCTTTTTTTTTCTTCCCCCCATAGCATTGACTTTATGAAAAAACCAAGCCAGCCTATAGCATTGTTATCCAATGAAGTGGAGGGCCTTTTCCCCCACTGGGTGCTGGGGGTAGAGTCCTTACAATATCTTAAGAAAAAGAATTTTCTGAGACTCACATGAGAGAATGAGTGATTTTTATTTGCGTGGAGCTGGGTTTCCAAAGTCCCATCTCTTAGTCCAGTCATAGAATAAGTGTAGCTGGGGTTTCAGTAGAGCCAGAAGCAAAACCAGTGTTCAGTGTTTCTTTCCCATGTTAGAGCCTGGTCCAGTTCAGTATCAGGCTAGTTGCAGTCCATTAGTCCACTGTGTGTGGGGTCCACATGGCCATGTGCCATGTGGGCAAACACAAGGGGAGCCCCACAAACCCAGAGTCACACAAGTCCCAAGAGCAGTAAGAGCACAAGAGAGTGAACTCCTTTGTTCAGGAGATTAAATATTCCAAATTTCATACCCTTGTAGTAGCCAAGCCCATTCTGGAGTGTTCTCAAGTGTGCCTGACAGTAAGCACCTTCCCTATATCACCCCAACTTACTGGGCATGTATCTAACTCCCTTTTGTTGGACCCCTAGGGAGTATAAAGTTGTA
Source organism: Pipistrellus kuhlii (assembly GCF_014108245.1). Lineage (NCBI taxonomy): Eukaryota > Metazoa > Chordata > Mammalia > Chiroptera > Vespertilionidae > Pipistrellus > Pipistrellus kuhlii. The sequence continues at coordinate 18,363,795 of NW_023425405.1, forward strand.
GCTTCCTGGTGAAGTTGCCCAAATGACATACCTATAATATCTGACCTTGCCTTAGTTCCTTTCTTGTTATTTTGTTATTGTTGTTGTTGTTAATTTTCACTGGAGGATATTTTTTCCATTGACTTTAGAGAGAGTGGAAGGGAAGAGGGAGAGAGGAAAGAGAAACACCGATGTGAAAAAGCCACATTAATTGGCTGACCCCTGCATGTGCCTCAACCAGGGCAGAGAACCTGCAACTCAAGTATGTGCCCTTGACCAAAATAGAAACACAACCCTTTAGGTTCATAGGCTGACACTCTAACCACTAACCAGGATCCTTTTCTGTTATTAATAACTAGTTCATTACAACAGTATCAGAATCACCCATCCATCCCCCATGGTACTTTAACAACCTGTAAACTGGAAGGTGGGTCAAAAGATTTGGTTAGATTCAAGTTAAACATATTGGACCAGAGAGCCCAAAAAAAGTGATGACTGCCAGACTAGTATGGCTCAATGGTCGAACATCATCCCATGAACTAAGAGGTCATGATTCTATTCCTGATCAGTGTACATATCTTGGTTGCAGGCTTGATCCTCAGCAAAAGGCAGCCAAACAATGGAGGTATAGAATAAGTGGGAGGTCCCCGGCGCCCCTTCCCTGAGACAGTTGGTCAATGACTATCTCTCACCATTGATATTTCTATCTCTCCCTCTCTCTTCCTCTCTAGGAAATAAATAAAAACATATTTAAAAAAAAAAAAAAAAAAAAAAAAAAAAAAAAAGAAAGGAAACACTAGACAGAATTAAAAGTAGACTGGATGAAGTCCATGATCAAATCAGTGATTTGAAAGACAAGGTAGAAATAAATGCCCAATTAGAGCAACAAATAGGAAAAAAAAAAAAGAATTAAAAAACAGATCAGTTTATGAGGACGTTGGAACAACAGAAAATGTAATAAGTTTCATTTTATAGGGATACCAGAAGGAGAATAATGTGAAAAAGTAATAGAGAACCTGTTTGAAGAAATAATGACAGAAAACTTCCCCAACCTGGTGAAGGAAAAAATCACACAAGTTTAGGAAGTCCAGATAGTCACAATCAAGATGAACCCAAAGAAGCCCACACCTAGACACATCATAATTAAAATGGCAAACATTAAAGACAAAGAAAGAATCTTAAAGACTGCAAGAGAGAGACAGAAAGTTACCTACAAGGGAGTTCCCATCAGATTGTCAGATGATTTTTCAATAGAAACAATTCAGGCCAGAAGGAAGTAGTACGAAGTATTCAAAGTAATGAAAAGCAAGAGCCTAAATCCAAGATTACTCTACCCAGCAAGGCTATCATTTAAAATTGAAGGTGAGGATAAGGCTCCATAGCTCATGGGTTAGAGCACTGGTCTTGTAAAATTGAAGGTGAAATAAAGAGCTTCCCAAACCCCCTGCCTCACCCACAAAAGGCTAAAGGAGTACATTATTACCACCACCCGACATTGCAAGGAATGTTAAAGGGACTACTTTAAAAAGAAGAAAACAAGAGTGAGAGGAACATAGGCAAAGGAAAATTAAAATGGCAATAAATAAGTATCTATCAATAACAACCTTAAATGTAAATGGACTAAATGCTCCAATCAGAAGACAGAGGATAGCTGAATGGATAAAAAAGAAAATGACCCATGTATATGCTGTCTACAAGAGACACACTTCAAACAAAAGATTCATAAGATTGAAAGTGAAGGATAGAAAAAAATATTCCATCCAAATGGAAGTGAAGAAAAAAAGCGAGGGTAGCAAGCCATATCTGACAAAATAGATTTCAAAACATAGGCCATAAAAGAGACAAAGAAAGTCACTACATAACACTAAAGGGATAAATAAAACAAGAAAATATAACCCTTGTAAACATGTACACACCCAATACAGGAGCACCCAGATACAAGATATCCCCCCAAAAAATATATACACATTTTAACAGCTGATAGCTCAATTTGAAAATGAAATGAAATGTATTTGAATAAAAACTGCCTTTATAATTATTCAATATGTGTATATACATTTTTGAGGGAACAGCCTATATATAAAAAGAACTATTGATGGATTTTAAGGGAGAGATTGAGAGGAATGTAGTCATAGAAGGGGACTTCAACACACAACTGAAATCACTGGATAGATTGTCCAAAGAAATCAACAATGAAATAGCGACCTTAAATGACACACTAGTTAGGATAATATTATAGAACATTTCATCCCAAAGCAGCAAAATATACATTCTTCTCAAGTGCACATGGTTCATTTTCAAAGACAGACCACATGTTAGTACACAAAACAAGTCTATACCAGTTCAAAAAGACTGATATCATACCAAGCACTTCTCAGATCGCAATGGCATGAAACTAGCTATCAACTACAATTTAACAAACACTCAAATGCATGGAGGCTAAATAGCATGTTATTAAAGAATGAATGGGTTACCAATGAGATCAGAAAGAAATTTTTAAAAAAATTCCTGAAAACAAACAAAAATGAACACACAACAATCCAAAATCTACAGGACACAGTGAAGGCTTGAGAGGGAAGTTCATAGCATTACAAGCCTAGTTCAAGAAACAAGAAAAAGCTCAAATACATAATCTAACACTACAACTAAAAGATTTAGAAAAAGCCTAGCCAGTGAGGCTCAGTTATTGAGTGTCAACCCATGAACCAAGAGGTCACCAGTTCAATTCTTAATCAGGGCACATGCCTCGGTTGTGGGGTCAAACAACAGTAGGGATCATGCAGGAGACAGAAAATCGATGATGTGTCTTTCTTATCGATGTTTTTATCTCTCTATTCCTCTCCTATCTCTCTAAAAATAAAAAATAAACATATTAAAATTAAAAAAGAAAGAGCACAGTAAGAAAAGCCTTGAGGAAGGAAGGAAAGAAGGAAGGAAGGAAGGAAGGAAGGAAGGAAGGAAGGAAGGAAGGAAGGAAGGGAGGGAGGGAGGGAGGGAGGGAGGGAGGGAGGGAGGGAGGGAGGGAGGGAGGGAGGGAGGGAAGGAGGCAAGTGCAAACATAAATGACATGGATACTAAAAAAAAATGCAAAAGATCACTCTGAAATGGGTTTGGCTCAGTGGATAGAGCATCAGCCTGCAGACTGAAAGGTCCCATGTTTGATTCCGGTCAAGGACACATACATTGGTTGCAGGCACATTCTCAGTGGGAGGTGTGCAGGAGGCAGATGATCGATGTTTCTATCTCTCTGTCCCTCTCACTTCCTCTCTATAAAAATGAAAATAAAAACAACGAGGGGATACCATGACAAACCTCTCGAATGACTAGAGTAAAAAAATGGAAAAAACAGCAAGTTGTGTCAAGGATGGGGAACAACTGTAACTCACTTGCATTATTAGTGGGGATGCAAAATGTTACAACCATTGAGAAAAGCAGTTTGACAGCTTCCTACATAGTCAAACACACATAATTCAACCATATCACTGCTGGAGAAATAAAAACTAATCTTCATACAAACACCTGTATGCAAATGTTTGCAGCAGTTCTAGTCACAATCACCAAAAATTGAAAACAAACTAAATGTCCTTCAAATAGACAAACTGTGGCCGAAACCAGTTTGGCTCAGTGAATAGAGCATCGATCTGCGGACTGAAGGGTCCCAGGTTCGATTCCGGTCAAGGGCATGTACATTGGTTGCGGGCACATCCCCAGTGGGGGTTGTGCAGGGGGCAGCTGGTCGATGTTTCTCTCTCATCGATGTTTCTAGCTCTCTGCCCCTCTCCCTCTCTGTGGAAAATCAATAATATATATATATTTTTAAAAAACACACACAAATAGACAAACTGTGGTACAAATATATAATGGAACTAGAGACTCAGTGCAGGAAATTCATGCACTGGTAGGGTCCCTAGCAGCTGCCAGCTGGGTACTTCCTCTCTTTCCCCGGCCACCTACAGTACTGCCACTGCTGCCAGCCAGAGCCTCCTCCCTGCCTCAGTCACCTGTTGCTGCCACTGCCACTGGCTGGGACCTCCCTCCCTCCCTTCCCCTGGCTGGCCCAGCCCCCTGGTTGAACTCCCAGATAAACTCCCAGTTGAGGGGACAATTTTCACATTACGCTTTTGTTATACAGGACACTATGCAGCAATAAAAACTAAATAAGTTATTGATACAAGTCACAACCTGATTGGATCTCAAACAGATTATGCTAACTGAAAGAAGGCAATTTCAAATATATTAAAAAAAAAAAAAAAAAAAAAAAAAAGCCGGGACCGGTTTGGCTCAATGGATAGAGCATCGGCTTGGGGACTGAAGGGTCCCGGGTTCGATTCCGGTCAAGGGCATGTACCTTGGTTGCGGGCACAACCCAAGTAGGGGGTATGCAAGAGGCAGCTGGTCGATGTTTCTCTCTCATCGACGTTTCTAGCTCTCTATCTCTCTCCCTTCCTCTCTGTAAAAATCAATAAAATATATTTTTTTTAAAAAAGAAAGAAAAGTAAAAAAGCACATATGAAGACAGCTGTCTTTAAAAAACAAACAAACAACAACAACAAAAATACATTAGGAATGAACAAAAGGTAGTGACTTCCAGGGGGTGCAGGTGGTGGAGGAGGTGATTATAAAGAAATAGCATAAAGGCATTCTCTGGGTTATAGAATGTTTCGGTATCCTACATGTGATGGTTAGTTTTATAAATCTGTACATGCACTAAAATTCATAGAACTAGACAGTCAATAATAAAGAGATATGCTAGCCAAAATCTTAGCATACAAAGGTGGCAATGAGTGATGGACTGATTGACAACTGATGTTGTGGACCATTACTGTCCATATTTGACATTAGCAAGAATGTGATTTGGAGTATTTTTTGCCTCAATAGTCTTTTTTGAAATTACTGAGTTTATGGCCTGTGATTTTTTAAGTTCATATTTAAATCAATTTGTGTTTTAAAATGATCTTGGATCAGAGAATGGGACCTTTCTGCTTTCTTTACTAAAATTCATCTGGGTACTTCTTATTTTATTGATCTCAAGCACATGAAATTACTGAGTTTATGGCCTGTGATTTTTTTAAGTTCATATTTGAGCACTTTTAGTTCAGTCAGTGGGCACAATAATTTCCACTTGGGGCAATGTTGAATATGGACAGTAATGGTGTGATATTAGCAAGAATGAATTTCCTAGAGATAGAGCAAGTCAATTTTAGACAAACTTCAGGACACTTTCATCACCATGGACTGTGGACAGTCCTTTAAAAAAAGATTAAAATAAATAACCATTGTTTCCTTAATTACTACTTCTTTCCTTTTCATTAGCAACATCCAGAATCTTCTCAGGAGGGATTAACCCCAATTCCACATGTAGAAATGGCTTCCACTAATATTCTCTTAAAACAATCAAATCAGTCTTTTATTTCCTTTGACCACTATGATTGATTTAGCAATGGATGGTTCAACCAAAAAAGACTATTGAGGCAAAAAATACTCCATTCCTGGGTTATGGTTGAGCTATGGAGGAAGTAAGCTCTCTGTTTTAGTGGGCTTTAAGCTGGAGCTGATCACTTCAAGGATGATTACTGTCTTTCAATGATGAGAGGAGAGCCAGCTGAGAAAGCCAGGAGGCAGAGGGTGTGAAAACTGTTTCCTGGCTTTTCCTTTGTTCCTCTGGCCCAATGTTTCCAAGTTCACCTAGGTGGTAGCAATCCGACCCCTGCCCAGTCCTGCTGCATCAGAATCTCCAGGGAAGTTCTGGGAAAGGAACTACTCTAGTCTCACATTAAGCTAGTCCAGTGGTTGGCAAACTGCGGCTCGTGAGCCACATGCAGCTCTTTAGCCCCTTGAGTGTGGCTCTTCCACAAAATACCACATGTGGGCACCCACGTACGGTGTGATTGAAGGAGTACCCTAATTAAGTTAATAACAATGTACTTATCTATATTGTTTAAGTTTGAAAAATTTGGCTCTCAAAAGAAATTTCAATCATTGTACTGTTGATATTTGGCTCTGTTGACTAATGAGTTTGCCTACCATTGAGCTAAGTCCTAATGGAGATGTTTTCAGGAATATGAACCAATAAATTTCCTTCATATTCTAAGAGAATTTGAGATAGACCTCAAATTCAAAAGCATCCTAACTGATAGAACCCCACTCAATTCTTTTCCTTTTTTTTATTTTTTTGTTGTTCAATCTTTTCTTTGCAGTGGAGTAAGCATGGACTCTCAATTGAGTTATTCTTATGTCTCTATTAAAGTTCAAAGAACAATTTCAGTATTTCCATAACAACCTAGAAGAAAACAGGTAGAGAAATAGATCTGTCAATCTCTCTTCCCTCCCACTGCTCCTCCCCCTGGCCCTCCTTTCTTTGATTAAACAGGCCCTAGGACACCTGTTCAAAAGTGTTGTGAACCACTCACTCCTAGAAATCTGAAGTCCTTGGCTCTCCAAGATGGACCTCTCTGTAGTAGATCATCGGATACCTCTAAGTGATGGAAACAGCATTCCTATCATTGGACTTGGTACCTACCCAAACCCTAAATTGGTAAATTTATCTTTCTTTCTGTATTGTTATGTTGGTTTGTTTTTTTTAATAAGAAACTTTTCTAAAGTATAATCTGTAATTCATTTTGAATAGATCTCATTGATTCACTTTTTGTAATAATGAAAGCAACCTCGAAGGGCTATTGTTTGGCTGAATGAGTATTGAGCCAAACATTAAACTAAATCAATTTGTGTTTTAAAATGATCTTAGATCAGAGAATGGGACCTTTCTGCTTTCTTTACTAAAATTCAGCTGGGTACTTCTTATTTTATTGATCTCAAGCACATGAAATTACTGAGTTTATGGCCTGTGATTTTTTAAGTTCATATTTGAGTACTTTTAGTTCAGTCTAAAATGCATCTCTGTAGCAATATGTTTACAAATACATCTCCTAGGGCAAAGGAAACTATGGAGGAAATAAACAAATAAGACTATATCAAAATAAGCTTCTGCACAACAAAAGTAACCATTAACAAAATGAAAAGGGAGCCCACAGTATGAGAGAACATTCTCACCAACACTTGCTGATTTTTTAAATTTATTCAACTCTGGTTTTAATTTGCACTTCCTTTAAACTCTACATCAGATTAATTTTTCGTTATTTTTATTAGACATTTGGAGATCTTTTGCAAAGTGGCTGTGTCTTCCATGCATGTTTCTTTATTGGATTCCTCTTCTCTTATTTCTATAACAGATTTTTTTAATATCTGCATATGAGTTCTTTGTCAGTTATATGTAGGTGAAAATATCTCTTCCACTTACCTTTTCACTCTTTTAATTGTATCTTCTGATGAACAGAGATTCCCAATTTTAATGTGCTCACATTTAGTGCCCTTTAATTTACCATTAGTACTTTCTGTGGCTTGTTTAAGCGATCCTTCTCTACCCAAGTATTAAATTGGGAAATCTAGGAACAGCCTCTGAGAAGGAAATTCGCTCTCAGGGACCATACCTGTGAGGGTGTGTGCAGTGGGGACAGTTGCTCAGCAATGCCTCAGGGAGTACAAGAATGGGAATGGTACCACAGAGTTGTGCTGAGTTCAGGTAAGAGCATCAGGCCTTTATACCCTGTGTCATCCACAGAGGAAACCAGATGTGAGTAATGAGCAGCCAACACTTCTGACGACTGGGGACATGCGGTTCATTATAATATGTTCTATGTTCTATCCCTGCTATCAATTGCACCTACTGTTTTTATATGCTAAGTTCACCTCTGGGAACAGCTCTTCTAGAATTCTGATTTGTCTGTTTCCTGGGAAAATTTTAAGAGGTAGGTTAGTAGGATGAATACAGCCCTTGCCACTAACGCTGTCTTCAATTGTAACTTCTACTTATTGTCTTCCTCCCAGAATACCCATTCTAAGTTTCCTGTACCCTTAGCCAATATCTCTGCTAGTCTGGGTGACTTATCTAGTATTATAATCCTCATCCCTGAGTTGTCTGAATCCCTAGTCAACTACCCTCTCAAGTCAGGGAAGGTAGGGGAGGGTGAGGGTAAGGGGGAGAAATCAACCAAAGGACTTATATGCATGAATATAAGCCTAACCAATGGACACAGACAACGGGGGAGGGGGATGTTTGGGGGGGGAAAGTGAGGACATGAGCGGGGGAATGAGGGAGGGTGATGGGGGAATAAGGACACATATGTAATCCCTTAATCAATAAAGAAAAAAAAGAAAGTTCATCCTTAAAGACTTGCTCATTTCTCAAGTGGAGGAAGGGTGCTATTGGCCATTTTAGGAAACAGAACTCTATATTTTATTGAGATTGTTCTTAATTGTGAAATAAAATCTTTGCACTTTAAATTCTCCTATCATATCACTTATTTCAGTCTCCATAATAGTATTCTATTTTATCTTTCTGATTTTATTTTCTAAAATTTATTTTCTTAACAAAGCTGTTAGAATTTATATAGAATTCTCTAATGCTACATTTTAAAATTATAATGTTGATTATGTGCACATATCCAATTGGTTTATCCAGATTGGTTAGAGTTAGTAATCAATTAATAATTTAGTAATTATAGCTTACCCCATTGCTGCTTCTGCCATGTAAGGGTGAATATTGTTTTAAATATGTTTTTATTGAATTTAGAGAGAGAGGAAGAGAGAGGGAGAGAGGAACATAGATCAGTTGCCTCCAGGATGCACCCATGTCCTGGGTATGTGCCCTGACTGGGAATTGAACCAGTTTCTTTTGGTGCATGGGATGATACTCAAGCAACCGAGCCACTACAACCAGTGCAGGGAGAATATTTTATTTTAATTTTTATTGTCTAAAGTTTTATTTACGTCTCCTTTTTCCCCAATTGAACATGGGCAGTGAAAGTGGTCATCCCTGTCTTGTTCCTGTCTTAAGGGAAAATGGTTTTAGTTTTTTGCTATAAGGTTTTTATTATCTTGAGGTATGATCCCTCTATTCCCACTTTACTGAGAGTTTGTTTTTTTAAAAATATATATTTTATCGATTTTACACAGAAAGGAATTGAGAGGGACAGAGAGTTAGAAATGTCGATGAGAGAGAAACACCGACCAGCTGCCTCCCGCAGGGGGATGTGCCCGCAACCAAGGTACATGCCCTTGACCGGAATCGAACCCAGGACCTTTCAGTCCACAGGCCGACGCTCTATCCACTGAGCCAAACCAGTCCCGGCTACTGAGAGTTTTTATTAGAAAAGGATATAGGATTTTGTCAAATGCCTTTTCTGCATCAATTGTTATGATTATGTGATTGTTATCTTTTAATTTGTTTATGTGACATGTTTATTGATTTGTGGATATTGTACCAGCTTTGCATCCCTGGCATAAATCTCAATTGGTCATGGTGTGTGATCTTTCTAATGTAATGCTGGATCCAGTTTGTTAAAATTTTGTTGAGGATTTTAGCATCTGTGTTCATCAGGGACATTGGCCTGTAATTCTCTTTCTTTGTAGTGTCTTTATATGGTTTTGGGATTAGGGTAATACTGGCTTCATAGAAAGAGCTTGGAATTCTGCCTTCCTCTTGAAATTTTTGGAATAGTCTGGGAGGGATAGGTTTTAATTCTTCTATGAATATATGGTAAAACTCCCCCTGTGAAGCCATCCAGTTAAGAGCTTTCGTTTGCTGGAAGTATTTTTTATTACTGTTTCAATTTCATCAGTAGTTATCAGCCTATTCAGGTTTTTTTATTCTTCCTGATTGAGTTTTGGAAGCTTGTATTTTTCTAGGAATATATCCTTTTCATCGAAGTTGTCCAGTTTGTTGGAGTAGAGTTGTTCCTAGTTCTTTACAAATCTTTTGTATGTCTGTAGAGTCGGTTATTACTTCTCCTCTTTTATTTCTGATTTTGTTTATATCAGTCCTCTCTGTTTCTTGGTGAGCCTGGCTAGAGGTTCATCAATCTTGTTTGTCCTTTCAAAGAACGAGCTCTTGGTTTCATTGATCTTTGGTCTCTATGTTGTTTATTTCTGCTTTGAATTTCATTATTTTCTTTCTCTAGTTACTCTAGGATTTTCTTGTTGCTCTCTTTAAGTTGCAAGGTTAGATAATTTGTTACCCTATCTATCTATCTATCTATCTATCTATCTATCTATTAAGTAGGCCTGTAGAGCTATGAACTTTCCTGTCAGGACTGCTTTCACTGTGTCCCATTGATTTTGGATTGTTGTGTTTTCATTGTAATTTGTTTCCAGGATGCTTTTTTATTTCTTCTTTGATTTCTTTGGTAATCCAATCATTGTTTAAAAGCATGCTATTTAGCCTCTAAGTTAGGGGTGTCGAACTCAATCAGAGAAGGGGCCAAAATCTAAAATCCAACCTAAATTGCGGGCCGAATGGTTTACTGAACAGTCATAAACTGTCATTGTGATGGAAACGCAGCGGAGTGCAGTGATGACAGCGCGGTGCGGGCCACATTGCAAGGCCTGGCGGGACGGATTTGGCCTGCGGGCCTTGTGTTTGACACATGTGCTCTAAGTGTTTGATTTTCCCCCCCATCGTTTTTATTGTACTTGATGTCTAATTGTATGCCACTGTGATCTGAGAAGATGCTTGGTATGGTTTCTATCATCTTGAATTTGGAAAGACCTTTCCTGTGTCCTAATATGTCGTCTATCTTTGAAAAGGTCCCATGTTCACTGGAGAAGAATGTATATTCTCGCTTTGGGGTGAAATGTTCTGAAAGATATCAATTAAGTCCATCTGATCTAGTGAATCATTTAGGATTGCTGTTTCTTTGCGCCCTTGGTTGATATGAGCACACTCAGTGGCAGCTCTCAGAGGCAACTTAGAGCCGCCCCCTCAGAGGGGCCCACTTGCTGAAACCATGAGACTGGTGTCTGTGGGCAGGCAGGAAGGGAGGGGGAAGTCCCAGTTTCTGTTGTCGGGGCTGTGTTCCCTTGTTTCAATATGAGCGCACCCAGAGGGAGCTCACAGAGGTACCCGGGAGCCAGGTAGCGGGCTTAGGAGGCCCGCAAGCTGGAAACGCGCAACTTTGGTGTCGGAGGTCAGCAGCCAGGGAAGGGGAATTTCCACTTACTGTGCAGGATCCGTGCACCCTTGGAGATGGACATCCTAGGGTCTGCAGGTCTACAGGTCCGCAGGCAGGACAGCAGGACTTTGGCTGGTGTGGCTGCAGGGTCATGGATAGTATCCAAAGCCAGTGTTGCATGGTGATGCTGATGTTTTGGAAAGCTTGTATTTCCAAATACAAGCCACTCTCCTCTTCAAGATGGCCTGGGCTCCGCAGGCTGGAGCGTGTCTGCAGCAGTGGTAGGGGCTCCCTACCCAGGCGAACCTGGTCTGCAAGCTCTGATACTCCTGCTAGATTTAACTGTCCCTCACTGACTCACACACACACACACACACACACACACACACACACACACACACACTATATATCCACATACTCCCTTTTCACCCCCTCACTCACTCATACCCTCTCCCTCACCTCAGTCCTGCCAGCCACCGTCTTCTGTTCCTATTGTTTTTTGTCTTACTTCTTTTCTTCAGTATACTTATTTGATATTCATCCATGTTGCTGTGTATATCAATAGTTTATTCCTTTTTTAAAATATTTTATTGATTTTGTACAGAGAGGAAGGGAGAGAGATAGAGAGTTAGAAACATTGATGAGAGAGAGTCATCGATCAGCTGCCTCTTGCACACCCCCTACTGGGGATATGCCTGCAACCAAGGTACATGCCCTTGACCGGAATCGAACCCGGGACCTTTCAGTCCCCAAGCTGATGCTCTATCCATTGAGCCAAACCAGTTTCGGCAATAGTTAATTCCTTTTTACTACCTGATAGTATTCCATTCTGTGGCTATATCTCAGTTTATTCACCCAACCTTTGATTTATAACTGAGCCGTGTCAATGAATTGTGCCATCCTATAGCATGGATGCCATGAAAACTCTTGTCACTGGTAGCATTGATCAAATCACATTTCTGAAACCACAAAGCTATGGGCAGACCTGGGATGGGTGGAGTCTCACACTGAGGATGGAATACTCCCTAGAGGTCAGTTTCTCCAGCCTCTAGATACTATCTTCCAATCACAACAGCATGGAACTGGGAATTTGTCATTATCACTCTATAGCAGTGTCCTGATTAATACCTATTAAACTAAATGAAAGACTCATTCCTTTTCTGACAAACTTCAAACCCTTTATTACAGACCGTTAAAGGGAGATGTAGAGCAGCAGTGAAGCTCGCCATTGATGTTGGGTACCAGAATGAGGACGAAGTGGGGGAGGCCATCAGAGAGAAGATAGCAGAAGGAAGGGTGAAGAGAGAGGATATTTTCTACTGTGGAAAGGTGAGAGCTTCCCTTCACCCTCCATCCCCTCATATTAATGATGGACCAGATGTCACTTTTCTCTGCCCAAGAATGTTGGACTCATGAAGAGGAGTGAATTTTCAACCGCCAAATGCCTTACTCTTACCAAGATGTTAGGGACTAATAAGCCCCTTGAAGTGGGCTTTGGGCAAAGCTCTTTCTTCATACTTGGGCACAGGTTTAAAACAATATGCAAAGAACCAAGTCTATAGAGCAAAAATTAGGGAAGTGAAGGGAAAGGAGAAAATGGTTCATATTACAGAAGCATTTGTTAAAGGTTTCTTTAAATGAGCCGCCTTCTTTTGTGCCTATTTGTTCATAAATAACTTTTTTTAATTAAATCTTTATTGTTGAAAGTATTACATATGTCCCCCATTGAGCCCTTCTAGCACATCTCCAACACCCACCCCAGGTCTTCACCATCCTATTGTCTGTGTCCATGGAAAAAAAACAAATACACACACACACACACACAAATAGAAGTTCTTTGGTTTATCTCTTCCCACCCACCCTCTGTTATTCAACAGTCTGTTCAATGCTTCTATGTCTCTGGATCTACTTTGTTCATCAGTTTATTTTGTTCATTAAATTCCACTTATGAGTGAGATCATGTGCTACTTGTCTTTCTCTGATTGACTTATTTTGCGTAGCATAATATGCTAAAAGTCCCTCCATGCTTTCTCAAAAAGTAAGAGTTCCTTTTTTCTGGTGCATAGTATCTATCTATATATATAAAAGCCTAAGCAACTGACTGATTGACCAGTAGCTATGATACGCATTGACCCCTAGGGGCAGATGCTCAACACAGGGGCTGTCCCCTGTGGTCGGTGTGCTCCCACAGTGGGAGTGCTACTCAGCTGAGCACTAGGCGCCAGACACTGGGCTCATGGATGGTGAGCACTGCTGTAGTGGCACAAGCCTCTCCCAATTGGGAGTGACTGGGTGTGAGCCCACAGCAGGCACAGCGGAGCTGGGAGGCAGGAGCAGCAGGTGGCACTGACTGCCAGTTTCAGCCTAATCCCTGGAGGCCATGCCAAGGGACCCCACCAGTGCACAAGTCCTTGCACCAGGCCTCTAATTCCATGATATAAATGTACCACAGCTTTTTTATCCACTCATCTACTAATAGACACTGGAGCTTTTTCCAGACCTTAGCTTTTATAAATTATGCTATGAGCATATGGGTGCATATATTCTTTCTGGTTAGTGTTTCAGGTTTCTTAGGATATACATTCCTAGAAGTGGAACCACTGGGTCAAGAGGCAGTTCCATATTAAATTTTTTGAGGAAACTCCATAATGTTTCCCATAATGACTGCACCAGTCTACAGTCTCACCAGCAGTGTACTAGGGTTCCCTTTTCTCCACATCCTCACCATCACGTGTCATTTGTTGATTTACTGATAATAGCCATTCTGACAAGTGTGAGGTGGTACCTCATTGTTGTTTTAATTTGGATCTTTCTGATGATCAGTGACTTTGAGCACCTTTCCATATGTCTCTTGGCCATGTGTATATCCACTTTGGAAAGTGTCTATTTAGGTCCTTTGCCCATGTTTTAATTGGGTTGTTTTTCTTCCTTTTGTTAAGTTGTATGACTTCCTTATATATTGTTTTCTGTTGTTTTTTTTAAATATATTTTTATTGATTTTCAGAAAGAAAGGGAAAGAGAGAGATAGAAACATCAATGATGAGAGAGAATCATTAGTGGGCTGCCTCCTGCATGACCCCTACTGGGGATCGAGTATGCAACCTTGGCATGTACCCTTAACTGAAATTGAACCTGGGACCCTTCAGTCTGCAGGCCAACAATTTATACACTGAGCCAAACCAGCTTGGGCTCCTTATCTATTTTGAATATTAACCCTTTGTAAGATATATCATTGCTAAATATTGTGGGCTCCCTTTTCATTTTATTGATAGTTTTAGCCAACCTCTGAGGTCCTTCCCCACCCAACCGCACCTGGGGCAGCACCAAGACTCAAAGGGTATCTGCAGAGTGAGTGGGGTTCCTCCAGCAGATGGGGGGTCCCTTGGCATGGCCTGTAGGAATCGAGCCAAAACTGGCAGTCTGACAACCCTTGAGAGGTCCCAGAGTGTAAGAGGGCACTCTGCAAAGTTGCTGTTGCTTGGCAGCTCCTGTGTTGAGCATCTGCCCCCTGGTGGTCATTGTGTGTCATAGCTACTGGTTGGACAGTCAAACAATCGCATACATATATATTTTTGTCTTTTATCATAGAGCACTAATTCTTTATTGAGCTATAATTCACGTACCAAAAGTTCACCATTTTGAATAAGTAATTATTTGGATATTCACAAAAATTGCATGACCATAACCACTACCTAATTTCAGAATATTTTCATTACTCTAAAAAAAATAATAATAAACAAACAAAACAAAAAACATCCCATGCCCACTAGCAATCACTTCTATTTATCCCTTTCCTCAAGTCAATTGTGAACATTATCTACTTTCTGTCTCTATCATTTTCCTATTTTGGACATTTCATACAAATGGAATCATACAATAAGTGGCCTTTTTAGTCTAGCTTCTTTCATTTATTGTAGTATAATATTTTTAGGTCCATCCAAGTTGTAACATGTATCTTTTCATGGCCAAATAGTATCCCATTGTACGGATATACTACCCTTTGTTTAGATCACTACCTTGTGAGCAATTTAAACTTCCAGTGTTATATACAACTATCCATTGAAGAGCATTCAGAAAGATAAAGCATCACAATTAAAATGAAAGCCCATGGGAATAAAGAATGTATATATACAGGCAGCTTTGAAAGAATATAGCTGTAGAACTTTAGAGAACTTATAATACAATACTCCTGAGGAACCTAAAGAAAAAAAGATACTGCTGATTTCACCCCCTCCCCAGATCTCCCTTCCTCCCAGCTCCCCACTCAGTCTCTTTCCAAGTTCCCTGGGGATTTTCAATTCCCCAAATCACCAGCCACTTATGGGTTATGACTCCGAGGGGGCCACCTGGAACCACTGTCCTATATATCAACCTGAAGCTTTTCACTTTATTATAGCTTTACAATTCTGCTGCCTAAAGATTTTATTGTTACAGTCTCTCGGTAGGGTAAAACTTTAAACCTTAAGGGGGTGCTCTCCAAATATTTCCACTTGAATTCGTATTCTGAGGATCTACACCAAAGCAGCCTGCCCAAAGCCAGAAAGACTTCTGAAAACTTTGACTTAAGATTTTTTAAACTTCTACATTATCTCCATAATTTATCCTTGCTTGTTTCATGCAAGAATGAGGTTTTTAATAACCACCAAGAAAAATGAACCCCAACATTTTCTTCGGGTAAACATTTAAACCTGCTGCAATATCTATCATGTTGGAAAGAGCACACTGAATTAAATCAACTATTTCATTAAGTTAGTATGAATTAACATTTACAAAATACTTAAACAGTACCTATTATTAAGCTAGTACTATATGTTTTTTAATTAAAAAATATATATATATATATATATATATATACACACAAAACACAGAATTTTCACCTGCATGGGGTGGCAGCAATAACACCAATGGGGCCTACAGTAACAATAAAAAACATTTTCTCACTATGCTCTCCACTTGAAGTTTTCTCTTGTCTGAGCTTTCAAGGCTAAACAAAATAAAATTATTGCCTGACATAATAAAAAAAAAAAAGATAAAGATCACATGTTACTAATTTTGCTTAACCTTACTTGTGACAAAAAGGGTATAACTTTTTCCCCCACAGAAATACTTCAGCAAATTTGATGCTTCAAGAAGATGTACTAATTTATCCTGAGATGCTTACTAACCTTCAGCAACCTATACTATACAGACTTTAAAGGAACACATGCTTCTACTTGACAATTCAAGCCTTATTCTTTCATTATCTAACTCTTTCAAGAATGAATAATTTCTTTTTCCTTTAAGCTATCTAAGTTTATCTTACTAACTTTATTTTTTTTCCAGCCTTATCTATATATATAAAAGCCTAATAAGAAAATTGTCCCCTCAGAAGTTCAATCAAGACCACCAGGGGGCAGTGCAGAATTAAGGGAGGCTCCAGCCAGCAGCCAGCAGCAAGGGAAAGGAAGGCCCTGGCTAGCAGCCAGAAGGCCCTGATCTCTGGCCAGGCCTAGGGACCCTGCCCATACACGAATTTCATACACCAGGCCTCTACTTAAGATATAATTGACATATAACATTATGTGAATTTGTGTACAACATGTTCATTTGAAACACTTATAGATTTCAAAATGATTATCAACATAATGTTAGCTAACACCTCCATCTCTTCACATCGTTATCATTCCTTTTTTTGTGGTGAGAAAAGACTTAAGACCTACTCTCTTAGAAACTTTAAAGTATACAATGCAGCCGAAACTGGTTTGGCTCAGCAGGAGAGCGACGGTCCGACCAAAAGGTCCCAGGTTCGATTCCGGTCAAGGGCATGTATGCTGGTTGCAGGCACATCCCCAGTAGGGGGTGTGCAGGAGGCGGCTGGTTGATGTTTCTCTCTCATCAACATTTCTAACTCTCTATCTCTCTCCCTTCCTCTCTGTAAAAAAATCAATAAAATATATTTTAAAAATAAATAAATAAATAAATAAATAAACAAATAAATAAATAAAGTATACAATGCAGTATTATTAACCTCAAATACCATGTTTTACATTAGCTCCCCAGAACTTACTCATCTCATAAATATAAGTTTATACCCTTTGACCAACATCACCCCATTTTCATTCATGGTTAGCTGTCTAATTGTTGGCCTTGTTGTGGGAAAAGGCTGAGGTCTTATACCCTGCCATTTCAGTGACATTATCATTTCAAACAGACATCTAGTAACTTCTTAGTAAGAACTGACAAAATTTCCCCAGGGTCTGAGTATAACCAAATGAGAACAAAAGAGGAAATCTAAATCTTTGCAATAATTTAAAACTTTTATTAGTGTACGTTATCGACTATACTAGAGGCCCGGTGTACAAAATTTGTGTACTCAGGAGGAGGGGTTTGCCAGCCTGGCTTGTGCCCTCTCACAGTGTGGTAGCCCCATGCTCTATCTCCCCAAAAAGGTAGGCTCTGCTGACCCATCCAGTGTTCCTCAATGCAATGCCCCAAAGAGATAGGTCAGAGCCAGAGGTCCCACCCTTGGCATCACCACATGGAGCCATGGGACCCGCCTCTGCATCATGCCCACAGTGTCACATCCCTGCCCACCCACGTGCACCCGCTGTGCACACAGCCTGCTGCTGATGGATTGTTATAGTGTGATGGCATGAGGGCATGACAACCACATATGCTTTTATTAGTATAGATTCCCTATGCTATGCTTTACTTCCCATTACTATTCTGTAACTACAAATCCAATTTGTATTTCTTAACCCCCTAATGTTTTTCACACACATCCTCAACTCTTCTCCCATTTGGCAACCATCCAAATGGTCTCTGCATCTGTGAGTCTATTTCTATTGCTGCTTGTTCATTTATTTTGTTTTCTAGATTACACATATAAGTGAAACCACATGACATTTGCCTTTCTCTTTTTGTCTTATGTCACTCAGCACAGTATCCTGTATCCCGTAAATCCACCCAGGCTGTTGCTAATAACAAGATTTCATTATATATATATATATATATATATATATATATATATATATATATATATATATATTTTTTTTTTTTTTTTTTTTTTTTTTTAACAGAAAGGGAGAAGGATAGTTAGATACATCGAAGAGAGAGAGACATCTACACACTTCTTACTGGGGATGTGCATGCAACCAAGGTACATGCCCTTGACTGGAATCAAACCTGGGACCCCTCAGTCTGTAGGCCAATCCACTGAGCCAAACAGGTTAGGGCTAGATATCATTCTTTTTAATGACTCAGTCATATTCCATTGCATATATGCACTACTTCCTTATCCACTCACCTACTGATGGGCACTTGGGTTACTTCCATATCTTTGCTATTGTAAATAATTCTGCAATGAACATATGGATACGTATTCTGGTATTATATTCATTTATAAAATATATTTTTTATTGATTTCAGGACAGAAGAGGGAGAGATAAAACATCAATGATGATAGAGAATCACTGATCAGCTGCCTCCTGAACAACCCTCATTGGAGATTGAGCCTGCAACCCGAATATGTGCCCTTGAGTGGAATCATGACCTTTCAGTCCTCAGGCTGACACTCTATCCACTAAGCCAAACCAGCTAAGGCAATTCTGGTATTATAGTCTGATAAAGTTATACTATGGGTGTCAAGAGTTTTATCAGCCCTAGCTGGTTTGGCTCAGTGGATAGAGCGTTGGCCTGCAGAATGAAAGGTCCCAGGTTTGATTCTGGTCAACGGCATGTACCTTGGTTGCGGGCACATCCACAGTGGGAGGTGTGCAGGAGGCAGTTGATTGATGTTTCTAACTCTCTATCCCTCTCTCTTCCTCTCTGTAAAAAATCAATTAAATATATTTTTAAAAAGCGTTATATCAGCTTATCCTATACTCAGATGAAACTTCAGCATAAACATTTTTATGCAATAAAATGAATGAAGGCCTTATAAAGAATAAAGAGCTGCACTCTTTTATTTTAAAGAGAATGGATGTCATTAAATAACCCCTTTTTATTCTTTCAGCTGTGGGCTACGCATTTTGACCCAGAGAGAGTCCGCACATGCCTGCAGAAGACATCCAGCTCCTCCACCTAGATTATGTTGATCTTTACATCATTGAAATTCCCATGGCTCTTAAGGTGAGTTCAGACACCTAAAGGTCTTGTTGGCCTCCGCTCTTTGTCAGCCACGAGCCAGCAGCCATGTGCACGGAGCTAGTTCATTACTTAGCACCACAGAATGTTATCATTTTGTTACTGTAAGTCAGGCAGCACTGACCTAGCCTAACAAATGCCCAGAAAGACTATGTGTAGCAGACTCAGGCTTGGATCCCATGTTTCTTGATTCCTAATCCAAATGCACTTTTTATTATAGCACATCTTTACAATTGTAGTTTAAATTCTCTCCATTAAGTGAGAAGAGATCAACCAAAGATATGCATAACCCATGGTCATTGACAGTAGAGTGGTGAAGGCCTAGGTGGGGTGGGCTAGAAGAGCTCAATAGGGGACATATGTAATACTTTCAACAATAAAGATTTTTAAAAACTGGGGGGGGGGGGGGGGGATAAATAAATAAATAAATAAATTCTCTCCATCAAACCATCAAGTAGTCCCCAAACAGCAGTCCGTATTGTACCTGTCCAGCATCCGGACACACCTCTCTTCCCACTCACATAGTCATTAAAATGTTCTGCATGAAGTAATGCAAAATAATGTAGACAACTGAAAACTTACTCACCTTCCACCCTGCAAAGGAGTTAAATAACCCCAAGAATGGTCAGGTGTTTGGGGGATCAGCAACATGATCATGGTGATAGCTCTTCCTCTAGCTCAAATGCACTTCTTCCTTAAACTTTCTCAATCTATAGACTCTGTGTTAATTTAACCACCAACAACACATCCCATATACACTGCTGAAGAGAAGTAACTGCTTTAAAATATCTCTGAGGAAAGGAGAGACTGAAAATGAAACTGGTCACTTGTGTGTGAGGCAAACCAGATCTTGCTGCTCAGAAGAACAAGGACTTTCTGCCATTGAGGTGGCCAGATTTCCTTTACACAAGCAACCTGCTGCCCTTGTTCTGTTCTCTGGAAGCTTTTTCCGTGATGACTGTTCTCTGTGGTCACATCCAAGAGGGACTTGGGGAAAGATTCCCCTTTTGCATTCTACTTCATGTATCAATAGATAGGAGTTTGCGGGCTTCACAATGGCCTTGATTAATCAAAGGCTTTCAATGGCCAGTTTGGGATTTCATGGACAGACAATATCCCTTAAAATTTTGCTTAGCTTTCAGTAAATTCACATTCAGTCAGCTCCATTAAAGAATAATTAATATCCCTTTCCCTTCCTCTCTGCAAAAAAATCAATAAACTACATTTTAAAAAATTGATGTTAGAATTCCAAGGAATATCTAATTCTACAATGACTGGATCCAGAAGTTCAAACTATGTGTCTACACACTGGCCCTTTCTCAAATTTGGGCACCGCTGCCTGGATCCCAGGCACTGAGGGAGCAGGGTGGGATGCCCAGCCACTGTTGCTGGCACTACCCACTCACCTCCACATCCCGCTGTGGTCCCACTCTCATTGGGTCTCAGCAGGGCCAGCAGCGCCTCCACTGCTGCCAGCTACTAGCGACATACCACCAACACCCACATGTACTGCACCGCCCCCTAATTGTCAGCGCACATCATAAAAAGTGGTAGAATTCCCAGTCAAGGGGACAATTTACACATTAGGCTTTTATTATACAGGATATAAATAATTAAACTTGAATTGCTTTTCCAGAGCTAGGGTATATTGGCATAAAGACAATTCAAATTCCATCATTTCAATCCCTAGATATAAATAAAATTAATTACACTTGTTTTTGTTTTACTTTTCAGCCTGGAGATGAAATTTTTCCTAGAGATAAGAAAGGCAACTGGTTATATAACAATTCAAATCTGTGTGCTACTTGGGAGGTAAGTTCAAGTGGGTCTTATTCTTTTCTTTTAAAAGACTACATTTTTGAATTGTGACCTGATTACTCCTGTTTGATTTAGGAAGACATGCAGCCTTTACTCTCCCATTCCAACTCTGAGGTCTGGGAATACACTCTAATGAGTACAGCATTGCTTTCTAATGGGTGTCCCCCTCTAGGTAACAGTTGAAGACCTAAGGGTGGAGTTGTTTTGAGGGGTGAGGAGGCAGATACTAGCTTTCTGATCCCTGGGGCTCTCTACCCAAGAGACAATATACTCACTCCTGATGTCATCGACCTGAGTAGATTTGGTGTCTAGTGTTTCCCTCTAAGGGTCCGCCTGACAGGTTAGCCAGTATCCTCAGGAGAAAATAAGCTCATTGCTCAAAATAACAAGGTATTTATTTCACAAGGAAACAACATATATCAATTACAGGTCCCAATATACACAGAACAGAGAACCAAGAACTTTTAAATTAGCCAATTAATATATTAAAGGAGATAAGAAAATATATTAGCAATGTGAAGTAAGAAAACATTTTTTAAAAGCAAGCATTAATAATTAGAAAAAATGAAACACAATGCAATAGATGGGATAAATGTGAAATGGATATAAAGAAAAAGGGATCAAATTGAAAGGTCAGCCGAAACTGATTTGCCTCAGTGGATAGAGCGTCGATCTATGGACTGAAAGGTCCCAGGTTTGATTCTGGTCAAGGGCATATACCTTGGTTGCAGGCACATCCTGATAGGGGATATGCAGGAGGCAGCTGGTTGATGTTTCTCTCTCATCGATGTTTCTAGCTCTCTGTCCCTCTCCTTTCCTCTCTGTAAAAAATCAATTAAAAAAAATTTTTTTTTAAATGGAAAGGTCAGAATGAGGAAATCTCCCAATATGAAGTAGGAAAAGACAAGAAAAAAATTAAATTAAATATGAAAGAAAAGCTAGGAGATGTACAGTACTTAGAATTTTCAGTACTCACACAATAGAAAAAAACAAGAAAAAAAGGAAAAGAAATAATATTTAAAGGGGGAAAAAACAAAACAGAGATATTGAATGAGTATAGATTACCAAAGATGAAAGAGAAGGAAACCCACACCTAGACACAATATAGAGAAACTGAAGAAAATGAAAATGTTAATGCTTCCAGAATATAGCAAACAAGTCAATAAAGGGGACAAACTGGAATAATAAAAAATAATCCAAGAGAAGGCAGGAAAAGAAAAATAGGAGGTAAATGAATAGATGAGGAAACAAATACCAAGATGAAATACTTAAATTCAGTGTATCTATAATCATAGTATAGATATATAATTGAAACAATGCAGTTAAAAGGCAGAGGTCTGAATGGGCAAAAAGCAAAACTCCACTATATGTTATATATAAGAAACCCATTTTAAATAAAAATGTTTATACAGCCGAAACTGGTTTGGCTCAATGAATAGAGCGTTGGCTTGGGGACTGAAAGGTCCCGGGTTCGATTCCGGTCAAGGGCATGTACCTTGGTTGTGGGCATATCCCCAGTAAGGGGTGTGCAAGAGGCAGCTGATCGATGACTCTATCTCATCGATGTTTCTAACTCTCTATCTCTCTCCCTTCCTCTCTGTACAAAATCAATAAAATATATTTTAAAATAAATAAATAAATAAATAAATAAATAAATAAAAAAGTTTATTCAAACATGTTTAAAGTCAAAAGTCTAAAAAAATTATAGGACAAGGAAAAATATACTATGCTAACAGTAATAAAAAGAAAGCTGGAGTAGCTATTTTAATATCAACAAACATTCCAGAGGCTCTTTATTCCCTCTCTCTTCCTCTCTGTAAAAAATCAATTATATATATATATATATATATATATATATATATATATATATGAAGAATTAAGCACATCTAAACATAAAGACATGTGAAAAGTTAGGCTAAGCCTAATTTCACATTAAAATTTAAAGGGGGGGAGGAGGAATCTTATCAGTCTAATACTTAGAAAAAGTTATTTAATACTAGAGGTCCAGTGTACAAAATTTATGCACAGGTAGGATCCCTATGCCTGGCCGGAGATCATGGCCAATCAGGGGCTTCTGGCTGCCAGTCAGGGCCTTCCTTTGTTCCACGCCGCCCTCTGGTGGTCAGCATACATATCGAGTGGTCCAACTCCAGGTCAGTCAAACTCCCAAGGGGACAATTTGCATATTAGCCTTTTATTATATAAGATCAGACAACATAGTTTTTTATTTTATTCTTTAATCCTCACCCAAAGACATGTTTATTTTTATTTATTGATTGATTGATTTCAGAGAGAGGAAGGGAGAGAGAAAGATAGAAACATCAATGATGAGACAGAATCATCCATCAGCTCCTCCTGTATGCCCCTAAGGGGACCAGGCCACAACCTGGGAATGTGCACTGACTGGGAATAGAACTGCGATCTCCTGGTTCATAGATCAATACTCAACCACTGAGCCATACAGGCTCAAATATGTGCCCAATAAAATATCTACAAATATATGAAACAAAAATCATATGAAAACATTTTAAAGTAGAGCCTGACAAAGCTCAGTGGTTGAGTATGAACCAAGAGGTCAAGGTTTGATTCCACTCAAGGCCCACGCCCGGATTGCCATCTTGATCTCCAGTGGTGTACTGGGAGGTTCAGGAGGCAGCTAATCAATGATTCTCATCTTTGGTGTTTCTTTCTCCCTCTCTTTCCCTATAAAATCAATAAAAAATATTTTTAACATTTTTTAAAATAGAATACACAAAGACATTGATAAATTCACTGTTATAGTGGGAGATTATTGTCATATTTTTTTAAAATTACTAAGAAGACATGAAAAGCTTACGTATGTATGAGAGAGAGTGAGAGACAGACAGAAAAGAGATTTGCATCCCAAAACAGCAGAATATACATTTTCAGACATCCAAGACACTTATGAAAATTGATTAGGTACCGTGTCATAAAGACAGACTCAACAAATTTCAAGAAATAAGATCATTATAAACAAATAAACAAGCCGAAATCGGTTTGGCTCAGTGGTAGAGCGTCGGTCTGCGGACTGAAGGGTCCCAGGTTCGATTCCGGTCAAGGGCATGTACCTTGGTTGCGGACACAACCCCAGTAGGGGATGTGCAAGAGGCAGCTGGTCGATGTTACTCTCTCATCGACATTTCTAGCTCTCTATCTCTCTACCTTCCTCTCTGTAAAAAATCAATAAAATATATTTTAAAATAAATTAATGAATAAATAAATAAATAAATAATATTTTTTTAAAAACAAATAAACAAAAAAGAAATAAGATTATTATATATATTACAGGGGAAAGATATGGTATATAATATACCTCAATCAAATAATTCCTATTTGTGTTCACCCTACATTTTTTTCTTCACAGAATGACTATTAACATACCCAGGGTTTTTCCTTTTTAAAGAATTTATACTAATGCTCTAAACATTCATTCTTGCTTGTTTTGAGGCTTCTTTCTTGATTCAATGGCATTTACTCTACAGGCTTTGGAAGCTTGCAAAGATGATGGCTTGGTGAAATCTCTTGGTGTATCTGATTTTAACCGCAGACAGCTGGAGCTAATACTGAACAAACCAGGACTCAAATATAAGCCAGTCTGCAACCAGGTACAGTCTGACAAGAGGGTGGGATGTGGCAAGGAATTTCAAGAGTTACTTAACATAAAGAACCATGGGTTAGGTTCAGAAAGTTTTGTGCTCACTCTACAAAAAGATGCTGGACAAGTCTTTTAAATTCTCTCAACTTATGTATCTTAAAAAATAAAAAAATAAAGATTTGAAAGCTTAAATCCAAACCAAAGAACCCAAAAAAAATTGTTTGAAAAAAAATAATGATGGGTACAAGAACTGTCAGATATTAAGACAATTGAAATAGAAGAGATTAAAAATGGTTGCAGAGTAGGTGGATGCTATATAGACCCACTTCTAGGACCAAACTGGAATTACAACTAAATTACAAAGAAAAACCATCCTGAGTAATCAACTGAAGACTAGTTGGAGAGAACCCTGATAGCCAAGCATGGAAAATGGAGACCACATAGAGACTGGTAGGAAGGATAGAGATGTGAAAGGGCTGGATGGGCTCTAAGAGACAACAGATGAAGTTCTGGAGATATATCTCACCTATGGTAGGTTCCCACTAAGAACTCTGGGGTCTCAGCAGATTGCTGTCTGCTAGCCAGAGATGGCTGGAAATGCAGGCACCCTCTTAAAGGGCCAATGCACAAAATTTAACATTCAGCCGCTCACCTTGGGCTCTAGCAGAGGAAGAGCAGAATGGACTGGAGCTCTGTGAGCAGAAGCTAGATTAGGGGGCTCTGGATAAGCTCAGAAGGCAGACACCCCAGTTGCCTGTGCTGAGTCATTCCCTCACCCTGCATAGGTCATCTTTCTCAGGCAGACCTTTGCTATTCAGGTGGTTTTTGATCAGGGTAGGAGGGTGAGGGGGGGAGAGAGACAGTTGACCCACTCTATTGAAAAATCTTTTGCTCCAACCTGTGGAGTTTCTGAGGCCCATTAAGAGACTGAGAATACCCTTAGCCAGTTTTGCTCGTGGATTGAAGGGTCCCAGATTTAATTAATTCAAGAGGACATGTCTGGGTTTTGGACTCAGTCCCCATTAGGGGACATGCAGGAGGCAGCTGATCAGTGGTTCTCTCTCATCATTGATGTTTCTATACAGTGGTTCTCAATCTTTCCAATGGTCTTAGGTGACCCTGCTAGCAGTTCTCAACCACTGCTGTAGAGCCTAAGACCATCAGAAAAGACACATATTTATACAATACATTACAATTCATAACAATAGCAAAATTACAGTTATAAAGTAGCAACAAAAATAATTTTATGGTTGGGGGTCACCACAGCATGAGGAACTGTATTAAAGGGTTGTGGCATCAGAAAGGTTGAGAACCACTGATCTATAGGAAGAACCAATTGCTCTAATTGCCCAGTTGATAAACTCTTGTCACACCTGTGTATGATTGCCTAAGGACTATTCAAGACTAAATCCAGTTAGTCTCAGGCAGAGATGGGTCTCTGGAGGGTTTGTAACTTAACCTGATCTAATTAATCAAAAACAGCATTCGACACTGTCCTTCTCTAGAGATTGGGAATCATAGCAGATCTACCTAACACATAGTCATAAACCCAAACAAGTAGCAATAATGGGTAGACAAAAAACAAACCCCAAATAAAAGAACAAGAGAATTTTCCAGAAGAGAAAAATGAAACAAGAAATTTATCTGATATATAATTCAAAATAATGATAGTAAAGATGCTCAACATCATGAGAAAAGATATAGTAACTATGGAAAAAGAATAGTCAGAGATCAAAAATGACCTAGCACTAATAAAAAAACACATTGGAAGGAATACACAGCAGATTAGAGGAAGCTGAAGACTGGATCAGTGAGTTAGAAGACAGGACAGAAAAAATCACAGAGAACAAAAAAAATTAAAAAGACAAGAAGACAGCTGAGCTGTGGGACAACATGAAATGGGAAAATATTTGCATAATAAGTGTACCAGAAGTGTCCTAATCCCATGGTCGGCAAACTGCAGCTCGTGAGCCACATGCGGCTCTTTGGCCCCTTAGTATGGCTCTTCCACAAAATACCACAGCCTGGGTGAGTCTATTTTGAAGAAGTGGCATTTGAAGAATTTTAAGTTTAAAAAATTTGACTCTCAAAAGAAATTTCAATCATTGTATTCTTGATATTTGGCTCTGTTGACTAATGAGTCTGCCGACCACTGCCCTAATCTGTTGTCATAGGAATGTTGATCAGCTTCACAAATATATCCAACCAGGGAGGCAAAACATGTTGGAAGATCACAGTCTGAGTCTATTCATGTGTTGTAGGGTGTCTGGAAGCAAAGCATAGCAATACTGTAGCGATGGCTTACCAGTACTGCAGTCCTTCTAAAGCGCCATCCTCAACAGTTTGCAGCATCCACAGTGATGCTCCCAGAGATTCTGCCTCTGTCCTCTCTGTATACTTATTGGTTTCAATGTTGAATGTAAAAAAATAAGTAGAACTCTCATCCAAGAAGTAAAATTCATCTTTAAATTAGTTTCATACATGTTCTTCCTCTTGTGAAACTATTTTTAGACGTTTGATAGCTAGAGACAGAGGGCTTCTATGAGATGTCACTTCTACTTATGAAGACTAATCTAAGCATTCAGAGTGTTTGTTGTGGAAATTGTATTTTTTAGGATGTTTATTATAAATGAGTCTGTTCATTTCAAGTTTGAAACTATGATAAGGGACACAAAATTGAATTTTACCCTCAATTATTTTATAACAGATGGTGCCCTTACTAACATTGTTGTATAATTAACTTCACCAGTATATAAACAATGTAAGTCTCCTTGTTAGAAAAAAAATATTTAGAATTTGTCTCACTATCCATAATACTTTAAAATGAAGTTTATTTCAGTATTTTTTTAAAAAAACTACAGAAA
Source organism: Pipistrellus kuhlii (assembly GCF_014108245.1). Lineage (NCBI taxonomy): Eukaryota > Metazoa > Chordata > Mammalia > Chiroptera > Vespertilionidae > Pipistrellus > Pipistrellus kuhlii. The sequence goes on from NW_023425405.1 coordinate 18,391,202, forward strand.
ATTGCATTCATCTACAAGGCCTTAATTTTGTGCTCTGCTCTCCAATGCAACCACATAGGTGGAGTGCCATCCATATTTCACCCAGAGGAAACTCCTAGAATTTTGCCAAAAACATGACATTGTCATTGTTGCATATAGCCCTTTGGAGATCTCTAAGCATCCAGGCTGGTAAGTAATACTCTATGTCTCTGTAGAGTATGAGGCTAATGTGAATTATTTTATTGAAATGATTCTATTGGGCTGTGTAATCTTAAGAAACTTACTTAACCTCTTCAGGTCATTCTCCATATATCCAAACTGAGTTAATAAAACCTTCCTCACTTAGATGTTATAAGAATTGATTATACTATTCAATATATGTATAAAATTACTTAACAGTGCCTAAAACACAGAAACGCTCCATAAATGTTAGTTTAGGTATTATTTGGTAGAGTCTCTATGGCCTATCTTCTGAAATTTTAGAATTTTTTTTTAATCTCTGTATTCAATGGCAACACTTCTACTGTGATGTGTACCACAGACCAAAGTGGAAATTTTTCTACTCTAATATTTGTACCTCTACTTCTTCCACTTGGGGCTTCCTGCCTTCTCACATATGCCTTTTTTCTGCCCAGCCCTCTCTATAAGACACATCAAAACATATTTACTTTCTCAAAAAGGCATCAATATAAATTTTCCTCTCTTGATCTTCTCACACTAAGAACAACTCTTCATTGAGGACTCTGTAATCACAGAAATTGCTTACAAATTACCTGAAATGTCCTGGTAAGTTACCAGCCAAATGGGAAGACAGAGGAGGAGGAGTGATTAACCACTGCTTCTCATTGACCTTCTCATTCATGTTTTTATTTTTTTAAGAGTGACTACATATTCCGAACTTTTGTTAAATGATGAACTTTTAAACTCATTGGGGAAAAAATACAACAAGACTGCAGCTCAGGTTGCTTTATGTTTCAACATCCAGCGAGGGATAGTTGTCATTCCTAAAAGCTTTAACCCTAAAAGGATCAAAGAAAACTTTCAGGTAAGAGAACTGCTTCTGAAAATGTAAAAAGTAGGGTATTTTTTATTTAAAGAATTTTCTGTTTAGACTAGTAAGAAACTTGTAATACCTTCATATTTTATTTTATACCAGCTCTCTGACCCACTCTGTCCATATCTGCATTTAATTTTAGCCGAACTTCAGACAAACGCTAGCACTTCAGGAAGTGCTTTGCTGATTGTACAGTACAGGAATACTTCAGAAATATTACAGGTACACCATTCTAGACCACCATAATAAAGTGTGAATTGCAATAAATTAACACAATGTTTTGCTTTCCCAATATAAAGAAAAGTTTTGTTTACCCTATACTGCAGTCTATTAAGTAGCATTATGTCTAAAAAATGTACACAGTTTAATTTAAAAATACTTTATTGCTAAAAAAATGTTAACCAGCATTCAAGACTCAGTAAGATGCAATCTTTTTGCTGGTGAAGGTCTTGACTCAAGGCTGATGGGCTGCTGGCGGTTGCTGAAGGTTGGGGTGGCTATGTTAATATCCCATATTGGTTAACTCTTCCTTTTATAAACAATTTCTCTGTCACATGTGATACTGTTTGATAGCATTTTTACCCACAGACCTTCTTTCAAACTTGGAGTTAATCCTCTCAGGCCCTCCTGTATCAAGTAACTTTATGTAATAGTCTAAATCCTTTGTTTTCAGTCCAACAATATTGATAGCATATTCACCAGGAGTAGGTTTCATCACAAGAAACTACTTTCTTTGCTCATCCATAAAAAGCAACTCCTCATTCATTCAAGTTTTATCATAAGATTGCAGCAATTCAGTCACATCTGGGGACTTCTGATTCTATTTCTCTTGCTATTTCCACCACATCTGTGATAACTTCCTCCACTGAAGTCTTAAACTCCTCCAAGTTATCAATGAGGGTTGGAATCAATTTCTTCCAAACTCATGTTAATGTTGATATTCCAACCTCTTCTCATGAATCAGGAATATTCTTAATGTCATCTAGAATGTGAATCCTTTCCAGGTTTTCGATTTACTTTGCACAGATCCATCAGAAGAATCCCTACCTATGGCATCTATAGCCTTATGAAACTTATTTCTTAAATAATAAGATTTGAAAGCCAAAATTACCCATGGACCCATAAGCTGCAGAATGGATGTTGTGTTAGCACACCTGAAAACATTAATCTCATTGTACATCTCCATCAGAGTTCTTGAATGCCTGGGTACATTGTCATATTTTGAAATAAATTATTGTTTTTCTGAACAGTAGATGTCAACAGTGGGCTCAAAACATTCAGCAAATCATGTTGTCATCCCAGATTTGTTTTTGCAGAGTAGATTTAGCATAATTCTTAAAATTCTAGTTTTTCAGAATGATAAACGACCATTTGCTTCAACTTAAGGTCACCAGCTGCATTAATCCTTAAGTAGAGAATCATCCCTAGTCTAATGCCTGAGTTAGGTCATGTGATAAACAGCCCTACTAGATGGTGGAAGGGAAGTTCGTAAAAGGGAAAAAAAAAGAGAGAGATTCTGTTATTAGCCAAGAGAAGAAAGGATGCTAGGCAGTAATATCAACTACTGACAGTATTTTAACACTTACCCAAATACCTCACAGTAAAAAGTCATTGACACTCTTTTCAGCTATCTTAAAAGTGAGAGTCACTGCAAGACTAATGTGTAGGCTCATCAAAAAAAAATTTTAAATAACAACTACAAGTTTCCCCTTGCTGGTTTGGCTCAATGGATAGAGCGTCAGCCTGGGAACTGAAAGGTCCCAGGTTCAATTCTGGTCAAGAATTTGATACACGGCTCTGGTCAGGGGCACATGCGGGAGGCAACCAATCGATGTGTCTCTCTGACATCGATTATTTTCTCTCCCTCTCACCCCCCCCCCTCCTTTCCACTCTCTCTAAAATTCAATGGAACAATATCCTCGGATGAGGATTAATAAAAACAAAAAAAAACCTACAAATGTTGAGGTATCTGAAACAAAAATGTTCATGGATTCAAATTTTACTGTTCATCCCCACCAGTGTGACTCATTGATTAAGCATCAACCTATGAATCAGAAGGTCACAATTTGATTCTGGTCAGGGCACATGCCTGGGTTGCGGGCTCAATCACCACTATCGAGCATGCAGGAGGCAGCCAGTCAAGAAGTCTCTTTCATCATTGAATTTCTCTACTTCCCCCTTCCTTTCTCTTTGAAATCAATAAAAATAAAAATATTTTTAAAATATATTTATTGATTTTATTTATTTATTTATTTTTTTTTACAGAGAGGAAGGGAAAGGGATTGGGAGCTAGAAACATCGATGAGAGAGAAACATCAACTAGCTGCCTCCTGCACATCCCCTACCGGGGATGTGCCCACAATCAATACATGCCCTTGACCAGAATTGAACCTGGACCCTTCAGTCCACAGACCAATGCTCTATCCACTGAGCCAAACCAGTTTCAGCAATAAAAATATTTTTAAATGATGAGAGAAGTGATTAAAACAAACCAAAAAAAAAAGTTTTTTGAAAGTACAAAAGCAAATTTAGAAATAATGGAATATTTTTAAGTGCACACAGGCTCTAGTCTAAAATCAAAAGTTCAGCATCTTGCCCTAACCAGTTTGGCTCAGTGGATTCAAGAGTCCCAGGTTTTATTCAGGTCAAGGGCATGTACGTTGGTTGCAGGCACATCCCCAGTGAGAGGTGGACAGAAGGCAATTGGTTGATGTTTCTCTCTCATCAATGTTTCTAACTCTCTCTCCTTCTCCCTTCCTCCCTGTAAAAAATCAATAAAATATATATATTTTTAAAAGTTCAGCATCTTATCCAGAAAAAATAAGAAGTCTTCAGATGTCCTGAACATACATTATTTCACAGCATTTGGAATTTCTTGTAAGATGTCTCCAGCAGAATTATCTTAAGACAAATTGCAGAAGAGAATTCCTGTTCCAGTTCCATTAGGTGGATCCCCAATGTTAGTCCAACTCTTAGACATTTTCAGAGATGTTTGTAAATCTTAGAACGTTTCCAATTGCTGGTCTCACTCTGTGATCCCAAGCTTGACCCATTTTCTGTCATTTTAAATATCTGTCTTTCATTTCTGTTATTTCAGATCTTTAACTTTTCTCTCACTAAAGAAGAAATGAAGAGCATCAAAACCTTGAATAAAAATCTCCGCTTAGTGGATCTCCACATGTGAGTTCTGGGGGATCCTTAATCAGGTTGCACCCAGTGGTATTGGATTGAAAAGCATCACCAATGGGGCTCTTATGAACCTGGACCTCTGTCCACAGAAAGCTTAAGACTAAAAGCCACTGGGCAGCATATTCTGAATATTAAATCGATCTGGGTAAATTACATTCATTCTAGAAGTCCCTGCAAATCTACATTTTTATTTAAAAGAAGATTTCTGGCATTTATATTACATCCCATGACAGGTTAAGGCATAGCAGGCTAAAGACCTTAAGAAGAACTTAGTCATAGTGTACAATTAATAATACAATTCAAATTATTCCACTTGCACCACAATTATTCAAACACCATATGTATTTCTTCCTAAAAATCAAAGTGATGTATGAATCATCAACAAAAAAATACTTCCTGGGACAGAGACATGGGAGTTTAGTAGAAAGAGCATCAAGTTTTATTTTATTTTATTTTATTTTATTTATTATTTTATTTTATTATTTATTTTATTTTATTATTATTTATTTTATTTTATTTTATTTTATTTTATTTTATTTTATTTTACTTTACTTTATTTTATTTTATTTTACTTACTAGAGGCCCAGTGCATGAAATTCATGCACAGGTGGGGAGAGGGAATCTCCTCAACCCAGCCTGCACCCTCTTCAATTCAGGACCCTTCGTGGGATGTCTGACTGCCTCTCGCAATCCAGGACCACTGGCTCCTAACTACTTGCTTGACTCCCTGCCTGCCTGCCTGCCTGATTGCCCCTAACTGCTCCCCTATTAGCCTGATCAACCCTAACTGCTCCCCTGCTGGCCTGTTCACCCCTAACCGCCTCTGCCTTGGCCTGCACGCAGGACCAATATAAGGCCCTGACCCAGCTTCTGCTCCATCTTTCTTCTGATTTCCTGCCTATGTCCCACTCCCCGCCTGCTCTCACTCACTGGACTCCTCACACCCTTAGAGGCCACATACTACTCTGAACCCAGGCAGTTTCACACTCTGTTCTATCTCACATGTTACCATCACCAGTTAATAATAATTTATTATTAATTTATATTTTAATTTTTTAATTAAATCTTTATTGTTGAAAGTATTACATATATCCCTTTTTTCCCAATAATTCCTTCCAGCCTGCCCTGACTCCTGCCCCAGGCCTTCACCACCCTATTGTCTGTGTCCACGTATATTTTAAGTGAAAGCTCATAGCACTTGTAGAGAACTGAGTCTTAAATGTGCACCACACACACACACACACACACACACACACACACACACACACACGCTCGCGCGCGCGCGCGCGCGCGCGCGCGCGCACTCATACTCCAATCCTTTTACACCATTGCTATTTAAGAGGTAGGTTCATCATCATCACTGTCATCATAATAGCAGAAACTTTCTTTGCTGGTCATCACCTTCTAGATCTCAAACTATCAACTCTCAGGAGGCCTAATTGGAAGGGCGAGGAAGCACTGTTCAGAGAAGAGGGTGACCTTGACTGGTGACAGCTGTGAAGAGAAGTCCTATGTCGCTCATTGACACAGGAGGCAGCCTCTATCAGGTCAGCAGGAGGGAGGGAGGAGTTGGAAAGAGGCAGGCTTCCCTCACCTCCTGTGTTTTTGTTCTGAGCAAAATGTTGGTGTAGAAGCAGCCAGCCCCCTCCATGCCCAAACACACACTGAAACCCAGGTGCTCTCCAGAGCTCCAGTAAAAGTACTGGCTTAATGGAAAGTGGGAGGAGGCGGGTAAGAAACCTAAGGAATGATTCAGAGAGAGAGGGAGTGGTCGGTGAAATTGTCAGAAGATGCTAGTAACACATACAGCTGTGTGGCTTTGGAATGAAAGGTTTTCCCTTGTTTTGGCAGGTGGTCTGATCATCCTGAATACCCATTCCATGAAGAATACTGACTTCAGAGAGCTCTGCACGTATTTTCCGTGTGTGTGTACCACGGCCTTTGGCTGGTTGCTTCCCCCACATGAGGAAGTGAAAAGGGTTTTACAATCCTCAGATGAAGTGGTGATGGGCTTAACTTCTGTATAAGAGAAGTGACTTTGACTTAGCTATGTTGAAGAAGAAAAATGTTTACATCTATTGAAATAATAGTTTGGAATTAAATAATTAAATTGTCAGCAAAGCCATAATGATTTGGTGGTTGTTTGTCTCCATCATTTTTTATTCATTTTACCCAATTTCCTTTTCTATGGAATTCCTTTTGCAATTCTGTAGCCCTGTGTTTTTTCCATAGACCCCTTAATTTTAAAAATTCCCTCAACCTGCCTATTTCACCCCTAACTGCTGAAAACACAATAGCAACTTTAGACATGCTACAAACTTTGATCAAAAAATTGAAGAAAAACAAATAGACATTTTAATTACCTCACATTTCACCAGGGCTGTTCCCTCCTACACACACACACAGACCAAGAGCCATGTTTGTTCTTCTGGCTGAAACGACTTCTTTCTTTTTTTAATTTCTTTTTGAAATTTTTCAATTACAGTTGACATTCAATATTATTTTGTATTGGTTTCAGGTGTATAGACATAGTGGTTAGACACATTTAATTTACGAAGTAATGTCTCCAGTAAGTCTAGTACCCACCTGGCACCATATATAGTTATTGCAATATTGTGGTCTATGGTCCCTGTGCAATACTTTACATCCCTGTGACTATTTTGTACAACCAATTCAAGAAACCACTTCTTTCTAATCAAAGTGAATTATTATTATTCTGGAAGGGGGTAGGTAACACAATACTGAAATTGGATTGAGAAACAGATCACAGCCTCGAGTAACTTAAGAACCACACAAAAGACAAGATTAAAAAAAGAAAAGGGCTATGTGTAGATGATTAAGAAGGAGTCCAAAGATGAAAGACAATTTTGAAAGGCATTGGAGGTGAGAGGATCTTCAGCAAAAGAAGCTAGAAGACTCCTTCCTTGTCTCAGGACCCTGCTTGTATTAATACAGTTCTAAGGCAAGGTAGAGATATACACTTAAAAGGGTAAGGTTTCAGAGGGTACAGAAGCACTGTCAGTTTGGGAAATAGCCCACGATGTTCAGGTGTTTGGCTAACAGGAGGCAATAAAATGCCCTGAGCTGCCGAAACCAGTTTGGCTCAGTGGATAGAGCGTTGGCCTGCGGACTGAAGGGTCCCGAGTTCAATTCCAGTCAAGAGCATGTATATCTTGGTTGCGGGCACATCCCCAGTAGGAAGTGTGCAAGAGGCAGCTGATTTATGATTCTCTCTCATTGATGTTTCTAACTCTCTATCCCTCTCTCTTCCTCTCTGTAAAAAAATCAATTTTATATATATATATATATATATATATATATATATATATATATATATATATATATATATATATTTAATCCCCTTAGCTGTCTGGCAGCAGAAAATCCCATTCAGGTCTTAGGGAAGTGCCATTTCGCCATTTCCAACAGGTAAACTACATATGTGGCTCACCCTTGTTGAGCCACCCAAGTCCCAACAACCTTTTGATGGAACTCTTGTAATTATTACATGCTGGAATTGGTTTTAGGCATGTCAGACTAGATACAAATAAAGAACCCTACTATATGCAATCTATAAAAAAGTCACTTTAAATATAAATTAAAAAACAAAAAAATGACATACCTTTACACCTGTCAAATTAGAAAATTTAGGGGGTATTAGCCTAATGAACTGCTGATGGAAGTGCATTCTCCCAGTATTGTCATTCTGGAGAGCAATCTGGTACTTGTCCAAATTAAACCTGTGTAGCCCTCTGGTCCAGATAGTCTATATCTGAGGATATATACCAAATAAATACCCCTCTATTCTATATCCATAAGATTGCAATCATTAGGCTGAGTGTTAGAAGCAATCTGGGTACCCATGGCAGAGGAGAGGATGAGTAATTATTGTAAATACACACCATGGAGTATTATGCAGCCAGGAGAAGCAATAGGCTAACTGTAAACATACCAATATGGATCCTTTTAAATCATGATGATAAAAAAAATAAGAAATGGAATAAAACCAATATACTGTATGTCAACTATAATTTAAAGTTTTAAGTCATAAAAATATATAGAAACTCTAAAATTAAAAAAAGGAATAAGATCTATAATATAATTTATATTATCAGCGACATGCTTTCTGAACCACATAACCCATTTTAGAGCAACATCAACAAAAAAATATGCATTTTAAAGTATTAGAATGGTTAGTTACATATGTAGGAAAGTGAAAAAAAATAAGAGATAAGTGACAATACATAATTACATATGTACATATAAAAAACAACAACAAGAAAACCCTCACATAGCTATTAATATCAGTACATAAACTGAGGCGTATGATTAACACACATGAAGTCCAGCTAATAAAAACATATAAAATAAAATACCATATAGTTGAATGTCAGTATTTTCCTTTCTTTTATCCTATCCTAAAATTATATAAATTACCTTTATTTTTCTAATCAGTTCTAGTTGTTTTGTTTTTACATTTAAATTTTTAATTCATCTGAAAACACTTTTTCATTTGCTATGCAGTATGATCATAATTTTGTATTTTTTAGTGGAAATCAGGTTGCCCCTGTGAAGTTTATTCAAGGAGCCATCCTTTCCTCCCTGATTTTAAATGCCCATTTGTTTTACACTTAACTCTCATGTGTACATGAATGCATTTCTGGGTTCTTTTTTATTCCTCTGATCTTTTTTGTTTATTCCTCTACTAAAACTATTAATTAGTGTTGCTTTATTGAGAGGGCTAAAAGGACTAATTCCAATGTAACCCTGATATTTGGGGGCTGTACCAGCAAACCCAGTGTACATTCTTAATAACCTATAATTAAGTCACTGCCTCTTTCCCATAAACTGTTATCTAAATATAGAGGCCATAAAACTGTAAATAGTGCACTGCCCCGGCTCCTATCAGATATGGCCTAGAGACCCCCAACACCTGAGGGCCTGCAAAAAGGACCGGAAGCATAATCCGTATTTGCGGGACAAAGACCCCAGGAAGATGTAAAAGAGAAGCCCCCTGCATGTACTTTACTTAAATTTTGGAAGTTATTCCTCTGAGTCGCTGGTGAAAATAAAGTGTAACTCTCTTTTCTCTAAAAGCTTTGCTTGGTTTTTCTTTGGTCTTCTGCAACATTATAACATATTTTGGTATCTGTGAAGTCTACCCTCACTATTATTCTTTTTCAGCAATTTCTTGGTAATTATAACATATTTTTCCCTTCAGATAAAAATAGAAACTTTTCAAGATCACCAATGAATTCTTCATTGGAATTTTGTTTGAAATTGCATAAAATTTATATATTATTTAGGGAAACACTGACAGCTTTATTACATTAAATCATCCTACCCAGAAATATCTATGTCTCTGTGTTCTGATTTTTTTATATATCTACCAGTAAAATTATATAGTTTTCCTCAGATAAGTGTCCCACCTTTCTTGTTTAATTAATTCTTGGGTAATTTATAATTTTTTGTACTATAAATTTTATTTTAATTTCCATTTCTAATTGAGATGCTATCTATTATTAAAAGGCTATTTTTTATATTTGTATTTTTTTAATTTGAATATCTTGAGTTTTCCATTTTCAAAAGGTGGTAGATGATTAATAATTGCTTTTCTTTTAGAGTAAGTAAGAGAAAAAGGATATTTACATTCAAGCTATTTCTATTTTATAGACACACATGGAAATGTTTCTAATACTGTTCAAAAATTGAAAAATTTTAAAGCATTTAGTTCACCAATATATAAAGTAAAGGTTGTATTCTGAAGTGAATGTAAGGGGCAGAAATAGAATGTTGGGAGCCAGCTAACTTGGCTGGCAGTTGAGTTCAGACACCTGGAAATACAGGTCACTCTCCCTATTTGGAGCTGCCTATTATCATGCAAAGATTAAGTTTGCTGCAGAAACCAGAATTGCCAGCCCTTTATGCTTACCTGCAGGCCTTTGCAAATCTCCAGTCTGCTTACCTGTTAACTGCCCACTTGGCCCACCCTTTGGCTATTTCCCATGTAACAAAATTATTAAATTCTATAAAATGTTGTTATGGGTTTATCACTGGATAAATTGCTTTTGAATTTTGCAAGTCTTGTCTCATAAGAGTGTCTAGAGCACAGAAGTTCTCCCAGCATAGACACAGTTGATTCTCACAGCCAATTGGCCTGGAGGCCAATTCCTTCCAGTGACACTGACAACAATCAAGCTTAACTACAACAAAGCTAAGCACACAGTCCACAAAGGAGTGCACCAAGAGTGTCCACCTCAGGTAACTGGGGAGGCTGAGCCACTGTACCCTATAGAACACCTATCACACAAAACTACTCTACCAACTCAGGGAAGCAGTGAAAATGCAGAGACAAAGAAACAGATCACAAATGAAAGAAATGGAGGAAAGCAAAAGACTGGATATAGAATTCAAAACCACAGTTTTAAGGTTTTTCAAGAATTTCCTAGAAAAGGCTGATAAATTTAACGAGACCCTCAAGGATATGAAAAAGGACCAACTAGAAATTATACATACACTGACTGAAATAAAAAATATTATACAGAAACCTAACAGCAAACTAGAGGACCACAAGAATCAAGTCAAAGATTTAAATACAAAAAAGCAAAATAAATAAATAAATAAATAAATAAATAACACCAAACCAGCAAAGCAAAAAGAAAAAAATAATACAAAAAATTGAAGATAGTGTAAGGAGTCTCTGGGACAACTCAAACATACCAACATAAGAATTATGGGGGTCCCAGAAAAAGAGAGCAAGATACTAAAAACTTATTTGAAAAAACAATGACAGAAAACTTCCCCCACCTGGTGAAAGAAATAGACTTACAAGTCCAGGAAGCACACAGAACCCCAAACAAAAGGAATCCAAAGAGGACCACACCAAGACACATCATAATTAAAATGCCAAGAGCAAAAGACAAAGAGAGAATATTAAAAACAGCAAGAGAAAAACAGTTAAGATTTATTAAATTAAAATAAAAAACTTACTACAAAGCTACAATAATCAAAACAATTAAGTACTTACAAGGGAGCACCCAAATGATTGTCAGCTGATTTCTCAAACAGAAACTAGGCCAGATGGGAGTGGCAATAAATATTCTAAGTGATGAATAGCAAGAACCTACAACCAAGATTATTCTATCCAGCAATAACATTCAGAATTGAAGGTCAGATAAAGAGCTTCACAGATAAGAAAAAGCTAAAGGAGTTCACCACTACAAAACCAGAATTATATGAAATGCTGAAGGATATTTTTTAAGAAGAGGAAGAAGAAGAAAAAAATAAAGATAAAAAATGATGAACAACAAATACATATCTATCAACAAGTGAATCTAAAAATCAAGTGAATAAAAATCTCATGAACAGAATAAACTGGTGAATATAATAGAATCAGAGGCATAGAAAGGGAGTGGACTGACAATTCTTGGGGGGAAAGGAGTGTGGAAGGTGCAGGAAGAAACTGGAAAAAAATCATACACCTATGGATGAGGACAGTGTGGGGGAAGTAAGGGCAGAGGGTGTGGTGGGAACCAGGTGGAGGGGAGCTATGGGAGGTGGGGGGAGGGGAACAATTGTAATAATCTGAACAATAAAGATTTATTAAATTAAAAAAAAACTTACTACAAAGCTACAATAATCAAGATAATGTGTTCAAAAATAGATACATATACAGATCAATGGGATAGAATTGACAGTGCAGGAAAAATGTCATACATCTATGGCCCGTTGATTTTCTACACAATATCAATTTAATGGTCAAAAAACTTTGTTCAGCAAATAGTGCTGAGACAACTGAATATCCACATGCAAAAGAATGAAGCTGGACCTCTACTTCATGTCATTATATAAAAATTAAATAAACACATGTCAAACACCTAGATGTAAGAGCCAAAACTATTAAACACACAGAAGAAAACACAGGTATAAATCTTGTATTACCTTGTATCAGGGAGCTGGCTTGTGGAGGCTGGCGAGGTAAATCCAAAATCCATCAGGCAGGCCAGTTGGGAAAGGCAATGATTTCTTAGATATGAAGCCTACAGCACAAGCAATGAAAGGAAATATTAATAAATTAAACATCATCAAAATAATGAATTTTGTGCTTTATATGATATCATCAAGAAAGTGAAAAGCTAACCTGAAGAATGGAAGAACAATTTTACAAACTATATATCTGAAAAGGGACTCATATCTAGAACATATAAAGAACCATTAGTAGTTAATAAAAAGACAAAAAGTAAAAAAGTCAGAGGAGAGGCCATAGGAGGAAAAGGCTGGAGCTCCCTGGCAAGAACCAATGCTGCAGTCCCAGGTCACACAACTGACCATCACACATCCTGAGTATCCATCAACAAAGAATGGCACATCACTGATATAGCCGAACAAGGGAATATTAATCAGCCATGGAAAAGAAGTAAAGTGCTGATTCATGCTACAACATGGACCAAACTTAAAAGCATTATGCTTAGCCAAGCCGACATGGCTCAGGGGTTGTGCATCAACCTATGAATCAGGAGGTCAGATTCCATACAGTGCTTAGAAAACATCCACAAAAAATAAATAAGCTGTTAGAAATATAAGAAAAATAATTGTCATTCTTTACAACCATTCCTGTATTGTGTCAGGAGTTTTAATTTTGTGCAATTAAAAATAAATCTGGCTGAGACCGGTTTGGCTCAGTGGACAGAGCATCGGTCTGCGGACTGAAAGGTCCTACATTCAATTCCGGTCAAGGGCATGTATCTTGGTTGCGGGCACATCTCCGGTGGTGTGTGTGCAGGAGGCAGATGCTTGGGATGCAGACTCCATCTCCAGTGGGGGTCATGCAGGAGGCAGCCAATCAATAATTCTCTCTCATCATTAATGTTTTTATCTCTTTCCCTATCCTCTTCTCTCTGAAATCAATAAAAAAATATTTTAAAAAAAACATTATTCTTGGAGCTACCTCAAAAGACCATATATTATCTGATTCCATTTACTTAACATGTCCAGAATAGCAAATACCCAGACAGAAAGTACATTGGTGGTTGCCTAGGGTTGGGAGATCCAGAATTGGGAAGTGACTGTTAATGGAGTTTCTTTTGGGGTGATTAAAACTATTGAAACTTCTACCTGGATCAGAAGGGAGGCTAAATTACCTAAAACTCCCTCAAATTATTTGTCTGCTAACACTGTGTCGATTCTTTACAAAAAGGTATTTGACTAGGGCCCCAACTTATATCTAGTGATTTTAAACTTATTTTAAGCAACAGAACTCAATTGGCAAAAAAAAAAAATTGCATTTGGGACCCCAATCTATAAGAGAAATACCAATTGACATAATTTAATTTACAAATTCAAATTTTTAATTTACTTACTACAAAATCAATTATTTGGACAATGAAGCTGTTTTAATGAACTCTAAAATTAAAAATACTAAATACAGTGAGACAAAAGTACATTTACTTTTGTCTGTATGAAAAATAATTCAATGATTAATAAATAAGAATACAATAATAAACTCTATTCTGTGTACTCAAAACTATAAACCAATTTTACACAATCCTGTTATAGAAATCAGATTTATATAGATCAGTTTTTTTGTTTGTTTGTTTGTTTTACAGAGAGGAAGGGAGAGGGATAGAGAGCTAGAAACATCGACCAGCTGCCTCCTGCACACACACACCACCGGAGATGTGCCCGCAACCAAGATACATGCCCTTGACCGGAATTGAATGTAGGACCTTTCAGTCCGCAGACCGATGCTCTGTCCACTGAGCCAAACCGGTCTCAGCCAGATTTATTTTTAATTGCACAAAATTAAAACTCCTGACACAATACAGGAATGGCTGTAAAGAATGACAATTATTTTTCTTATATTTCTAACAGCTTATTTATTTTTTGTGGATGTTTTCTAAGCACTGTTAAAAATGGCAGCAAAGTAACATATACCATAATTTTGAATGCTGAAATCATTAGTATGAAATTAGTCATCATGTTAATATTTCTCAAAAATGAAGAGAATGTAACATGAAGTGTTTATTTCAAAGTTGAATCACTAACAATATCTAAACCTTATTGGTATCTTTACCATGCATATAAAAACCAAACATGAAGTTCCTAAAAGTATATTAAGGGTTAAATTTTTTATATGACATCACATATAGAATAGTGTATATTTATTAACTTCTGCATAATGACAACAACCAAATGACTATGAACATGCTCAAGGGATCCCAAAACAAGTACCCAGAATCTCTATCTTCAATTGTGGAACAGAACAAAAATTATTATAGATTTGTAATACATATTTAAATCTGGACACAATTCAACATTAAAATAAAGTCATACCGCTGTTACTTGCAATATAGCACTTTTACTTTTTTCAAATATATTTTACTGATTTCAAGGAAAGGAAGGGAGGGAGAGACATCAAGATGAAAGAGAACCCTTGATTGCTTTCTGCACGCCCCACACTGGGGATCAAATTCACAAATGGGGCATGTACCCTGACTGGAAATTGAACCATGACCTCTTAGTTCACAGATCAACGCTCAAACACTGAGCCATGCCAACTGGGTCCATATAGCTCTTTTAGAAGGAGATAAGGATACTGAAGATAATGGATGCCTAAGAATTGGTACAATATAATATTCTAAATCACTGTACCCAACCTTTTGAGTTTGCTGCTATTGTAATATTGCATGACTTGACATATTTTGGTAGCAAATTTTACCGGAAAACAAGATAAAGAATGGCCGTTGAGAATGAACGCTCATATAGCAGTGTTTCTAAAAGGGGAGAGGTGTATCTGTTTCCTTTCCCTACCTGATAAGACTGTAGCTCCATAATCTTCTTTCTGTCACCAGGTAAAATAGCACAAATATTGCCTCACACCTAAGATCAGTACTGTTCCCCTGGGGAACTATATGGTCAAAACTCCATCTCCAAACTAGGACACCACAGACCTTTTTCAGGCTGAGAACACCAGGTGGCATATGGGAGCTGAATCAGAGCCTTGGTAACCATGGCAACCAGCTACCATTCCCTCTGCAGCTGCCATCTTTTATCTAAAGCAGTGCTCTGTGTACATTGTGAGTTTTCCTTTGAAATGCTGTACTTGTCATTCTTCACAGAGTCAGGGGCTCTACTTCTGGGGAGGGAATTCCAGTGCCAGAAATAAGTAATAATTTGAGTTAGTTGCATTAATTTTATTTGTTGTCCATCAATGACCATGGCTGCACAAAGCAGTCTCTTTGCCCTGATGTTTGAGAAGGCCACACCTTCCACAGCAGGCTTTCTCCAGGGAGGCTAGACTGCTTTGAAGGGAAACGCATGATGGAGAGAGGGACTGCTCTCTGGACGCAGGTTCAGAACAAATGTAAATGCCCAAGTCAATGCTTGAATTACTTGTAGATACAATGGCCTTAACAGCCGCCTGGACCTGAGAGATGTCTGCTGAACTGTCACTGATCTATGGACAGAAGATGTCTGTTCACCAGTCTAAGAATGTATTTGACATAAATAATATCTCCTCACAAAATCTGATTTCTGTTTCCCATGGAATAATAAGCCAAATGTTTATAAACCGGAAAATATCCCTTTCCTTTTCTGAGTCAAAAGCAATGAGATTTTCTAATTGTCAGGCACTGCCTCTGGTGATTGGCAGTATATTACAAACTGAGCTGCCAAAAGCCATTCTCTTTGCCATTGGGAAGAGAGCTGAAATGAGTAGTGATATCCAAATGTCTTCCCTAAATTTGAAAAAGGTTCTGTTCTGAACAAGGACTCATTTATAAATACATCTATTTTAGTACATGTTATTTCTGACTATTAGAGGGGCCACATCTTAAATGTGCATTCTTTAGATGAATGATCCTTTTCATGGAATTAAAATTCTGTTAAAATGCATTATTTTACATCATACTAGTGTCCCGGTGCACAAGTTTGTGCACATTAAAAGGAAATTAATTAGAAAAGATATTTCAATATCACTATTTGCCCTTTCTCTATAATAAAAGTGTCCATCAAATTCACGATCAACAATGACAGATCAAAACCGAAACCGGTTTGGCTCAGTGGATAGAGCGTCAGCCTGCGGACTGAAGGGTCCCGGGTTCAATTCCTGTCAAGGGCATGTACCTTGGTTGCGGGCACATCCCCAGTAGGGGGTGTGCAAGAGGCAGCTGAACGAGGATTCTCTCTCATAGATGTTTCTAACTCTCTCTCGTCCTCTCTGTAAAAAATCAATAAAGTATATTTTTTAAAAACACACGTGCGCTTCGTGCCAGCAAGAACTTTATATGGTTTTCCGCTGTCCCGTCTTAGGCAATATGTCCGCTCCCAGCGCGCGGCGCCGCCACGGGGGCCGCCATGTTGGCAGGCCCGGCTGCCGTACGGAAGACAAAGCCCCAGGTTTGGAAGCAGCAGCCAGGGATGGCTGGAAGGTGAGAAGCACCCGAGATCATCTCCTGTCCTGGCACTTGTACTCTTGTGGAAAATGAGTGTGTTTTCAGAGATTTGAGCTTCTCAAAGAAAATACAGAGCCAATTAAATAGTGTGTGACGGGCTGGGCAAAGAAGTCATGTGGCCGCTGCTTTTATTTTTAGTTTGTATAAATAAAATTTTAAAAATTTCAGGAAAAAAAAAAAAAGAAAAAAAAAAAGAACTTTATATGTATTGTGTGAGTCAGCTTAGCCTTTTATATGTGTAGAATAAAATTTCTTAATTATACCTACTTTCTGATTTAGCTAAACTTTTTCCAGCCCAATGAAATACCACAACTTCTCTTTCAGGTAATTGTCAGGAAAATAGCAGTAAATACCAACACATAGCAGGTTATCATTGTAGATCACACAAGGAAAACAAAGGGTAAAATATTTAACTGTAGCACTGTTTGACTATATGCTGCACAGTGAGAAAACCTGAAGTCATTTTCAAGTTTCCCACCATTTCTTACTTCTCTACAGTTGGTTCAAGTTTCTAAACTTTCCAAATCTCCATTTTCTGACTAATGAAAAGAAAATAGGATTCTACAGAGTCTCCTACCCTGTTTCCCCGAAAATAAGACAGTGTCTTATATTAATTTTTGCTTTCAAAGATGCGCTAGGTCTTATTTTCAGGGGATGTCTTATTTTTCCATGAAGAAGAATACGCTACACATTTATTGTTAAATGAAAATAAAGGAAATTTATTACCTGTATACGATACGGTAGTATGGTAGTTGTCAACACAAACCAGACAAACTGTATCCTACAGTATCAAGAATTTACTCATTTATTCAATGACAATCATGTCATCATCTTCTGGAACATCATCATAACAATCCAATTCCTGAATTTCCTGGTGAATTTCTTGTGATTCCATTTTTTCAGGATCAGTGGACCAAATCTTTCATGTTTAGCAATAGCATTCTGAGACAGAGCCTGGGGGGGGCCTTATTTTCAGAGGGAAGCCTTATATTTCACTCAGAAAGAAACCTGTAAGTAGGTCTTATTTTCGGAGGATGTCTTATTTTCGGGGAAACATGGTATCTACCTACTCCAAGACTTCTGAGGATTAAATGAGATAAAGCATTTAAAAACACTTCACAAACATTTGGTTGACTGAAAATGTTTGCACCTGGCTATAAAGCAAGTCGTGTTCCTGGGCTGAAGAAACATCAAGAAGGCTGGTTGCTAGGGAGAGGAAGCCAGGAGATGCTACATGACATTATTACCTTGTGCCCACAGCCACTGTTTCTGGGCTGGGCTGTGAGCCAAATTTTGCTCCATGGGGTCTTTGCAGCATTGGCTGTGACTTTGTGGAGTGTCTCCTCAGGGTGGTGGCAGGGCCTGTGTCCCACTTGGAGAAAGCCAAGTGTTGGTTTATCAGCACCAGGTCTGTGGTACCATTTATTTTTAAATGGCCAGTGTGCATCATGGTAGCTCCTGCATTGAGCATCTGTCCCCTGATGGTCAGTGCACATCATAGCTACTGGTCAGATGGGCAGACACTTAGCCTTTTATATATAAATAGATGAAAAGTAAAGAGTTCACATGTATATGCAATGTAAAAATCATAAAGGATAAATAAGAGGACCCTCTGCAGAGAAAATGAGTGAGAGAAAATATAATATTAACAGTTGTGAGCTTTTATTTTTTTTATATTTTTTTATTATTTATTTATTTACTTTTACTGAGAGGAAGGGAGAGGGAGAGAGAGTTAGAAACATCCATGAGAGAGAGTCATCAATCAGCTGCCTCCTGCACACCCACTACTGGGGATTTGCCCACAACCAAGGTACATGCCCTTGACTGGAATCGAACCCAGGACACTTCAATCCACAAGCCAACACTCTATCCACTGAGTCACACCTGTGAGGGTAACAGTTGTGAGACTTTAAATAAAATTTTTCTTCTTTCTACATTGTGTTTTACACTTTTTAATCACAAAAATTTAATACTATGCCATAAACTTAAGAAAATGTTAAAATGCTGTTTTATAATGCATTTTAATTTCATTAAATCAACTCATTGTTTTTTAATTAACGTTACAAATTAAAAATTTTAACATTTTACTTGAAAAAATTATTTCAAATAAGCTCAAAATAATTTTAATTCATTTTAATTGTTTAATAAACTTTAATGTTTGCTATAATAAAAAAAGACTTTTACAAAAATCTATAAATAAGAAACTACTCTTAAAATTATTTTTATCTAAAAAAATTTATTTTTATCTGGTAACCTCTGTAAATTAAAGTATTATTTAAAGGTATCAGAGGGAGGAGTTAGTACATTTGATTACAGGTCAAACTCAGTTTCCTGTTCTTTTATGAAAATGTCTATTGACAAGAGGGATGACATATATATTTGATGTGAAAGCTTCTTATTTGACAAAATGAGTCGTGGAGTTTTCACACATTTACTGGTTTCATATTATGATATGTTTTTCCATCTGCTTTAAAAAGAAGAAGAAGAAAGGTTTTGATAAAACTGAACATAAGAGAAGTAAGCAGTACTAGATCAAGAGACACCACTATACCCTGTAGGCTAATCATTTGGCTTCACTTCATAAATATTTGTCTAATGTTTATTTAAAGGAGCCAGTGTCACAGAGTGGAGGAAGTATGGAGGAGGGTCACTGAGAAAATGTTCAACTTACTTCCTCCAAAGCAATGCCATTGCAGCAACTGCAACTTGCATGCCCCATTCAACACAGTGGAACTCTATGGGAGTACTCCTAAAATATTTTCCGCCAATCGACAAAAATTGGAACCCATTTCACCTGTGGATGAAAAACGGGGCCAAATACTAAATCTGACTAGCTCAGGGCAGGCCTGAATGGTGGCCTTATAAACTCAGAGACCTGAAATAACCACACAGGGTGCTCTAAAATTAAAACATCCCAACTAAAAATGAGGTATGCCCATCTGGAATGGCTTAGATGGCTCAGTGTCATTCTGTGAACTGAAAGGTTGCTGGGTTGATTCCTGGTCAGGGCACATACCTGGGTTGCAGGTTTGGTCCCCAGTTGGGGAGCATACAGAAGGCAAATGGCCAATGTTTCTCTCAAGAGACACCACTATACCCTGTAGGCTAATCATTTGGCTTCACTTCATAAATATTTGTCTAATGTTTATTTAAAGGAGCCAGTGTCACAGAGTGGAGGAAGTATGGAGGATTTAAATAAATAAATAAATAAATAAATAAATAAATAAATAAGTAGGTTTCTTTTCTAAATAAATAAAAGCAAGTCATGATGGGTAGTCATGTCCTAAGTCTGTATCTTTCCTGACAAAAGTCAATCTTTACCTTAACAGAGCCTGTTTATTGTCATTTTGCATCTATGAGAACATCCATTTTCCTTTTTTTCCAGACCTCTCAGAGCACAAGCATTACACCAGAGCAGAGACCCCAAAGTCCCTCATTATTATTGTTACGGTGTTAATTGTTAACTGTTAACTATCCTATACCCAGCAATGTAAGAGGTATGTGTTTATTTACTTTTTATCCAATATCAGACTGTGCCCAGTTTGCTTTTCCCCGTCTTCCTAAGCTATGACCAACGAATTTCATGTAACCCCCTTACACTTCCTCCTTTGATTGCAATGTATAAAATAAGGTACAAAACTGCCATTCTCTGGAGCATTTTCTCCATCCATTGAGATTTTTGTTCCAGCAATGGTCGTCAGTTTGGCTCAAATAAACTGATAAAAATTCTTACAGTTTTGTATGTTCTTGTTTTTTTCAATTTTTGTTGTTTGTTTTAAGAAAAAGAAGGGAGACACATCAATGTGGGAGAGAAACATCCATCAGCTGCCTCTTGCTCGCCCTCTATTGGAGATCTATCCAGCAACCTAGGCATGTGCCCTGATAGCAACCTTCGGTGCCTAATCAACTGAGCCACGCAGGTCAGGACTGGATGTTTCTATGATGACACATCAGTGAGAAGTTATTTCTAATCTCATTCTGCTAATTAAATAACAAAGCCCGTAAGGTAGATAGAAGATAAAGTTAGTTGGAGCCATAACCTAACTCCTCTGGAATGTAACTTCTGAATTGAGAATTTCAAAAAATATTTTCCAATTAGTGTTCTTCAAATATCAATTATCTATTTCTAAAAGGGTAAAACTAACTCAGGTACATCATACCACATAAATTCTGAAACATTTTAAAGTAAAATAATCTAATCACAGACTTCCATTGTTTAAGTGATTGTTATCATCATAATTAGCTAGTTAATACTAATAATAGGAAAAGAGCAAAGGGGAGGCCCGACTTTATAAGCAAGGTCACCTGGCCAGCTTCAACAGGAAGCTAGAGCTTCAAGTGCCCAAGGAACCACCAGTCTATTGCCTGCAGGTCACTGGAGGGTACTATTGAACAAAGGTGGAGGGAGATGCCAAATGCTCTGTGAAGTCAGGGTGACAAAGGAAAGGTGCTTGCCTGTCAGTCTGGCCTAGGAAACAATTGACTGGCTGGGGGGTGGACCTCTGGAGCATTTTCTCAATCTGTTGAGATTTTGATTCCAGCAATGGTAGTCAGTTTGGCTCAAATAAACTCATAAAAATTTAGAAGGTTAAAAATCACTAAAGAGTTAGCTTACTCCTGTTCGAACTTGTTCACTCTTGCTC
The DNA here is from genome assembly GCF_014108245.1 of Pipistrellus kuhlii. Taxonomy (NCBI): domain Eukaryota; kingdom Metazoa; phylum Chordata; class Mammalia; order Chiroptera; family Vespertilionidae; genus Pipistrellus; species Pipistrellus kuhlii. Next base: position 18,412,519 of record NW_023425405.1, read on the forward strand.
CATGACCCACACTCAGCCTTACCTTCGCATGTTCTCTCTCCATAGCCTTATGTAGCCACGTGGCCCATTCCTGGGGGAAAAACAACAACACCCAAGCCATGCTTGGAGAAAGGGAATTACATTTTATTAAGCGCAGGGCCAGAGAAAATGTGCCTTTCAAATTCTGGAGGAAACCTCTTCTATTTATACTTTTCCTAACTCTTTTGTCTCCCAAATTTGGAATGAGACTTCGGGCCTTCTGGGAAAGTAGGCCTACGTGCTGGGAAGGGGCCATAAGACCATATCTCAAGGACTGACATAGTCTGGAGCATAGTCCACAGCCTTTCTGGAATGGGGTAGTCTTATTTTCCTTATTATTTATGCAAGCAAGCGTTTACAAAAGCCAAAATAGCAGGGTTAAAATTTCAAATGGCAGTTTTTATATAAGATGGATGCTTAAATGCCACATGCAATGGACTTCAGCTGGGAACAAAAGTTAAGCCAGCTAGTTGCTGGACTGACCTGGACTTTATCATGGAACAGAAATTTTGGGTAGTGGCCTTAATTCTGGTCCTGCTGAAGATAAGACTGGACTTCATCTATGGCAAAACAGACAGAGATGGGACCTTGGAGGGAACCCCCTTCATTTTACATCATCAATAAAGCTTTCCACAAAACCCCACTCCCCTATGGGGATATTAGGAAAGTCTTCTATTCATGACAACCCAAAAACTCCATTTCTATTGATAACAATTTCTCGGGGATATTCTGATTTATATGTTCCAATCTGACTTAAGGAAAAGTGAGTATTTCTGTCATTACACAAGATGAAGTTACCACCTGCCTTTTTAAAATATGTTAAATATTACAGGTGTCTCCCATTTCCCCCCTTTTGCCCCCTCCACTCATCTCCCACCCCATAACAGTCCTCCACCTGTCTATTGTCTGTGTCCATGGGTTGTAACTAATTTGTACTTCTAAATCCTTTCTTCATTTTCACCCATCCTTCAACCCCCATTCCATCTGGCATCCGCCAAAATGTTCTCTGTATTGATGAGTGTGTTTCTGCTCTGCTTGTTCACTTGTTGATGGATATGTATTTATTGCAATTTTATTGTTGATTTTTTTTTCTTTTTTTTAATTCTTTTTTTTATCTTTTTAAAATTCATGTATTGAGATACCATCTCACACCTTTCAGAATGGCTATCATCAACAAATCAACAAATGACAAGTGCTGGGGAGAATGTAGAGAAAAAAGAACCCTCTTGCACTGCTGGTGGGAATGCAGCCACTGTGGAAGACAGTACAGAGTTTCCTCAAAAAATTAAAAATGGAACTCCCATTTGACCACACTTCTAGGACTATATCCCAAGAAACCAGAAACATCAATCAGAAAGAATGTATATACCCCTATGTTCATAGTAGCACCATTTACAATAGTTAAGATTTGGAAACAGCCTAAGTGCCCATCAGCAGATGAGTGGATTAAAACACTGCGGTACATCTATACAATGGAATACTATACCGCTATAAAAAAGAAGGAACTTTTACCATTTGCAACAGCATGTATGGAACTGGAAAGCATTATGCTAAGCAAAATAAGCCAGTTGGAGAAAGATAAATATGACATGAACTCACTCATATGTGGGATATAATGATCAAAATAAACTGATGAACAAAATTAGATCCAGAGACAAAAGGCAGAGGAGCAGGTAGGTGGGGGGGGGAAGGGGGGGAGGGGTGTTTAGAGATCAACCAAAGGACTTGTATGCATGCATATTAGCATAAACAATGGACACAGACACTGGGGTTGTGGGGGCTTGCCCTTATGGGTGGGAGTGGCCAGGGAAAGGGAGTCAATGGGGTGGGGAGGAGAAGAAGACATATGTAAAACTTTTAACAATAAAATAAATTCATGTATTACTGGTTTGGTGGAGATGAATTCCTTTAGCTTTTCCTTATCTGGGAATCTCTTCTTATGTCCTTCAATTCTAAATGAGAGCTTTGTTGTGTAATCTTGGTTATAGGTCCTTGTTTACATCATTTTGAATATTTCTTACCACTCCCTTCTGGCCTGCAAAGTTTCTGTTGAGAAATCAGCTGACAGTCATATGGGCACTCCCTTTTAGGTAACTAACTGCTACTAACTTGCTGCTTTTAAGATTCTCTCTTTGTCTTTAACTTTTGGCATTTTAATGATGTGTCTTGGTGTGGTCCTCTTTGGATTCCTCTTGTTTAAAATTCTGTGCTTCCTGGACTTGTATGTCAAATTCTTTCACCAATTAAGTGAAGTTTCCTGACATTTTTTCAAATAGATTTTTAATGTCTAGATCTCTTTCTTCTTCCCACACTCCCATGATGGGAATGTTGGTACACCTGAAGTTGTCCAGAGGCTCCTTACACTATCTTCCTATTTTTGGATTATTTTTTCTTTTTGCTGTTCTGTTTGGATGTGTGGTGTGTTTTTGTTGTTGTTTGTTTTTTGGGGTTTTCTGGTTTTGGGTGTGTTTTTTTTTCTACCTCATATTCCAAATTCCTTAATTTTATTTTTTTTAAAATATATTTAATTTCAGGGAAGAAGGAAGAGGAAGAAATAGAAACATCAATGATGAGAGTCATTGATTGACTGTCTCTTGCTCACCCCCCACTGGGGATCAAGCCCACAATCCAGGCATGTGTCCTTGAGTGGAATCGAACCTGAGACCTGTTAGTCCACAGGTCCATTGAGCCAAACTGGCTAGGACCCAAATTCTTTTTTTTTATTTTCAGCATCCTCTACTTAACTGTAGATTCCCTGTAAATTGTTCTTTTTTTCAGTTAGTGTATCCTTCATTTCTGACTGGTCCTTTTTTATGTTGTTGATGTTCTAAGTTCCTTGAATTTCTCAGTAAGTTTCTTGGGCATCTTTATAACCATTGTTTTTTAGTTTTTGTTGTTGTTTTAAATATATTTTACTGATTTTTTTTTTTTACAGAGAGGAAGGGAAAAGGATAGAGAGTTAGAAACATCAATCAGCTGCCTCCTGCACATCTCCTACTATGCCGACAACCAATGTTCATTCCCTTAATCAGAATCAAACCCATGACCTTTCAGTCCACAGGCTGACAGTCTATCCACTGAACCAAAGTGGTTAGGGCAACCATTGTTTTAAACTCTGTATCTAGTAGTTTTCTTGCTTCCATTTCTTTTCTTTTTTTTTTTTTTTAAGAGATTTCTCCTGTTCTTTCATTTGTAACATGTTTGTCTCCACAGTTTGGCTACTTCCCTATGTTTGTTACTATGTATTAGGTAGAGCTTCAGTGTCTCTCAGACTTGGTAGAGTGGCCTTGTATAGTAGGTGTGCTATAGGGCCCAATGGCCCAGTCTCCCCAGTCACTGAGCTGGGCACTCTAAGCACACTGTGTGAGCTGGGTGCACTGTCCTATTGTAGTTGAGCCTTAACTGGTGTTGGCATCACTGGGAGGGATTGACCCCCAGAGCAATCGATTGTGAGGATCAGCTGTGACTACAGTAGAAGAGCTACTGTGCAGGAGCTGACCCTATGGAGCAGAGTGGGGTTTTGGTGCTCACCAAGTCTGAGTGTGTTACTTGTGGAGGTGATAAGGTTGTAATTTTGCATGGTTGAAACTGATCACCAGATGCACTAGTTCTGGGTACCTCCCAGGAGGTACAAAATTAGCCACTCCTGTACCCTGGCTGGTGCCACCCAGCATGAGCATCAAAGCAATCTGCAGATGGCTGCTACTTGTGTTGAACTTAGAGGTTCCCAGGAGAGGTCAAGCTATGAATCAAAGTAGGCTGCCACTAGTGCTGAGCCTAGGGCTATTTATTAAGAGGTACAGGACACAGTGAGGCCAGCTGCTGCTTGTTCGAGAGATTTTAGTAAGTCCAAAGCATGAGCCAAGAAAGAACAGTTATATGGAAAAGCCACTGGAAATGGCTTGGTTGAGAATGCAAGTAGGGAGGGGTAGTGTCTCAGGGCAAGGCAAACAGTGTGAGCCTGGTTGATGAAGACTGAGATGTGGCAATGACCTGTTGGCTTTGTGGCAGGGAGGGCCCATCAAAATAAAAATGGCCTCTGTGAGCATTTCTGTCTGGGAGAAAGCTGCTCCTCCAGCTCTTGTTCTCATTCCAGATAAGTTAGTTCCTCCCAAAATGTGCCAGGTTCTATTCAAGCTGCTGCCCCAGCTCTGGAATTCAGAGAAACTGAATCCATGTGGAGGCCCTTTAAGAGCAGCTGCCTGGGGCTCTAACAGCATCCATGTCACTCAGCATCCATCCCCACTGTTTTTTATAGCCAGAAGTTGTGGGGACTTCTCTTCCCAGCACTGGAACCCTGGGCTGGGGTGCCTGGTGTGGGACTAGGACACCTCTCTCCTCAGGGAAACCTCCATAGCTAAGATTTCCCTCCTGATTTTAAACCAACACACAGTGCATAATCAGCAGGTTCCACTATTACACAGAGTCACTGTCTCTCCTACCAGAATCTAGGATTTTCTTCTTTAATTCTCTAGCTGTAGGACTTCCTTTAGGCTCGATTTCAGGTGGTTTTTCTGTATTTTAGTTGTAATTTTGATGTGATTGTGGGAGGCATCAACTCCCACATTTACCTCCACCCCCATCTTGACTAGAACTCCTAACACCTGCCTTTAAGAAGGACATCTGATTAAAGCTTGGATTCCACTAGGGAAAGTCTTGTCTTCTTTTGCCTTACGAATAACACCTTCCTTATATAGAGTATAGGATACTCAACAGGAAGTGGGTATTGAGGATGAATCCTGTTTCAAGATCAGTTTATCAAATTTTCTTAAGAAAAGACCTCTCTGTTAATACTACCAAGAAGGAAACTACCATTCATCATCCCAAACCCAGCACTCTTATGTCACATTCGCATAGGGCTCCTCACCAGAGTCTATATTTTACCATCCCCTTGATCTTCATCAATAAAAAATGCCTTAATTCCATCATCACATTTCCGCTAGCCCAGATTTAGAAACTCTTAACACCCTTGACTCTGGACAAGTCTATCACATTTCTCAAAGAGAAGAAAAACAGAGTAGAATAAGAAAATGTATAGCCCTTAAGCTTGCTTCCCCTTTTTCTCCTCCCCCCTCTCCCACTCATCAGTGTGCTTGCTGGCTTCCACAACCCTGAAGCTGTGAAAGGTAAATAAGCATCTGGTCTATTCTCCCTTTGTTCTCTGAACTGAGACTTCAGCCTCCAGAAGATTTTCTTCTCAGATTAGATTTGGAGAAGTCTTTTTTTTTTTTTTTTTTTTTTCTTTGCTTAGCTGATTTGAACTGACAACTTGAATCTACAAAGGGAATTAAGAAATATTGAATGGCTACTGCTCCCACAGAAGACAGTGTGGATGCCCTCATGTGAGAGAAAAATCTCCAAAGTGAATAAAAACCCAAAAGCAGATTTCACTGCCAAGTTTATTCTAATATTGTCTCTATCTCTGGGCAACTCTTTCCATAGTCAAATAGATTTTAAGTCAGCAATCTTAAAAACAGAAAAAACTATTCCAATAATTTCAACAAAATAAAAACATAAAATAAAAAATAAATTAGCCTGGTATTGCAACAAAAATAACCCAGCATTACAAACAATAGGAGAGCAAGACAGCAAAGGCTCCAGAGAAAAACTTATGCCACCCCACTTGTAATCAAGTTCCTTCATAAAGCATAAGATTTTTAAAATGAAATATATGTTTATTCTTAGTGAGGTAAAAAATTGCTTTCCTTTATTAAATCAGAATAGACTTTCATAAAAGAAATATGATAAGCCACACAGCAGTTTAAATAAAATAGATGAAAAGAGATGATAAAGATGAATGGAAAGCAGACATTACCAAAGAAATCAGAACAAATGGAACAGAAGCAAAATCAAAAAGTTATAACAACCAAAAAATTTTTCTATCAAACAAAAACAGATAATGGATTGTGAAGGAAGAAGATATGAACAGAGAGCAAGGCTCATACGTACCTTGGGAACAGTTTTAAATTACAAAGGCAAAGGCAGCAGGGACTCAGCCCGCAGTTCTCAGTGAAGAATTAATGAGATTTCTTAGCCCTTCCTCTAGCACCTAAAACCAGAGCCACCTTTACCTGAAAATTCTCCTGCTTTCCTCATACACCACCATCAAACACATTATAAAAGGACAGCTTTAACCTTCAGGAAACACCGGATAATAACATAGTTCTGTGGAAATCAGAAAGTACAGTATTATCTTTGATTTCATCAGACTGGCAATAATAGAAATGTAAGTTATAGTAACATTTAATAGAAAGTCTTATGAAATCCAAAATGCTGAGCTGGCCATTATCTTTCTCAGTACAAATGAGAAGGTGTTGGCTAAATATTGTTTACCTTCTGGTGATAACCATTAAAAAAAAAAAAAAAAAAAAAAAAAAAAAAAAAAAAAAAGGAAGGAAGGAAAGAAGTAGTGAGAAAGATTCTCTCCTTGACTAAACTTAGTAAGGTTTCTCTAAGCCTTCTACTCAACTACATCAAAACTACATCTGCTAATATTGGACTTTTATGTCCATCTATATATATACATTGCTCAATATTAGCAAGAATCCTAGTAGGTCAGTTTAATAAAGAATTACCCTGCTGCCTCTTAAAATTTTTCCATCCATGGGGACCTTTTCCCCCTCCCCATGTGGGAGTCTGTACTTGTTCTTCAATAAATTGCCACCTTTGCCGAAACTGGTTTGGCTCAATGGATAGAGCGTCGGCTTGAGGACTGAAAGGTCCCAAGTTCGATTCCGGTCAAGGGCATGTACTTTGGTTGCAGGCATATCCCCAATAGGGGGTATGCAAGAGGCAGCTGGTCAATGACTCTCTTCGATGTTTCTAACTCTCTATCTCTCTCCCTACCTCTCTGTACAAAATCAATAAAATATATTTTAAAAAAATAAAAAAATAAAAAAAATAAATTGCCACCTTAGCTATAAAAAATAAAAAAATAAAAATAAAAAAATAAATACCACCACTAACCCCTTAACCCCATCCATCCTGCTTCTCTTCTATAAATGCCAATTTTTTTCTGGATGTATTTAGAGCTGAGTCCAACCTGTCTCCTTACACCAAAATCCCATTACCATAATCCTTATACTGATTGGGATAGTCCTGAATAAGATCTTAGTGCCTTTACCAGAAGTTAAATTAATTAAATGAGGAAGCTGTTAGACTGAAGTGGCTTTAATTCCTTAGTAGCCTATGTAAGCAAACTAAAACCTAAATCTAAAATGCCTCAAGATTAAGAAATAAAAACCCACTGTGGAGAACAGTATAGAGTTTCCTCAAAAAAATAAGAATGGAAGAAAAATCAAGATGGTGGCATAAGTCAACACCTATACTGCTGCCTTGCACAATTTCAAAACTGCAACTGGAAGACAGAGTGAACATTGTCCAGAACCACCAGAAAGCTGGCTCAGTGACCTGGGTGCTGAGGAGGTTCCTGGGACCCAGGTATGTATACAAATTAACCACCATCTTTGAGTTAATTTGCATACTCATTCTGATTGGCTGTGGGCATAGCAGAGGTACGTCAATTTACATGTTTCTCTATTATTAGGTAATATGAACAAAAAGATAGATACAGCCGAAACCGGTTTGGCTCAGTGGATAGAGCGTTGGTCTGAGGACCCAAGGGTTCCAGGTTCGATTCCCGTCAAGGGCTTGTTCATTGGTTGTGGGCACATCCCCAGTGGGGGGTGTGCAGGAGGCAGTTGGTCAATGTATTTTATCTTTCTCATCAATGTTTCTAACTATCTATCCCTTTCCCTTCCTCTCTGTGAAAAATGAATAAAATATATTTAAAAAAAAAAAAAAAGATAGATACAGAGGCAGAAAAGCATTGAACAGACTGTCAAATTACAGTGGGAAGGCTGGGGAGTGTTGGGGAGAGGAGGAAAGAGATCAACCGAAGCACTTGTATGCATGCATATAAGCACAACCAATGGACACATGACAGTGGGGGGTGGGATGAGGGCATGCGACAGGGGTTAGGGGAGACTAGGGGAAAGTCAATGAGGGGGAAAAGGAGATATATGTACTACTATGTGTAATACTTTAAACAATAAAATAAACTTATAAAAAAATCAAAACCTAAGGACAAATAACCACAACCAACTAAGCTTTTCCTAATAGGCAAAAGCTTAAGCTACAGCCAATCAGATAATTTATTTTCTATGCTTCCACATCTTTCTGTAAGTCTTTCCACTAGGTTTTGTCAAGGGAAATCCCAACCACTTTGGTTCTGATTCTAATTTTTCTCAAATTAACTATTAAAAATTTAATTAGCCCTAGTTTATCTTTTAACACAAGTATCACGGGTAATTTTTTAAATATATTTTATTGATTTTTTTTTTTTTTTTTTTTTTTTACAGAGAGGAAGAGAGAGGGATAGAGAGTTAGAAACATCGATGAGAGAGAATCATCTATCAGCTGCCTCTTGCACACCCCCTACTGGGGATGTGCCCACAACCAAGGTACATGCCCTTGACTGGAATCGAATCTGGGACATTTCAGTCCGCAGGCCGACGCTCTATCCACTGAGCCAAACCGGTTTTGGCTCACGGATAGCTTTTTAACACTAGGCAAAATTGTTTCCAATTAAATATGTTAAGGAGAAAGAATTTCCTTTCTACCCTGCAAAGGTTCTTTTGACTCATCTAATATATCAACATGAGACAGATTAACAGCAGAAAAATTAACTTAATTTCATATGTATGGGAAATCAAGGTAAAATAAATGCCAGTTAATAATTCAGATTTTATAATCAAAGAAAATACAATAATTTAAAAAGAAATATCAAAAGTGCTTTATTCAAAACAATGTCCATTGCTAACTACACATCTTCCTTATCTTCAGGTAATTTGTGGATACTGTCCCAATAGAATTTTTCTTGTTTTGAGGTAAACCATTCAGAGACCAAATTTTCCACTTCTTCATATATTTTGAAGTGCTGCTCAGACAGTGCCATCAATCGGAACAAGTGGCAATCTGAAGGAGCAAGGTCTGGTGAATTACTTTGCCGTGTCTTCAGGCCAATGTGTTCATTTTATGATCAAAGCGTGGTTCAAATTGAGCTGGACGTTCTTTGTCTTTCACATCGAAATCATCACTTTTAAAGCATTTAAACCAGTGTTCGCAAGTATCTTGAGATAGAGCATGTTCACCATAAACTTCCCAAAGTATATGATAACTTTCAGCAGCACTTTTCTTCAAAATACAGTAATGAATTTAAACTTCCCACAAATGCTTCTTTTTAGCACGAAATTTCGCATTTCTAAGCATAAAAGTACTTATGTTAACAACTTCAGAAAATTTGACATATGAAGTTTGGAAGCTTGTTGTCAATATAACAAAACAGCACACATATCAAATCACATATACCAGTATGTTAACATATGTGTAACTTCATCTATTGAAAAAAAATTCGCATTATTAACCAGCATACCTAGTATGCCATCTTTAGTCAAGGAATGAGATAGGGGCTTGGGGCTTCAGAGGGGAGGAGAGTAATTCAGAGGATGACAGGATGATAAGAAGAGCAGATGCTCAGTAATTAGATGTTTGCCCTGCCATATATTGTAGATAGGTCATAAATGTTCATTTCTGGTCATAACACTTATTATGGACAAGGCCTTTAATTTAAATTCTTTTTCGGAAGAGGTAAAAGTTTATCCTGATCCCATAGGCTCTTGGTTGCCTTTAGTTCAAAATAATCTTCATGCCAAAGTGTCATGTGCTGGAGAGGCCAGTTCTGAACCTCAAACTACATGTTTGCCTCTGCTCACGCAGAAGCTGTACTGAAGATAATACAGTTGTGCTGCATAATGACAGGAGTACACTCTGAGAAATGCATCATTAGGTGATTTCATTATGTGTGAACATGACAAAGTGTACTTACACAAACCTTGATGGTATAGCCACTACGTACCTAGGTTATATAGTATACCACCATTATAAATATGTGGTCTGTCACTGACCAAAACATCGCTATGCAGCCTATGATTATAGTAAAGTAGCATGACTCATAAACCTGAAAAGGCAAAGAATAAAAGAGTGCCTCATTCTCCCAGGTCTCCATCCACCCCTATCTGGAACCCCACTTCCATATACATAACTATTTTTATTAGTTTTTTTACATGTCCTTTTAATGTTCCTTCATGTGATACATAATTTTTTATATTCCTTACTTTATATATGTATACCTGTAGGATAAATTCTTCTAAGTAGGAGTTTCAGGTGAGAAAATGAATACATTTGTACTTTTGATAGGTATTACTAAATTGTCCAATTAGGAATTCTAACATTTTGCAATCACAACTACCATGTATGAAAGTTCTGCCAACAGAATGCATTATAAAGTTTTTACATTTTTTGCTTATCTGAGAAATAAAAATGGCATATTCAGTTTTAATTTGCATTTATCTAACTATAAATAAAATGTAATATATTTTGATATTTTTACATTTATGTTGATTTTCTATGAAATGATTTTTTATGTCCTTTGTCCTTATTTCTACTGAGTCATTTTATTCTTACTTATTTGTATGTGTATGAATGTATTGAGAGATCTATTCTTCTGACAAGGATTTTGGCAACTAAGTAGTATTATTAGGGATGGAGAAAAAAGTCATGTGGGGTCAAAAGGCAGAAGGTTCCAAGAACCAACACCTGCATTCCACAATAGGTCAATCAAGGATTCCTGAAACTCCTAACTCAAGAAATAGCATTATTATAATGCATGTTCTTTTACAGTGTGGAGATACCACTAAAAAACAGAAGAATTAATTAAAAAGGCAGAAGATGACTATTATTTTATTAAAATATTTTACATTTATTTGAGTGATAAAAATTAAAAATTAATGTTTTCATATTGTTTTTATAGATATAAAATCCTCTTTCTAAGTTTTCTGATAGTTATTGAGAAGGAAGATTTCATACTATCAGAAAATCTCAGATCCCTGATCTAAGTGTTCTCTTCCTGTATTGTTGCAAAATGCTAGTTAATAAAGAAATCTCTTGTGGTAGCGGAGAGAAGACTGGGGAAACCGGTAAAGGTGGCCAAAGGATACAAAATTCCAATTCTAAGTTAACAAAGTATAGGAATCTACAGCATTGGTGGTTGTAGTTAATAAAGTCGCTAAGAGAGTAAATTTTAAAAGTTTTCACTACATACACAAAAAATGGTAACTATGTGAGGTGATGGATGTTTACTAATCTTACTGGAGTAATCATTTTGCAATATATTCATGTATCAAATCATCACATCGTACACTTTAAACTTACAATGCCATATATCAATTATATCTCAATAAAACTAGAGCAAAAAAAAGGAAAGGTATCTGAGAAATCCAGACATAAACACAGCCCAAAGCCTCATTCTTCCACAGTCTGAACCACCTCATTCAACCCTTCCAGGGACTTTTTCATCCTACTTAAACCTCTGTATTACTTCCCAGCTGTAACAAGTTCTACAAACTGGATGGTTTAACATAATAGCAATTTATTTTTTCACAGACAACAAGGAGACTAGACGGCCTAAATCAAGGTTCCAGCCAGGCTCTAGAGGACAATCTTTTCTCCATCTTCCTAGTTTCTGATAGCTGCAGGAAACTCTTGGCCTCCTTGGCTCGTAAATGCATCTGCTTTCATTATCATCACATGGCATTCTCTCTGTGTGTTTCTCTGTGTCTAAGTTTCCTTCTCTTTATATGAACACTACTCATTAGACTGAGCACACTCTAATCCATAGGACCTCATTTTATCTTGATTACATCGGCAAAGACACTTATTTTCACATAAGCATAAGATCAAATTTACATGTACTAAGATTAGGACTTGAATATATCTTTTTTTAAAATCTATCTTTATTTATTTATTTTTATTTTTATATTTTATTGATTTATAAAGATGAGGGGAGAGGGATAGAAAGCAAGAAACATCGATGTGCCCGCAACCAATGTACATGGGGATGTGCCCGCAACCAATGTACATGCCCTTGACCGGAATCGAACCTGGGACCCTTTAGTCCGTAGACCGATGCTCTACCCACTAAGCCAAACTGGTTTTGGCTGAATATGTTTTTTAAGGGTATGCAATTCAAGCCACAACATCTTCCCAGCTAATCATGCTGTTTATTCTAGTGTGTTTTTTTCTTTCTCTTCCCCTCTAGACCAGGGGTGGAGAATCTTTTCTCTGCCAAGGGCCATTTGGATATTTATAGCATCATTTTCGGGCCATACAAAATTACCTACCTAAAAATTAGCCTGCTATATTGATCCAACATTTAATTAACTCATCCCTGCTGCCTTGGCAGGGCCGGACCAAATGATTTTGAGGGCCTTGTATGGCCCATAGGATGGACATTCCCCAGCCCTGCTCTAGACTATGAGGCAGGATAGTAAGAAACTAGGAAAATTCCCTGGGAAGTGGGATGAGGAAACTGAGAACATCCAGCCAGAACATCTGAACAATTGACAGCCAGCTAAGAAATCATGAGACTGCAAATGAGAAAGAGCCATCTTAAATCACCATAGTCAGGGAGGTAGATAACAAAAACCAATTAAATCCAAACTAATCCAAAATGGAGGGAAAACTGAACAGAAAATGACTCCAAAGGTCATTATACCATCACTAGAGGCCCAGTGCATGAATTCATGCACCAGTGGGGTCCCTCAGCCTGGCCTGCAGGATTGGGCCAAAACCAGTTCTCTGACATCCCCCAAGGGGTCCTGGATTGTGAGAGGGTACAAGCAAGGCCAAGCGACCCCACTGGTGCATGATCGGGGCTGGGGAGGGATGTGGGAGGTTGGCCAGACAGGGAGGGGCTGCAGGGGGGCTCCAGGGTGTGTCTGGCCCATCTTGCTCAGTCAAATCAGCCAAACACCAGAAGCAAGCTAACCTATCAATTGGAGCGTCTTTCCCCTGCTGGTCAGCGACTGATTGACCAGTTTACTGTCTGCCCCCTGCTGGTCAGTGCATGTTATAGTGAGCGGTTGAGAGGCCTTAACATATCATTAGCATATTATGCTTTAATTGGTTGAATGGCCAATCAGATGACTGAACACTTAGCATATTAGGCTTTTATTATACTAGGAGCCTAGCAGGCAATTTAAAATAATGTAGTGCCACCCACCCTTGAGTCGCCAGTCCGGCCCTGCCTCCCTCTCCAGCCCTTGAAGCAGCCAAGGCCACTGCTGATCAGGCCCTCCCCCGGCACAGGCACACAAAGGCCCCTGCTGCCCCACTCCTAATGCTACACATGCAACCTCTTCCTGTCTAGTCGACCCATTATGGCGTCGTGGTTAATTAGCAATTTCTCTATTATATATATGATTATAATGAAAACTGACACCACAAGTAGAAGTGGAGGGCCAAGGGAGATAGATGCCATGACACTTCCAGAATGGACCATATTATGAAATCACAAAGCTTGCAGACAATTCTTCCTTGGTAACACATAAAATCCCAAGAACTAACTGACCACATGTTACAACTCATTCATGAGTTGTCCCAACTCCACTTGGACCTGTACTTTTCACAGTGGCCTGAACCCTGCTCTCTTTCTTTTTCTCTACCTGAATAAGACTTGCTTTGTTCTCATTCCAACCCTTCTTTGAAAATTTTCCTGAGTGAATTAAGAACATGGAGGTCACCTGACATGCAAAAGTTCCTGGATCATACCGGGGAGGGCCAGCCCAGGACACGGAAGTGGTTTGGTAATAATTTCACCTTAGCCCTGCTTCTCTGAATTCAAATGAGGCTTCTCCCAGTAATGAACCTGCTTCAGGAAACTCCTCTTCTGAATATGCCCTGACACAAACCCATCTGTCCCAGAAAAATTGTGTACTCCATTGGACTACCCTAGTTCCTCCAAGTGGGATCCTCATAATGCTTGGTACTAATTGTCTGTTGGAATTAATATGCAAATAAAAGAAAGATCCCAGAAAAAAAAAAAACAGAAGAAATAAAGGTATGACTTAAGAGAGCTTAGGGAAAATCTGAGTTCCACTTCCAATACACATACTTCAAAAACCAGGACCAACCCAAGTCTTCTAAATTCCAGTGCAATGTTCTCTCTAACATTTTTCATGCCTAGAAGGCTGTACTTGTGACCCAAATCCAATTCACACACCAAGGACAATAGATCCAATTGAATGCAGCAGTATCATTGAAATGGAAACTCCTGAGAGAAAGAGGAGGAGGAAGAAGACGGTAATAAGACAGAAAAAATAAAAAGAGGAAATGGTAAAATACAGTGTCCACAAAATCCATCTTACTGATTGATTGTTTAACAAATACACAGAGAAAAATCCCAAAGGCAAACTGTCTCTTGGCGCTTCCCTAAAGATGAATGGAAAGAAGACCTTGGCGGTTAACAGCATGTGCTTCATGCTATTTTGGTTAACCGGGTGAATCATACATGCTGGGTAGTGCATTTCTCAGGCTTTCAAATTTAAATGGCAGCACATAGAGCAAGGCATTCATTTGAGTATGGATGTTTTCTCCTGATGTTCATAAAAAGAATCCATTGTGTTATGATTCGGTCATGCTTGACCCACCTCAAGAATGTTTTCAGAGTGAAAGATCATTTATTTCTCAGAGACATCACAAGGTTCAAGAAGTTCTGATCAGCATACTTACAAAAGCTCTTGTGAACCTAAAAGAGCTAAGACAAATCCTTCCCCTCCAGCCCTCTACCTCCTCACCCCTACCCTCCCCCTCCACCCCGATCCCCACCCCCACCCCCGCCTTGGTAGGCCCGGCCATTGTTACTCCATATGCACTTGGATAATGAGCCCACCTTCCTATTCTAAACATAGAATGAGAGAATAACTAACAGAGCCTAATCGCACCAAAAGAAAATCCTGCTTTGTTGTTATCTTGCTTCAGAATAATTTGTGTTTCATATATGTTTTGGATAAAAATTTTACACTAGAATTTAAGCTGAATACTAATGATAAAATGCCATTTTTCTCAACCTATCATAATTACTTCATAAACACATAAATTTTAACCTCAAAACGTACACGTAAAACTACTCATGCAAATGGACTGTACTTTTGGACAGAACCATTGTGTGTGTGGTGATACCAGAACTCTTTGATGCCAAAATTTTTCGTGGCAAATCCAGGCCAAAATCTGCAAATCAGTAAATCACCGATCTTGACCCAGTGCTCAGGCAGTCACAGTTAGGATTTGTAATTAACATTTGAAAATTAATTATTTCTCCAACTTGTTACTTTGAAGGGACCTTAGGAAAAAAGACTTTGGGTGTGTCTTCCAGATAGTCAGGTATCTCTTAGGGATTGTTAACTAAATAAGACCAACTGAGTGTTCTTCCATGCAAATATCAAATAATACAAAAACTGAGATCTTTCTTGAAACATCTAACAAAAATTAACATTAAGGAAGATTTAAGTTCAACACCATCAATTCACATTTTAATGTTTCTTTACTGAATTTTTTAGACAAAAAAAAAGTGTAATTAACACAACTGATCTAAACAAAAACCTATATAGTAAGGTCCCTTTCTTTTAAAAATAATTTTCCCCCTTCAAACAACAGATTGCTCTACCAACAGCTATATACCAAAAGAAGTAATAATACTGTTCTTGATTTTATAGTAACCAATAAAAATATGTAAATCCTCCAATCAAACAAGCTTTCCAAATTTTGCTGCTGACACTGTTTAGTTACACAGTGATTACAAAATAACTGCTAAAAATAAAGGAAACTTCATTCAAATTTCAGTTGGGAAGCCCTGAAAGGGATATTCTCACACACTGCCACCCAAAAAACAAACAAAGACACACCACAATAGACGGAAGAAAAATTTTCTCCTTGCCCAGCAAGACACCTCAATCATCACCTGAATCCCATTAGTTGTTGCCTTCAGGTTTGAGTTCCTGACTATAGGTTGAGAAACTGCCACATCCAGCCAAAGACAAGCTGTTACTACCCCATCTCTTCAAAATAGCCTCTCCTCTCCTCTGTTCTTCCAGCTTGCCTATTGTTCACCATAGTTTGTTTGTCCTGAATTTCATTTCCTCTACTATTTCTGAATAAATCTATTTGCTGATAAAATAACTGGCTCTTTTGTTTGTTGGTTGGGTTTTGTTTTGTTTTTTCAGAACTTTAAATTTTTCAGAGTTGGGGTTTTTTTTGGGGTGTGTGTGTGTGTGTGTGTGTGTGCGCGTGTTTGAGTTCAATATAATTCATTGAAATACAAAGTAAAAAGCTAAGTGAGGTACCACTAATGAAAAAAGTGGGGTATGGGGCTTTTTTTTTTTTTTTTTTCTTTTCAGTATCTGCTCCCCCCCACACACACACACACACACACATCTCCATTTGATCAAAGCATTCCATTGGGTATTTAGTTAAAAAGAAAAGGGGAATGGGTGAGGAGGCACCACGCCTGATTACAGACACTAGTTTCTCTGTATACAATAAAGGATTTTAGTGTAAAAATAAAAATTAGTCTGGAGTAATCAGAAAGGGTGGGGGCAAACTTTCTAATTAAGCAAGTGTCACCTGAGGGAGCACAGTTCTGGAGCAGAGTAAGACTCCTGTTGTAGCAGACACCTCCCGCCTGCTGCCGGGACACAGCCCCTCTCTGTCCAGCCAACGGAACCACTGGGCCAGTGTGTTCCTTATGTTGATTGCTCCCATCAAACTGCCTCATTGTCAATCTGTGTCATTCATTCCCAGTACTTGTTAACTAGTCAATGATAATGCACTCAATTCCTGTGTGTGTGTGTGTGTGTGTGTGTGTGTGTGTGTGTGTGGTAGAGGCATGGTAAGGGCATGAGAGTGTTTGGGTTCCCATACCACTAAGCAGTTGACACCAGCTGGATGTCCTACAATTCAGCTCAATTCTGACACTACCTACCTAGAGGTAACATCAAACTCCGCAGGCGAAGGACTGAGTTCGTAACTGGACTTGTGGGAACTTGCCATCTATAAACAGGTCGTCAGAAGCACAAGTGATAAGTCTCCCAGCACCTCTCCATGTTCACCAGTGCAGAAGCTCTCAGAACTCTCCCGGTCCACTCTGCCTTTTTCTTTTTGTTGTTATCCTTGTTATAATAATGTTATGGTTATAAGGCAATAATTACTTCATTAGAGGGGTTCCCTTATGACCATAACATTATTATAACAATCCTCACCTGAGGATATTTTTTCAGTGATTTTTAGAAAGCGTGCAACGGAGGGGGAGAGTCAAGAGAGAGAGAAACATAGATGTGAGATAGACACATCAATTGGTTGCCTCCTGCACCGGGATGGAGCCTGCAACCAAGGTATGGGGCCCTTCAGTCCGCAGGCCTATGCTCTATCCACTGAGCAAAACCAGCGCGGGCCATCCACTCTGTCTTTTCAGGTTTTTATGGGAGTCTCACCACCCAGGCATGGTTGATTAATCCCTGGCCACTAACAAACTCCATCTCCAGCCCCGCTCCTCGCCCTGAGGTCAGGGGTCAGGGGCTGAAAGTACCACCCTCCAGGCGCATAGGTGGTTGCCCTGGCAACCCCATTCTTAGGTGACCTAGGGACTTTTTTCTAAAATCGCCTTATTAACATAACCACCGCCAAAACAACCTTTATGGAGCTGATCCCTGGGGAAATTCTAGGGTTTTAAGCGCTGTGTGGCAGACACAGGACAAAGACCAAATATATCTATTTCTTATTATACATCACAATGTCACACTCGTTTACTTTCTGGTTTTCCTCTGAATTTTCGATGTCCCGTGGTGGCTCCCGGCCTGGCCCCACCACGGAGGCGGACTGGCAGGCGGAGGAACTTACTTCCGAGGCTTCTCCTGGGTGGCAGGCCAGACGAACCCATGTCCGACCGCGTTAAAAATCCCAAAGTTTATATATTCAATAGAAGCCCTCAAGGCACAGTCACTACCGGCCCAGGGTCTCCCCCTCCTCCCTCCAGGCTGCGAGGTGGCGCCCCCGCTGCGGACGGTGCGCGAGAAGGCACATCCCGCGGGAGGGGCGGGGCTCCCACTCCGGATCCGGATGTGGCTCTCTGCTGGACCGGCTGTCATGGCCTCCGGACCACGTTCTCCATCTTCCCACCGCCTTCCCCCGCCTGCTTCCAGCCACGGAGGAACCAGGACCACGCGGAACTCACGCTGCATCACCGTAAGCATTTAAAAATAATACCGAGAAAAATAAATTGTTAAAATACGTTTAGAATAAGGTTTTAAAATTGCCATAGTCCCAGCCGGTTTGGCTCAGTGGATAGAGCGTCGGCCTGCTGACTGATGAGTCCCGGGTTCGATTCTGGTCAGGGGCACATGCCCAGGTTGCGGACTTGGTCCCTACTGTGGGACATGCAGGAGGCAGCCGATGGATGATTCTCTCACCATTGACCTCCCCCTCCCTCTCCTCCTTCCCCCTCTCCTCCCTCTCCATCAATAAATATACATATATATTTTTTAATTGCCATTAGTTACCTTACTCTCAAGTCTAGGGTGTTTACTCTGGAAGGGAAATTGAGGAATCAAAGGTTCAGGGAAATGAGGTGCCATGTTCGAGGTCACCCTGTGTGTGTGTGTGGCGGGGGGGGTGGGGGGTGGGGGGGGGGGGCTTCAGAATCCGGCTGAGCACCCAGATCTGCAGCCTACGTGTGCACTGCTCTCCATCACTCCTCCCTCTCCCATCAATCATCCTGAGTCTCAGTCCTTCTCTTGCCTCTTCGTGGTTTTAAAGGAAGAAAATTCAACTTTTCTTCTACTTATTTAATTCATTGTTAAAAGCCCACCAAAATGATAGCCAGCTTTTCACATTTGACTATTAGGGGGGAAAAGAAATAGTTGAGACACATGCAATGACCCAAGTCCATGCCTGGACACATATTTCCTAATTCACCCACGTGGGAACCAGGCCACACTGGTTGTAGGAACCTCCTGTAAACATGGGGTACCAGACGTTTCATAGCACCTAGAAGTGGACCTTTCAGAATATGGGCTCCCGGCTTATGCAGGTGTATGATACCTTGGGTCCTCAGTTGGCCTTGGTATATACTTTTCCATTTCACAATAGAACTTCATTGTTACAGTGTTATTTTATTTATTTATTTATTTATTGGCTGTTGTTTTTTCTTCTTCTTTTTTAAAATCTTCACCCGAAGATATTTTTTTCATTTATTACTATTATTTATTTATTTATTTATTTACTTATTTGAGAGAGAGAGAGAGAGAGAGAGGGAGAGAGAGAAAGAGAGAGGGAGAGAGAGAAGGAAAGGGAGGAATGGGGGAGAAAGAGAGAGAAATGTTGATATGAAAGAGGCACATCAATTAGTTGCAGGACCTGCCAAAGGTGGAGCCTGCAACCAAGGCAGTGCCTCAGACTGGAATCCAACTGGAAACCCTTAAGTCCACGGGCTGACACTCTAACCATTTAGCAAAACTGGCTAGGGCTGTTATGGTGTTATTGACCATATTTGACAGATGAAGAAATAAAGCTTCAGGGAGATGAAGTCATCTTCCTACTGTCACCTAAGTGGGACATCCAGAAATACATCCATAAATCTTTGACTTGACAGTCTTTAGTGACTTTGCTCTCTCCCTTTGTTAGTCACTTAATTTAGGTCTCAACACCATTATGTTTACATTTTAACACTGCATATTTAGTACAACTTCCCAGGAGCCCTAGTCCCTCTCTGGATTTTAGCCAACAGCTCAACTTTAGACAGTTGGATCTCATCTTAGTTTGGCTGCTGGTATACCTACAAGTTGTTGTCCAAAGTAAAAAGACCCCAACTAGACCAGGACAATAAAAACAACCATGATGAGGAGGAAACAGAGATCCTACCCCCACTCCCATCCACCCCCTTTTTTTTTTTTTTTTACATTATTCATTCTTGTTTGTTCATTCCTATTCATTTATTCATTTATTCATTTGCCCAAATATTTTGAGGTGGAGGAGGAAATCATATAAGTAAAATATTCATTGCCTGACCCCACAGAGTTTGCAATCTAGCCAGATTACAAAATTTATTATCAATATTTTATTCTTTTAAAGTATATAACATGGAATTTTATTAGATATATGGGTTATAATTTATTTGCAGTATCTTATTCTTTTAAAGTGTATAACATGGAATTTTATTAGACATATGGGTTATAATTTTTTAAAAACCATTTTCTCAGTGCTAATTGTCAAATAAACCTGTGATGCTAGCTTAACCTAAATTTGCCTCTATCTGAACTTTATTCATTTTCATTAATTTATATGAAAATACACCTCAATTTCTATATCTTTTCTATTTAGGATGGATATTTGGGTTGTTCAAAGTTTAGGGCTCTTAGACTCTAACCCAGCCCTTCCCCTTCTGTTACAATGTGATGTTAGGTTATGCTCTCCTTATGGCTCCCTCTTGGCCATTGAGAAACATCTGAG
Source organism: Pipistrellus kuhlii (assembly GCF_014108245.1). NCBI lineage: Eukaryota > Metazoa > Chordata > Mammalia > Chiroptera > Vespertilionidae > Pipistrellus > Pipistrellus kuhlii. The sequence goes on from NW_023425405.1 coordinate 18,432,934, forward strand.
TGTGGGTATCTCACACTATTTTGTTAGTAATAGTGTAGCCTCTTGAGTGACTTGGTTCCCCAGTCCAGGCTCCCCCATCTACCCGGGTGCCCAAGAACACTGGCCAAAATGGAAGGAAGTTTGTCACCGGTAAAAGACTGTACCCACAAGGGACCTTGAATGTAGAGTATGTCTTGGGTGTATAAGGAAGAGCAAACACATGTGAGAGAGAGAGGAGACAGAAGGCTTCTGGCAGTTGACAAAAAAATCTGTGCCATAAATCTCTTCTAGCTGCTCTGAAGACAGGTTCCAGAATTCCCGTGGTGTTAACCCTTAACCTCAATCCCCAATGCTTTCCAGTCACTTTTTTTTTTTTTAATATATTTTATTGATTTTGTACAGAGAGGAAGGGAGAGAGATAGAGAGTTAGAAACATCGATGAGATGAGAGAGAGTCATCGATCAGCTGCCTCTTGCACACCCCCTATTGGGGATATGCCCGCAACCAAGGTACATGCCCTTGACCGGAATCGAACCCGGGACCCTTCAGTCCCCAAGCCGACGCTCTATCCATTGAGCCAAACCGGTCTCGGCATCCAGTCACTTTTATGTATAACTCTGCATCCTCAACTGACTAGACCTCAATGTCCCAGCCTAGTTTCTCAGAAAATTTACTTTGCTTCACCAAAGAGCTCTCCTCTAGATAATCTAGTGTCTCAGACCAACAAGAAAATTCATTGAAAGAGCTGGTTTCCCCTTGGGAGAATTACATAGAGCTGATGATTAAAAAATTTTACTAGACCAGAGAAACAAAGATGGTGGCATACGTAAACAACTGAACTTGCTGCCTAGCACTATCATTTCAAAACTACAACTAAAACACAAAACAGACATCATCCACAACCACAGGAAGGCTGGCTAAATGGAAATTCTACAACTAGAAGGGAAGAGAAAAGGATACTGAGACTCAAAGGAGCTGTGAAAGTAAAGTGCAGAGGTACGAAGGCATGCGGGCACAGAGAGGGCTGCCAACTAAGTATGAGGCTGTCTTTTTCAATCCACAGGGAGAAACAAGCTCCAGACTGCTCTGAATCCCAGTTCCGGGCAAGACTCTCAGGATGCAGACTCATATGGGGAGAAACTGGACTGTCTGGCAGTGGGTGGAACTCAAGGTTGGCTTTCTCTCAGAGATGTCTGCAGCAATTACCAAGGGACACAGAGACCTGGGGGTCTCTTAGAGCAGGGCTAACCAGAAGCAATTGCTGTTTGCTCTACCCTGAGACTCTGCCCCATCCAAGCTGTGCACAGAGGCTTTTGCATATGAATGGCCTGGCCCCTTGAAATCTAAATCTATAAAACTAGCTGAGTCAGAGAGACCCAGAACATCCAAAAGAAGGCCCAAGACCCCACAGCAGCTTGCATTGCTTTATAGCTAGGCCTCATCTGGGCACCTCTAAAACCCAAACAAAGAAGAGGAATCTGCAGATCTCTCTGTAGTTCTTGCTGGGTGGCCTCAGGCAGAGGCTAAATTAGCACTTCCTTGGAAATCCAAGAGCCAGTGTACCCAGGGATCAGAGTAGGATCATCCAGATTAAAACTTCTCAGATCCACAAGGGATACATTCAAGGGGAAGACTGAGTGAGTGCCAAAGCCCCACTGAAGTAAGTCTTGCCTCATAAGGGTGTATCAAGCACAGAAGTTCTCCCATCATAGACACAGCTGATCCTCATAGCCAATTGGCATGGGGGTTAATTCCTCCCAGTGACTACCAATAACAATGAAAACTTAACTACAAGGCTGTACACACAGTCTACAAAGGTGTGCACCAGGAGTGTTCACCTCAGGTAACTGGGAGGCCAACTCACTGGGCCATAGAGGACACCTAGCACACAAAGCCACCCTACCAACTCAGGGAAGGAGTGAAAATGCAGAGATAAAGAAATAGATTACAAACGAAAGAAATGGAGGAAAACAAATGACTGGATATATGGCTATAAGGTTTTTTAGAATTTTCTAGAAAAGGCTGATAAATTTAGTGAGACCTTTGAGGATATGAAAAAGGACCAATTAGAAATTAAGCATACACCGACTGAAATAAAAAATAATATACAAAGATCCAACAGCAGACTAGAGGATCCCAAGAATCAAGTCAAAGATTTGAAATACAAAGAAAAAAAAAAAAAAAAAAAAAAAAACCAGCAAAGCAAAAAGAAAAAAGAATCCAAAAAGTTAAAGATAGTGTAAGGAGCCTCTGGGACAACTTCAAGCATACCAGCATCCAAATTATGGGGTGCCAGAGAGAGAGAGAGGAAGATACTGAAGAAATAATGACAGAAAACTTCCCCTGCCTGATGAAAGAAATAGACTTAAAGTCCAAGAAGTGCAGAAAACCCCAAACAAAAGTAATCCAAAGAGGATCACACCAAGACACATCATAATTAAAATGCCAAGAGCAAAAGACAAAGAATATTAAAAGCAGCAAGAGAAAAACAGTTACCTACAAGGGAGTACCCATAGGACTGTCAGCTGATTTCTCAACAGAAACTATGGGAACACAGAAACTAGGCCAGATGGGAGTGGCAAGAAATGTTCAAAGTAATGAATAGCAAGAACCTACAACCAAGATCACTCTACCCAGCAAAGCTAACATTTAGAATTGAAGGGCAGATAAAGAGCTTTACAGATAAGAAAAAACTAAAGGAGTTCATCACCATCAAATCAGGATTATATGAAATGCTGAAAGGTATTCTTTAAGAAGAGGAAGAAGAAGAAAAAGGTAAAGATAAATATTATTAACAACAAATACATATCTATCAACAAGTGAATCTAAAAATCAAATGAATAAAAAATCTGATGAACAGAATAATCTGGTGAATATAATAGAATCAGGGGCATAGAAAGGGAAGTGGACTGACAATCTTTGGGGAGAATAAGGTGTGGGGGGGTGCGGGAAAAGACTGGACAAAATTCATATACCTATGGATGAGGACAGTGTAGGGGGGTAAGGGCATGGGTGGGGTGGGAACCAGGTGGAGGGGAGCTATAGGGGGGGAAATGAGGAACAAATGTAATAATGTGAACAATAAAGAAAAAAATTTCACTAGACTTAACAGCTGGAAAACATAACAGCTTGGAAGCAGTGATTTAAATTTGCCATGGCAGAAATATAACATTCAGGTATAATAAGTATAATTGACTGTAAAAGAATATTTCTTTGGCCTATGACCAATTGCTATTCATAATGCAAAAAAATTTTAAAGCTAAAAAAATTTTAATTAATTTTACAGAGTACGTTTTTAATATACTTTGCCAACTAATATATCAATTAGGGAGTATCATAAAATATAAAACAAAAAATTTTATTAGTAATAGCAGACTGGCTAAAGTTATTATTTTATATTGCAGTTCACATCATCAGTTATTTATTTATTATACTAGAAAAATATAAATTTTCCAGTTTAGATATCTAAGTTTTTCATTATGGCATGAATCACTATGTAATAACTACCACCCATTTACCACTAAAAATTCAAATGCAGGATTTTATAGAGATAAGGAGATCACTAAATGATTATTCACAATGTATTAAAATTTTTTCTTTATTCTGAATTTTTTATCATTATAAAAATAACTGATTAAGATTTAATGTAGAAACATGAATACTATTTTTAATTTATTTGTATTTTTAAATAATATTGAGAAAGGCTAGTAACCCAGGTCAAGAGCAGTAGGGAAACTGAGATAGATCACTAAAGACCAAGCAGTTTACTTGGTTAGTAAATTCCTAACCAAGGACACTTAAAAGTAAATAGCTTACACTTCTCTTCCCCAACCAGAGGGCAAATAGTTTAAATTGCTGTGGAATTGGTGTGGAAGAAGGAACATCTGAACACTTAGAGGTATCAAGAAAGAGAACCTTGCCGAAACCGGTTTGGCTCAGTGGTAGAGCGTCGGCCTGCGGACTGAAAGGTCCCGGGTTCAATTCCGGTCAAGGGCATGTGCCTTGGTTGCGGGCACATCCCCAATACGGGGTGTGCAAGAGGCAACTGGTAGATGTTTCTCTCTTATCGACGTTTCTAGCTCTCTATCTCTCTCCCTTCCTCTCTGTAAAAAAAAAAAAAAAAAAAAAAAAAAAATCAATAAAAAAAGAAAGAGAACCTTTATTCAAAGCAGCGCTGCTGGCTCAGGGAATTCAAATATCCAAAGCCTGAACAACGTATACAATGAGATTTCTCCTTATATATATTCTTGAGTTTCTTTGTTTCCTAACTATCGGGCTTCTGTGGTGGACTTTCAGAGCCCCACCTGAGTCAGAATGGGGAATTTAGATTGTATCTAAATGCCTAGCCTGGATGGCGCCAGTGACCTCCCTCTAGCTAAGCTGTTACATCCTTGGTTTATGGTCCTTGTAAATTGGGAGCATTTAGGTAAATAGATCTTGCAAGACCAGGTAATTAAGGAAGGGACAGTGACTTGATTATAGACTAATAAGAATGTACATTAGGATACTGAATTAACTAGGTACATAGTCAGGCTGCTAGCACCTCCTACATTCTTTCACAAAATCACCCTACTCAGGAAGACAATAGAAATCCAATTAGTGCCATCTGTGCCAACCATTCCCAAGGATAGACAAAGTTAAAGGAATAAATCCTACTTTTCATCAGCATAAAGCTTATGAATATTCTATTGAGTTCCTCCCTTAAAACCTCCCTAAACTCCCAGCCTTTAAAACCCTCAAATAAAGAACCCAGGGCATGGTCTCCCTTCCAGGAGCATGCCTATGCTTTTCCCTTCCCTCTCGTCTTCCCTCTCAAGTGTGCATCTCCTAAAATCTCAAGGGACGAGATTTGCCACCAGATGAGCAATGGGCAGTAGCAGTTCATCCCAGGTTAACACCCTGAACCTATCTCCAAGGCTCCCTTTTCTATGACTTCCCAGTGAGTGAAGGCAGCCCCACCTAGGTTCATTTCTTTCCTATAACATGTCTAGAGAGCCAAAGCAGCCCTGCCTAGGCTCTCTCCTGTTACTTATTCTATCTTAAGCCCTTCCTTGTTTCACTATCTCCAGCTTTAATAAACACAATCTCAAAATGACCTGACCAAAATCTTTCCTGGAGGAAGTCAGGAACCCAAAGACAACAGGCCATCTCAAAGCAGATGGGGAATAGGGAAATTGAGGCCCAGTTCCTATACAGTAACAATATCAGACTTGGAAAGAAGTTGCAAAAATACTATAAAAAATTCCTGTATAGCCGAAACCGGTTTGGCTCAGTGGTAGAGCGTCAGTCTGCGGACTGAAAGGTCCTGGGTTCGATTCCGGTCAGGGGCATGTACGTCGGTTGTGGGCACATCCCCAGTAGGGGGTGTGCAGGAGGCGGCTGGTCGATGTTTCTCTCTCATCGACGTTTCTGGCTCTCTATCTCTCTCCCTTCCTCTCTGTAAAAAATCAATAAAAATATTTAAAAAAAAAATTCCTGTATATACTTTACTCACCTTCTCCTAATGTTAACACCTTACATAACCAGCACACAGTTATCAAAAACAGAAAACTAACATTGATACAATGCCATTAACTAATCTTAAAAAATATTCAAGTATTACCTGTCATCACACTAATAACTTTTTCGGATAAAAGAAAAAAATCCACTCCAGGATCCTACCTTGAATTAGTTATCATGCCCCTTTAGTCTCTTCCAATCTGGGACAGTATTTTTGTCTGGTTTTTGCGTTGTTGTTTTTTTCTTTTTCATGACTGACTATTTTGAAGAGCACTTGTCAGTAGAATGTCCCACAATTGAGGGTTGTGATATGATAATATGTTTGGTCTTTGTTCCCAATTCCCATCATTGAGTTGCTAAAACCCTTAGGATTTCTTGAGTGATAAAAGTGTCTTTGTTAGACTAATGAGATTACTCCTGACCCCAGATAGCTTTAGAATGGGAGTTGGTTGCAAAAAAAAAAAACCCAAAAAAACAAAACAAAAACAAGCAAGTGATTAAAAGGTTTGAACTTTCAACCACTGTGAGTGGGAGAGTAGCTGGAGATTGAGTTCAAGCAATGGTTAATGATTTAATCAACCTTTCCTACATAATGAAACCTTGATAAAAACTTTTTTTTTTTCAAATTATAAGATTAAGTTTATTTAGAAAGTTACAGAGGTAGTAATGATGAGCCAGCTGGGCTGTGCAAGCTCTGGAAATAAGTTACAGAAGCAAAAGAAGGCTCTTGGAGCTTAGGAGAGAGAAAGGCAAAGGCAACATATGTCAGGGGAAGGGAAAGGGGTGGGCATTCTCCTGAGAGCACACAATAAAAACTCTTGAATGACAAGGCTTTGGGAGTTTCTGGGTTGGTGAATGCATCAGTGTGCTGGGAGTGTAACTGTAACCAAGGTCGAGCTGCCTGCCTCCAGGAAAGCCAAACTTATAAAACAGGTGCTAGTGAAAAAGGAAAGAGGTTTATTCAAGTGCCAGTTACCTGAGAAGATGGTAGATTCTTGTCTCCAAGCCCATCTCCACATCTCAGTGCAGGCAGATGTTTTTATAAGGAGCGTGAGGAAAAGCAGAACTAATAGATCAAGGGGAAGAGATTGAAAAGTTCTTCAGTTGCAGACCAGCATAGTCCTTTCTGATGAGGATCTCCAGACTGGTCAAGTGATGTTTTGGTATGCATCATGCTGGTTCTACATCATCCTTGTTCTATGATTGAAGGTCAGCAAATCCCGGAACTGGGATGACTAAAGGTCAGTGTCTATATCTTCTGAAGTTAGTTCCTAGGATTGTTATACAAATAGACTGTTTGTCTACAAGCTACATATTAATCCAAGTCATAATTTTTAGAAACAATGTCAAAGAATGGTGGGTGGTTAAAATTGCTCGCTGTTAGTGGAGGGAGCTCTGTATACCCCCAAACTCCCTCCACCAAACACTTGACCTATACATCTCTTTCTTTTGTTTCTTCATAAGTTCTGTCCTTTATAAATAAAACTGTAACTATATATTTTTTTTAAATATATTTTATTGATTTTTCACAGAGAGGAAGAGAGAGGGATAGAGAGTTAGAAACATCGATGATGAAAGAGAATCATCAATCAGCTGCCTCTTGCACACCCCCAACTGGGGATGTGCCCGCAACCAAGGTACATGCCCTTGACCGGAATCAAACCCGGGACCTTTCATTCCGCAGGCCGACGCACTATCCACTGAGCTAAACCGGTTTCATCAAAACTGTAACTATAAATATAGAACTTTCCTGAGTTCTGTGAGACATTCTAGAGAATTATCAAACCTGAGGAGGAAAGTGTGATTTTGGGAACCCCCAAATTGGTGATTGGCTAGGCAGAATTGTGATGCCTTGGGAACACCCAAGAATTGCAGCTATTGTCCAAAAGAGGCACAGTCTTGTGGGAATGAGCCCCTTAACCTACAGGGTCTGTGCTGACTCTAGGTAGTAAGTTTTGAGAATTGAATTGAATTGTAGAACATTCAGTTGGTATCACAAAATTGGTCTTGGAAAGTGATATGCTGGGTTACCTGATGTCTCCTCATGATAAATTCATGTTAGGATTTTGGGTAATGATACCACAGAAGTGATGTTGCCTCCTGTCAGTACATCATGTCAGGAGGCACAAGATATTAATATGTCTCATTATTGGGATGTTAACTTTGATCATTAGTCTGCTGGGTTTCTGCACTGTAAAGTTATATTTTCCCCAAACCTATTATTTTTAAACTAGAGGCCTGATGCACAAATTCTTGCACTAGTGGGGTCCAGCCAGCCTGCCTCAATAGGGGTCATTGGGGTGGGCTGGCTGGGGTGAGGGGACTTGGGTGGTTTGCCAGCTGGCTCCACGCCTGATCAGGGTGGAGGGGGCCCGCTCAGGGGTGGGGCTAGCCTGGGTGAGGGGCCACAGGTGTTCTAGTCTTTCTGCTATTCGGTCAATTTGCATATTACTCTTTTATTATATAGGATGCTTCAAATTCTAAGATAAAATGTTAAGCTATTTGTAACTTCTTCCCAGGTGTCAAAAATAATTTATTTTAGTCTTACCTAGTTTGGCTTAGTGGCTAGAGAGTCAGCTGCAGACTGAAGGGTCCCAAGTTCAATTTCAGTCAAGGGCGTATGACCTGAAAGGGAATCAAACTGTAACCTCCTGATTTAGAGGTTGACGCTCAACCATTGAGCTACACCATTCAGTGTGAAATGTGATTTTATGTTATTATTTTTTTAATCCTCCTCTGAGGATATTTTTTCTTTTCTTTTCTTTCCTTTTTTTTTTTAAGAGAGAGAGTGGAAGGGAGGGAGAGAAAGAGAGAGAGAGAGAGAGAGAGAGAGAGAGAGAGAGAGAGAGAGAGAGAGAGAGAGAGAGAGAGGGAGAGAGAAAGGCAGAGAGAGAGAGAAGCAGAGAGAGAGAGAATCTGAGAGAGAGAGAGAAAGAGAGAGAGAGAGAGAGAGAGCAGAGAGAGAGAGAGAGAGAGAGAGAGGGGAGAGAGAGAGAGAGAGAGAGAGAGAGAGAGAGAGAGAGAGAGAGAGAGAAACATTGATGTGAGGGATACACATCGATCAGTTTGCCTCCTGTATGAGCCCCAACCCAGGACAAGGATTGAACCTGCAACTCATGTACTTTCCCTAGACTAGGAATCAAACCCACAATCTTTCAACCACTGAGAACACTACCCAGGGCTGGGCTCAGGTAAATTAAGATAAGTCCTTCAAGACAAGAAACTGCTTGAAATTGGGCAAAGTTTTGTTACATAATAGTTTAGGATTGTGGACACAGTAAATCTTGAAACAAGTATGGATAAACAAACTCTTGGCCTGATAAGCAAGCTTTTCCTCCAGATAAGCACACAATTTTCTTGATAAAACTAGCTGTTTACCACAATGAGGCATCTGTTTGCCTTGATAGACTGGTTTACAGGAATTTCCTGAAACAAATGCTAGTTATTACCATATTTTTTGGACCATAAGACGCACTTTTTTTCCCCCAGAAGTGGGGGGAAAAAGTCCTTGCGTCTTATGGTCCAAATATAGCCTACACATATACTTTTAAAAAAAAGTTTTTTTACTTGCCCGGCTCTGTGTGATCTCTGTGTGCTTGCCCGGCTCTAAAACGGTTCTAAATGCTGCTGTTTACTTTACAGGGTTGATTACATGTGTTTATGACTGTGATGTTGGGTTTTAATGCACATAAAATATTTTAGGACACTATTTGTTTCAGAATCTTTTTTTCTTCATTTCCCTTCTCTAAAAACTGGTGCGTCTTATGGTCCGGAGCATCTTATGGTCCGAAAAATACGGTAGTTGGTTTGGAATCTTATCTTCTCGAGCTAGAATTTTCTGAGGAAAAATATTTAAGCTATGTTGACACAGATAATATCAATTCTTAGTAGAATGCCCTTGAAAATTGAATCCAGACAAAATAATCAGAATGAATTGGGATATCATGATGCCACAGATACACATGGAAAACATAAAGCATCACAGCAGAAAATTCCTAAAGATAATTATAAAAAAGCTATATTTCTTGTTTGTTTTTTAAATGTATTCTATTGATTTTTAACAGAGAGGAAGAGAGAGGGATAGAGAGCTAGAAACATCGATGAGAGAGAATTATTGATCAACTGCCCCTTGCACACCCCTTACTGGGGATGTGCCCGCAACCAAGGTACATGCCCTTGACCGGAATCGAACCCGGGACCCTTCAGTCCACAGGCTGGCGCTCTATCCACTGAGCCAAACCAGTTTCGGCTATTTCTTGGTTTTTTAAACTTGATAGAAAACATGTAACAACCTTTTTTGGCATCAATGATATAATTTATTGAAAACAATTTGAGAAATTTAAAGTCATTTTTTAAAAAATTATTAGAAAAACCATTTGGAGCTATCATGACAAGGGAGACTCATTCACAGGAAGACTGAAATGTTTTTTGAAATTATTGTATTTTTGCCCTGGCTGGTGTAGCTCAGTTGGTTGGACATCATCCCACGCATCAGAAAGTTGCTGGTCAGGGCCTGTGTGGGAGGCAACCAATTGATATGTCTCTCACATTCATGTTTCTCTATGTCTCCCTCCCTCCTTTCCACTCAACAACAACAAAATACACGAACGAATCAAAAACATTTCAAACAAATAAATAAAAATCAATTTAATTTTTGTTTTCTTAATCATCACCTGAGGATATTTTCCCATTGATTTTTTTTAATATATCTTACTGGTTTTTTTACAGAGAGGAAGGGAGAGGGTTAGAGAGTTAGAAACATCGATGAGAGAGAATCATTGATTAGCCACCTCCTGCACACCCTCCACTAGGGACGTGCCCGCAACCAAGGTACATGCCCTTGACCAGAATCAAACCTGAGATCTTTCAGTCCGCAGGCCGAAGCTCTATCCACTAAGCCAAACCGGTTTTGGCTCCCATTAATTTTTTAGAGGGAGTGGAAGGGATGGGGAGAGACAGTGAGAGAGATACATCGATTGATTGCCTCCTGCACATACGCTGACCTGGCCGAGGGATTGAGCCTGCAACAGAGGTCTATGCCCTTGACTGGAATGATACCCAGTCCTCAGGCTGACGCTCTATTCATTGAGCCAAACTGGGAAGGGCAATAAAAAAATGTATTTTTCAAAAGAGAAATTATTGTGATTTTAAATGTTATATTTGCAGTACAAACAAAAGTATGGTTTTGGAAATCATTATTTTACATTTTTACATTTGCTCAGTACCAATTTGGCATAATACCTTCAGTACAATTGATGTTAAATGAAAAATGATGCAAGAACTTAAAAATTCAATGTACACGATGCATTTAAAAACATCAAAGAGGGTGGGGATTGGAATGGGGGTTGAGGACAAATATGTGATACCTTAACCAATAAAGAAATTAAAAAAAAAAAAAAGGCAACCTGATTGGCACTGAAATATATATGTAATCAGTATCCAACTTGCCTCTCTGATCTTTGAACTTGATTTCCCTGTCATTAAACAATGTGTTACTGATATTAATGCTCTTTATTGATGTATTCCTCGTGTTTCAAGCACAGTCTTAGACATTACCCTAGGTTATCATTATTATTTTCCAGAGTTTGATTCATCTTTTATAGTGGTTCAAGCTCATTCATTGTGAATTCCAAGTGTTTATTCATTCTGACTGGAATAATAAATGGAAACCTTATCACAAAAAAAATCAAATAAATTAATATTCTTCTTGAAGACAAAGAAATAATGTTTATGAAAAATATATTGATACTAAACAAATCACAGGATCTCTTGACATTGACAACTTACCCAATATCGGTACTGGCAAAAAAGGAGTAAGAAGTTTCAATTAAACTGAGAATCTTATCTATGATCCAAAACTAAATTTCAAATTCAATTTTCTTTTTCCTATACTAAGATATAATAATATCATCTTTAAAGGAAAGCTTTAAAATACAGAAAGAATATAATGGTCTTTCAGTGTTTTAAATGGCAAATATAATTTAAAGAATTCCAATGAACATAAACTACTGCAACTATAGAAACACTAATAGTTGAAATTGCCTGGTGAACAAAGTAAGAACAATGATCCTAAAGGGAATTTAATGTAGAAGGAACTAAAATCCTAAATTTGTTTCTAAAATAGACATTCACAATAGTCCAGTTGAATTATTCTGATATGCTTGCAACAATAATTTACAGGACACATTTCCAATAACATTTTGAATAAATTTAACTAGATGAATTTAATTTTGCAGTAGCAATTGCCAATGGAGAATTTTATAGCTTCAGGAAATTAAATTTTATTAAAGATATACAATGACATAAGAAAAACTGCATGTCTTTAAAATAGGACACTGAAGCAAGCAGGCATTGGAACTGTCATAAAGAATTTTGTCTCTAAGAAAACAAGATATAACTATTTTATAATAAATTATTCCTACTGAGTTTTAAGTATTTGAGAGAAGTATTATTATGACTTAAATTTTTACTTCTTTTGTTATGTGTTCAACAATTTAATTTGTAGAATTTATTTATTGTAGAATGACTTCAGGCTTGCTGTAATTTTTATTATTAAGAAATAAATAATATACTATAGCCTAAAATTATACTTGAGAAAAAGAAAACTAATTTTGGAGAAGGGACACTTTTTTCCTAATTTACACAGAGGCTGCATATAGGTGTCAAAACATAGTCTCAAATATTAAAAACATAATTTTCATACAAATAGATATTAAGCATATGTCAGAGATTTGTAAAAACCTATTAATAAGCCAACCAGCAGGATAATACAACCACTTCAAAGGAGAATATAAGAGACTGAAATTTTTACAGTAAATGAAAGAAAAAGTCATGCTGAAATAAAATTGCTATGTTAGATAAAGTGGCTAAAATCCTACAAGTTAATAAAACCATAACCTTCAGGTTTATCTTTCCTACCAAATAAAAAGAAAATTATTGCACCAGATCAGCCTTCAGTATTATAAAATCTCTTCAGAATTCTAAAATTCTAGGGTCAGGTGATCCTTAGGTGGGCATATTAGAAAGTATTATTAACATGACATTAATCACCTTTGTGTGTGTGTGTGTGTGTGTGTGTGTGTGTATTATATACATATGTAATATTATATAAATATAATTATTTTTATATATAAAGAGAGGAAGGGAAAAAATAGATAGAAACATCAATCAGCTGCCTTCTGCATGCCCCACACATAGTTCCAGGCATGTGCACTGACCAAGGATCAAACCATGACCTCCTGGTTCATGGGTTCAACCACTGAGCAACAGCAGCTGGGCAATCACCTTTTGACTTTTATCCAAGTTGGGGATAAGTTTCTTTACTTGGGCTAGTGGTAGATAGCCTTGCATATTCACATTGACATAGGATTCACACTTGGTTGTATCAAAAACAAAATGAAACAAATCCAAATGCATAAATCATAGAGGAATAAAGAAGACTTTAATAAAGATTTTGCGGAGAGAAGGTGTTCTTCTGTTGGTCTAATCAAATTGACATGACGCTGAAACCGGTTTGTTTCAGTGGATAGAGCTTTGGCCTGTGGACGGAAAGGTCCCAGGTTTGATTCCGGTCAAGGGCATATACCTTGGTTGTGGGTACATCCCCAGTAGGGGGAGTGCAAGAGGCAGCTGATCGATAATTCTCATTGATGTTTCTAACTCTCTATCCCTCTCTCTTCTGCTCTGTAAAAAATCAATAAAATTTATTTTTTTTAATTGACAAGAGACATTAATATTAATAGAAGAAAATAATCAAGTTTATTGCATATGTACATACAGGGATTTCATAAGAATAAGGAACCCTAGGGACAAATCAGGCAGTTAAGGCTTATAGGCCATCTTGAGCTAAGGAGAAAGATAAGGTTGTAGTTTAGGGACATCAAAGGGAAAGTGGGAGCAATTCACATGGAGATAAAAAACCAAGTGTTTGGTAAAGAAATGTTTGCTGGGCCATCTTTAAAGATGAGACACAGAGGACTTTATCTAAGGGGACTTGCTAGGTTCCTCCCTGTCTATCGCACCTAGTTCATGCTAAACTCTAGTTATTTATTATGATAGCTCCCCTCCTGGAGCAGATCCTCTATCTCAATTCCTTTAGGCAGGTCGGGAAAGGTCACAGGTTCTTCCTGAATCTTTTTCTTTCTTAAAAATAACCAGCTTAAAAGAATCAATATCTTGCCCTAACCAGTTTGGCTCAGTGGATAGAGCATCAGCCTGCAGATTCAAGGGTCCCAAGTTTGATCTAGTCAAGGTTTGATTCCATTACCTTGGTTACGGGCACATCCCCAGTAGGGATGTGCAGGAGGCAGCTGATTGATTTTTTTCTGTCATCAATGTTTCTAACTCTCCCTCTTCTCTGTAAAAAATCAGCTATATATATATATATATATATATATATATATATATATATTTTTTTTTTTTTAATCAATATCCCAAAAGACAAATGTGGGGGTTGACAATCTCTGCTTCACTTCAGTGGAGGAGAGGGTCACACTGTATAGCACACAGCAAAGCGTCATTTTTGACTTCCCATTAGATACCTCCTTCACACACTTGCTATCCAGCGTCCTGGCTATGGTCTTCCCCATTGGCTCTCCTAACATTTTTGTTTTTCTGGTGCAAAGAAATAGAGCCTAATGCAATGCTGCAGCCTCACACCTAGCAGCCTCTATGCCAAGAAAGGACATTTTATACAGATGGAGTTCAAGATATGATACCCCAAAATATGGCACTTTGTCATACCAGTTGTCTTAAAATGAAGAAGTCTGAGAAAAGAGCAGAAGCTAGTAGGTTATTCTGAACTTCTCTACCCTTCCTTCTGGAAATAGGTCATAAATCTCCCACTTGGAAACTTACCCTCTTTGTACCAAGAGGGAAGAAAACAGTCTTATCATCAAAGACTAGGGATTTTAGGTTGAGAGGTGGATTTACATAAATAAACTTTGGTAGCCCTAGTCAGTGTGGTTTAGTTGGTTGAGCCTCGTCCTGTGTACCGAAAGGTTCCGAGTTCGATTCCTAGTCAGGGCACATATCCAGATTCTCTCTCTCTTCCCCTCTTACTTCCTCTGTATTTTAACCTTATAATCTTGGTTTTAAATTCTATATCCAGTCATTTTTTCCCCTCCATTTCTGTCATTTGTCACCTGTTTTTTTATCTCTGCACTTTGGCTGCTTCCCTGAGTTGATAAGAGTTGGTTTGTGTGCTACCGTGTTTCCCCGAAAATAAAACATCCTCCGTAAATAAGACCTACTTACAGGTTTCCTTTTGAGTGAAATATAAGGCATCCCCAAAAAAATAAGGCCCCCCTAGGCTCTGTCTCAGAATGTTATTGCTAAACATGAGAGATTTGGTCCACTGATTCTGAAAGAAATGGAGTCACAAGAAATTCACCAGGAAATTCAGGAATTGGATTGTTATGATGATGTTCCAGAAGATGATGACATGATTGTCATTGAATAAATGAGTAAATTCTTGATACTGTAGGATTCAGTTTGTCTGGTTTGTGTTGACAACTACCATACTACCGTATCGTATACAGGTAATAAATTTCCTTTATTTTCATTTAACAATAAATGTGTACCGTATTCTTCTTCATGGAAAAATAAGACATCCCCTGAAAATAAGACCTAGCGCATCTTTGGGAGCAAAAATTAATATAAGACACTGTCTTATTTTCGGGGAAACAGGGTAGGTGTCCTATAGGGCCCAGTGGCTCAGCCTCCCCAGTTACCTAAGATGAACACTCTTGATGCACCTCTTTGTGGGCTGTGTGCCCTGTCTTTTGTTGTACAATAGTTAAGCCTGGATTGTTGTTTGTTTCACTGGAAGGAATTGGCCTTCGGGTCTCAGTGTCCCACGGTAATCACTGCAAGCACCTCTCAGAGAAAGCCGCCCTCGAATTCTGCTCAATGCCAGATAGTCCATTTTCTCCTTATATGAGTCTGGGTTCCCAGAGTCTCGCCCGGAACTGGAGTTCAGAGCTTGTGTCTTCTTCCTGATTGAAAAAGATAACTGCATCCTCAGTTGCCAGCTCTTTCTGCTCTCACACCTCAGTACCTCTGCACTTTATTTCTGCAGCTCCTCTGAGTCTCAGTGTGCTTTTCTATTTCCTTCTAGTTGTAGAATTTCCACTCAGCCAGCCTTTCTGTGGTTCTGGATGATGTCCATTTTGTATTTTAGTTGTAGTTTTGAAATGTGTGTGCAAGGCAACAATTTTAGGTGTTTACCTATGCTGCCATCCTGGTTTCTCCAAGTGGACTCCCTATTGCTTAGCTCTGGAGTTATAGGCCTTTTCTCTCCTCATTAAGCCCATGAATCTGTGCTCAATACAAGGTGCTGCTTAGAATCTATTAACTATTTCTTCTACACCAGTATTTCTCAACCTCAGCACTACTGAAACTTCTCCTTTTTGTAGGAGGCTATCTATGCATGTATGATGTTTAGCAATATTCTTTGCTTCTACCCACTACATGCCAGAAGCATCCCCTAGTCTTCACTACCCCAGACATAACGAAATCGGTGCCAGTTGAGAACCATTGTTTCACCCTTTGCCGAATTCCTTTGGAATTTGCACCCTCTGTCTTTCCTTCAATCTGTAATATTACGTGGAACCTCAGAACTGGCAGGCCAGTGTAGAACATCTCCCTGCCTGAACCCTCTGGGTCCCTCTGGTCTCCTATAAGCCCCTCACCTGTAGTAACTGACATCCTCACTTTGAAACTTCTGTTCTTGGAGGTTATCCCAACACTGACTTACGTCAGCTTGATTCTGTATGCTATCTCATCCAATCTACTTGATGCAATGGCTATTCAAGACCAGGGGTTAAAATTGAATTGGCTGCCCCAGAATGATTTACTGGAGGCTTCTGGAAATGTCTCCCACAATTGGATTAACTGTTTTGATTAATTTGACCCGTCAGTTTGTTGGGAAGGAAGGGAATAGCCATTTAATTTATTTATTCACTTAATTTATTCAACTTAATAATTTATTTAGATTTATTCATTTATTTATTCAACTGACACTGGGACTGAGATGACTTGGTTTGAAACTAAACTGAATAATTAAAATGATCAGAATATTTGTGCATTTAGACTCAAACAGAATGCAGCTTCCATCTTAGCACAAATTATTTTATATTCTTTATTCTCCAGAAACTGTAACTCAGTTAAAAGTCACAATTTTCAGAAGCCATATCTAACCATCCTCTTTCCTTTTTATTGCAAATTTTCCCCTTGAATGTTAATGTTCTACACAATTTTTAAAAATAAATGTTTGAGGAGACTTTCTGCTTGTATGACAATGCCTTTCAGTCAAGAGAGGGTGTCATTCAGGGATGTATATGTAGAACTCAGTACAATAAATGTGTGTCATTGCACATCCATGGTGGATTTCCTGTGTGATGGAGGAAAGAATAAGAGGAGACAGACCAGAGGGTTCATGTCACACTAGATTTCGTAGGAAGCTCGTAAAAAAGATTTACTGTATTTTGATTAATCCATCCTTCAACCACCTTGAGTATCACCATGGCAACCAGATATTTGTTTCCCAAAGAGGGATTTCAGACTGTGGAAGGTTCATTTAGCTCCATACAAAACCCCCTGTATTCCTGAAAACCACATGCTTGAAATTCAGCATGCATAGACAACCACTCCCAAACCCTTGTCTATGTAACTGATCTCAATGCTAGAATCATTTTATCAACTACAAGACATGACCATTTTTTAAAGTTTCTTCTCAGAACAACAAAGACATCTGTTTTGTTTCTATTCCTCAAAAACATCAGCATTTTAAACTCAGCCTGTAGGAGGATAGCTCAGTAGTCATTATACTAATTTTTTAATATGTTTTATCACATGTTAGTTGTAATACTTCTGAGCATCCACCAGTTGGATGGGCTTGTAAAAAGAAATTGCTTTTCATAAAAAATTAATGAGCCCTTTCTCAAAACACTATAAAGCAGAATCTAATTCAGGGTGTACTAACATGCAGAGAATATACATTTTACAAATGAGGTCATAGTCAGAAACCAAGCTGAAATGAGGAGAGGAGGGCCCGACTGCCCTGTGCATACCTCTGCCTACCCCATAGCAAGGCTGCCTTCCTTTGCTCACAGGGGAGCCTGAGCAAGGCCTTGAATGTGCTATGTATGAGTCTTCCCCTCCACATGAACAGGAACTGAGGAGAAGCTGGTCTTGCAGAACTTATTATCTAAAATGCAGAGGCCACGGAACTGTGAACAATGCACTGCCCTGGCGAGAGGGAGGGTTGTTATGCTGGTGCCAGGACGGACCATCAGATGTGGCCTGACACCTGGGAGCCTTTCTACAGGGCCACGAAGGGGGCAGTGGGCATATTGCAAGACAAAGATCCCAGCGGGAGAGAGAGAGAGGCTCTCTGCATATTTCTTCACTTTGATTTGGAAATTATTCCCAGAGTCCCTTTAGCATTTCTTATAGCACTGTCTTGGTGGTGATATACTGCTTTAGCCTTTTTTTTTTTTTTTTTTTTTTTTTTTTTGTCTGACTGGGAAACTCTTTATTTCACCATCTATTTTGAATTATAGCCTTGCTGGATAGAGTCATCTTGATTTCAGATCTTTGCTTTTCATTACCTCAAGTACTTACTTCATGACATTCCCTTCTTGCCTGTAGAGTTTCTGATGAGAAATCACATAACAACCTTATGGGAGTTCCTTTGTAGGGTAACAAATTTTTTTTTCCCTCTTATTGCTTTTAAGATCTCTTTGTCTTCAATTTTTGGCATTTTAATTATGATGTGTCTGGGCATTTGCCTATTTGGGTTATTCTTGCTTGGGACTCTCTGTGCCTCCTGAATTGTGTGACCTTTTCCTTCACCAGGTTAGGGAAGTTTTCTGCCATTATTTCTTCAAATACATTCTCTAACCCTTGCTCACTTTCTTCTCCTTCTAGCACACATATTATGCAAAAATTGTTCTATTTCATGTTGTCTCACAGCTCCCTTGAGCTGTCCTCCTGTTTTTTAATTTTTTTTTTCTTTTCGGTTCTCTGATTGAGTGTTGTTTTTTTCCTATCGCATCTTCTAATTCAGCTTCTCCTAATCTTCTGTATTTTCCTTCCAATGTGTTCTTTATTAGTGCTATGTCATTCTTTATTTCTGACTGGTCTTTTTTCACAGTTACTATATCTTTTCTCATGTGTTGAACATCTTTGCCATCATTATACTGAAGACTATATCAGATAAATTTCTTCTCACTTCCCTTTACCTCTTCCTCTGGAGAATTCTCTTTCATTTGGGTGTTGTTTTTTGTCTCTGTGGCTGTGTGGTTAGGTTTGTGTCTATATATATCTGTATGATTCCAAATTTCTTAGTGCTGGACAATGTCCCACAATGTTTATAACTGGCCCTAGTACTCTGTTTGGAGCCATCATTAATCCACCACTTGTTGCTCCCTCTGCTGCGGCTGGGTACCTTTGGAAAAGACCAAGATATTCAGCAAGGTCTGCTTTTCCTAGTCTCAGAAGGAGATCACACAAAGACTCAGAGCCTCCAGAGATCTGCCTCTGCCTGTAGTCTAATTGACATTCAAACTTGATTGGCCTCAGACTATCGACCACAGGATGGGTTGAGATGTCTTCCAACAAGGTGCGGCAACTGCCTTTCCCTCAGGCCAAAGCCACCTGAATAACAAGTGTCTTCTGGCAAAAGATGTCCTGTAAAGCATGAGGGAATGGCTCAACACAAGCAACCAAGATAGCTGCCCTCTGAGCTCCAACCATAGAGCCCCCAAATCTGGACTCTCCTCACACAGCTCCAGTCCTCTCTGCTCTCCCTCTGCCACAGCTCGAGGTGAGTGGCTTCACATGAAATTTTGTGCATTATCCCTTTAAGAGGTTGCCTGCATTTCCAGTCATCTCTGATTGGCACAGACAACAACCCTGCTGCTTTTCACAGCCAGATGTTCTGTGGGCACCTTTCTCAGTTCTAGTGTTCTAAACTGAGTGTCCCAGCTTGGGGTTTAGATCCCAGAGTTCTCAATAGGGATCTTCCACAGCTGAGATATCTCTCTGGACCTTCAGCTACTATCTTTAGGAACCCAGCCTGCTCTTTCCCTTCTCCATACTTCCTACCAGTCTCTATTTTCCATCCTTGATTATCAGGGATCTCTCCAGCTAGTCTTCAGTTGATTTTTCTTAGTATTTTTTTTCTATATATTTTATTTGTATTTCAAGTTTGGCCCTAGGAGAATGTCAGTGTAGCTTCCACTTATACTGCTGCCTCTCTCTCTCTTTTTTTAATCACTTAGTTGTTTATAATTACTTTATTAATGATTAAAGTAATAAAATTAGGTTATTTATCCATATTATGGGACTAATAAAGTCAACTTTTTTCTTTTTCTTTTTTTGCCTAAAAGTAATATCGAATTAGTCTGACACAGAGTTTAAGAATCATAACTTGAATTATTGGAATTCATCCGGGAAACCCAGCCTCACTTGAAATTGCTGCTGTCTGCACTATAATAAACATGATCAATGGCCTTCTGCAGCAATGCAGTTTAGCTGCTCCTCCATGGCTGAGAGGGGCCTCTTTGTGTGTGTTCATGTGCTCCTTTCTTGGACATTCTGCCACTGTTTCTAATAGGAGCCAGCTTTAATCTTCCTGTTCATAGTTTTAAAGAATCGTATATTATTTTCCAATCACCATGTATTAATTTAGATTGTCTGTAAGAAAAAGAATTTCATTGAACATTGATAAATTATAAAAGAGTAAAAAATCATCCAGAGAGATTCCTTATCCATTCACTCACTTTGTTATTTTGAGCCAGAAGGGGAAAAAATGGTTTCTACTGGTAACTAGAATTTTTATACAATCATCAAGTTAGTCAAATTAATACCAGGAGACTCAAATTAGTCTCAATGTTAGTTTTTAAGGAATAAATGTTTAAATAAACTTTAAAACAAATTAAAAGCAGTTTTTTCAGTCTTTGCCCTTCCCCTTCTCCCTAATCTCTCCAGCGTTTCTTTTTTTTTCTTTTTCCTCCATCCAGCATATCTAATTCCCCTCTCCTGCCTCTCCTTTTTCTTTCTATTGTACTTACCACTGAAATTAATAATTTAAAAAACAAATTACTGTCACACCTCTCACATATGCCTGTATGTAAGGATAAAGCAGAGAATTTAAGAAATATTCTGTGCTACCTTGTGATATATTTAATTCATAAATCACTTCTCTCATGTAGTAAATTTACAAATGTAAATAAATATAATATTTGCAAAGAAAAACTGAACGACACAGGAGGTTTGTCATGCTTTTATCTTAAATTCAATCGGAAAACCTAAATTAGAAACTTTCTGACTTGGAATAAATTTTAGAAATTGTTTCATCGATGTTGAAGCTAAAGTAGGTTAAGGCCAAGTGACCTACCCAAAATTGCAGTCAGAGTTAAAACAGATCCATATCCTCACTGAAATCTTTTCATCTACTCTTCTGTTTCTCCAAAGGAGGAGGAGAAAAGAAAGGCACATACATGACCTTCCTCATTTACACAATAATCTCATGAGGAGTATATTATTTTCCTAATTGAAGAGATAAGGAAACGGAGACTCTGAGAAATTATATAATTTGTCAAGGTCACACAGCTACTAAGAGAAGTGGAATTCAAACCTGAGTAGAGTCTATGAGCAGCCTCTGTCCTTACCCACATCCAAGTTCAGGCTATTGATAAAGGAGGGCATTTTATTGAGGATTAGGGTGGGAGAATTAATTGAGGAAAATTCGTATCACATACCACTTTAGACAAAAATTTAATAAAAATTTTTTTTAGATATTTCTGTTATTTTCCACCAAAGGTTCTCACACTGTTTTCTATGATGTTACAGGGGAAGGGATTATAACTGCTTAACCAACATAAAAAGCAAGTTTTATGTGAAAAGGTTGTTTATCACCAAGACTGCATATATAGAATTGCTGCAAAATGTTTACTTTAAACCCAAAATAAGGGGTTGGGGGAAGGGAGGACATAGCCAAGCTAAAAGCCAAAACCCAAGATGTCAAAAAGAGTGAACCCAAGATGTCATAAAGTCTGATCATCATGAGAAGGCTGAAGCCAAAATGGTTCCCAGATAGCTGGATGGGCCTAAGTGCTCAGGGCTAGAGTGATGCCAACCACTCAGGAAAGAGTGCATCTCATGCCCTATGGACAGACAGCTAGACCAGGGATATGGGCTTAAAGCAGGCCTTGGAGGGATGCTCCAACCCTGAAATGAAGATTTAGAAAACATTACCCAATAAAAATAGAAGAATATAAAGGAGGATATCTTTGTGACCTGAGGTAAGGAAGTGTTTATAAACATAATTCAAAGGTACAAGCCTTAAAACAAACGATGTACAGAATTATATCAAGAGTGGAGACCCGATGCAGGAAATTCATGCACTCGGGTGGAGTAGAAGGGGTCCCTCAGCCATCCTGCACCCTCTTTCAGTCTAGGAGCCCTTGGGGGATGTCCAACTGATGGCTTAGGCCTGCTGCTCATGGGGAGCAGGCATAAGCCTGCAGTCGGACATCCTTAGTGTTGCCGTGGAGGTGGGAGAGGCTCCCGCCACTGCTACTGCTCTCGCCAACCATGAGCCTGCTTCTCATGGTGATATTGACCTGTGGGAGCACACTAACCACCAGGAGACTGCTCCTGCATTGAGCAGAATTGGACCGAAACTGGCTCTCCAACATCTCCAGAGAGATCCCGGATTGCAAGAGGGCGCAGGCCAGGCCGAGGGACCCCACTGATGCATATTTGAGACTGGGGAGAGATGTGGGAGGTTGGCCAGCCAGCAAGGGATCACAGGAGGGCTTCAAGGCATGTCTGGCCCATCTCAGTTCTGATCAACTGGACCCCAGCAGCAAGCTAACCTACCAATCAGAGCATCTGCCCCCTGGTGATCAATGCATGTCATAGTGACTGATCAACCAGTCTACTGTCTGCCCCTTGGTGGTCAGTGCACATCACAGCAAGTGGTTGAATGGCTTTAGCATATCATTGGCATATTATGCTTTGATTGGTTGAGTGGATGACCAGGCACTTAGCATATTTGGCTTTTATTATACAGGATGGAGGGTTTCTATTCAACTTCCCCTATACACAAAGGGGAAAAATAATAGACAGAGGAGAATATGTGAATATATTTGAGATGTCTAAGGAAAGGAGAGAGTTAAGCAGTAAGTCTGCAGTCTCTTCTCTCCTCTGATTGAGGAAAAAAGAGTAGGGCAGAAGTAAGGCAGATGACGAGGCCTCATCTCCTAGTTACAATGTTAACGAATACCTCCTAGGTCACTGGAAAGGGACTGGAACCAAGGTTGGTCTGCCCTAGCACACTCAGACATGTGTCGGTTCTTGACTTCATACAGGAAAGATTTCAAGACACAGTCCAGGTGTTTTTGAGAATATGTTTATTAAAGCTGAGGAAGTGAAACAAAGGAAGGACTTAGGCTAGAAGAGACAAGATCATAGCAGCAAGTGTAAGCCTGGGCTGAGCCGCTTTGACCCTTTGGAAACATGAGGAAGGATCGAGCCTAGGTAAGGCTACCTTGGCCCTCTAGAAACAAAATCACAGAGGCAGAAGAAGTATGCCAGCTGGGCTGTGTGGGCTCAGAAAACAAGTTACAGAGATAAAAGGAGACAGGTTGAGAGTGTTAGCCTGGAATGAGCTGCCTCTCCCTACTTCTCCCTGGTTGCATATCATATCATGTTAGAACCCTTAGAGCTAAAGAGAAAGAAATAAAAATACATGCCTGAGGAAAGAAAGGTGGAAGTGCTCTCCCTTGAGAGAGAGCACTTTCTTTGTCTTAAAGGTTTTTATCTGTTTTCTGAAGGTAGTTATATTAGGGGAGGTCTCTATCAGAATATTCATCAGCTTTCCAGGTGTGTCCTTTGATATGCTAATGTTTCAAGAAGAGCATTGAAAGAGATCTGAGTTATTCTCCAGTCAATTTCACCTTCAAAGAATGTCACTGGGCAGGGACCAGATGGAGGATGATCTGCCCCCTGGCTCAGTCTGGAATGTGTAAACTATTTGCTCCTAAATGTACTTCTTTGGGGAAGATAAGATCTTGAGATTTATTCGCTTTTTATAAATTGCTTGTACTCTTGCCTAGTTATCCTTTTCCCCATTCCACATGCCAAGGAATTCTCTTATTTTCTTACTAACCTGCCCTCATTAGCAAAGAGCTAAAGCTATTTACTGCTCCAGGGAGTTCTTATCTATGGAATGCTTTTATCAGAATGAACCTGGTTGGTTAGGATTGCTTACAGTAAGCAAAGCAGGACTCTAAGAGTTTATGGGAATGGCTCAAAGAATATATTATGTAATATAAACACATCAAACTCAAAGGCTAACATGGGCTAAATAAATAGGTTTAAGTTTATGTGGGCTGCACAAAAAACAAAAGCTTCAGTTTTTCATAGAAATGTACATTTATTTCTAAAGAGACATACTGAATACAAAGGGCTGAAATAAATGAGCGATCATTAATATAAAATAATAGAACATTTTAATAAAAATTAATATTTTTTTACACCGAAACCGGTTTGGCTCAGTGGATAGGGCGTCAGCCTGCGGACTGAAAGGTCCCGGGTTTGATTCCGGTCAAGGGCATGTACATTGGTTGCGGGCACATCTCCAGTAGAGGGTGTGCAAGAGGCAACTGATCGATGATTCTCTCTCATTGATGTTTCTAACTCTCTATCCCTCTCTCTTCCTCTCTGTAAAAAATCAATAAAATATATATTTAAAAATATAAAAATTAATATTTTTTCTTGAGCATGAACCTACCAGACACTGAATAACTGCACAAATTAATAAGCATAATGCAAAGAAACCTATTTTTCTTGTTCTCTGAAAGCAAAATATTTCCTGTTGCACACACCAAACAAATCAGACCAAGAATAATGACGTGGCAATGGGCTACAAAAGTATTCTCTGCTAGTATTAGTGGAGAGAAATGGTGTACTTGTCATTAGTGAATATTGTAGTTATTAATAATTATGTATAACAGGATATTGTAAAAATTAAGTTATGACATTTTTATTAAAATGTTTCTTACATACCATTATCTTGCTGGCCCACAAGAATATTTATTGTGGGCCGCATGCAGCCTGCAGGCAGCGAGTTTGACATGTTTGATGTAATGCATACAACCATGGAGATATTTCATGAAAAAGCTTTCAAGAAAAATATCTTTATTAATAAATTTGTTTTCATCATACTCAATGGGCAAAAACTAAAACCATTCGATTCTTCTAAGAACAGGAACAAGACAGGGATGCCCACTCTCACCACTCCTATTTGACATAGTATTGGAAGTACTAGCCATTGCATTTAGACAAGAAGAGGAAATAAAAGGTATCCAAATTGGAAAAGAAGAAGTAAAGTTATCCTTATTTGCAGATGACATGATATTGTACATAAAAAAACCAAAAGACTCCATCAAAAACTAATAGACTTTATAAAAGAATTTGGCAATGTAGCAGGATACAAAATTAATGCCAAGAAATTTATGGCATTTCTATACACCAATAGTGAACTTGGAGAAACAGAGACTAAAAAGGCAATCCCATTTACCATCGCACCAAAAAAATTAAGATACCTAGGAATAAACTTAACTAAGGAGGTAAAAGACCTATACACGGAAAACTACACGACACTGAAATAAGAGATAGAGGAAGATGTAAACAGATGGAAGAACATACCATATTCATGGATTGGTAGAATCAACATCATTAAAATGTCCATACTTCCCAAAGCAATTTATAGGTTCAATGCACTCCCCATTAAAATACCAACGGCATATTTCACTGACCTAGAAAGAACTCTCCAAAAGTTCATTTGGAACAATAAAAGACCCCGAATAGCCACAGAAATCCTGAGAAAGAAGAGTAAAGTAGGAGGGATCTCAATACCAGATTACAAGCTGTATTACAAAGCCACTGTTCTCAAAACAGCCTGGTACTGGCACAAGAACAGACATATAGATCAATAGAATAGAATAGAGAATCCAGATATCAACCCAAATCACTATGCTCAATTAATATTTGACAAAGGAGGCATGAACATACAATGGAGTCAAGACAGTCTCTTCAATAAATGGTGTTGGGAAAATTGGACAGATACATGCAAAAGAATGAAACTAGATCACCAACTTACACCATACACAAAAATAAACTCAATATGGATACAGGACTTAAACATCAGACGGGAAACCATAAAAATACTAGAGGAATCCACAGGCAGCAAAATCTCAGACATATGCCAAAAGAACTTCTTCACTGATACTGCCCCTAGGGCAATGGAAGCTAAATAGAAAATAAACAAATGGGACTACATCAAAATAAAAAGCTTTTTTACAGCAAAAGAAACCATCGACAAAACAACAAGAAACCCCACTGTATGGGAGAACATATTTGCAAATGTTATCACTGATAAAGGTTTAATCTCCAATATCTACAGACAGCTTATACAACTTAATAAATGAAGATAAATGACCCAATTAAAAATTGGGCAATGGATCTAAATAGAATATTTTCAAAAGAAGACAGAAGGAAGGCCAAGAGGCACATGAAAACATACTCAAAGTCACTAATTATCCAAGAGATGCAAATCAAAACAACAATACGGTACCATCTCACACCCATCAGAATGGCCAACATCAACAAATCAACAAAGGACAAATGTTGGTGAGGTTGCAGAGAAAAAGGAACCCTCATGCACTGCTGGTGGGAATGTAGACTGGTGCAACCACTGTAGAGAACAGTATGGAGCTTCCTCAAAAAACTGAAAATGGAACTCCCATTTGACCCAGTAATCCCACTCCTAGGAATATATCCCAAGAAACTAGAAACACCAATCAGAAAGGATATATGCACCCCTATGTTCATAGCAGCAAAATTTACAATATCTAGGATTTGGAAACAGCCTAGGTGCCCATCAGCAGATGACTGGATCCAAAAACTATGGTACATCTACCTACACCACATGTGTCAAACACAAGGCCCGCGGGCCAAATCCGTCCCGCCAGGCCTTGCAATGTGGCCCGCACCACTCTGTCATCACTGCACTCCGCTGCGTTTCCATCACAATGACAGTTTATGACTGTTCAGTAAACCATTCGGCCAGCGATTTAGGCTGGATTTTAGATTTTGGCCCCTTCTCTGATTGAGTTCGACACCCCTAATCTACACAATGGAATATTATGCTGCCATAAAGAAGAAAAAATTCTCATCATTTGCAGCAACCTGGATGGAATTGGAGAACATCATGCTGAGTGAAATAAGCCAGTCAATGAAAGAGAAACACCACATCACCTCACTCATTCATGGATGATAAAGAATATTATAAACTGAAGAACCAAAAGATAGATATAGAGACAGTAAAGCAACAAGCAGACTGTCAAATTACAGCAGGGAGGGTAGGGAGATCTGGGGTAGATAAGAGATCAACCGAAGGACTTATATACATGCATATAAGTACAACCAATGGACACAAAACTCTTGGGAGGGAGGGCATGAATGGAAGGGGGGGCAATGGTATATGTACACAGATAATAATTTAATTTTTTTTAAAAAGAAAAAAAATAGAAAAAAAACTAAAAAAAAAAGTTTGTTTTCTATTTTATTTCATGGCTATCAAGAAAAAGATTTTTTTAAAGTGATTTTATGTGAACCCAAAAAAAGAATTTACCTTTTGAGAAGGACTCCCCTTGGTCAACAAAGGGCCCATATTTTATAAATATTAAGTGTAAGGTTTGAGGGGCAGGAAATAGGAGTTGGAGACCAAGACATATTAAAGGAGGAAGTTTATTCTGTACTAATGAGTGAGATTCATTATGGCGGAGGTAGAGAAACTAGGATTAGAGGAGGGGAGAAGAAAAAGGAGGGAACCAACCAGAATGTCTCTGAAGACTGGAAGAGACAGCAACACATGGAGAGGTGAAGAGCCTTTTGAGGGGAGGAACAGGAAGGGGTGGGCCCAGGACAAAACTGAGCTGATTGGTGGTTCAATGTCTCCAGGATGTCCCAGCAGCAGACACAAGCTACATAATATTCCGCCCACCAGTTGGGACTATCATTAAGAGTCTAGCAGTCATTTGCTGGTAGGGGTTCTTCATTTACTCTGTTTACCAGAAAGAACTTCAGACTGAACTCTTGACATTGCATGCTATGCTATACTTGTTTAATATGTCAGTCAACTGTTAAAGATTGGGGTTATGGCTGGGACCTCCGTTCTTTTGATCAACGCAAAAAAAAATTTAAGGTCAACGAAAATAAAAGTAAAACAAAATATATTTAAAAATAAAAGTAAAACAAGATACCGTATTTTTCGGACCATAAGACGCACTTTTTTCCCCCCAGCACATATACTTTTTTAAAAAAGTTTTTTTACTTGCCCGGCTCTATGTGGTCTCTGTGTGCTTGCCCAGCTCTAAAATAGTTCTAAATGCTGCTGTTTACTTTACAGGGTTGATTACATGTGTTTATGGCTGTGATGTTGGGTTTTAATGCACATAAAATATTTTAGGACACCATTTGTTTCAGAATCTTTTTTTCTTCATTTCCCTTCTCTAAAAACTGGTGCGTCTTATGGTCCGGAGCGTCTTATGGTCCGAAAAATACGGTATATTTCAAACAAGGAGTGGGCCAGTTAAGAGAGAGAGAGAGTGTGAATGGCCTGCTGCTTTAGCTCACTGGTAAGTCAGAGAAAAGGGGCCCTTGGAGACAGGTTCAGTGGCTTAGCCTGGGATGAGCTGCAGCTTCAATTTCTCCCCAGGTTGCAAGTCTCATGGGATCCATTAGAGGTTGAGGGAGACATGCCTGTGGGAGAAGGGAAGGGCAAAGGGAATGGCATGAGTGTGTTTTTTAGAGAGAGGGGGGAGAAGGGAGGGGAAGGAGAGGAGAGGGAGAATGGTCCCATACTTTTAGGTTTGAAAGAAGGATTTTATGGGTGGAGTCTTTCATTTGCATTCAAGGATAATTGATGGAAACTATCTTTCTTCTGGGCATACCTTTATCCATAATGTATACAGAAAAACCCACAGAAGGTGGGGTCAAAATCAACATGCAAATTTTATTATAATTTAGGACCCTGGTAAGGTAGCATTGAGATCATGTTTTTCTCTGAGCTGCTGCCAAGAGCCAGCTGACTCTGAACCTGCCTGCTGATGGCCTGCTGGTGGTTTTCTGTGCTGACCACAGAGAGGTAGTCTGAAGGCAGTTTGGTCCAATCCTTGTTCAGGACCCCAAAGCAGGCTCTACCCCAGCTGCTCATGTCTAACTTTCTATATAACACAACCACTGATTTTGTCTTGTGATCAAAGGACAGAGACCTGCCTGGTCCAATCAGAACTGCTCCATAACAACCAACCAGAATGGGTAATACCAGAAATGTGCAATTTGGACTAATCAGAACCATACAAATTTGGATACCTCATTTACATAAAATGAACTTACCTGGGAACCTGGGTGAGAATTTTCTGCTTGCAAGGGGGCCTCCCCTTGGTCTCTGGGTAATGTACAATAGTTTCCACTGAAGGTTGTATTTCCCTGCTTTCCAAACTATTTCACCTGAATAAAGTCTCTCATTTTTGTACCTCTTCGGGAATTTTGATTTATACTAATATTGAAATAGCATTTTGTTTTGATTATTACATATTGATGATTTAAAAATCTAAACCAATTCTGCCAAAACCGGTTTGGCTCAATGGATAGAGTGTCGGCTTGGGACTGAAGGGTCCCGGGTTCGATTCTGGTCAAGGGCATATACCTTGGTTTCGGGCACATCCCCAGTAGGGGGTGTGCTAGAGGCAGCTGATCGATGACACTCTCTCATCAATGTTTCTAACTCTGTATCTCTCTCCCTTCCACTCTGTACAAAATCAATAAACATATTTAATAAATAAATAAATAAAAATAAAAATAAATAAACCAATTCTTACATAATATTTTGGATCAGTCCTCACCTATGGATTTGGAAACATTTAAAAGCTCTAAAGTAGGAATCCATTACAAAAAGAATGACAAAACATCAGCCTTTGCAAATGTTAGTCTAATCTTGGAACCTTGAACCTGTTCACTGGTTTACAGAGTGGGAGAGAGAGAGAGAGAGAGAGAGAGAGAGAGAGAGAGAGAGAGAGAGAGAGAGAGAGAGAGAGAGAGACCAAAATAATCTTAACATTCATTTGCTATGAGTAATGACCATCTGCAAGGGTCTGGGGAGGTCCCAGCTCAGTGAGTTTGACTGCCTTTATTTGCATGATAAAGGAAGGCCACACAGAGTCAATACAATTCAGAGCAACTCCTTATATAGAAAAAAAAGATTTGCAAGCAACTGCCACAATGGCTTGTTTTATAAGAGTTTTAGGACTGCAACTCTTATAAAGAACTAGAAGGGAATATCTATAATGTATCACACCATGCCATTCCCTTTTCCCTTCCTTTCTCTTAGGATTGCAACTCTTATAAAGAACTAGAGGCCACATACGTGAATTTGTACACAAGTGGGGTCCCTTGGGGTGGCCTGTGGAGATAGGGCCCCAGCTCATACCTCCAGCCTCGCAGCCCTGCAGCCCCACCTGGTATCCTGCGTTGGCCTGGTGCTGCTGCCTCACCTGCTTCACCATCCAGCCATGGTCCTGCTCTCATCGGGGGCAGATTGGGACCAGCAGCACCTCCACTGCCGCCCATTGCCAGTGCCACATCACAGATGCCCACCATGTTCCATGCTGCCCCTGGTGATCAGCGCACATCATAGCAAGCGGTCGAACTCTCAGTCCAATGACCACCCAAGGAAACAATTTGCATATTAGGCTTTTATTATATAAGATTATCTTTCTTTGGAGATTGCACCAAAAGGATACTACTTACAAAATAAAAGTAAACTTCAAAAACTACATCTTTTGAGGTGGGGTTAGAGGGCTTTTTTGTTTTTATTTCATTTGTGTGTGTGTTTTAAGGTTTTCTGTGTTTTTTTCCCCTCCATTATTGCATGGAGGAGAGGAGGGGAAAATATATAGAATGTTTTTTCTTATTTGGTTCTCATGTGCCAAAAGTTTATCATATTCTTCAGTTCATAGTTCATTATCACCATAGATCTATGAATGACTTTTTTCTATTTAATTATAAAATTATTCTCTCCTTTAAGCTCAAACTCAACTCCCATATTCCTCCTCTTTTCCATTCTAATGTGTTGAATGAATATTCTAATTTTGTAAATGAATAATGATCAAAGCTCTCCACTTTCTGTGAATGACTAATGATCAAAACTCTCCATTTTTTACATGTTATTTTCCTCTAACAAATTTCTGAGAATTTTAATAAATTAAGGATCTTGTGCTATTTGGATAAGATAAACTATCCATATAAAATTTGGTCCAAATAACAATAAGCATTTCTGAGACACCTGCAAGTAAGTAGGGGTCAGAAAGTTCTACTTATGCTAAGAAAAAGCTGGCTTTTTGTTGAGCCTGCCAACAGAATGGCCAATCAGACAAGAGCAAACACAAGCATGTTATTCATTCATTCAACAACTATTTATTGAGTGTTTCTTTTGTCTAAATGAGATAAGAACCAAGGGCCAAGAGACCTGGCAATCAATTGTAAATCATGGTTGCAGTTTATGCTCTGCCACTTATTAGCCTGATGAATTGGTACAGATGACCTGAATTCTGTGTTTCTTAAGTCTCTTAATTTGTAAAGGTAGAAATAGATTGCATCCTGTAACCTTTTGTTGTAAAAGACTGAAGAAACCCAGTGACACTTAGAGAAATGGGGTTATACAGCTTTATTACACCGGTGGTCTCAGAGAAGTTGCCTCCAGAGTCAGCCAACCAATATGGAAGAATCCTTTTTTTTTTTTTTTAATCCCCTTTTGGTTTGTCCCCCAAATATAGATGGGGACTTCCTGACTTTTAGTAGGCTTTGCAAAAAGCCCTGTGGGTTGGGATATGGATCTTGAGGTCATATCTAAGGGCCAGCACTGATAACCCACTCCAGGGGTTTTGTATTGTTCAGGTTTATGGCCTCTGTAAAATGTAAGCATTTAGGTAACAGGTCTTGCAAGACCCGATTGTGGAGAAAGGGACAGTGACTTAGTTATAGGTTATAAAGAATGTACATTAGGTTACTGGCACAGAT
Source organism: Pipistrellus kuhlii (assembly GCF_014108245.1). Taxonomy (NCBI): domain Eukaryota; kingdom Metazoa; phylum Chordata; class Mammalia; order Chiroptera; family Vespertilionidae; genus Pipistrellus; species Pipistrellus kuhlii. The sequence goes on from NW_023425405.1 coordinate 18,464,569, forward strand.
CAGATTGCTAGCTCCCCCAAACATCAGGTTTACATTGGAATTAGCCTTTTAGCCTTCTCAATTTTGAAAGATTGTTTAAGGATCAAGATAATGGGTATTGAAGGATATGCTAAAGAAAAACCACAGTCTTATTGTTACCATCGTAATTGATACCATTGTAATTAACCTAGTCCTATATAATAAAAGACTAATATGCAAATCGACTCAACAGCTGACCGAATGGTTGCTATGACGCACACTGACCACCAGGAGGTAGATGCTCAATGCAGGAGCTGCCCCCTGGTGGTCAGTGCGCTCCTGCAGGGGGAGCACCGCTAAGCAAGAAGCCCTGAGCAGGGCTCAAGGCTGACAAGTGCAGCAGTGATGGCGGGACCCTCTCCCACCTCCATGGCAGTCAGACATCCCCTGAGGGTTCCTGGACTGCGAGAAGGCACAGGTCAGGCTGAGGGACCCGAGTGCATAGATTTCATGCACCGGGCCTCTAGTTATTAATAATAGGAAAAGGCCTGACTAGTGTTGCTTAGTGGTTGAACATTGAACCATGAACCAAGCAAGAGGTCATGGTTTGATTCCCATTCAGGGCACATACCCGATTGCAGGCTTGATCCCTAATACCAAGGAGACTGAAGGAGGCAGCTGATCAATGATTCTCTCTATCATCAATGTTTCTATCCTTCTTTCCCTTTCCCTACGTAGATAGATAGGTAGGTAGATAGATGAATGATAGATAGATAGATAGATAGATAGATAGATAGAAAGAAAACAAAGAAAAGAAAAAAAAGGAAGGCCAAATATTAAAGGCATGTCATTTGGGCATCTTTGCCATGAAGCTACAGCTTTACACACCCCAGGGAGCCACTGATCCATTCCCCCAAATCACTGGGACAAGGAACTGGACAAGAGAGAGAGATGTGGGTCCAATAAAGTTGTGGGGACAAGTAAAGTTGCTTTCTGTCAGTTACACCTGAGAACAGAAGTCATTGGGAAGAGTGGGTGTGGCCTCTTTAAGTGTGGGAAGAAAAAAGAATTTTCTCTCTTCGTCTCTCTTAGTTGTCTTGGGAGTCTTGTTACAGGGGGCACACTCTCTTGGTCCCATGCATTCACCTGCATAGCCATGTGGACCCACACACGGTGGACTCATAGACTGCCACTGGACTGATGTTGAACTGTACCCCACTGCAACATGGAACAGGAATTCTGGACACTGGCTTTGATTTTAGCTCTACTGAAACCCCAATTACACTTCTTTCAGGACTGGGTTAAGGAAAATGGGACTTTTGGAAACCCAGAGATGTAATTCTACAGAAATAAAAATCACTCATCTTCCCATGAGAGTCTCAGGAAATTCTTTTTCTCAAGATATCATAAGGACTCCACCCCAAGCATCCAGAGAGGAAGATGATATCCCAAAGTCCCACATTATAGTAACCAGCTAGTTAATTATAAATATTAATAATAGAAAGAACGTGAAGGGGAGGCCTGACATTATAAGTATGGCCATCTGATCAGCTTCCTCAGGAAGCTGCAACTTTATACTCCCCACAGAACCACGGGTCCATTCCCTACAGATCACTAGAGGAAGGGGTCCAGCAAAGGGAAGATAGGCACATTTGTAGTGAAGTCAGGGTGATGTAGGGAAGGTGCTTTGCTGTCAATCTAGCCTGGGGAACAAGGATCATTGGCTAAGAGGGTAGAGCCACTATAAACTCCTAAAATCCAGAAGGATTCATTGGTTAAGCTCCCAGTTATAATCCCTAAGATGAAGAATTTTCTTTCTTATCCTCTTGGGCTCCTGTTTCTTGATTGCTCCAAGACCAACACTAGCTCATCATGTGGCCCTAGAAGCCACTTGGCATACCACAAGTAATTGATACAGGATTTTTGGAGTGGAACATGCGGTGTTCCCCTGGGCAGGGTGGCTCCTGGATTCTTTGTCTGTTGGAGTCCAAGAATGAATCCGTTGCAGAAGACCAGAGAAAAACCAAGCAACACTTTAAAGAGGAGTTACAGTTATTATGCAGGCGGGCTAAGTGGGATAACTTCCCAAGTCTGAGCAAAGTAACATGCAGGGAGCTTCTCTTTTATATATTTCCAGTGTGTTTGTCCCTCAATATGGATTATGCTTCTGGTCCTTTTCGCGGGCTTTGCAAAAAGGCCTCAGGTGTTGGGAGACTCCAGGCCACATCTAATGGTCGGGCCTGGTGCCAGCACTAATAATACCCACTCTGGGGCTGTGCAATGTTTAGTTTATGGCCTCTGTGAAATGTGAGCAGTTAGGTAACAGGTTCTGCAAGATCAGTTTCTGGGAAAGAGGCGGTAACAATTATTGTTTATCAAGAATGTACACTGGGCTTGCTGGCACATATTCAGATTTCTAGCCCCCCAAATATCAGGGTTACATTGGAATTAGGCTTTTTAGCCTTCTCAAATCCACACATGGATGATGGTATAGTAAAGGTGGAAATTTATTGAAGAACAAATACAGGCTCCCTCATATGGAGAGGAAAGAATCTCAGAGCACAGGCTCCCACATGGGAGGGGAAAGAGTACCTCTGAGTTCCTATTTCGACAGTTTATAAAAGCTGCCTTTCTTGGTGATTGATATCCCCTCTGACTGGCCACTATCCCCCTTTTGATTAGGTCACTTTAGCAACTCCTGAGCTCCAAGGTCAAACCTCACTTGGGACATGTGAGGCCCTTGTCCCTCATTGATTCCCAATTAGTCTGGGCTTTCTTCCTCCTCCTCCTCCTCTATTTTGTAAATATTTTACCACTCCCAGTTCCCTTATCTTGCGAAAATGTAACTTTCTGCCTCCCCCAACTTTCTTGTTTTATGGAAATATAATTTCTCTCATCTCTGAAGCCCTATGAGCTTTGCATGGGGTCCCTTCCTTTCTAAACTTTTTCTAAAAATGCCTATTTCCCCTTAAAAATTCCCATTTCAAAATGGGCTGGAGCTGGGAGCACAAATAAGCTAGCCAGATGATGGACTGGACTGTGTTTCAACATGGAGCAGAAACTCTGGGCAATGGGCCTTTTCCCATGGCAAGTGTAGGAAGATGAGACCTTGAAAACGGACTCCCTTAATGTTACATCACCGATAAAGCTTTCCATAATACTTCGTCCTTCTGTGGGGGCCTCAGAAAATCCTTATTCCTGTGGCACCTCTCAAGAGTACCACTTCCACCAGTATCAGGTGGGCTACTAAAGGGACCCCACCAATAAGACCAAGATTGTATCTAAAAGGCCATCTTAACAAACCAAAAGGCCGTGATAACAAACCTTGATTTACTACCTGAACTACCTGATCTGATTGCAGTTTCAACCTCTCCCAAAAACATCTTAAACAACCTGTCTGGAATTTTCTGGTCAATCACCAGTAAGGTGATCTGTCGCATGGGCCCTGTCCCATAGAATGAAGAGGCAATGTGCATAAAAAAACCTTTTCCTCCAGAAAAGTAGGTCCCAGCCCAAAAATAATCCTCTCTTTTTCATGTGCTAATAGCTCCTTTCCCCACACCCTTCTTCTTTTTTTTCTTTTTTTTTTTCTTCTTTTTTTTCTTCTTTTTTTTTTATCAAAACCTCTCATTTTGTATAACCCCTCAGAGGACACTTGAAGTTACTGAAGAGGGTGCGGCCAAATTCATGAATGACTTACTAAAGCCAATTAGACACTCAAATATACTTAGTTGAATTTTGTGTTTTAACTGGTAGCTGAGTGTGCCACCCCAGCATACTTTGAGCTGATTATTTTTAAAAGAAGCTGACTCCAGAGTCATTCTAAAATTAAGAGTAGAAGTTACCCTTTGGAAGGCAAATTTATGTTTATGAAGGAAATCTTCATTTGTAAGTGCCTCTTCTCAGTACCAGGAAGAGAGGTTGACTCTAAATTACTGGAAACTCTTGTCAACAGAAACAGAAATCTGCATAACAAACTTGATCCTTCCTCACTGTGCTTTTTCTCCTAACCCCCCATCACTGTCCTCTTTGCCCCTGCCCCAACACCTTTCTTTCGGTTTAGCTGAATATATATATATATTTTTTTTTTTTTAAATAAGTTTTTATTGTTCATATTATTAAAAATGTTCCTTTTTTTCCCTCCACCATTGCTCTCCTCCACCAGGTTCCCACCCCGCCCTCTGCCCTTTCCCCACTCCCCATTGTCCTCATCCATAGGTGCACAGTTTATGTTCAGTCTCTTCCCACGCCCCCCTCTCTCCTTTTCCCCAAGAATCGTCAGTTCACTCCCCTTCCATACCTCTGATTCTATTATATTCAACAGTTAATATTGTTCATCAGATTTTTTTTTTAATTTCCTTGGTTTTTAGATTCACTTGTTGATAGTTACGTATTTGTTGTTCATAATTTTTATCTTTGCTTACTTTCTCTTCTGAAAGAACCCCCTTCAGCAATTCATATAATTCTGGTTTGGTGTTGATGAACTCCTTTTGCTTTTTTTTTATTAGTGAAGCTCTTTATCTGACCTTCGATTCTGAGTGATAGCTTTGCTGGATAGATTATCTTTGGCTGTAGGTTCTTAATATTCATCACCTTAAATATTTCTTGCCATTCCCGTCTGGCCTGCATGGTTTCTGTTGAGAAATCAGCTGACAATCGTATGGGTGCTCCTTTATAGGTAACTACCTTCTTTGCTCTTGCTTCTTTTAATATTCTCTCTTTGTCTTTTGCTCTTGGAATTTTAAGTATGATGTGTCTTGGTATGTTCCTCTTTGGATTCCTTTTGTTTGGAGTTCTGTGCGCTTCCTGGACTTGTAAGTCTAATTCTTTCACCAGGTGGGGGAAGTTTTCTGTCACTATTTCTTTCAGTATGTTTTCGATATCTTGCTCTCTCTCATCTCTCTCACCCCCATAATTCTGATGTTGGTTCGCTTGAAGTTGTCCCAGAGGTTTCTTACATTATCTTCAATTTTCTGGATTCTCTTGCCTTCTAGCTTCTGTGGAGGAGTGTCTTCTGGCTCTTTATGTTCCAAATCTTTGACTTGATTCTTGCGATCTTCCATTCTGTTTTTAGGACTCTGTAAAATATTTTTTATTTCAGACAATGTGTTCTTTATTTCTTGTTGATCCCTTATCATTTCTTGATGACTCCTTATTAATTCTAGTTGATCTCTTTTCATATCCTCATAGGTCTTATCCATCTTTTCTAGGAAATTCTTGAAAAACCTTATAAGCTTAGATTTGAACTCTATATCCAGATGCTTTTTGTCCTCCATTTCTTTCGTTTGTGATCTATTTCGTTGTCTCATTTCACAGTTACAGATGGGATGGGGTTTCAGGCTGGAGCCTCTAGCTGAATATATTTAAGGTGATGAGTTGGGGCTGTTACGCCCAGACTTCATCATCCCCAAGGACCACCAGGGAGCCGAGTCCGATGCAATAAACAAAACAGCCTTCTCCATGCTAGCATGGGCTCCTCCCCTTCCACGCCGGCAGCATGGCGGAAGAGAGAGAGAATTTCTCCCAGTCCAGGGGTTTTACTCTGGTCAGTGGTGATGTCACTGCCTCGGCTAACCATGATTGGTTGGGTGAGGGCTAGGGATAACTCCGCCCTGTGGGGCGGAGTTGGGAGCTCATCCTAGCCCCGCCCTGCCCTCTCAGGGGCCATCTTGGACAACTCAATTAACCTGGATATCAAGCATGTATACCTTAGGTTACATGATAATAAACTTTTCCCCCTCTCTTTTAATCTTTCTTTTTTAAAAAATATATTTTATTGATTTTACACAGAGAGGAATTGAGAGGGACAGAGAGTTAGAAACATCGATGAGAGAGAATCATCGATCAGCGGCCTCTTGCACATTCCCTTACTGGGGATGTGCCCGCAACCAAGGTACATGCCCTTGACCGGAATCGAACCCAGGACCCTTCAGTCCGCAGGCCGACGCTCTATCTACTGAGCCAAACCGGTCCCGGCTTAATCTTTCTTTTATTATGGAGGGGGGAGAGTCTCAAACAAGAACAATGAATGGTAGAGAGGAAATTATTATCTACACAAATATCACTACTATTGTTTCATTGATGTTGCCAAAAGACATAAAGAGTTGGAGCAGGAGTCAGGTAAGCCAGCTGAGAAAGAGAAAGAGCCGGGAACAACTTTAGCCATTGCTATGCTAGCCAGCTGTGGCCATGCTTATGAAAACTGCTAATGAAACACTTATAAAGAACTAAACCTGAAGGATGCTCACAATGTTGGCCTTGACCATTGAAGGAAAAATTATGATTGAACGAGAGGGAAATGAATCACAGACAATCCAAAATCATCTCTCAGCCCCAACTTCAAGATATTCCTTTCCCAGATTTGGGGAAAAGAAACAGAATACCTGATAAGCAATATCATCTGATCCCCCAGATCCAGGATCATGAAGTCTTGTTACTCTGGTTAGTGTAAACAAACATTCACAGGAGCAGGAGGAATTTGTGTAGTGGGGATGGGATATAGACCAAGTCCCCTGTAGGAAAAAAAAAAAAATTAAAATTTCTCTTGTTAACGAAAAAAAAAAATATATTGAAACCTGTAAAGAATTTTTTTGTGAGTTTATTTGAGCCTTAATGTCGACATATTCCAGGAAGCAGAACCTCAACGGATTGAGATAATGCTCAGAAGAATGGCAGGTTACATTTCTCTATTTATACACTGAAATGAAAAGAAGGGACATAGGTGGATTACATGAAATTCATTGGTGATGGACTAAGGAGGTGGGAGGAAGCAAAGTGGTGGGAAACTCCTAGGATTGGATAAAAAGTAAAATGATGGACGTGTACTCAGGTGAGTGCAGGAACAATTAACATGATAATGAAGGAATTTGAAGCATCTGTCCTGACGCTCACATTTGGTTGTTCCCCAGGGGCTCCTGAAAAAGGGAAGTTACTAGTTACCCAGACATCTTTTAGATATGTTATCTTAGAGGCAAAAAGGTAAATGGGCTTAGTAAAAAGATCAAAGTTGATCTTTGTCTGGGAAAATATCTGGGACATGACTACCTACTATAACCTGTTAGATATTTAATTTTCAAACCATCTTTTGTGGTTATCTTAAGTCTCTGGGTTTGCAAGACTGCCACGCAGGCCTTCCCTGAGCTTGTCAGGTTAGCATGTGGCTCTTTTCTTTCACACTAGTAGGGGTGTCGAACTCAATCAGAGAAGGGGCCAAAATCTAAAATCCAGCCTAAATCGCGGGCCGAATGGTTTACTGAACAGTCATAAACTGTCATAGTGATGGAAACGCAGCGGAGTGCAGTGATGACAGAGTAGTGCGGGCCACATTGCAAGGCCTGGCGGGACAGATTTGGCCCGCGGGCCTTGTGTTTGACACATGTGCACTGAAGTAAGGAGAAAAAGCTAATTAGGTTCTTACGAATTTACTCCCTGTTAGAAAAGACATTCCAAACAAAAATGAAAATAGAAAACATTATTGCACTGATTTATTTCCAAATGGTCAGTGAAATATGGTAGCAACCACCCTTGGTTAAAATTCACTGCTGTCTGAATTTTAACCCTGCACTTGCGTAAACATAGGGTAGTTGCCTCAGCTTCCAAATTGAGACCTGGAGGCTAAGGCAATTTTACCAGAAATACAGGAGATTGATTCCCACTGACTCAGTAGCTTCAGGGGTAGAAACTGTAGATAACCTTTAAAGATAACCTTTAGAGATTAACCATTGAGTTCTGCTTCTGTATTATTGGCTATCGCAAGATAGGGCCACATTCCTATGTTCCCAGCCTTTAGAATTTAGAATAAAGGAAAATTCCTGTGGTTTGAACCTTTAAAAGGACTGCCTACACCTGGAACAGTGCTGTCATGTGGACTCCACCTGCATAAATCTTTGCCTGCTTTTTTTAATCAATCATCAGCTTCTGGTGGTCTTATTTTGAACCCAGAGTTCGACTCCACAACATTCAACAGACCAAACATTTTCCCTCACATTTTAAAAAAAAGTAAAAATGTAAAAGAAAAAGGCTTATTGCAACTTTGAAAACATTAAGCTGACTGAAATAAGCCAGACAGCAAAGGGAACATATATGACTAGAGGCTCGTTGCATGATATTTGTGCAAGAATAGGTCCCTGGCTTCACTCCAAGCCACCCAGAAGCCAGCAAGTTCCCGTTCCCCAATAGCCAACATGTCTCCACTCCCAAGCTGCCTGGATCTGGCACATCCTCACTTCTGTCTGGAGCACCACTCCAGTAGCTCCCTCACCTGCCCCTTCTCCTCATAGCAGGCTTCACTCAGCTCTGTGCCTGCATATGCAAATTAACCTCCATCTTTGTTGTGTTGATTTGCATACTCACTCTGATTGGCTGTGGGCATAATAGAGTAATGGTAATTTGCATGTTTCTCTTTTTATTGGGTAAGATTATACTTATGTGAAATATATCTAGAATAGTCAAATTTATAGAAATAGAAAATAGGTTAGAGGTTATTCAGGGCTGGGGGAATAGGGAATAAGGAGTTATTGGTTAATGGGTACAGAGTTCCTCTTTGGGTTGTTGTAAAAGTTTTAGAAATAGGGAGTGGTGATTGTTGGACAACAGAGTTTATTTGAGCCAAACTGTTGACAAATGCCTGGAAGTAGAACCTCAAGGGATTGAGATAATGAGAATGTCAGGCTTTCATCTACTTTTATACATTGCAGTCAAAGGAATGGACATAGGAGGATTACATGAAATCCAGAGAGGTGGGACACATACTTAGGTGGGTACAAGATAGTCAACAGTCAACAATTAACATGATAATAACAATGAAGGACCCCCAGGAATCCAGAAAAAGGGAAGTTACAAGTTACCCAGACATTTCAAGTATATGCTATCATAGATGCAAAAAGACAGATAGGTTCAGTTAAGGTAAAGGTTGACCTTGTCAGTAAAGATAATGGCCTAGGACATAACTGTTAACCATTACTGCACCCTCTCCAATCTGGGACCCCTTGGGGGACATCCCTCTCATAATCTGTGACTGTTGGCTCACAACTGCTTTCTGCCTGATTGCCCCTAACCACTTCTGCCTATCAGCCTGATCACCCCCTAACTACTCCCCTGCCAGACTGATCAACGCCTAACTGCTCCCCTGCCAGCCTAATTGTCCCCAACTGCCTTTCCCTGCCAGCCTGGTCGCCCCCAAATGCTCTCCCCTGCATATTCCCTCTTTATTATATAGGGATTTTTGTGTTTTTTTTTTTTTTTTTTTTTTAACATATTGGACAACCCTAACCTGTTAGGATCAGTGGACAGAGCGTCAGCCTGTGGACTTAAGGGTCCCAGGTTTGATTCCGGTCAAGGGCATGTACCTTGGTTGCGGGTACATACCCAAAGGGGAGTGTGCAGGAATTAGCTGATCAATGTTTCTTTCTCTTTAATGTTTCTAACTCTCTATCCCTCTCCCTTCCTCTCTGTAAAAAATAAATAAATAAATAAATAAATAAATATAACATAACATAACATAACATAATATAATATAATATAATATAATATAATATATTATAATATAATATAATATATATTTTTTAAAACATATTGGGCAGTGTACCTGCTGTGGTCTTGACAAACCAGTAAAAATGTAAGCCCAAACTAAAAGTGTCATAAAATAAACTTAAACAGGAATTTTATGAGACCTTGGAAATGTGATATTATATGGTTGTTTCTTCCTTTTTTCCTTCTCTTTCTTTTTCTTGATGTTTCATCTTTTGTCCTTTCTTTTCTCCTTTTATTCCTTTTCTGTCCTCTCTTTCTCTTAACTCTTCTATTGTAGAATCATCAGTACTTGAATCTGTTTTCACTTCCAGAAGATGAAGAAGAGGGAAACACACCGTCACCTGAAGAAAAAGATGACTTCAGTTGGGATCAGTGGTGTTTCTGGTTTTGCTCTTTTCCTGGTTTGTTTGTCATTTCTGGCAGCCAGGCATCTTCAGGACTTGCGCATGGGCACTTCTTATTCATGTCTACAAAACCTCCTGCCTGGGTGAAAACTGTAGGGGAAAAGGCCTTCCTGGGTGGGGTCAGGTCCTGCCCGAGGTGCTGAGTAACCAGGGCAGGGAGCACCCGCCACTGCCGCTGCCGCTGCAGAGCCCGACCTTTGGATCATGGGTTACTTTCCAGTAATGTAACTGCAATGTCGCCATTTGCCTTCAGAAATAAGCTGTAAGTTACTTCCGAGGTGAAACCCTACCTCAGACATTTCCTTTTTGATTATAAAGATTTTAAACAAAACCCAGTCAGAAGTTTCTACCAAATGGGAGAGGTTTCTTGGGCATCATCGCCCAGATACACCCCCACACACACCCCCTCCTCTCCTATCACTCAGCTGGGGGCCAGGGAAATTCCAAGGTGGACTCCCCTAGGCTGCCAGTGGGACAGGATCACTCACCCAGGTCGCAGGCACTTCTGAGGCTGAGACCCCAAGGCTATAGGTGTGTGTGTGTGTGTGTAGGGAATCACTCCATGGGGATGCACAATGTTCCAAGGCTGAGACCTGGAGGCTGCTGCTGGGAGGGGATTACTCCGTGGGGGCATGGGTTCTTTTGAGGCCCTAATGCTGCAGGTGTGTGTGTGTGTGTCCCGACCCGCGGGACAACAACGGGGGCACGCAGGAACCACCTAAGAGAATGAAACAAACAAGGAACGCGAAAGAATGAAGGCAAGACAAGGTTCTGATCAAGCCTCAGTTTTATTCTCTGAAATGGCTGTATTTATACAGCAGAGACAAAGGGGGGCAGGGCCGCCCATGCAGAGGGGTCCCTGGCAGTGTCCATGGGGGAGGATCAGGAAGGGGAAGTTGCAAAGATGTTAACATTCCAAGGTGCAACATTCCAAGGCTGGGCTATCTAGAGGGGAGGATCAGGAAGGGGAAGAGGCAGGAGATGCTAAGCCCCAGGTTATTCTTATCTTCTGGCCAAGCCCTCAGGGCACCGCATAACTTCTGCTAGAAGGAACTTAATTCTGTTTCCTTAAGACTGAGTTGCTTGCCTCAACTCTGCTGGCTCCCAACGTGTGTGTGTGTGTGTGTGTGTGTGTGTGTGTGTGTGTGTGTGATCACTCTGGGGGGGCATAGGCACATCTGAGGCTGAGACCCTGAGGCTGCAGGTGTGTGTGTGTGTGTGATCACTCGGGGGGGGGGGGGGGGGGCGCATAGGCACTTCTGAGGCTGAGACCCTGAGGCTGCAGGTGTGTGTGGGGGGGGGGGGGGGGGGATTACTCCATGGGGATGCACAATGTTCCGGGCTGAGACCCAAGGCTGCCACTGGGAGGAGATCATTATGTGGAGGCCTAGGTGCTTTCAAGGCTGAGACCCTGAGGCTGTAGGTGTGTGTGTGTGGGTTATCACTCTATGGGGAGTGAATTTGGTTTTGTTTTTTAGAAAGGGTCAGGCCGCTCTTGCTGCTCAGGACTGGGGAACTCCAGCGGGGCAGAGGACTGGGTGCCACCATCTGTGGCTATGGGTGCTGCCATTGTGTCATGGAGTGACAGTTAATTTGCATATCACTCTTTTATTATATAAGATATCCTATATAATTGCAAATTGGCCATCACTCTTTTATTAGACAGGATATCTTATCTAATAAAAAGTAATATGCAAATTGACTACACCTCTGCCATGCCCACCAGCCACGCCCACCAGCAAATCAGAGCGAGTATGCAAATTAACCCCAACCAAGATGGCTGCAGCCATAGAGAGCAGGAGGGATTCATGAATTGGGCAGCACCCAATATACAATAGTAGTAGCAGATAGAAGTTGGGAAGAATTGTACCAAGTAAGATATTTTTTTTATATAATAGACCAAGGTGAACAGGAACAAGGAAGTTATATTGGGTATTGCTGATTGGGTAAGCCAGCTTCTTTCCCTTATATGGAGCAAAGAGAAGGCTAAAAGCTGGGTCAGGTAGCTTGTGTTGAGCAGTAATAGTGCTACTGGTGATTTGGGTTGATTTATTGAGTAGGGTGATCTGTTTCCCCAGGTTCTTGTCCCGATGGATTCAAAGAATGAGGCCATGGCCAAAAGGTGATAGGTGAAAAGTACAGAAACTTTATTAGAAGCAGACATTACCTCTAAAACCTAATTCTAAACGCTAAGCCTAAGACTCTGTCCTTCCTGGATGGACAGAGGGGCCCTTGAGAAGGGTGACCACTGCTTTCTTTGTTTTGAGGCAGACAATAGGCTGCAGTTCTTTCTCTAAACCCAACCCTGTCTTATTGGTCATTTTGCTACATAGAGTTAGTTTTCAAAGCTCAAAGCTTACATGGTGTCCCCCATTTTTTCTTCCCCTTATCTTGTTGGTTGGGGTAACTTTATTTGTTTGTTTGTTTGTTTATTGGAGTCACTTTTGATTTACCTTATACCTTTCTCCCAGTTGTGCTGGCAGTGAAAGCCTTATCTTATGGTTCCCCCAGCAAGTCAGGTCAGGAGTTCTTTTGGCCTAATTTATGGTCACTTTAATTGCTCAGGCCAGAGATTCCCCTGTTCTGTCCTCGGTTTATGGCTGTCTTAATTGAACAGGCCAGATATATATCCATTTGCTTGTGGCATTTCTTTATGCTCTGTACAAGTAAGATAAACACCCTGGTGCCTTCAGGTCTCCATTATGTATTTTTTCCCATGGACCATTTTCATTCCTAAAACTTCCTAAGACTGCCTAATTAAGCTAGCTAGCTAACCCTTTCACTGGCATTGGGGATCTTGAGTTTCCCAACAAAGAAATCAAGAGGAAACCACAGAGAAATCTCCAGACAGATTTTTATTAAGTTTATGCTTGAGCACAAAGGAGACAGCACTGAGGAAAGGAAGGTCCTCTAAACTGGATTGGAGGCTGCCTCTGCTTGACTAGTTTTATAAACTGGGGACAAAGTGGGTGGGATTTTTGAAAAAGGCGAGCTTCTGAAAAAGGCAGGTATGTGGAATTTTCTATTTCAGGGTTGGCTGACTTCCTTTCCCAGCTACATTCACACCTGGACTGTGGGGACAAGATGGTGGACTGATTGTTACTGCCACCCTAAGAAAGTTGTACAATGATCAAACCTTGATCAAGATGGTGGACTGATTGTTACTGCCACCCTAAGAAAGTTGTATAATGATCAAACCTTGATCAATTGTACTTGCAGGGTTGGTGGTTTCAATATTGGCAGTTAAGAGGGAGATAAAAACAGCTACCTCTGAATTTTGAGGAAGGAGTGGAAGAGTGCTGACATTTTTTGCCTACTTCCTTCTGAATGCCTGGTCTTAACTTGGCTTCCTGGCTCAGGCAGATTAGCAGGAAGCTAAGAAAATTCATTGGCGAGTATAATAGGGAAACAGGCAGTTAAACAGCAGTTTGCAGACTCTAGTAAGCCTATATGTCAAGCAATTTGCAACAACTATTGTACTTGGGGGGGGGGGGGGGAGAGAGAGAGAGAGAGAGAGAGAGAGAGAGAGAGAGAGAGAGAGAGAGAGCGAGCAGAAATCCAATTAGAGCCTTTTGTCAACCACACCTCCAAAATTAATTCAGTAATCTCTCAGGTGGTATAGAGGAGACAATCACCAGCATATCCATTTATCTCCTAAGGAGATAAAAGACATTTTCATTGTGTTTTGTGTTTTTTTTTCCTACTTAACTGTGCAAGATTGTGTGAATTTTATAGTCTTTGTAGTCACTTTCATGTTAGCTTACATGTGTGCAAATCACATCGGGCTTACTCAGTTATTTATTGTTTTCCTTTCTTCTATATTAGTACTGTTAGTAATCAGATTGGGCCCAAGAAGCAGTCCCTTATCTGTGAAGCAAAACTTAATTACCAGATGTATCGGTTAATTGTTGCAGAAGACCAAAGAAAACCAAGGGCACTTCTGAGGGAAAAAAAGGAGGGACACTATTTAATGCACCAGCGGACTCAGGGAACAACTTTCCAAATCTGAGTGAAGGAACATGCCTGGGGCCCTCCCTTATATCTCCCTGTGGTCCTTGTCCCCCCGCAAACATGGTTTATGCTTCCGGTCCTTTTCTCGGGCCTTGCAAGAAGTCCCCCAGGTGTTTGGGGTCTTCAGGTCATATCTGATGGTCTGGCCTGGCGTCAGCATTAATAACCCTCCTTCTGGGCAGTGCACTGTCCACAGCCCAATAGTCTCTGTAACTGGTTCTGCAAGACCAATATCTGGGAAAGAGGTAGTGACTTAATTATAGGTTATCAAGATTGTACACTGAGATTGCTGACATGGATACAGATTACTATCCCCCAAATATCAGGGTTACATTGGAATTAGCCCTGCCTTCTCAAATAATGCAGGTTTTGTTCAATAGATGGAGTTACACATGTTGACATATATGCGATTTGTTATTGTTGTGTTGACAACAAGTTTCAGAACTTCATATGTCAAATTTGCTGAAGGTGTTAACAGCATAGATATTTTTACACTTAAAAATGTCAAATTTTGTGTAAAAAAAAAGTACATTTGTGTGAAGTTTTAATTCATTACTTTTTGAAGAAAAGTGCTACTGAATACTTTGGTTAACATGCTCCATCTCAAGATACTTGTGAAGGCTGGTTTAAATGCTTTAAAGTGATGATTTCGATGTGAAAGACAAAGAACATCCAGGTAACCCAAAAAAGTTTGAAGACCAACCCTAGCCTGTTTGGCTCAGTGGATAGAGTGTCAGCCTGCAGACTAAAGGGTCCTGGGTTCGGTTCCCATCAGGGGCATGTGCCTTGGGTGCAGGCGCATCCCCGGTGGGGGTGTGCAGGAGGCGGCTGATCAATGTTTCTGGCTCTCTGTCCCTCTTCCTTCCTCTCTGTGAGAAATCAATAAAATATACTTTTTAAAAACTTGCAGAAAGATTAAGTGTTGCACAGCAAACAATTTCCAACCGTTTACAAGCAGTGGAAAAGATTTTAAAGGAAGGAAAATGGGTACATCATCAACTGAACAAAAGACAAATGGAAAACTGAAAAGTCATCAGTAAAATGTTGCTTCAGCAGCATGAAAGTCTTTTTTTGTATTGAATTGTGACTGATGATGAAAGTAGATTTATTTTGAGAATCCCAAATGCACAAAATCATGGGTTGATCCAGATCAGCTATCAACATCATCGACTGCAAGGCCAAATCGCTTCGAAAAGAAGAATGCTCTGCATTTGATGGGATCAGCAAGGTGTGGTATAGTATGAGTTTCCAAAACCAGGTGAAACAGTTAATACTGATTGCTACAGACAACAAATAATCAATTTGAACCACGTTTTGATCATGAAACCACCAGAATATTCCAGAAGACACAATAAAGTAATTTTGCTTCATGATGCTGCATCATCACACACTTCAAAACCAGTAAAAAGAGATGTTAAAAGATCTTACCTGCAAAGCATTAACCCATCCACTGTATTCACCAGAACTTGCTTCTTCAGATTACCACTTGTTCCAATTGATGGCACATGTACTTTCTGAGCAGCATTTCAAAACGTACGAAGGAGTGGAAAATTGGGTCTCTGAATGGTTTGCCTCAAAACAAGAAAAGTTCTATTGAGACATATTCCACAGATTACCTGAAAGATATGGGAAATGTGTAGCTGGCGATGGACATTATTTTGAATAAAGCACTTTTGATGTTTCTCTTGAAATTATTATGTTTTCTTTGATTACAAAATCTGCATTATTAACCTGTACACCTGGTAAATTTCTTTTTTTTTTTAAATAAATCTTTATTGTTCATACTATTACAACTGTTTCTCATTTTCCCCCCACCACCACCATTGCTCCCCTCCACCAGGTTCCCACCCCACCCTCTGGCCTTTCCCGCCCCCATCATTGTCCTCATCCATAGGTACACAGTTTATGTTCAGTCTCTTCCCACACCCCCTTCTCCCCTTTTCCCCGAGAATCGTCAGTTCACTCCCCTTCCATACCTCTGATTCTATTATATTCACCAGTTAATATTGTTCATCAGATTTTTTTTTAATTCCCTTGGCTTTTAGATTCACTTGTTGATAGTTACGTATTTGTTGATCATAATTTTTATCTATATCTTCTTCCTCTTCCTAAAGAACCCCTTTCAGCAATTCATATAATTCTGGTTTGGTGGTGATGAACTCCTTTAGCTTTTTTTTAAATTGGTGAAGCTCTTTATCTGGCCTTCGATTCTGAGTGATAGCTTTGCTGGGTAGATTATTTTTGGCTGTAGGTTCTTGCTATTCATCACCTTGAATGTTTCTTGCCATCCCCATCTGGCCTGCATGGTTTCTGTTGAGAAATCAGCTGACAATCGTATGGGTGCTCCTTTATAGGTAACTACCTGCTTTGCTCTTGCTGCTTTTAATATTCTCTCTTTGTCTTTTGCTCTTGGAATTTTAATTATGATTTGTCTTGGTGTGGTCTTGTTTGGATTCCTTTTGTTTGGAGTTCTGTGCACTTCCTGGACTTGTAAGTCTAATTCTTTCACCAGGTGGGGAAGTTTTCTGTCACTATTTCTTTCAGTATGTTTTCGATATCTTGCTCTCTCTCATCTTCTGGGACCCCCATAATTCTGATGTTGGTTCGCTTGAAGTTGTCCCAGAGGTTTCTTACATTATCTTCAACTTTCTGGATTCTCTTGCCTTCTAGCTTCTGTGGAGGAGTGTCTTCTGGCTCTTTATGTTCCAAATCTTTGACTTGATTCTTGCAATCTTCCATTCTGTTTTTAGGACAACTTCAAGCGAACCAACATCAGAATTATGGGGGTCCCAGAAGATGAGAGAGAGCAAGATATCGAAAACATACTGAAAGAAATAGTGACAGAAAACTTCCCCCACCTGGTGAAAGAATTAGACTTACAAGTCCAGAAAGTGCACAGAACTCCAAACAAAAGGAATCCAAACAAGACCACACCAAGACAAATCATACTTAAAATTCCAAGAGCAAAAGACAAAGAGAGAATATTAAAAGCAGCAAGAGCAAAGCAGGTAGTTACCTATAAAGGAGCACCCATACGATTGTCAGCTGATTTCTCAACAGAAACCATGCAGGCCAGATGGGAATGGCAAGAAATATTCAACGTGATGAATAGCAAGAACCTACAGCCAAAAGAAATCTACCCAGCAAAGCTATCACTCAGAATCGAAGGCCAGATAAAGAGCTTCACCAATTTAAAAAAAAAGCTAAAGGAGTTCATCACCACCAAACCAGAATTATATGAATTGCTGAAAGGGGTTCTTTAGGAAGAGGAAGAAGATATAGATAAAAATTATGATCAACAAATATGTAACTATCAACAAGTGAATCTAAAAGCCAAGGGAATTAAAAAAAATCTGATGAACAATATTAACTGGTGAATATAATAGAATCAGAGGTATGGAAGGGGAGTGAACTGACGATTCTCGGGGAAAAGGGGAGAAGGGTGTGTGGGAAGAGACTGAACATAAACTGTGCACCTATGGATGAGGACAATGATGGGGGCAGGAAAGGCCAGAGGATGGGGTGGGAACCTGGTGGAGGGGAGCAATGGAGGGCAGGGCGGGGGGGGGGGGGGGGGGGAGAGAAGAACATCTGTAATAATATGAACAATAAAGATTTAAAAAATAATAATAATAATAATAAATAAATTTTACATCATCAGTGCCTGGCATGCATCCAATAAATATGGTTTGAAACTATAAAAAAAAAATAGGGGTTATTATGCTTTTGGTCAGTGGTCAGCAAACTCATTAGTCAACAGAGCCAAATATCAACAGTACAATTGAAATTTCGAGAGTCAAATTTTTTAAAACTTAAACTATATAGGTAGATTCATTGTTATTAACTTAATTAGAGTACTCCTAAGCTGCCTTTGCTAAAAACTCAAGGGGCCAAAGAACCGCATGTGGCTCACAAGCCACAGTTTGCCGACCCCTGCTTTAGGTTAACAACACAGTTATACAGTTTGGTTCTACTTCTCTGGGAAGGCTCTAAATGTTGGGAAAATTCAACTTAAAGTGTTATAGGAAGGATTAGCCTTTAGCCTTCTCAACAGCACTTGGACCCAGAAATAGAAAATACCAGGTAGCCAAGTTACCAGAAAGGGGGCCTGGCCCTTAGTGGATCTGCCTAGGGCTGGCTGGTGGTGTATAGGTTGACTTTGTGTGGGAAAATTTTCCAAATAATCTGTTGAAGATGTTTGCTGGCCTGCAGTGGGGTGAGTAATCCTCCCCTCCTTGACTTGACGTGGAAAAAGCAATCCCAAAAGGCTTTCTGTGTTGGAAGTTTGCATGATAGAACTTAGAGCTGTAGTCTGGTTTGTCTCCAGAAGAGGATCTGTGCTTTGACAATAATGCTCCTAACTTGTTGCTCTTGGTCACTGATTGGTATGTGAATTCAAATACAAATGCAGTGGAGGAAAGTACACATTGAACTTGGCATGTTTCCAGCAGTGAATGGACATCATTGTTAGTGTTATGTGTGAGCATCCAGACTGTTAGGCATTTTTAAGAAAAAGTATTGAATAAATTAGAAATAAAAATATAAAATTAAAATTTCTCTTATAATCATGCTACCTTTATATGATTAGATTATTTCTGTTTTAGTTTTTGCTTTTTATTTGTTTTTTTATATTCATTTATAAGTTTGAAAAGGTAGCTTTTGAAAGGGGAAAGTGCATAAGATTTTAATTCAGACAAATCTGGATTTAAATTCTGTTCTCCCACTCGCTTATTAAATTAACCCTAGTTTCTTTGAATCTCTCATCTGTTGTTTTGAGACCAAAATGTTTTTGTTTGTTTGTTATTTTATTTTTATTTTATGAAACTATTGTAATCATAATTCCAAAATAGTAAGGACAAAGCAATAAATGAAAGGAATAGGCTCATTTTACCTAAGATGTAGATTCAAAAGTTCTAAATAAAATATGATATTTAAAAATTTTTAAGTATTTCACTATTCCCTAAAATTTAGGGTATTTATAGTTTAATACTTTTTTTTATATATTTGCAATTTCAAATTATGTGCTGTATAAATTTAGTTCTTTCTTCTTATTTCTTTTAAATTATTTTTTCTGAGACAAAATGCCAGTTATGGAATCACCCAAGTGGGTCAGAGTACACAGATATATTAATGGCTCTTGATTTGTAATCCCTACTGGGATACAGGGCACTGTCGAAATTATTTGTTATTCCCAGGAGACACTTCCGTTGGCCAGGCATGGCCTGGCTCAGTTGTTCTTTAGCAGGAATAGCTGCCAAGGACAGAAAGTACCACATGGTTTCAGTCTGTGTTTGAGGACAGGTTGGCCTTCAAGTGTTGACCTTCAAGGTATCAGAATCTACCACTGGGTTGGAACATGAATTGAATAGATTCAAACACATCTTTGTGGTGAGGGCTTTCGAGAATGCCTTAAATGTCCCTGTGGAGTATATTGTGGTGACAGAGAAGGGGAGATAAGATATAGGATTGGAGATGCAAGCAGGAACCAGATCATGGTTATTCAGTATGCACTATTAGTCAAACTGTGTCCTCCTGCCACACACAAACTAATTCATATGTTGGAGCCTTAACCCTCAGTGTGACTGTATTTGGAGATAGGGTCACAAGAAGAAAAACGATGTTTAATGAAGTCATAAGAGTGAAGCCCTAAGCCAATAGGACTGGTGGGTCTTACATCTTTCCTGTTGACTTTAGATTCGTGTAACTAGCTTCTAGCTTCTCCTTCTTCTTCTTTTTTTTTTTTTTTTTTTTTTTTAATATATTTTATTGATTTTTTACAGAGAGGAGGAGAGAGGGATAGAGAGCTAGAAACGACGATGAGAGACAAACATCGACCAGCTGCCTCTTGCACACCCCCTACTGGGGATGTGCCCGCAACTAATGTACATGCCCTTGACCAGAATTGAACCTGGGACCTTTCAGTCCACAGACCGACGCTCTACGACTGAGCCAAACCGGTTTTTGGCTAGCTTCTCCTTCTAACCAGTATTCCCTGGTGTCTAGTGCCTTGGCACTGACACCTACATTTCTAACTTGTTGCCTGTACTTTGTGTCTGCTTTCTGCAGCCTCCTCTAGGCCTCTCAATGGTATCTAGCTAACAGAGTTAAAGCAGACCCTGAATAGACCATGCTCTTTCATACCCCACTCACCACAAGCTCTCCTTTTGCCTAAAATACCTTCTTTCTTAGTAAGTCAAGCCACGTTGACTGTTTAATTCCAATTATCTTCTATAGGAAGTCTTCTTCTTTTTTTTTTAGACTTCCTGGTAACATTTGGCACTTCTTTCTCTGTGTTCCTATAAGCATAAGGTATTGCTCATGTGGATATTTCCACGTGGTCATTTTTCTACTCATAACACATCCCCCTATGACTTATGAGTTTTCGTGAGAAAAGGACTACTTGTCTCTCAATCCCAGAGCCTAGTGGGTACCTTGAACAGAGAGGTTACTAAAGGAGAGATTATTGAAATGAATGAATGAATCTTAACTACTGATGCAGACCATTATGTAATCTAAGCAATTAGCAAAGTGGAGTCTATTTAAACAGAAAATGGGTAGCAATCCCAAGGACCAGCCAAAACAACTGTTCAAAAAATTGTGAGTAGTGCCATCTGAGCTATGTTCAGCCAGGTGGTAGCATCAACCAATTTCTGCTGAAATGTTGGCCAGAGGGTTTACAGAATAAGAAGCACTGAGCAGTCATTAGGTAACTGAGAAACCCACTTGGGTAAATTACCATCCTCCACTGTTCCTTTCATCTAGGACCGTGGTTGGCAAACTGTGGCTCGCAAGCCACATGTGGCTCTTTGGCCCCTTGAGTGTAGCTCTTCCACAAAATACCATGGCCTGGGCAAGTCTATTTTGAAGAAGTGGTGTTATAAGAAATTTAAGTTTAGTCTACGGCCATACCACCCTGAACACGCCCGATCTCGTCTGATCTCAGAAGCTAAGCAGGGTCGGACCTGGTTAGTACTTGGATGGGAGAAATTTAAGTTTAAAAAATTTGGCTCTCCAAAGAAATTTCAATCATTGTACTGTTAATACTTGGCTCTGTTGACTAATGAGTTTCCCAACCACTGACCTAGGAGTGGAATGATAATGCCTGTCTTCCCAGCAGTCCCATGGGAAGCATCCTCAAAATTTTCAGAAGTCATCTTTTTTCTCCCTGTTAAAGATAGAGAAAACGTTTTCCCCTTTGGGAAAAAAATTGTGTTCGTAAATGGACACAAAATATAAATGTATAAATTATCAACAATAGTTAGAAAGCAAAGCCCCATGTAACTACACCTCAAGTCAAGAAAGACAACATTGCCAAAGTCCCCCCAACCTTCCAAGGGACCTTTCCTGTTCACATCACCCTCTCAACCCCTCCTCAGAGGTGACCCTGATCATGACTTACGGCAATCATGTCCTTACTTTTTCATTTTACCACCTATGCACCTGCATTAGTATCCTATGGCTGCTGGAACAAATTAGCACAACCTTGGGGGTCTGGAACAATACATAGGTATTATCTTAGGGTACTGTAATTTATAAGCTAAAGGCAAATCTTGGGCTAAAATCAAGGTGTCCATAAGGTTATGTTTATTTCTGAAGGCCAATCCATTTCCTGGCTTTGTTTTTCCAGCTTCTAGACTCTGGAGGCTCCCAAATTCCTTGGCTATGGCTACTTTCCTCTGTCTTCAAAAAGAGCAATGTGGCATCTCTCTGATCCTCCTTCCATTGTCACATTTCCTTATCTGACTCTTAATGCTTGCTTCAAAGAACCCTGGTGTTACTTTGAGTCCACTTGGATAATCCAGGATAAGCTCCCCCACCTCAAAATCTTTAACCTCAATAACACCTGCGAAATTCCTTTTGCCATATAAAGTAACATATTCACAAAGTCTGGGATTAGAGTTAGGATGTCTTCAGGGGCCATTATTGTGCCTACCACAGTAGCCATACCAAAAATCCATGGCTTATGGTTAACTGTTTTTGTAAATTCTTTATAATCCTCTGCATTGCGCTTTTTTTTTTTTTTTGGCTCAGCATTATGTATATAAGATTCACCCACATTCCCTGTAGCTATCATTCATTTTCATTGTGTGAATACTCAATTGACAGACTTTTGGGCTGTTTCCAGTTTGGGACTATTATGAATTATACAATTATGTACTTTGTCATCCATGAATACTCATACACATGTGCACACACTTCTCTAGGGTATATATGCAAGGGTAAAATTGCTGGGTCAAAAGTTATATACATCTTCAACTTGACTAGGTAGTGCAAAATTGTTTTCCAAAGTGCTTATTCCAAATTTACATTCCCATCAATAATGTATGAAAGTTCCCATCACTCTATTATACAATCTCATCCAACATGTTATTGAAAGATTTTCAATTTTTATCAATCTAGTGGGTCACCTTGTAGTTTTAATTTTTATTTTTCTGATTAATAATGAGATAGCATATTTTCATATGTTCACCGGTCATTTATATTTCTTCTTCATAAAGAAACTGTCCAAATATTTAATCCTTTTTTTTTTTACTAGATTGTTTTTTGCTTTAATAATTTGCAGAAGGCCATTATATCTTCTACATATAATTTCTTTGTTAATTATATTTTCAAATATTTTATCTAATTCTATGTCTATTTTTTACTATTTTATAGTGTTTTTATGAACAGATGCCTTCATTTTAATGTAGCTTAATTTATCAATTTTAACATTTATGGTTAGTGTTTCCTGTTTAAAAAAAAGCTTTCCAAATGCTGAGCTCATAAAATTTTACTTTTATGTTACCTTCTAAAAGCTTTCCATTTTGCTTGTCATATTTTGGTCGATAATTCATCTACAATTAAATTTTGGTATGGTGCCATGTAGGAGTTCAATTTTATTTTATTTTTTATAGATATTCAATTGATTCAGTACTATTTATTAAATGGAACAGTTGCAATGCAAACTTTCTCATAAATCAAGTGTTGATATAGGCAGGAATCTGCTTATGGGCTTTCTAGTCTATTGTTACCAAACTAGGGTTCATTTGCCTGCAGCACCAAAACCCAATATGAAGTGAACAGAAGTTTACAACAAAAAAAGTAAGGGTTTATTTAGGGAATTTGCCCAAAGACCCTGGTCTCCGGCAGATAGATTATATAAAGAGAAAATCATTAATCATGGTTGCTATGGGAGATGGGATTGTGGGCTCTGCTGATTAGTCCAGGCTAAGGCAGGGAGTAGTTGATCATTGCATTTAGTCCTGATGTCAGACAAGGCATTGTGCTGTCTAGTTTTTGTAAGGATGTGGCTGGTAAGGTTGTTCCACCTTCATAGGTCTAGGGCT
Source organism: Pipistrellus kuhlii (assembly GCF_014108245.1). Lineage (NCBI taxonomy): Eukaryota > Metazoa > Chordata > Mammalia > Chiroptera > Vespertilionidae > Pipistrellus > Pipistrellus kuhlii. The sequence continues at coordinate 18,487,799 of NW_023425405.1, forward strand.
GAAACATAACTGAGGTCGAGATGTTATCTGCCATTTGGACAAAATTATGTTTTCATGGTCGATAGACCTGAGGCTTTATTTTTAACAGTTTTGGGCTGACCAGACCTGGTGCCTAAGGCATTAATGATAAAGGAGTGAACATGAAATATATACAGGTTGAAAATAGACAAGTGTGTCACAGTAGTAGTAGACTAGACAAGGCTAGTGTGAATTAAGGAGAAAATTATATGAAGAAAATAAAATTCCTGTGTGCTGACACTATGTCATTAAGTTCTCTAACTTTTCAATAGTACCACTATCATAATGAATATAGTTTTATAGTAAGTAATGATATCTAGTGATAGAATAAGACTGTCCACTTTTTTCTTCTTTCAAATAGATTTAACTATTCTTAGCCTTTCCATGTTTAGATAAAGCTTAGAATCAAATTGTCAATATATACACACATTACATTAAATCTATAGATCAATTGGGGAAAAAAATAGATGTTTTTACAATATTAAGTATTTTAAGTCATAAACATGACACATCTCATCATTCAAATAGGTTTTTAAATGCCCCTCAAAGTTTTTTTAAAATATATATTTTATTGATTTTTTACAGAGAAGAAGAGAGAGGGATAGAAAGTTAGAAACATCGATGAGAGAGAAACATTGATCAGCTGCCTCCTGCACATCCTTTACTGGGGATGTGCCCACACCCAGGTACACAAAGGTACATGCCCTTGACCAGAATCGAACCTGGGACCTTTCAGTCTGCAGGCTGATGCTCTATCCACTAAGCCAAACCAGTTTCGGCTCAATAAAGTTTTACAACTGCTCCAATGGAATTTTTTTCCTAGGCTCAGCATATCTTTTTTTTATTATTATTATTGATTTTTTACAGAGAGGAAGGGAGAGAGATAGAGAGTTAGAAACATCGATGAGAAACATTGATCACCTGCCTCCTGCACACCCCCCACTGGGGATGTTCCTGAAACCAAGGCACATGCCCCTGATGGGAATAGAACCGGGACCTTTCTGTCCACTGAGCCAAACCGGTTTTGGCTTAATAATGTATTTTTATTGATTTCAAAAAGGAAGGAAGGAGAGATAGAAACATCAATGATGAGAGAGAATCATTGATCATCTTCCTGCACGCCCCCTACTGGGGATCAATCAAGCCTGCTACCTAGGCATGTGCCCAAACCAGGAATTGAATGGTGACCTCTCAGTTCATAGGTCAACACCCAACCACTGAACCACACCAGCCAGGCTCACAATATCTTTTGATACTTTTATATTAATAGCATCTTTTTTTCAAATTTTGTTTTCTGATTTTTGTTATTATATAGAAATACAACTAATTTTGGTTATTGATTTTGTATTTACCAATATTGATAAGCCTTTTATTCATCCTCGTATTTTTTCTGTAAATTTAAAATTTTCGTACACACAAGTAGATTATCTTCAAATAACAATAATACTCTACCTTCTTCTATCCTTATGCCTTTGACTTCTTTTCATTGCCCATTTCACTGGCTAGAATGGCTAGTATTTAATAAAAGAACTAATAGTATGTTTTTTGGTTTTGTCTTGATTTCAAATGGAAAACTTTTTTTTTTTGGCAACTTTATTTATTTGTTTGTTTGTTTATTTATTTATTATTGATATTTTACAGAGAGGAGGAAGGGAGAGAGATAGAGAGTTAGAAACATTGATGAGAGAGAAACATCAACCAGCTGCCTCTTGCACACCCCCTACCGGGAATGTGCCCGCAACCAATGTACATGCCCTTGACCGGAATCGAACCTGGGACCTTTCAGTCTGCAGACCGATGCTCTACCACTGAGCCAAACTGGTTTCGGCTCAAATAGAAAACTTTTAATATTTAATTATTAAACATGATTTTTGTATATCTATATGTATATCAATATAGATATTCACTGAGTGGCTAGATTATTATGATCTCTGAATGCATAATAATCTGGCCACTCAGTGTATATCCTATATAATAAAAGGCTAATATGCAAATTGTCCCCTCAACCAGGAGTTCAACCAGCAGGCAAGCTGTCCCATGTCCCCTCCCCCTGGCCAGACTGGCCAGACCCCACCCATCATGAATTTATGCACCAGGCCTCTAATATATATATGCATATACACTGAGAGGCCAGATTATTATGTGTTCTAAGATCATAACAATCTGGCACTCAGTGTAGATGTAGATTTAGATATATAGATATCGACATAGATATAAATGTAGATATATACTTTTTTCCCCCCAGAATACAGTAGTTCTAGTTTAGTAAAAGCAGTAGCATGAAGCAACCACAATTTTCCCCTTTACTATTACTACAATAACGTCAACGGTGACTTCCCTTTCTCTGGGTCTCCAAGCAACTGCCATGGTTTCAACTACTGGAGGATGACCCCGGTCCACATGTAACCAAGTGGAAGTTCATACTGCTCAACAGCCAATGAGTTGAGTGACAAGTGAAGATGGTGGACTAGCATTCTAAAGAACCATCTTGAAAAAGTACAGAATTTAGGCTTCTTTTATGTCAGGGGAAACAAGAGAGTTTGGAGGTCAAGAGGAAATTGATGGCTGCAGACATCTGAATGCCAGCAAAGGTCTGAGGAGGAGGTTGGAACATTTTTGGTTTTGGTCAATAAATTTTAATTGCCATGATCCCAGTCACAATGTTCCTATAAATCTTTTGATAAACAGTCGTTATTTTTGTACATTCTTTCCTTTGGGGAGGTAGCTGTGAGTAGAGGGGTTGTTTCAGAATTCCTGGGCTATAGGTTAGGCTCCTTTAATAATGAACATATCTATATAGGACTAAGCAGAAATTGCTAACTGACATATATAGAAACTGGACAGGCTTGAACAAGATGGAGCCAGAAAGACTGATGACTTTATCCTATTACACATAGAATAAAAGGAAAGTTATACACCAGGTAGCAAGGCAGATTCCCCCCCCACACACACACACATCTGCCTTTATTGTGAGCAGTAGATGGGATACTTGCAGAAATAGTAAAACAAATGACAAAGACAGAGTTTTGGTGAAGCTGTCTGGTTGGAACCCTTGGGAGCTCATATGTAGATGCTGATCCAGAGCAGCAGGAAGGTAGACCCCAAAGCCTGTGAAGAGTGAGGCCCCCCCAAAAGATGAGGAGCTTTTTGTAGATGTCCTGAGTGTACTTAGTGGATGTGACCTCATAAACAATGAACCAGCTGGTAAAGAACATGCCCATGGGAAACAGTACCAGGTTCAGATGGGGGAAGACAGACAGGTTCACTGGGTTGGTATATCTGCTCATAACCTTTAGCATCATTTTGTTGGGCACAGGGTAATCCCTCACTTTGCCACCCAGCAAGACAGATTTTATTCAAACTACTTCATTAGGGAAAAGAGACCTTGGTATAGAGCTGAGCTCAACTCACAATACGGCAAAGACAGCTGGGGATTTATAAGCAGAATGAAGGGGTCAGTGAATGGAAAAATACTAAGAGGAACTTGATTAGGTATCAGGGATAGGGGGAATTCTTGCTAAACTGGCCTAACAAGATTTTTACTAAAGGCAGGCCCATGAATTAGATATCAAGGGTGAGGAAGGAGGAACTTGATCAGATATCCAGGGCACAAAATTTTCACTGAACTGACTAAGCAGGATTCTTGTTAAAAGGGGGCTCAGCCAGCCAGACATGAGAGGACAAGTTCTAGCCCTTGTTGAGTAGAGGGCTCAGAGCCTGACTGAAGTTCTTAACTGGGCTCAAATACTGTCACCTTTGTTCCTTCAGCCTTGGAAGCATGTTTGCTTCATGCTGTTGCTAATCTCTGAGTTGCCTCACTAACCTTTGGTTTCTCAACATCACTTATGTAATCAATTTCCTTCTTTGTTGTTGTTGTTATACTTTAATAAGGTATAACATAGATATAGAAAAGTATAAAACCCTAAGTGATGAATCCTAAGCTTGATGAATTTTCACACAGTGAAAACATACCCATGAAATCATCATCTAGATTCTAGATCAAGAATGACAAACTGAGCAACATCCCAGAAACCACTCGCTTGTCCTCTTGCAGTCAAAACTCTACCAAGATTATCCTTCTGAGGTCATAAATTAGCTTTGCATATTTTGTATTTTTATGTATTTTTTTATGACTTTCTTCTTGGCCCAACATTATACATTTAAGAGATTTATTATCATTGTCATGTCTTTTCGTAGTTTATTCATTCTAATTGCTGTACAGTGTAGCATTGTGTGGATATACTATTTATCCATTCGGTGGGTCATGAATATTTGAGCAGTCTTCAGATTTGGGCTTAAAGAGGGCTGCTATGAACATTCTTTTTTTTTTTTTTTTAAATATATATTTTATTGATTTTGTACAGAGAGGAAGGGAGAGAGATAGAGAGCTAGAAACATCGATGAGAGAGAGTCATCGATCAGTTGCCTCTTGCACACTCCCTACTGGGGATATGCCTGCAACCAAAGTACATGCCCTTGACCAGAATCGAACCTGGGATCCTTCAGTTTCCAAGCCGACGCTCTATCCATTGAGCCAAACCAGTTTCGGCAGCATTCTTGTATGTTGCATTTGGTGAACACATATGCATTTCTCTTGTATATAGACAAGAGACAGATACAGAGACAGAGACAGAGATAGAGATAGAGATGTAGAACTGGATGATAGATAGATAGATAGATAGATAGATAGATAGATAGATAGATAGATAGATAGGCAGGCGTGTAAATGCTGAATCACACTATGGTTATGTGCAGTTTAGTATACCAAAGTGGTTGTAGCAATTTACAACCCCATCAAAAGTAATGAGCGTTCCAATTGCTTCCCATCCTCACCAATAATTTTTCATTCTAAACATTCTTGTGGGTATTAGTACCATTGTATTATGATTTAAATTTGCATTTCTCTCATAAATAATGAATTGACCACCTATTTATATTACATGATTTCAAATGCTTATTTCATTTCAGTTTTAAACATATATTTTTTCTGGTTTGATTGATATACCTAAAATGAGGAATAATAAATGTAATGTTTTTTCTCGTCTTCTTCTCCCATCCATTCTCTACTTTCTTAGTATAATTTTATAGTTTTAGTATAATTTATGAATTTAGTATACTTTTATAATTTTACTCTGGCCAGTGTGGCTCATACTCCAAAGGGTCACATGTTTAATTCCCTGTCAGGGCACATACCTAGGTTGTGAATTCGACCCAATCCCCTGTGAGGGTGCATATGGGAGGCATTCAGCCACTGAGCCACACCAGCTGGGGAACATGATTGCATTTAAAACCTTTGTTTTACATGCATTCTTTCTATGTTATCTTGAAAATGCCACTCAAGCCCAGTCATAATGGCTCAGTGATTGAGCATCAACCTATGAACCAGGAGGTCACGGTTCAGCTCCTGGTGAGAGCACCTGCCCCAGTTGTGGGCTCGATCCCCCGTGTGGGGCATGGAGGCGACCGCTGATCAATGATTCCTTCTGATCATTGATGTTTCTCTCTCTCTCTCCCTCTCTCCTCTTTGAAATCAATAAAAATATTTTTTTAAAAAAAGGAAATTTAACCTAATAATTTTTTGTGTTGAATACCAACAACCACAAATCACTTTCCCCTGGGCCCTCAGAGACACACTGTTCCCTAAAAATATAGTGCTATGTGGATGGTGCTCTCTAATCAACCTCCTTTCAAGAAGGCTTCTACCGCAAGCCCAATTCATTCCAATTTCTTCACTCTAGGCTGAGAATGAAGGACACAGTTATTTGTAGTTCAGATTGAGTCTCCCACCATTAGGATAATATTGTTGCTGAAACATTCTGAGATCTACCACTACTGGGATCTTTTGAAATTCATTCTGCTTCTCCTCTTGACTATCTTGCCCAAGGCTTCAACCAAACTCAGTTGATTTAGAAAATTTTACATGTATTTTGGAATATGCAGATTAAATATGTCTTATAATTTCACTAAAAATGGAATACTCAGAGTTTCTTTTGTTCTCCTAATGCTTTTGTATTATATTCAGGTGTAAAAGAGCAAGTCATGAGTTTTCACGTTCACACCAAAAAAACAAAACAAAACAAAAACACCAGAATTAGATTTTGAAGAAAATTGAAGGTAAAGTTCCAAAATCAAAGCAAGAGAAAAAGATATATATATATATATATTTACTGATTTTAAAGACAGATGAGGGAAAATGAGAGGAACATTGATTGGTTGCCTTCTGTACATGGCCCAAGCAGGGACTTGCAACCCAGGTATATACCCTGACTAGGATTCAAACTGGCCACCTTATGGTGCATGGGACAGTGTTCAACCAACTGAGCCATTACAGCAGGGCAAAAAAGAGAATCTTAAGCTCCATCTTCCTGACAACATATTAGGAAACCTAGCAATGTGTTCTATGGAAAGATGAGATTAATATTTCTAATAAAAAGTTGATAAGTTTTTGGTGTCCTTCAAGGAAACATTTTGTAAAAAGATTATTACAGGGATCACCTTTGCTTTCAAATCAAGTACTTACTTTATTAAAGTTATAAATTCAAAAGTCAGTTTTTTCTTAGACAAATTAAATTTATAAATTTTATTAGGCTAATTTTAAATGTATAAATTTCAATAATTACTTTTTGATTCTTTAAACACTTAATATTGTAATCATTTTAACTGTCTTTGTGCATTCAAAATATTCCATTTTAAAGCATTTAAATTGTCTACTGAAAACAAGCTCTCCCAAACACTTCTATAACTTATAAACCCAATATTATAAATTGTTACATATTTGAAATGTGAATCCTAATTACATTAAATATACTAAGGAATTGCTCAATTACATAATTTAAATTGTAATCTCAAGGCTTCTATGTTAAATTGCTCTCTAAAACACCAAGTAAGGCCGGGACCGGTTTGGCTCAATGGATAGAGCGTCGGCTTGGGGACTGAGGGGTCCCGGGTTCGATTCCGGTCAAGGGCATGTATCTTGCTTGCGGGCATATCCCCAGTAGGGGGTGTGCAAGAGGCAGCTGATCGATGACTCTCTCTCATCGATGTTTCTAACTCTCTATCTCTCTCCCTTCCTCTCTACAAAATCAATAAAATATATTAAAAAAAAAAAAATAAAAAATAAAAAAAATAAAACACCAAGTAAGTTATTAAAGCACTGTGTATGTTACCTATTAAAGTGTTTTTGTAACAGAGAATAAAGAATATATAATCTTTTACTAACCAAAATAAATGTACTAACAAGCATGTTAAAATATAAACAGAAAAAAAGAAATTGTTGCTAATAACTTCTACTTTAGACTCTATTTTAGTATGTTATAGGAACCAGCCGTTCCAGTTTCTGATTAGGTGCTGATAGATCACAATAATTCAGCTGTCGCAGATAAATTTAATAGTGATGCCAAGATCTCTATTGAAACCAGCTAGAACACTGCCTGCACATCTCTAGGTCCCCTCTTTTTCTTTATAAAAGTCACTGGCTTGACAAAAGATGTTAAGATCATTTTTGGACATGAGTCTGCCATCTTCTCAATTTGCCAGCATCTGAATAAACCTCTTTCCTTTTAACCAGCACCTCACTCATGAGTACTGGCTTTCATCATGGTAGGCAGCCCAACCTGTGTTTGTAACAGTTTGTTTGCCTGTGTGAATCAAAGCCCAATAAAACATAAACAGGAATTTGCAGCTAAGAAAATAGAGGTTTACTTAAACAATTGGCACTAAGCCTGGAGATATAGGTGAGTTTGTGGTCTAAGACCTGGCTTCCCAATGACCTGTAGGAGACAGATTGTATAGGGAGAAAATCATTAGTCATGGTGACTAAGGGAGTGGCGATCACATGTTCTACTAATTGTTTGGGACTAGGGTAGATAGTAGTTGATCATTGGATCAGGATCTTGTTGTCAGCCTTGCATCATTTTGTCTGTTTTCATGAGGGTGTGGTCAGTAAGGTAAGTCTGCTTTCATGGGGCCTAGGGCTGAATCACAAGTGAGGTTAAAATGTTATCTTTAGTTTGATGGAATCTCTGTTCCCTTAATCAACAAATCTAAAGCCTTTTCTTAAGACAGTTTGATGCTGACCAGAACCTGATGGCCTACAGCAGTGGTCAGCAAACTCATTAGTATACAGAGCCAAATATCAACAGTACAAATTTCTTTTGAGAGACAAATTTTTTAAACTTCTAACGCCACTTCTTCAAAATAGACTTGCCCAGGCTGTGTATTTTGTGGAAGGGTCACACTGAAGGGGCCAAAGAGCTCATGCGGCTCCTGAGCCGCGGTTTGCCGACCACTAGCCTACGGGCTTAATGATTAAGGGAGTAGATATTCAGTTAGTGCAAAGGTGGAGAGATCTGGTTAAAAGAAGGCAAGTGAGTCATGGTGCTGTTAAACTGGACAAAGCTAGGCTGAATTAAGGAGAAAATTTTATTAAACAAATAAAGTTCCTGTGTAATTATACATATTTATAATAATATTAGCATAATATGATAATTAGACCAGACAGCCTAACGACCTTCCAGATATCCTTTTGGATGAAGTTGTGGCAGCGGGGCCAAAGCAGAGGCAGTTAAGGATGATCAGGCAAGCAGGGGAGCAGTTAGGGGCGACCAGGCAGGTAGGTGAGTGATTAGGGTTGATGAGGGAGGCAGGCAAAGTGGTTAGGGGTGATCAGGCAGGCAGGCAGGGTTAGGAGCCACCAGTCCATATTGCAAAAGGGATGTCCAACTGTCAGTCGGACATCCCCCAAGGGGTCCCAGATTGTGAGAGGTTGCAGGCTGGGCTGAGGAACCCTCTGTGCACAAATTTTGTGCACTGGGGCTCGTGTGTGTGTGTGTGTGTGTGTGTGTGTGTGTGTGTGTGTATATAATTTTCAAACTTAAAATGATCAGTTGTATTAGTTCAATTTAATTCATCCTCACATAAATAAATAGGGACAAACTATTAAAAAAAATTTTTTTAATCCTCATACAAGGATATTTTTCCATTGGTTTTCAGAGTGAAAGAGTAGGAAGATGGGAGAGGGAAGGAGATAGAGAGGAACACATGCCCTGGGGATCCAGTCTGCAACCGAGATACATATCCATGACTGGAAATTGAACCTATGACCCTTTGGAATGCAAGCCAAGTGAACCCAGCCAGGGATACTTCTAAATCTTCATTGGTTATGCAATGGAGATACACTTGGTGTTATGTTGTAGCTGGCTGAGACTGTATATATCAACCAGATATTTAATAGAAACATGAGATGACACAATTAGGGAAATTTAGCTATGGGACCAGATTTTAAGTTACATTAAGAATTTATTAATTTTTAGGTGAGTTTTTCTGGTTAAGCAGCAAATGTCCTCTTTTTGAGATACCTAATGAAATACTTAGGGGGTGAGTAAGTATTATGGAGGGGGAAAAAATATTGTTAGAAGAAAGCAAGAGCTAGACATGCTTTCCTTAATTCAGGGGAAGTGTTTTATTTTTCCATGTTAATCAGTAAGGCCTGGTTTCTGATGCTTTGTTTCAAGTAGCTTCAGAGAGACGTTGTCCTCAATAACTCCTACTAGTAAAATATTGACAGGCCACTCCTAACTATTTCCTATTAGGACGAATATGATGTCAGCATATATATATAATAAAAGGGTAATATGCTAATTAGATCAGACATCTTCTGGATGTCCTTCCTGATGAAGCCAGCCCAGGTCCTGGTGCCTGTGGGTGTCTGGAGGAGGGAAGCCCAGGTCCTTGGTGCTAGAGGGAGGCCATTGCGGGCAGCCCAGGTCCTGGGTGCGGCGGGGAAGTTGGTGCTGGCAGCCGGGGCAAGGAAGGCCTACTCTTGCATAAGTTTTTGTGCATCAGGCCTGTGTGTGTGTGTGTGTGTGTGTGTGTGTTTATATATATATGGAAAAGGACAGGTTACAAAAATAGTATATGCAATATAAATCCAATTATATAAACAGAAAATTGCAGAGAAATAAATGACTGAAAAATATATAGAGCCAAATGTTACTATTCATATTTGTAGATGGAGTAAAGAATATTATAGTAGAAAATTATTTGAAGAAAAAGACCACAAATTTCTTACCCTCAATATTTCATAGTGACTGCCTCTCTTGGTCAGAATATTGCACAGAAACTATAAATTAGGTCTGTTGTGTGTAGAAATCAGAGTAGAAAACTGTGTCAGTCAAAACATAGAGATTACAGACAGTGGAAATTTAGCTCTTCACTGCTGCATTAAAATCATCAGGGAAAAATGTGCTTGCCAAAAGAATTTAAGCCTGAGTCTAGAAAGTGAGGAAAGAGAAAACTCACTGTAGTGCCAAGTTAAAACTGACAGATACTGGAGCAGCACAACAACCAGTCACTATGATGCGCACGGACCACTGGGTGACAGATGTGCAATGAAGGTTGGGGCACCTCCTGCGTTGAGTATCTGCTCCCCGAGAGGGGCGTGATCGGCAGTTGCAACGGGGGGAGAAGGGGGAGGGTGTGGGGCTGGCCAGTGGGTGGTGCCAGGCCGCCAGCCAAAGCGGGTGCCAGTGGGGAGCCACCCAATGCCACACAGATGGCCCTGACTGTCAGCCAGGCCTAGGGACTCTACTCTATGTATTGGGAACAGTCTCTTAGAGTAGCCTTGCCAGGTTTTAATTTTAAATCTGACACTGAAAAAAACAGGATGATGCAGCAATGACATGCATGGACTCTGGTTTGCCCATTTTGTGGTCATTCACTCTTTCTGACACAGCTGTGTGAAAAAGCCAATTACTTAACTTCTCTCTGCTTCAGTTTTTCTACCCATAAGATGATGCTACCACCTCAGAAAGATCATGTTATATACTACTTTTTATAATCAGGGCAAAAAAATGTAGCTGCCCATACAACAGCAAGATGCCTTTCACCTGTATGAAAAGTATCATCACTAGTTCATGCAGTGTCCCTGATTGTGAGAGGGATGTTTGACTGCCGGTTTAGGCCCAACATCCCCTGAAGGGTCCAGGATTGCAAAAGGACACAGGCCAGGCTGAGGGACCTGCCCTTCCCTTTCCTCCCGCCCTCCCCCCGTCCCTGTGCACAAATTTCATGTACCGGGCCTCTAGTATACATATAACCCATGGACATGGACAATTAGGTGGTGAAAGCCTGAGGTGGGGGACAGGCTCAGGCTGGAGGGAGTTAATGGGGAAAAATGGGACATATAATAGTTTCAACAATAAAGATTAAAAAAAAATAATCCTATATCATAAAAGGGTATTATGCAAATTGTCCCCTCAACCCAGAGTTCAACTAGGGGGTGGGGCCAGCCTGCCAACTGCCCAGGGCCCCACCACCCAGCTGGAAAAAAAGAAAAGTCAGATACTGGGAGTCTAGGGTATGGCACAGACAGATGGAGATGGGGAAAGATAGGACCTCCATCCTATATGACGATCGTACAGCTGCACCTGATCCTCTAGGCTTTTGTCCATCACATCATACATAAATTAGATCCAATTAAGGATATTTTAAAAAGCACAAGACTGCAACTGGCTATGTGTCCTAATGGGGAACTGAACTGGCAATTTTTTGGAGAATGGAAAGATGCCCAACCAACTGAGTCATACAGGGCAGGGCTAATGTTATTAATTTTTATTACTACCAATTTTTATTATTTAATTTTTTAACTGTGAAAAACAATAAAATCTCAGAAGACTGGAGTCCCTGGGTTTGAGTGTAGAACTAACAATGAAGGTGGTTTTGGCAATCCTGGTTGCAAAGAGCATGAATTGGGTAAGAAAGGATGCAAAAGCACAGATTTCTGTTTATAAAGACTATAAAACCTATTTCTCCCAGCTTTATAGACTTGGACAAATGACTACAATTTTGTAAGCTCCCACAAAAATAAGGGAGATAATCTAATGTTCCAATAGAAAATAAAATATTTCTATTTATGGATATAAAAGACTATAGCATATTAAATCTGAATGCTTAAAAGTAGATAATTGTGGCAAATTTTATTTCTCCAAAATGGTCACAACATTGCCTCCCTTTCCAGGGGCTCATCTACAACGTGACCTTGGGACACTTTTCCCATCATGAGCTAGCATTTGCTTTTCTGCTTTTTCTTCCCCTTACTCCGGACTGACTTACTCTACATATAACTCAGTGGAAGGGATGCAGCCTGACTTTCAAGGCTAGATTATAAAGACGTTGTGGCTTTTGCTCTACTCATTGGAATACTTGACCTTGAAGTCTGCAGCTGCCATGATAGCAGTCCAAATGCATTGAGGACCAGCCCAGTTCATGCAGTGAGACTCTGAGACTCTGAGACAGCAGGAATTAGGAGATTCGCTGGGCTAGCTCCCACCTGCTCCAAGCCCTGCTGTTCCAGCTCCAGTCTCTGACTGAGGGCAGCCTATGAGCCCAGATTCACCCAGCTGAGCCCTCCTGTCTTCTCACTGGCCCTATCCTTATTGATGATTGCATTTCAAAGGAATGTCTCCCAAGTCCTTGGGAAAGACATTCTTGGGTTGCAGAGGAACAAGTGCTATTCTAAGGGACAGAGAAAGGATTTACAATTGCAACTTTTCTAAAGCAAATGTGCAAAGCAGAGGAAGGACAGGTGCCAATCATCAGGTTTTAGCTGGAAGAAACAGTTAATTCTTTTGGCAGCCCTGCGTTTTTCCTGACTGAAATTTAAGGAGTTATCCCAAGGACAGGAGGAGGCCTTAGGCTGCTGGAATCCTTGCAGAGTTGGGTCAAGACTCTTAGTTGGAGTGTGGGAGGGTCCCAGAGTTATTTGTGCCTTGAGTTTTGCAGTTCTTACTTGTTACACAGCAATGGATCACCAGAACGAATTTTCTTATTCAATCATGCAGTGCAGCCATAAAAAATAAAAATTAAAAATAAAATAAAATACACAACATTTGGCTTTAAGACTGGCAGTAGGAGGAGGCTGGGAGATCCCTGAGGAGATGGTTGGTGAATGATGCAAGTGCCTGGAGGAAGCCGTCAGTGAGGGCTTATTACCCATGAAGTGAGGAAATGCTATTGAAAGCTGAAGGAGGAGCAGAAAATTGAGCACACTCTTGCCTGCAACAATGTGGAAAATAGAAAATGTAACTAATATGCTTTATGATCTAGCTAAGGAGATGTCCAGGCAGAATATTGAAAATGCCACTTACCTTCTATTGGCTGCCTATAAGATACAGCTAGAAAGAGGTCAGCTTAAAAGGAAACTGTTCAGTTTTTAAGGACACTGAGAAGAAATAGAAAGGATCCAAGTGAGGGGAAAAAAAGGATCCAGGACTTACTACATTCAAAAATAAAATTATTTTTTATTTCCAGATTTTCCAGCCAGCACAAGATCCTCAATATATATGGCTGCATGTGCTTCATTTTGCTTCTTTCTATAATAATATCTTGGTGATGCAACTTTTATCAACAGAAAAAGAAAATTTGATCTCTCTCCAACAGAATTAATAAAAATTATTTAAATATTCATGGTTTTGACTAACGTTAATGAGAATTAAATTATCCACCTATCACTTTATACATTGAATATTTGGAATAATTTTCAGATTAGCTTCTGGCTCCATGCACGTCAAACCTTGCTTGTCCTCAACTACCCCTGTGCTTCCAGTGTTGTTCCCCATTGTGCACATTCATACTGTGCTCTGCTCCTGCACCTGAGGAAGAAAGGAGACCAGGTGAGGTGCACAGTGGGCAGAATTACTGAAATTCATTTCTACATCAGAGAATTGATTAATAACCATGGAATAGATTACAAAACATGTAAATATATCCCATTAAATGCAACATAAATGTAGTCCCAGCTCATTTTCCTTTGGCTAGATTCCCAAAATGCCCACAGCCACTCCAGTGCTACTACTGTGAAAACAAGTGTGAAAGAATGTAGGGGGCTAGCAGCCTGACTCTGTACCTAGTTAATCAGTGTCCTGGTGTACATTCTTTTTTATATATATATATATAATGTATTTTATTGATTTTTAACAGAGAGGAAGAGAGATGGATAGAGAGCTAGAAACATCGATGAGAGAGAATTGTCGATCAGCTGCCCCTCGCACACCCCCCACTGGGGATGTGCCCGCAACCAAAGTATTGTACATGCCCTTGACCGGAATCGAACCCGGGACCCTTCAGTCTGCAGGCCGATGCTCTATCCACTGAGCCAAACTGGTCCCGACCTGGTGCACATTCTTGTTAGCCTATAATCAGGTCACTGCCCCTTTTTTACTTACCTGGTTTTGCAAGACCTATTTACCTAAATGCACCCAATTTACAAGGGCCATAAACCAAGGATGTAACAGCTTAGCTAGAGGGAGGTCACTGGCGCCATCCAGGTTAGGCATTTGATACAATCTAAATTCCCTTCCTCTCTGAAATCAATAAAAATAATAAATAAATTTTAAAAATAAAAATAAATTCCCCATTCTGACTGACTCAGGTGGGGCTGTGATAGTCCACCGCAGAAGCCTGTAGTTAGGAAACAAAGAAACTCAGGAATACATATAAGGAGAAATCTCATTGTGTAAGTTGTTCAGGCTTTGGATCTTTGAATCCCCTGAGCCAGCAGCACTGCTTTGAATAAAGGTTCTCTTTCCTGATATCTCTGAGTGTTCAGCTGTTCCTTCTTTCATGCCAGTTCCACAACAGAAGTTGGAATAGGAAGGAACAGTGCACTTAACATATCGCTTAACATGTGTTTTTTACAAAAACATATGATCTTCCTAGGATTCTTCACAGGAATATGACACATGACAATATAAAATGAAGTTAAACTTTCAAAACTTCCACAAATGAAAGTAGAGTTCAATTGACACCTATATACCCTCCACATAGCTTGAAAGTGAGATGCAGCCATGATGGCAGGTCACACCTTAAATATGAGCCCTCCAAACAAAACAGTATCCAAGGCAAGAATTAGAGGGCTGGTAACATTTTGGTAGATGCTAAATGCAGATGAAGGAAAGGAAGCTAGCCACTAGTGCAATGCTGCCCATTGCCTCAAAACAAGCCACAAAAAGACAGAAGAATGCCTGGCAGCCCTTGTTCACAGATCATGGAAGACCAAAAGGTTTGCAGGGAGAAACTGCACATCAGAGTTGTCCACCATGGTCAACAGAAGGAGGATGTATCTGCTTCCCTTCCTCCCTCTCCTTGTTACCCACTGGTTAGTGTTTATACCCAACAGGTTGATAATATTGGTGAGAAGGAGCTGGGAGAAATCAAAGCTGACTTTAAAAGGAGTGGTAAGAACAGGGGGAAAAAAAAAAAGACCTTTTTTTTTTTTTTTTCCTTTACTCTGGCCTTCCACCATTTATGAGAAGCACCAGGTAATTAACCCCAAGATTGTTAGCTCCTATGTTCAAACTGCAAGACAAGATAAGCTACTCTCAAGGCCGCATTCCGCCTCCTCCCTGTTGTTTTGGGAACTCAGGGATAATTCACACCAAGGTGTCTCTAGTTAGTACAAAGTTCCCTTCCCTCCTCCCCTTCAAACAAGCAAGCCTCTTCTGAATTCTTCACAATTTTAAAAAATATATATATTTTATTGATTTTTTACAGAGAGGAAGAGAGAGGGATAGAGAGTTAGAAACATCAATCAGCTGCCTCCTGCACACCCCCCACTGGGGATGTGCCCACAACCAAGGTACATGCCCTTGACCAGAATCGAACCCAGGACCTTTCAGTCCGCAGGCTGAATTCTTCACAATTTTTGCTTGAAGCATGTTTTACAGGCTTGGGGAAAATGCTGTTAAAACACCTCCCTAAAACATCTGCTGGACTATCTCCTGGAAAGCAAACAAACTGTAACTTTTCAAGACAAATCCCCTGATGTCTGCTAACTTCAGCCCCAAATCCTCCTCTCTTCCTTGTCACATAGCAGCCATTACTCTTTAAACGCCGCTTTTTTGTTTCTTTGTTTGTTTGTTTGTTTGTTTGTTTCTTACCCTGTATCGGTTAGCAATACATTGGCCCTTTCCCCTTTTGAAAAGTAAAATAAACTTTCTTTCTGCATCTCTTCTGTCAGTGGTGAATTCTTTCACAGCCGCATCACCAGCCAAACCCTAACAAGGTGCAACTTCAAGAAGATAGGCCCTAGATGCACCTCTTCCTCCCCTCTCACAAAAACCATATAAATAGATATACCCAAAAGGACTCTGAAAGATGAGGAAAAGAAGGCACATTGGCTAGGGACTTGAGGACTAAGGAACAATAAGGCAGTGAATTCCGTTTTTTGGGGGGTTTTGTTGGTCTTCCATGTATCTCAAACTAAAATGCTGGAGAGACTGTGACCACCAGCAGGCATAGAGCAAAAAGAAGCCCCAAGCCGAAACTGGTTTGGCTCAGTGGATAGAGCGTCGGCCTGCAGACTGAAGGGTCCCAGGTTCAATTCCAGTCAAGGGCATGTATCTTGGTTGTGGGCACATCCCCGGTAGGGGTGGTGCAAGAGGCAGCTGATCGGTGATTCTCTCTCATCGATGTTTCTAACTCTCTATCCCTCTCTCTTCCTCTCGGTAAAAAAATCAATAAAATATATTTAAAAAGAAGCCCCAAGAAAACATGCTTTCTCTGGCCGAGGACCAGGAATGGGCAGCTCAGCAGAGACCCAGCCGGGAGGACCGCCCATCACCTAATCCAGCTGGCACCTTGACGGCTGTCAGGGGGCACTGAAGGGCAATGCTGGTGGTATCTCCCTTTCTTCCTTTTCCAATAGCAGGCAACTCGGCCTGGCATTTCCCGGCCTCTTTTCTCCTGAAGGAAACCGAAATATGCCTCATTGGCATAAAAATTATTTTGAGCTGAAGGCAATTATGAAACAGCAAAGGCAGAAAAACCTCCCTCTTATCTGAGGGAAGGCAAGATTTAAATTCTCCTGTTACTGAAGACAGACTCTTATCAGCCTGGAGATGGCACCGAGGGAATCCCCAACACACCTCACCCTATGAGGTCCCTACCATCTATTTATCTTCTCAGCTATGACCCTAGGCAGCCTGGGACGGCTTTCCAGTCTCCTGTCATTTCTCTACAACTTCCTTGTTTTTGTAGCGAATGATACCTACGCTGGAATTCTAAGCTGCCATTTTGAGTCAGTTTTGGCTGAGGTTTCTCACGTGATGTGGGCTGCATGAGTTCAAAGACCCGTTTTTCTTTTGTTGTTCTGCTTTTTTGTTAGAGTCTCAGCTAAAATCCGACGATGAACAGAGGCAAAGCGTTGCCTCCTCTACACCCCTGGCTCATGGTGGCTCTCCTCTGCCCTGAAGCAACAATGGAGATCAGGTGGGAGCACAACCAACTCCTGGAAGTGCAGAGCGTGGCAGTGGGTCCTGCCATCCATCGCCTCCCGGCAGAAGCAAGGTAGGCCCAGAGAAGTGCCTTTCACCTGTGCGTGGGAGCAGCAGGGACTGAGCAGAATCCCACCAGCAATAGGCAACCCAGAGACTGCTCTCCCCATTAGGGGCCTGCTGGTATCTCCTCCTAGCAACACTTGATCCCAGCAGGAGGCAGCAGTGAGAACTGCAGGAGTCCCAGCAGCCCTAGGTTCACTAAGGAGACGAGAACAGTGCAGCAAGAGTTCTGAAAACCAAATTGTTATTTCTTGGAAGTCGCCCATTGTCCTCATTAGCAGAGAGGTCTTGACAAGGAACCCAGAAGGTGGGAGACTGTTAATGAAAAAAAACACACATTGAAACCTGTAAAGAATTTTTGAGCCAAATTTTTTTGAGTTTGGCTCAAAAGTTTATTTGAGCCAAACTGTCGACAGAAGCAGAACCTCAGTAAATTGAGATAATGCTCCGAAGAATGGCGGGTTACATTTGTATTTATACATTGCCATCAAAGGAGGGATGTAGGTGGGTTACACGAAATTCATTGATGATAGATTAAGGAGGTGGGATAAAGCAAAGGAGTTGGGGGATGAGAACTCCTAGGATTGGATAAAAAATAAAATGATGGACACATACTTAGGAACAATTAACTTGATAATGAAGGAATTTGTGGTGTCCGTCCAGGCGCCTACCACATTTGCCCCAGGGGCTCCAGAAAAAGGGAAGTTACAAGTTACCCATATATCTCACAGATATGTTATCTTAGATGTGAAAAGGCCTAAGGGCTTAGTAAAGATCTAAGTTGATCTTTGTCAGGGAAAATATCATCCTAAGACATGACTACCCTCTATAACCTGTTTGTAGTTAAATATTTAATTTTCAGACCATCTTTTGTGGTTTTCTTAGGTCTCTGAGTTGGCAAGACTGCTATGCAGGCCTCCCCTGAGCTTGTTAGCATGTGGCTCCTTTCATCCACAAGACCTTGAGCTCTGAAAGGTCAGAGCTCTGCACTTAATGTTGAGACAATGGTAGCTGAAGCAACTTCCAACTTTTAGTTTTATGTAAACCTTTGATGATTGGCTATTATTGAAATTGCCTGCCTACAGGATATGGGTGTATCCCAAAACCTGAATAAAAAGGATAGCAAGGCCAGACCAAAGCGGAGTCCTTCCTCTTGAGCTGGGCTCCCACCTGGCCCCCAATTCCCAAATTTGTATTTTTTTTCTTTAGTCTCTTTCATTTGTGTGCGGCCTCCTCCAGAACCTGAACCCTGAACCTGAACCCTGAACCACATGGGATGTGTGGGGGGGAGGGGGGGCACTCAGACATTGTTATTCAGTGTTTGAGTGTCAACCCATGAACCAAAAGGCATGGTTCAATTCCCAGTCAGGGCACATGCCTGGGTTTTGAGTTTAATCCCCGGCAAGGATTGTGCAGTAGGCAGCCACTCTTGTTATTGATGTTTCTATCTCTCTTGTTATTGATGTTTCTATCTCTCTCCTATCCCTTCCTCAATTAAGAAATACATTAAATGAGACCATTTTTTTTTAAATGAAAACTATAAATCTGAAAAATATAACTGAAATAAAAACTTACTGGATGAGCTCAGTAGCAGAGTAGAAGTGACAAGATAGAATCAGAAAGATGCATCCTGACCTATAGATTTTTTTTAAATCTGAACAGCAAAGAGAAAAAAGACTGAGGGAGGAAAAAAGAAAAAAGAAAAAAACAGAGCCTTTTAGACTTGTGAGACAAATACTACTGTATCCTCAGTAGAAGAGAAAGAATGAGGAACTGAAAAAAAAAATATTCAAAGAAATAATGACTGAAAACTTTCCAAATTTAGCAAAAAACATACAGGGTGGGGCAAAGGTAGAATTACAGTTATTCTTATGGAAAATAATACAATTTATAATAAATAATAATAACACAAGATAAATTGTGTTTTCCATACAACTGTAAACCTATTTTTGCCCAATCCTGTATGCAAATACACGTGTACATGACCATTGAATGATGAAGGGTGGCAGCTCAAGCCAATAAAGAGAGGATAAATAACCCAATATGCAATTGGGAACACCGTCTGTGTTGGAATAACAAAGTAGTTTAATATCTCTCTCTCACACCATTACACTACAACTAAAAATTAATTCTGGCCAGATTAAAATGATAAACAGAAAAATACACAATAAAACTATAAAAATGAAAAATCCGAGCCCTAGCTGGTTTGGCTCAGCAAACAGAGCATTGACCTGCAGTCTGAAGGGTTCTGGGTTCGATTCCTGTCAAGGATACTAAAATAGGATAGCAATCATACTTGGGTAAAAACTGCTGTTTGGCCGAAACCGGTTTGGCTCAGTGATAGAGCGTAGGTCTGCGGACAGAGAGGTCCCAGGTTGTACCTTGGTTGCAGGCACATCCCCAGTAGGGGGTGTGCAAGAGGCAGCTGATCAATGACTCTCTCTCATCGATGTTTCTAACTCTCTCTATCCCTCTCCCTCTCTGTAAAAAAATCAATAAAATATATATTTTTTAAAAAAAACAACTGCTGTTTGAATTTTAACCCTGCTATCTGACTGGTAGTTACAAGAGATTGATTCCCACTGACTCAGTAGCTTCAGGGGTAGAAACTATAGATAACCTTTAGAGATTAACCTCTGAGTTCTGCTTCTGTATTATCGGCAAGATAGGGCCACATTCCAATGTTCCCAGCCTTTAGAATTTAGAATAAAGGGAAATTCCTGTGGTTTGAACCTTTAAAAAGACTTGCCTACACCTGGAACAGTGCGGTCTTGTGGAGTCCATTTGGACATCAAATGGTCTTGCAAATACCTGTTGAAAAAAATCTATTGAAATTACATAGGCAGAAAACCAGTTTAATTCATGATTTGTATTTTTAAATTATTGCTTTATATAGTATTGCACTATCTCTAGTAGTTATCTACTTTTTGGGGTGCACATTATTGAACACTTAACCAACAGTGACTCAAATAGGGACTCTTTTTCCACATAAAAATTTTGGAGATAAGGAGTATTGGCATTAAAGTCTAGGCCAATGTCCTGAAATACTCTTTGAGCAAAATTCAAAGTAAACAATACTTGCCCAGCCCTGGCTGGTGTCGCTCAGTTGGTTGGAGCATCCCATCATACACCAAAAAGTTGTGGGTTCAATGCAAGTTTGATCTCTGGTCAGGGTGTATACAGGAAGCAACAATCAATGTTTCTCTCTGACACTAAGGTTTCTCTCTCTTTTCCTCCCTTTCTCAAATCAATTTAAAAATAAAAATAGTTGCCAGGACTCTAGGCATCAGTTCTGCTTTTAAGAGAGAAAAGGAGAGAAGAGGGGGTATCAGCCACATCCACCTTTCTGTCTTAGTCTGCTAATGTAGTGTTACCCCTTTAAATCTCACAAAGGATGCCTCGACCAAGAAGTCGAATTATGAAGTCATTTATTCAAAAGCTGGTGGTTACAAGGGGGCAAAAGCTTTCCAAATCTCGCAACCCTGAAATGCTGGCTACTTCAGTCTTATATACTGAATATCACAAAGTTATCAATTACATCTTTGGGTTTGGAATGAGGGACCTGGTTTGCACAAAGCAGTTACAAAAGCGAAATTGAGCAAGTTAATTATCTATAAAGATTAATTCTAGCCGAGATCGGTTTGGCTCAGTGGATAGAGCGTCGGCTTGGGGACTGAAGGGTCCCGGGTTCGATTCTGGTCAAGGGCCTGTACCTTGGTTATGGGCACATCCCCAGGGGGGGTGTGCAAGAGGCAGCTGATCGATGACTCTCTCTCATCGATGTTTCTAACTCTCTCTCTCCCTTCTTCTCTGTACAAAATCAATAAAATATATTCTTAAAAAATAATAAAATAATTGGATTAGATCCAATATTCTAAAAAAAAAAAAAAAAGATTAATTATAGTTTTGGGTCTTGGGAGCACTGAATCAACAAAAACACATTATCTGGAATCTCTGAGGCAATTTAGGATAATTGCGCTGTCCTGGCCCCCAGGTACAGAAGAATGTGCTTGGTAACCAGTGAGATCACAATCAATGGGATATTCAAACCACCAACAATGGATGGAGCATTCAATCCATTGGGATAGCATACAAAAGTTCAGAAAAACCAAAATAACTTTTCTATTGTTTTAGCAAGCAAAAAACTTATAGAGCCAAAACAGCAGGGTTTAAGTTAAAGTTATTGTAAATTGCAGTTTCTACCCAAGATGATTGCCACCATGCTTCCCTAGAACAAAAATACCATGGACAGAGTTGCTTTAATGACAAATATTTATTTCTCACCATTCTGGAGGCTGGGAAGTTCATGGTACTAGCAGATTTCATGTCTGACGAGAGCCCACTTCCTGATTCATAGATTTTTTTGCCTTCTTACTGTGTCCTCACATGACAGAAGGGACAAGAAGCTCTCTGGGGCCTCTTTTATAAGGGCATTAATCCCATTCATGAGGGCTCCATCCTTATGACTTAATCATTTCATAAAAAGCCCTATCTTTTAATATCATCACATTGGGGATTAGGTTTCACCAGATGAATTTTGATGAGACACAAACATTCAATCTATAGCAGTCTCTTTCATCAGAAAACAAAACACTTTCCCCCTATTTACCAACAGTCTCCTGTTTGTGTCACAATGACCACAACTGGCTAAAAGTAAGATTAAGAAAGTTAAGCATTTGGCTTTCCTAGTCTTGTTACGGAGCGAGTCCCCAAAAGATGGACCACCGAATTTGATTAAGCCAGCAAGAATTTATTACAGATTTGAATCCGGGCTCAAACCGTGGCAGACGCAGCAGCCGGCAAACACCCAGATAAGAGCCCCGGTGGAGGGGCAGTCCCTCCAGAGCGCTCACACAAAAACACAGACAAACACACACCTACCATGGCCAGTCAGGCTCTCTGGATTGGGGTCCCTCATGGTCCTGGCTGGGGATCCCAGATGAATTCATGATCCCCAAGGACCACCAAGGAGCCGAGTCCGATGCAATAAACAAAAGAGCCTTTTCCATGTTAGCATGGGCTCTGTCCCACTCATGCCGGCAGCATGTCGGAAGAGGGAGAATTTCGCCCAGTCCAGGGGTTTTACTCAGGTCGGTGGTGATATCACTGCCTCGGCTAACCCTGATTGGCCCCTCAGGACAAAGAACTGGCCGTCCTTATCTGTTCCTAAATCTTAAAGACTAAATTCTAAAGACTGGGGACAGCTTTCAGGGTTGGTTCTCAGTCACACCCTGCTGGACATTGGAATGTGGCCCTATCTTGCCCATAATACAAAAGCAGAACTAAAGGTTATCTACAGTTTCTACCCCTGAAGCTACTGAGTCAGTGGGAGTCAATCTCCTGTAACTACCCTATTGTTTAAGCAAGTAATCAAAGGTCAAAGTCAGATAGCAAGGTTAAAATTCAAACAGTTTTTACCCAAGTATGATTGCTACCATATTTCAAGTCTCTGAGGTAGAGACTGCATGAACTGTGTGAACCACAAAATTTCAGCTGAAGTGAACCCTAAACTATTGTGTTCCTTGGGAAATTAACTATTTCTGGAACACACATACAGGAAGATGAACCCTAGTGTCTTTTTTTTTTTTTAATCTTACTTTTAAACTCTACCAGGGTTTAAAGCTTCTGTTCTCTTTGGAGATCAAGTTCATTTTGTATTTCACAAAAAGAAAGAAGCTAATATTGCCGAAACCGGTTTGGCTCAGTGGATAGACGTCGGCCTGCAGACTGAAAGGTCCTGGATTTGATTCCAGTCAAGGGCATGTACATTGGTTGCAGGCACATCCCCAGTAGGGGGTGTGCAGGAGGCAGCTGGTCGATGGTTCTCTCTCATCGATGTTTCTAACTCTCTATCTCTCTCACTTCCTCTCTGTAAAAAAATCAATAAAATATATTTTAAAAAAAGAGAAAGCTAATATTTATAATTATAGGAAAGTTAAATCCATTGAACACAGATTCTGGCTCAGCTCTTCATGGTAGTAGTTTTTTGGAGGCCTGTGTCAAAATTCAAGCATATTGTTTTGTATTTAAACCTTCTTGTATAAAAATCATAAAAATAGGGTAATAAAGTATAAAGGGATAAGGGTAGAGAAATGCCGGGACTGATCAGCAACCCTTGAATGACAGATGAACAGATTACTTCGACACAGTTTCACTGTTTGGGAGAGGAGTAATGGGCTTGCCCAGCTGAAGAAGCCAGGCTGCCTCCATTGCCTGCCTTTATTGGAATTTTTATCTTTAGATACAATCAGTTGGGTGAGTAATCTTGGGAAGTTTACATTGTTCTCTAGGCAAGGGCATCCAGGGATTAAGCATAAGGATTCCAGTAAACACCCGGGGGTCTGGCATATGCACAGACTTGTTTGGAAAGGTCAAGGAATAATTAGGGTCACCGCCTTCAACACTCCCCTAAATCAGAATTCCCATAAACAGGGCAAGCAGCTTTTCACACACTTCCCTTTTATCAGAATGTCCTCCTTACAAGCCTGCCAACCAAGTCTGATGTTTCCAAACAGTGAAGTGTAAAAACAGAATAGAATCTCCTATAATTTATTCAGATAGCAAAATTTAGCGTAAATAATTTCAAAGATTTGTAGGACAGAAAACTAATCAAAATGGTCCTATATTAACAACAGTACTTATTTATTCTATTGTAAATAAATACCACAGTATATTTTTAGTAGTAAAATAAAAATACCATGGTTGTAAGTTGTCCTTCCTCTTTTCAAACCTTTCATCAACAGATCATACAAACAAGCCATTAGATATTGATACCTGTGTTGAGAAGGAATTTTTTTTCCCTACCCTTTTAAGTTCTTTGGCATATCTAATAAGCAAATTGACATTAGACTGATTAAAAGGAGAAAAATTAGTTTGACTACGTGCATAGAAGGACCCCACATAGATAGTGAGACACAAAGAAAGAGAATTAAGGCCAGTATCTCTGATGAACATAGATGCTAAAACATTACAAGTTGGATCCAGCAATATATTAAAAAGGTAATACAGCCGAAACCGATTTGGCTCAGTGGGTAGAGCGTCGGCCTGCATACTGAAAGGTCCCAGGTTCAATTCAGGTCAAGGGCATGTACCTTGGTTGCAGGCACATCCCCAGAAGGGGGTGTGCAAGAGGCAGCTGATTGATGATTCTCTCTCATCGATGTTTCTAACTCTATCCTTCTCTCTTCCTCTCTGTAAAAAATCAATAAAATAAAATAAAAATTAAAAAAAATAAAAATAATACACTATGATCGAGTGGGATTAATTCTAGGGATACAAGGCTGGTACAATATTTTCAAATCAATAAAAAAAAGGATAAAAATCACATGATCATATCAATAGACAGAAAAAATATCTGACAAAACTTAATATCCATTTTTTGACTAAAAATTCTTAGCAAAGTCAGCATAGAGGGATCATATCCTACCTAATAAAAGAGTAATATGCAAATTAACCATCACTTCGCTACACGCACAAGCAATGCCCACCAGCCAATCAGAGCAAGTATGCAAATAAACCCAACCAAGATGGCTATAGCTACAGAGATCAGGAGGGAGGCTTGGGTTTCCCAGGCAATGGGAACATGCTCCAGACCCAGGTTGCTCATAGCCTGTAGACCCATAAGCCTTGAGTGATAGGGGTCCCAGAATGTCCCCTGGCCACTCAGAGCCTATGAGTGCAGGCGTCAAGTGGCTGGGAGTGGGTCTGGAACATCCCTGTGTCACCATAGTGACACTGGGATGGTCCACTCCACCTGCAGCCACTTGGGAATGCTCCAGCACCAAGCAGCAGTTTGGGTCCAAGGCCCCAGCCTGGAGTCTCAGGCCAGCAGCGGCGCACAGATCCACTCAGTGATCCCCTCCCAGCCCGGCCTGGGTTCTCAGCCACTGAGTCACACCAGCCAGACAGATATGGAGGAATCTTAAATGTTTCTTTTTTTATATATATTTTATTGATGTTTTACAGAGAGGAAGGGAAAGGGATAGAGAGCTAGAAACATCTATGAGAGAGAAACATTGATCAGCCGAAACCGGTTTGGCTCAGTGGTAGAGTGTCGGCCTGCGGACTGAAAGGTCCCAGGTTCAATTCCGGTCAGGGGCATGTACCTTGGTTGCAGGCACATCCCTGGTAGGGAGTGTGCAAGAGGCAGCTGGTCGATGCTTCTCTCTCATCGACGTTTCTAACTCTCTATCCCTCTCTCTTCCTCTCTGTAAAAAATCAATAAAATATATTAAAAAAGAAACATTGATCAGCTGCCTTCTGCACAGTCCCCACTGGGTATGTGCCCCTAACCAAGGTTCATGGCCTTGGCTAGAATCAAACCTGGGACCCTTGAGTCTGCAGGCCATTGTTCCATCCACTGATCCAAACCAGTTAGGGCTGTCCAATATTTTAAAGAAAAAAACCCTATCTAATAAAAAGGGAATATGCAGGGGAGGGCATTTGGGGGTGACTGGGCTGTCAGGGGAGGGCAGTTGGGGACAATCAGGCCAGCAGGAGAGCAATTAGGTGTTGATCAGGCTGGCATGGGAGTGATTACGGGGTGATCATGCTGGCAGGCAGAAGCGGTTAGGGGCAATCAGGCAGGCAGGCAAGCAGTTGGGAGCCAGCAGTCCAGGATTATGAGAGGGATGTCCAACTGCCTGTTTAGGCCCGGCAAGTCAAACATCCCCCAAGGAGTCCCAGATTGGAGAGGTGCAGGTTGGGCTGAGGGACACACACCCCCCTGCACGAATTTCGTGCACCAGGCCACTAGTCTTAACATAATAAAGGCCATATATGACAAACCTACAGTCATTATCATATTCAATGGGCAAAAATGAAAACATTTCCCCTGAGAACAAGAACAGGGATGTCCATTTTCACCACTTTAACTCGACATAGTACTGGAAGTCATAGCCACTGCAATCAGACAAAAAGAAGAAGTAAAAGGCATTCAAATTGGAAAGGAGGAAGTAAAACTGTCATTATTCCCAAGTGACATGGTATTGTACTTAGAAAACCCTAAAGATTCTACCAAAAAACTACTAGATTTAATCAATGAATTTGGCAATGTAGCAGGATGTAAAATTAATATCCAGAAATAGATGGCATTTTTATACACTAAAAATGAATTCTTAGAAAGAGAAACTAAACAAACAATCCCATTTACCATTAAAACAACAAAAAATTAAAAATAAATAAATAAATAAATAAATAAAAACAAACAAAAAAAAAAACCCAAAAAATTAGGGTACTTAGGAATAACTTCAACCAAGGAGGTAAATGGTTTTTACTCTGAAAATTACAGGATGTTGACAAAAGGGATAGAAAGGGATAAAAAAAAGACATAAACAAGTGCTAGAATATGTCATGTTTACCCAAAGCAATCTACACATTCAATGCGATCCCTGTTTGAAATACTAATGCATATTTCACAGATATGGAACAATCTAAAAATTTATATGGAACCAAAAATAACCTTGAATACCCACAGCAATCTTGAGAAAGAAGAACAAAGTTGGAGGGATCACAATTCTAGATAGGAAGTTATACTACAAAGCCCCTGTAATCAAAATAGCTGGTACAGGCATAAGAGTAGGCATATAGATCAATGTAACAGAACAGAGACCCCAGAAATCAACCCAAGCCAATATGCTCTATTAGTATTTGACAAAGGAGGTAAGAACATACAATGGAGTCAAGATAATCTCTTCAATACATGGTGTTGGGAAAATTATACAGGTACATGCAAAAAAATGAAATTAGACCACCAAATTACACCATACACAAGAATAAACTCAAAATGGATAAAAGACTTAAATGTAAGTCATGAAACCATAAAAATCCTACAGGAAACTGTAGGCAGCAAAATCTCAAGACATCTCTCGTAGCATGTTTACAGATACATCTTTTAGGGCAAAGTAAACTAAGGAGAAAATAAGCAAATGGGACCACATCAAAAAGCTTCTGAACAGCAAAAGAAACCATCAACAAAGTGAAAAGGGAGCTCACTGTATGGGAGAACATATTTGGCAATGATATATCTTATAAAAGATTAATATCCAAAATATATAAGGAACTCATACAACTTAACAAAAGGAAGACAAATAAACATTTATTCAAAGTGGACCTACAGATGGCCAAGAGACATGAAAAAATGCTCAAAGTCACTGATCATCACAGAGATGTAAATTAAAATGACAGAAGTATCACCTCACAGCTGTCCAAATGGCTACCATCACCAGATCAACAAATGACAAGTGCTGGTGAAGATGTGGAGAAAAGGAAACCCGAGTTCACTGCTGGTGGGAATGCAGACTGCTGCAGCCACTGTGGAGAACAGTATAGAGTTTCCTCAAAAAATTAAATATGGAACTGCCATTTGACCCAGTCATACCACTTCTAGGAATATATTCTAAGAACCCCAGAACACCAATCAGAAAGAATGTATGCACCCCTATGTACATACCGTAGCAGCATAATTTACAATAGCTAAGATCTAGAAACAGACCAAGTATCCATCTGTAGGTGAATGGATAAAAAAGCAGTGGTATCCCTGGACGGTTTGGCTTGATGTATAGAGCCTCAGCCCATGGACTCAAGGGTCCCAGATTCAATTCTGGTCAAGGGCACGTACCCAGGTTGTGTGCTCGGTCCCCAGTGGAAAGCAGGGGTGGGGTGCCAAAGGCAGCCAATTAATGATTCCCTTTCATCATTGATGTTTCTCTCTTCCTCTCCCTTCCGCTCTTAAACCTATAAAAATATATATTTTTTAAAAAGCAGTGATACATTTACCCCATGGAATACTATGCACCAGTAAAAAGAAAGGATCTCTTACCCTTGGCGACAGCATGGAGGACCTGGAGATTATTATGCTAAGCAAAATAAGCCAGTCAGAGAAATACAAGTATCACATGATCTCACTCATAGGTGGAATCTAATGAACAAAATAAACTTATGAAGAATATAGATCCAAAATAGAAGCATAAGTCCTAACCAGTTTACCTCAGTGGGTAGAGTGTCAGCCTGCAGACTAAAGGTCCCAGGTTCAATTCCAGTCAAGGGCACGTACCTTGGTTTCAGGGTTGGTCCCTGGCCATTGTCAGGGTGTTTGCAGGAGGCAACCAATTGATGTCTCTCTCACATCAATGTTTCTCTGTGTGTCTGTTTCCTCCTCTTTCTACTTTCTTTAAAAATCAATGGAGCCGCCGGTTTGGCTCAGTGGAAAGAGTGTTGGCCTGTGGACTGAGGGGGTCCCAGGTTCAATTCCGGTCAAGGGCATGTACCTTGGTTGCAGGCACATCCCCAGTAGGGGGTGTGTAGGAGGCGGCTGATCAATGTTACTCTCTCATCATTGATGTTTCTAACTCTCTATCCTTCTCCTTTCCTCTCTGTAAAAAATCAATAAAATATATATTTTTAAAAATCAATGGAAAATATCCTCGGGTGAGGATTAACCACAAAAACAAACAAAATAGAAGCATAAAACAGACTGTGGCATTTCAAGGGAAGACAGGGGAGGATGGGTGGATGGGTAGAGATCAACTAAAGAACTTGTATGCATATATGCATAACCCATAG
This sequence comes from Pipistrellus kuhlii, assembly GCF_014108245.1. Classification (NCBI taxonomy): domain Eukaryota; kingdom Metazoa; phylum Chordata; class Mammalia; order Chiroptera; family Vespertilionidae; genus Pipistrellus; species Pipistrellus kuhlii. Next base: position 18,516,712 of record NW_023425405.1, read on the forward strand.
ACACAGACAATAGGGTGGTGAAATAGATTTAAATGTACATATGAATTTAGTATAGGATAAAATCAAAATAGTAGGAAACAGTTGCCCTGGCCACTGTGCCTCAGATGGATGGGTATCATCCTGTGCACCAAAAGGTTTCCAATTTGATTCCTGATCAGGGCACAAGTTCAGGTTGCTAATTTTCGTGTGTGTGTGTGTGTGTGTGTGTGTGTGTGTGTGTGTGTGTGTATGTATGTATGTGTGAGCGTGCACACTCTCCTAAAAGTACTGCAATGTTGAGTCAATAGTAGAATGGACTGAGCAAGATCTTATTCTACCTCCCTGCTCCAAAAATCCATGTAAAAGGTTGTCCTCAGGTGGAGGACCTATCAGATATTGCACTGATAGAACAAATACTTCATTTGATCTGAGCCAAAATGGAGAAGCAATCCTCTTTCCTTCTTTTTGCACTTCAAACACTTTTAATGCCACATGACCCTCTGGCTCCAAATCACACTCTTAAATAGCCATTTCAAAACTATTCTTCCTTATAGCCTAGCACAATGAGAGTGTGTAACAAAAGGAGAGATTGCAGGCATACCAAGCTTGGGTCTACAATGTTTGATTGTCCTCTTTCAATCCTGAGAAGGTTGTCTTGGCAACCAACTTTCCTAACTTGCTCTATTTCTCCCTCTTAAAGCCTGTGAAGTGAGTCCCTCCTCCATCGGAGCCTTTGAAGTGATTCTCAATAGAATACTAAAGATTATTAACAGCCCTAGGAGATTTCTGAATACCTCAGAAAAACGTAGGGCTTTTTCTCAAGCCACAGTCACAACCATAGGAACATGGCTTTGTATAATTATAGCCCAACCTGCTACAGTGACTAACTGACCAACCAACAAATATTTCTTGAACATTGTTTATATTCGGGGCACTTTGCTAGACTTTGCAAAAGTATGAATGAAAATGCAGTCTCTGTCCTCCATAGTTATAATCTAGTGTTGTCTAATTCTTTATACATGCCCTATCCTATATAATAAAGAGGTAATATGTAATATGCAAATTAACTCTCACACCCTCATAAGATGGCTGCCTATGACCAGGCTGGCAGGGGGGTTAGTGAGGGACAACCAAACGACTTAACAGCAGGCCATGAGGGGTGACCAGAACAGCAGGGGGGTGGAGGGTGTGAGCGCGCGCGCAGTGCGCATGCACATGCGTGCACATGTTGGGGGTGACCAGGTCAATATGGAGGGGGCAGTTGGGAGAGACCTGGCCAGCAGTGGGGGACAGTTAGGGGCAACCAGGTCAGCAGGGGGTGCTGTTAGGGGCAATCAGGCCAGCACACAGAGGCAGTGAGGGGTGATCAGGCCGGCAGGTGTGTGTGTGTAGGGGGGGGGGGGTGCTGGGTGATTTAGGGGTGACCAGGCAAGCAGGCAGGTGAGCGATTAGGAGTCAGTGGTCCAGGATTGTGACAGGGATGTCTGACTGCCAATTTAGGCCTGATCTGGGAACACGCCTACACCAGCAGTTGGACATCCCTCAAGGGGTCCCAGATTGGAGAGGATGCAGGCTGGGTTGAGCCACACACACACACACACACACACACACACACCCCCGCCGCCCTCAAACCATGCGTGAATTTCATGCACTGGGCCTCTAGGCCAAATAAAAGCTGTAGCCACACATGGCAGTTGAGCATTTGATATGTGGCTGGTCCAAATTGAAATGTATTGGCTGGTGAGTTAATCAGATGGTCAGTCACTTAGCCTTTTATATATTATACATAGATGTCTCCTTATAGTTTGAGTCTTGGATCTGAATTCTTTCCTACCCATAACTCAAGTATCAAAGTTGCTGAACCCAGATACAGTTTGACCCATCAGTCTAAAACACATGTGTCAAACACAAGGCCCGCAGGCCAAATCCTTCCCGCCAGGCCTTGCAATGTGGCCCACACCGCACTGTCATCACTGCACTCCGCTGCGTTTCTATCACAATGACAGTTTATGACTATTCAGTAAACCATTCGGCCCGCGATTTAGGCTGGATTTTAGATTTTGGCCCCTTCTCTGATTGAGTTCGACACCCCTAGTCTAAAACATGGTTCCATTCTGGCCACCTACAACAATTACATTACATTTTGAAATCATAATGCTTTGGATATATTGAATTGAGTAAAATAAATTATTAAGGTTAATTTCTTTTCATTTTTTAAAATGACTACTAGAAAATTTAAAATTACCTATGGCTCACAATAGTTTTTTGTTGGATAGTGCAACGCTAAACATATGCATCAAAATTATCTAAAAAACTTGTTTAAATATAGATTCTAGGTCCCACCCCATATTTATTGAATCAGCTGGTCTGGGTAGTGAGGTTGTGAGCAACAAACAAATAAATAAATAAATAAATAAATAAATATTAGGGGGAGGGGGGCACCTATAGTCCCACTGGTATGGCTCAATGGTTGACAATGGAACTATGAACCATAAAGTCACAGTTCAATTCCTGGTGAGAGCATATGCCCAGGTTTGGGCTCAATCCCCACCCAGTAAGGGGCATGCAGGAGGCAGGCAATTAATGATTCTCTCTCATTGTTGATGTTTCTCTTTCCCTCTCCCTTTCTCTCTGAAATCAATAAAAAAGCATATTTTTTTAAATGGAGGGGCTCTCTCTATAACCAATCTGACAAGTCCAGTGACCAAGAGTAACCTCACAGGATGATGTAATCATAAATTCTTAACTAGGCAAGTCATGGTGAGTAGTCATGCCCCAGGCATATAATTTTTTAGTAAAAGGTTTATCTTTGCCTTAAGCAAGCCCTGTCCATTGTTCTTCTTCATCTAGGTTAACACCCTTGAAATGCTCTTTTCAGACCCTCAGAAGATTAGACATCCTCAAGAAAGCACATAATCTTATTAACTATCCTGTAATCCAATCCCTGATTTGTTTTCTCCCAACCTCAAGTATTCTTTCTTAGTTCTATCCTTAATTTCAAATACATAAACAAAATTGCAAAACTATCATTCTCAGCAGCAGTTGAGATCTCGCTTCTGGCATCATTGTTATTAGGATCACCAAAGGAGGAAGGCACAAGTCCAAAAGTGGTAAAGAATTATCAATTTGTCCTGACCAGTTTGGCTCAATGGATAGAGCGTCAGCTTGTGGATTGAAGGGTCCCAGATTCGATTCTGGTAAAGGACATGTATTAATACCTTGGTTGTGTGCAGTAGGGGTGTGCAGGAGACAGCTGATCAATGTTTCTCTCTCATCAATGTTTCTAACTCTCTACCCCTCTCCCTCTCTGTAAAAAAATGTCAATAAAATATATTAAAAAAAGAAGAAAAAAAAGAATTATCAGCCGAAGCCGGTTTGGCTCAGTGGTAGAGTGTCGGCCTGCGGACTGAAAGGTCCCAGGTTCAATTCCGGTCAGGGGCATGTACCTTGGTTGCAGGCACATTCCCAGTAGGGGGTGTGCAAGAGGCAGCTGGTTGATGTTACTCTCTCATCAACATTTCTAGCTCTCTATCTCTCTCCCTTCCTCTCTGTAAAAAATCAATAAAAAATATATATTTTTAAAATATTTTCAAGGAATAAAAAGAAACAATGCATAGGTTTATATAAAATGCTGGAAACTGATCATTATCTCACTAACAGATGTGGACAATGAACCTGGAAAGCTGGTCAATCTTGATGCTCTGAAAGGTCATAGCCAACCATTCCCTATCTAATTAAGACATTGGTAACTGAGGCAACTTCCCCACCAAATAATCATGTAAATACTTATTGATAAGATAATCTGCCTGTTACTAGAATTACTTTCCTAAGGACAATGGATGTATCCCAAACCTGAGTAAAAGGGATGGCAAGGCCAAGCAAAGCATAGTCCTACCACTAGAGGTGGGCTCCCACCTGGCCCCCAATATTCCCAAATTAATATTTTTCTAGTTTCTTTCATTTGTGTGGGTCTTCTCCAGACCCAAACCTTGAACTGGAACCCTGAACCACGAGGGACGTGAAAGAGGTTCCCACAATAAAAGATCTTTACTTGTAATAGTAAAAACTTATACTTTTATTTATTGTAGTAAAAATGTGTCTATAATAAAGGATCATATGACACATCCGTATAACAAAATAGACTATTATTTAAAGATTTATATTTCATTTTGCATTAATTAATTTTATATGGTATCAGAAAGAAGCTTAATGTATTCAATTGTATATGAATGTCCAATTGTCCCAAGCACAATTTGTTAAAAAAAATCTTCTCAATTGGATTATCATATTTTGGAACCCTTGTCAAAAATTATCTGTCAATGTAAGAGTTTATTTCCAGACTCTCAGTACTATTCCAATGATCTAGAAGTCTATCTCCATGTCAGTGCGACACTGTTTTGGTTGCAGGCCTAAATATAAGGCCTAAAAGTATAAAACACTTAGAAGAAAATATAGGGATATATTTTTTTTTTACCTTGGATTAGACAATGTCTTTTAAATATTGAGAGGAGCTAGAGATAAATTAGGCAGACAGGATAAGGGGTCAGAGAAGAAGGAAGTGTGGATGTGACAGCTGGAGCTAGCTAAAACTACAAAATGTTTGTCTTGCAGAAAAACAGGATGTCACGAGACAAGGATGTTTATCTTGCAAGTGCAGAATGTTGCAAAAGAAGGAGAGGAAGAGGAAAAAAAGGGGGAACACCGGTGGATTTTGAAATTGTTGCTAGGCAAAGAACCAATCAGAGAGTGACACAGATAAAGAGTGGGCTCAGGATGGATAAAAATTTTTAGACAAGTGAGCTTTGGTGCAAACCCCTCTCTTGTGCCCCCTTCCCATGTGAGAGGTCTGCATATGCTTGAATAAATCCTACACCTTTTCCTTAATTCTTCTGGTTCGAAATTTCATTCTTTGAATTCATGAGACACAATCCCGAGATGAACCTCCGTTTGCTGTTCAGGTGTTAGTATGACATCAAAATCACCAGCAACAAGAACAAAAACTAAGTATTCTCATCAAAACTAAAAACATTTGTGCTATAATGGACACATTAAGAAAGACAAAAGATAACTCATAGAATGGGAGAAAATATTTGTAAATCATAAACCAGAGAAGGGCCTTGTATTCAGAATATACAAGTGTATCATTACATACACCAAAATGTTGTGAGTTCAATTTTTGATCAGGGCACATACCAAGGTTGCAGTTTTAATACCTGGTTGGGACACATATGAAGGCAACCAAATGATATTTCTCTCATATCCATGTTTCTCTCTCTCTCTCTCACTCTCTCTCTCTCTCTCTCACTCTCTCTCTCTCTCTCACTCTCTCTCTCTCTCTCTTCTTTCCCCTCTCTCTCTATATCAATAAAAATATATCCTCAAGTGAGGAATTAAAAAAAAAGATAATTCAATTTAAAACATAAGTAAAAGACCTGAAAGATATATTTCCAAAGAATATGTACAGATGGCTGATATATATGAAAAGATGCTTAATATTATCTACGAGGGAAGTACAAATCCAAGACACACAAAACCCCTAGAATGGCTATAACAAAAAAGACAGATAATAACAAGTTTTGGCAAGGGTGTGGAGGAATTGGATCCCTCACACATTGTTGATAAGACTGTAGAATGACCAAATTCCTTTGGAAACTGTCTTGGCAGTAGTTCCTCAAATTGTTAAACATAGAGTTGCTACATGACCCGGCCATTTTATTCCTAGGTATCTATCAAGATAAATGAAAATATATGTCAACACAAAAACTTATGTATTACTATTTATAGCAGCATTATTTATAATAGCCAAAATGGAAAACATTCAAACATATATCAATTGGTTAACAGATAAATTAAATATAGTATAGCCATTTAATGGAATATTATTTGTCAACAAGAAGAAATAAAGTACGGATATATGCTTCAGTGTACATGAACTTTGAAAACATCATGCCAAAAGTGAAGCATAGTAATCCCTCCTTTGGAAAACTGCTGTTTGAAACTGCTGTTTGAACTACTCTGTTATTCTTAGTCTCTCATTCTGTACATCAACTCTGTTATTTTTAGACTGTAAAATAACTTTGTCTTTTTGTTTTAATAGAAAAGATAAACTTAACTGTCTGATCTTGCAAACTAGCCATCTAAAGGGGCTGATACCCTGATACTGATATTAATTCACATATTCTGCCAAGTGTTTTTTCATCCAAGGTTACAGGTGTCTATATAGATATGATATGTACTCAAGGTTACAAGTTGTCTATATAGACATGACAGGTGTTTGTTAGATACGATATATAGTCAAGATTACAAGCTGTCTTAAACAAAGAACTAGAAGGATATAAGAAAGAAATACTCCTACTAGTCTTTGTTCAGAATTTGACAGAGGTAATCTGCTCTGAACCTGCTCACAATAAAGAGGACTCCTAACTAATTGGCTAATTAGGCATTTATCCAGCTTGCGAATTTGCGATTCAACAAAAGAAGCCAGTCACAAGAGACTATAACACATAATTCCATTTTTATAAAATATCCAGAATAGGCAAAACTATAAAGATACCCGGTTTCCCCAAAAATAAGACAGTGTCTTATATTAATTTTTGCTCCAAAAGATGCGCTAGGTCTTATTTTCAGGGGATGTCTTATTTTTCCATGAAGAATACGGCAGTGTTTTTCAACCTTTTTTGGGCAAAGGCACACTTGTTTCATGAAAAAAATCACGAGGCACACCACCATTAGAAAATGTTAAAAAAATTTAACTCTGTGCCTATATTGACTATATATAAAGTAATTCTCTTGAATAGGAATCAAATAAACACAAAGAAAGTATTTTATAATTACTTTATTATGAAATATTAAGTAAACAAAATAGTGAAAAATTATAAAATTCTTGTCTTGTCTGCACCTATGGCACACCAGGCAACACGAGTGTGCCGCGGAACAGCGGTTGAAAAACGCTGGAATACGGTACACATTTATTGTTAAATAAAAATAAAGGAAATTTATTACCTGTATATGGTACGGTAGTACAGTAGTTGTCAACACAAACCAGACAAACTGTGAATCCTACAGTATCAAGAATTTACTCATTTATTCAATGACAATCATGTCATCATCTTCTGGAACATCATCATAACAATCCAATTTCTGAATTTCCTGGTAAATTTCTTGTGACTCCATTTCTTTCAGAATCAGTGGACCAAATCTCTCATGTTTAGCAATAGCACTGTCTTTAAATGAGTACTTCTTGTCAAGGTAGCCTGCTCGTAGTGAATTTGCAATGCAACTGTCAGTGATTTTCTCCCATGAATTCTTCACCCAAGTCACAACTTCTTGCAGTTTAGGTTCCACAAAGTTTCCACACTGATTTCTCTCCATTCTATTTTCTTTTTCTTTTTTTTAAATATATATTTTATTGATTTTTTACAGAGAGGAAGGGAGAGAGATAGAGAGATAGAAACGTCGATGAGAGAGAAACATCGACCAGCTGCCTCTTGCACACCCCCTACCGGGGATGTGCCCACAACCAACGTACATGCCCTTGACCGGAATCGAACCTGGGACCTTTCAGTCCGCAGACCGACGCTCTACCACTGAGCCAAACCGGTTCGGCTCTCCATTCTATTTTCAATGTAGTCATTAATTTCCATGTGCAAATTGTCTTTGAATGGCTTGCTTATTGCAATATCAAGAGTCTGGAGATAGGCCGTCGTTCCTGCGGGAATCATTATCTGATCTATTTTTCTTTCATGAAGAAATGTCTTCATGTCTTTAGCGCCATGAGACAGAGCCTAGGGGGGGGGCCTTATTTTCAGGGGCCTTATATTTCACTCAGAAGGAAACCTGTAAGTAGGTCTTATTTTCGGAGAATGTTTTATTTTCGGGGAAACACGATAGAAAATATATTAATAATAGCCTAGGTCTTTTGGGATTGAGGACAAATGAAGAGTGATTGCTAAAAGTAAAACTCAGGGTCCCTATGCCTTTGATTAAATTTAGTTTTAACTTCTAGCTACAGAAATCATCTTCTTCCCTCTCTCTATATAATCCTCAGAGACCTAGTCTTTCTGCAAGATTATCAGCAACCACCATGGTAGCAGAAGACAGTAGCAGGAATCTGGCTAATGGTGACAATGTCTGGACCTCTAGAAAAAAATATATATATTTTAAAAAATATATATATATATTTTATTGAATTTTTTTACAGAGAGGAAGAGAGAGAGATAGAGAGTTAGAAACATCGATGAGAGAGAATCATTGATCAGCTGCCTCTTGCACCACCCCTACTAGGGATGTGCCCACAACCAAGGTACATGCCCTTGACCGGAATTAAACTTGGGACCTTTCAGTCTGTAGGCCGACACTCTATCCACTGAGCCAAACCGGTCTTAGCAAAAGACAACATTTTAATGTTAGTTATGTTTTAGCTCCTGAGCCCTAAATTGACAGACAAACAAACAAACAAAAAAAACCCTGGCTACTTTCTCATGAAATCAGACAGAGGTGAGTGGGAACAAACGTTAGAGCTGTCAAAAGACCTGATGAAATGATTTACTACCCTTACTTTATCTATAGCCAGTCAGTTCCCAGCATAACTCATAACTCATGGTGTCTTGTGATTTTCCCCTATATAATCTGTAACTTACATGTCATTGGGGAGCGGGACTTTAGAGCATAAACTCCCCACCTCCATATCGGCCAATTCAATATTAAACTATTTTTCCTTCTATAGTGAAAACACCTCTTTGTATGTTTCTTGGGCCAGTGTACACAGGCAGATGGACTAAAAAACAAAATCACACACACACACACACACACACACACACACACACACACACACACAAAACAAAATAAAAATACCATTGGGGTCCCAGTAATAAAAGGCACTGGGTTTCTTTGGGGTTTGATAAAAATGTTCTATACTTAGATTGTGGTGATGGTTGCACAACTCTGTAAATACACTAAAAACTACTTAACTGTAATTTTAAGTGGGTCGACTGCACAGTATGTCAATTATATTTAAATGAAGCTGCTTTAAAATGTAATCAAGAACTTTCTAAAAAAGAATGAATGAGTCAATTTCCACTGTCCTCACAGGAATCATCCAAAACAGGATGTTGACAAATTAATAAATTTTATAATTTTTTTAACATGAAAAAGCACAGACTGGACTGAGCTTTGGTAGCATTCTCCATCTCATGCAACCTACTAATTAGGCTTGCCATTCAAGAATTTTTTTGCCAGCCCAGTTACCTGCTTTTTTAAAAATATATTTTATTGATTTCTTACAGAGAGGAAGGGAGAAAGATAGAGAGCTAGAAAGGTCGATGAGATAGAAACATCGACCAGCTGCCTCCTGCACACCCCCTACCAGGGATGTGCCCGCAACCCATGTACATGCCCTTGACCGGAATCGAACCCAGGACCCCTCAGTCCGCCGACCGACGCTCTACCACTGAGCCAAACCAGTTTCGGCAAGTTACATGCTCTTAAATATACAACTAAAGAAAATTTTTCTGTATCTGTGAAACCTACAGAACAATCTTTCTTCTGAATATTCCTATCATGAATATTAAACATAGTTATCAGGGTAGGATGCATTGACCTGAGGAGTCTTCTCAAAATAAGCCTCTTTGACGTGAGGATTCTTTTGAGCTGAAGACAATAGAGAATCAACAGAAGCAAGAGAGTTCTCTACCCTCCCCTCGTCTGTCTAAAAGGAGGGCATAAATTTCCCTTTGAGAAAGCCCCACCCCCAACCTTTACCAGGGAGGCAAGTACAACGTCCATCTAAGACAGAGGCCTACAACCCAAGAAGAGTTTGTATAAACAGACCTTACTAAAATAACCCTTATCTCCTATTAGTTCCTGCGTATATTTCCTCATCATTTCCCCACAATTTATCATCCCTTGAAACCCAACCCCCTTTCTTTTATTAAAAGGGTATATAAGCCCCTGAGTTTAACCACTTTTTTGAGTTTTACTTCTTTCCTGCAAACTCCCATACATGTAAATATTAATAAAAATTCTTGCTTTCCCCCCCCTGATTAATCTGTGCTTTGTTAGTTTAATTTGCATTGCCCTAGTGATGAACATAGGAAAGTAGAAGAAAAAGTGTTTTCAATTTTTAAATATTTAATTGTATTTTTATAAAAATGTTTAAGAACTAAAATTTCAGCAATATTGTTTTTTATAACTTGTATTTGTCCAGCATTATGTAAAATTCATTTGGTTTAGTTTAGTTTTGTTTTTTTAATTATGTTTTTACTAGGGGCCCAGTGCACAAATTTGTGCACCCTAAAAGGAACTGTGGGCCTCGAGGCTGCAATGGGCACAGGGGCAGGTCTGGGTCCATACTCTGTGTCTCTGATGGCCCCTCCCACTGCAGCCCCCAATCCTCTCTCTGCTGGCAGTCCTGCTCCTGCCGCTCCCATGCACTGATGGTGCAGAGCGATTGGGCCAGCACCAGCAGCGGATGCAAACTGGGCTGGTGCCACCAGTGGGTGCGAGTGGCAGCTGCCAGCCTCAATCGCCCCTCAGGAGAAGGGAGAGGTGGAGGAGCCCTGAGGGGAGATTGGGCTGGCAGCCACCACTCACACCCTCTGATAGCGCTGAGTGGTCAGGCCCATCGCTGAGCACCAGGATCAGGTGTGAGTGGGGCCAATGCTGGCAACAGGTGTGAGTGCTGGGCAGCACTGCAGTGTAGGGGAGCAAAGATTTTTTCAGTACCAGTACCCACCAGAGGCTCGCCCTAATGACAGTGACTGGCACCCCACCTTGATCTGGTGCCCCCCCCCTCACCTGCTCCACCATCCTGCGGTTCTCAAAGCCCACCATGTTCCACACTCTGCCGCTTGCTGCATACGCCTGCCATGTTCTGCATACGCCCCCCTGGTGGTCAGCCCTCGTCATAGCGACTGGTTGTTTGGTTGTTCAGTTGTTTCCCCTGTTTGGTCTATTTGCATATTAGGGTTTCAAATATATAGATTGATTTCAGAGAGAGGAAGGGAGATGGATAGAAACATCAGTGATGAGAGAGATCATTGATTGGCTGTCTCCTGCACACCCCACACTGGGATAGAACCAGCAACCCAGGTATGTGTCCTGACCAGTAATCAAAGTGTGACTTCCTACTTCATAGGTTGCTGCTCAACCACTGAGCCACACCAGCCAAACTATAAGCTATTTTAAATTGCCTTTAAATTTTGATCTTTTATAAAATTCATCCTTTATTCTTTAAAAAAAAAAAGAGAGAAACTTAAATTGCAAGTGTGTTTTCATGCATGATAAGTCTGTCTTTATCTTCTTTTTAAGAAATTCTTTATTGTTTAAAGTATTACATGAGTCTCCTTCCCCCCCCCCCTCCCGCCCCATTGACTTCTCTCCTGCCACTCCCTCCCCCAAGCACAAGCCCTCACCCCCCTTACTGTCTGTGTTCTTTGGTTTTGCTCATATGCATGCATACAAGTCCTATGGTTGATCTCTTACCCCCTCACCACCCACCTTCCCTCATAGGTTGTATAGTCTGTATCTTATCTTTTCGTATCTTATTTACCCAAGCTTTGATTTTAGTAGATTCTTCTGATTTCTTTCATTAGCAGGAATTTGCAGCTATTAAAGTCAAAAGCACACTTTTAAAAAATATATATATTTTATTGATTTTTTACAAAGAGGAAGGGAGAGGGATAGAAAGCTAGAAACATTGATGAGAACAAAACATCGACCAGCTGCCTCCTGCACACCCACCACTGGGGATGTACATGCCCATGACTGGAATCGAACCCGGGACCCCTCAGTCCGTAGGCTGACGCTCTCTCCACTGAGCCAAACCGGTTTCGGCAAAAGCATACTTTATTTTTTAAATTATACATTGATCTTATGGAATGTATTTAATAGTAATCAAATGTCTTTAAGTAATCATTCCCTGTAATTAAAGTATGCTGTTCTAAATCTTAACTGTCCTTGGTAAAACCCACCACATATGAAAAAAATTAACTTTCAGCCTGTCTTCACACTCTCTGATGATTTGGGGAGATGAAGGGTAGATGTGTGGTAATTCTACACCCTCTACCACTAGGCTGAATAGAAAGACTAACTTTCAGGTTTCCTATGAACCATAATATCCAGATACAATGGAATGTTTTTGATCATCCCTTTTCTCAGTTTCCTCCTTACTTTCCTTTTAGTCCCCTTTCCCCCTAACCCACTTGTCTGTCTACATCTATTTCTTCTTCCAAACTATTAGGAAATCAAGAGTTAACCATACAACTTCCCTGTATAAAATTTTTAGGGGATTATTAATGCTGTTGTAATAACCTGGTGTGGGAACCATACCGGAGTTGCCAGACAGTCAAGGCCACTTAGAGTGTGAAGGCCTTGTTGTTAGTATGTCGGAATGGCCAAGGCCACTCTGAACATGGGAATCATAATCAGAATGTCTCAGAACTACACAGCTGCAAGGCCACAGCAAACCCATGGTACCCTGCACCCTTCTTTTTTTTCTTTTCTTTCTTTTTTCTTTTTTTTTAAATATATTTTATTGAGTTTTTACAGAGTGGAAGAGAGAGGGATAGAGAGTTAGAAACATCGATCAGCTGCCTCTTGCACCCCCCCCACTGGGGATGTGCCCGCAACCAAGGACCTTCCAGTCCGCAGGCTGACGCTCTATCCACTGAGCCAAACCGGTTTCAGCCGCTGTGCCCTTCTGTAGACAAATAACTGATCTCATTGTTGGCAACTAGCCTTCTTTGTCTAATGAGTATAATACATGGTGCTGACCAGCTAGAATGTGCTGGAGAAGCGAGAGACAGAAGAAACGGAGCTGAGAGCTGGTACTGCTATGATGTAAGGCTAAGCGCTCACATGTAGCTACCATGTTAACCATCCAGTGTGCTGAGTTACTATGTGAGGTTACAGAGCCCTGGCAGTGTGCTGGGCGGGGGAGACAGGAGAAGCTACTGAGGCCGTAGCTCTAAGAGAGATCTTGTTCTGTTGCTATGTAAAGGTATCGGTCTAGAGGGGCAGTGGGCGGCTGCCCAGAGAATAACTGTGGGCACAGAAACTGCTACTACTGTGTGGGAAAGATACATATTTACCAGTCAGTGTGCGGCTGCCTATATGGGATTGCTGTGAAGGACTGTTTTGTTTGATGGCTATATGGCCTCTGGCTTCTGCAGTACTCATTCTTTTTTTTTTTTTTTTTTTTTTTTTTTTTTTAAATATATTTTATTGATTTTTTTACAGAGAGGAAGGGAGAGGGACAGAGAGCCAGAAACATCAATGAGAGAGTCATCAATCAGCCGCCTCCTGCACACCTCCCACTGGGGATGTGCCCGCAACCAACGTACATGCCCCTGACCGGAATCGAACCTGGGACCCCTCAGTCCACAGACCAACACTCTATCCACTGAGCCAAACTGGTTTCGGCTACAGTACTCATTCTTATATACTCACAACTTCTCATGGCTTCTCTTTCTAAGATCTGGATCCAAGAAGGTCCAATTTCTAGGCAGAGGGACTCAGACCCAGCAGTTAGTGCAATGAATAGTGTTTGAGAAGGAACCTACTCTGGCATAGTCAAGAAGAATTTAGAGTCCTAAACGGCTTGCCTCAGTGGATAAAGTGTCAGCCTGGGAACTCAAGAGTCCTAGGTTTGATTCCGGTTAAGGGCATGTACCTTGCTTGACTTTGGGAACATCCCCAATAGGGGGTGTGCAGAAGGCAGCTGATTGATGTTTTTCTCTCATCGATGTTTCTGACTCTCTCTCCCTCTCTCTTCCTCTCTGTGGAAAACCAATGAAATATATTAAAAGAAGAGAAGAATTTAGAAGAATATATGGATTCAGAGCAACACAGAGCAGCAGTGCTGAGCAGTGCTCTTGCTGTCTCTGACACCTGATTATTACTGAACAGAAAAAGAGGAAAGGAAAAACAAGATAGATGCATGCCCAGGAAGATCTGAGTGGTGTGGGAAAATGCTTGCCCATCAATCACAACTGGAAACAAGTAATTGGCCACGATGGCCACTGTAAGCTTGCAAAATTGAAATATATAAACTTCTAACCTAGACAAAAGGGGCCATTCTTTCTTGGCTCCAAGGGTGCCTAGCTCCTGTGACTCCAGTTGCAGGGGCACACTCTCCTGGGCCCACATGGCACACTACTTTAGACTAATAAACTTTAATCTGGTCTTCATGCTGAACTACACCCAGCTACGACATGGAACAGAAACTCTGGACACTGGCCTTGTTTCTGGCTTTGCTACCCTCCCAGCAGCAACTTTTCCAGGACTGGCTTAAGGGGCAGGGGACTTTGCAACCCAAGAAATGTAACGCCATGCCAATAAAACATTCCACGCCCAAACCTCTAATGCGAATCTTGGAAAATTCATTTTCTGAAGCTATCACAAGAACCTCTTTCCCACTTGTGTCTAGGAAGTCTGGCTCATTAATTCCTCTGACATCATTTTCACTGCCTAGATAAAGCCTAATGTGAAAACTAAACAAAGCCATGTAATGAAGAAGAGGATATTGACTAATGGCTGATTTGTGACATTGCCTATTTTATTTTTTTTAATTTATTTTTTAAAATATATTTTATTGATTTTTTACAGAGAGGAAGGGAGAGAGATAGAGAGTTAGAAGCATTGATGAGAGAGAGTCATCGATCAGCCGCCTCCTGCACGACTCCCCCAACTGGGGATGTGCCCACAACCAAGGTACATGCCCCTGACCAGAATCGAACCCGGGACCTCTCAGTTTGCAGGCTGACACTCTATCCACTGAGCCAAACTGGTTTCAGCAAGACATCATATTTTAAATATATTTTTATTAATATCAGAAAGGAAGGAAGAGGGAGAGATAGAAACATTCATGATGAGAGAGAATCATTACCGTAATTGGCTGCCTCCTGCATGCTTTCCACTGAGGATTGAGCCTGCACCTCGGGTATGTGTTCTTGACGGGAATTGAACCTGAGACCCTTTAGTTCACAGGTCGATGCTCTATCCACTGAGCCAAACTGGCTAGGCTGAAGACATCATTTTTTAAACTTTATTTTTATGGTTGACTCTATTACAGATGTCCCCATTTACCCCTGTAATGTAAGAAGAGGATATTGATTAATGGCTGATTTGTGATATTGCCTTGTTGAAGACATCATATTTTAAATATATTTTTATTAATTTCAGAGAGGAAGGAAGAGGGAGAGATAGAAACATTCACGATAAGAGAGAGAATCATTAATTGGCTGCCTCCTGCACGCTCTTTGTCCATCTTCACCTAGCCCTCACCCCTGAAGTCATCATTTTTGTGGTGGGTCTTTATTTGAATTTTATCCATTTGCCCAGAACGTGGGGTCACTGAAGTAACAAAAGAGTAATATGTAAACAACCATGCTGTTGGAATTAACAGCAATGAAAAATTTAACTAGCAAGAGGACTGGCTATTCTGACCAGCTCATTGTTGAATTCTTAGAGAGAAATGTGTAAGAAACTGTAAGTAAAATTATGGTACTTAGACTCAGGGCCAGATGTGATGCATTTTAGATACCTGTTGGCATTGGGTTTGATATTTCAGCAACAGATTCTTACTGCCTATTAAGTCCTTAACCACAGTTCTTAACTGTAGTCCATAATACTGTTAATGAATCATTAAGTAGCCATTCTTCAGACAGACCCATCCTTTCTTTATATATGCCATTATTGTTGATAAGATAAAAGCCAGGTTCTTCTTTTTTTACTTCTAGATCAGAAAACATTTTATCTCTATGGTGCTTCTGTCTCTTATCTGATCTCATACATCTTATTTCATAATTTTATTTCATAATTTTATCCTCTGAATCTCAGATTGATTTGGTTTGTTCACACCTACCACGATATAATAGTAAAAAGATTACATATAACCTGGACTGGCTACCTAGTAATGTGGGCCCCAGGGCAAAAGGAAAATGTGGAGACTCTTATTTAAAATTAAGAATTTGAAGACCTTGACAGTAGAGCATCAAACCAAGTACAGGGCTCGTCTGAGTTCATTGTCCTGAGTGATTGCTCAGGTCACACACTAATGAAGTCACCCTACCTATAGCAATATTTTAGTGCAAGTTTCAGCAAACTTCCACCCATCGTTCCAATCTAGCTGCTCCGTATTTCTGTAAATAAAGTATGGGAATGTAGCCTTGCCCATTGGTATTGTCAGTGCCTCCTTTGCTCCACAATAGCAAAGTTTTATACATACTACAGAGATCATATGGCTCACAAGACTGAAATATTTAACATCTGATCCTTTCAGAAGTTTTCAGACTTCTGCTCTAGTATCTGATCTGTGTGGCTGCTTGCCTCATCCTTGCTATTCAAAAAGGGACCCAGCAAATCTACAGGTTAATGCACTCACTACACAAGAAACCAAGGAGGGCTCAGAGCAGGCAGCTATAAATAGAAGAATCTGGAGATTATTGACCCACTTCAAGGCCACAAACTGAAATGCCAAGGATTTCTATGACACTATAGGACATATGAATTCTCCATGCAGAAGCCTACAAAACTATCTGATCTACATGCATTTATTGGGTACCTGGGATTTCTAACTGAAATATGGTAGCAATCATACTTGGGTAAAAACTGCTGTTTGAATTTTAACCCTACTTGCTTTGTTCATCATGCAATGGGCTTAGGGAGGATGAATTCAAATTCTAAGCAAGGTTACAGGCAGAACTTCCTTTTTTTTAATTTTTTATTAAAGAGCCAGCCCTATGTACACTTAGTGGTTATCTTGATGCTGGCCTTGAAAACAATACAATTCTATCTAATTAAAAAAAAAAAAAAAAGAGTGCACCTGGCATGGTATTGAGATTGTGGGCATATCTGGTCTCTGGCCTACAAGGTCAGACAGCTAAGTTTATCTTCATCATTCTTCAAACAGGCTAAAGCAAACTAGAAAGCAACATTTTATCTAGGAAAAACAGCAGAAAATTCCAAACAACAGTTTGTTGCAAAATAGGGGTTTTCTGCCGGGACCGGTTTGGCTCAGTGGATAGAGCGTCAGCCTGCGGACTGAAGGGTCCCGGGTTCAATTCCGGGCAAGGGCATGTGCCTTGGTTGCGGGCACATCCCCAGTGGGGGGTGTGCAAGAGGCAGCTGATCGATGATTCTCTCTCATCGACGTTTCTGACTCTCTATCCCTCTCTCTTCCTCTCTGTAAAAAATCAATAATATATATATATATATATATATATATATATATATATATATATATATATATATATTAAAAAAAAATAGGGGTTTTCCTTCTCAGAACTTTTATAAAGAACTACCTGCCCCTGAAGCGGCACAGTCGTGTAGGGTCTGCCTTCATGTGGTACTCTTGCGGCTGTCCTGGCCAGATATTTCAATAAATCTTTGCCTGCTTTTTTAAAATAAAGCATCAGCCTCCGGTGGTCTTATTTTGAACCCAGGGTTTGACCCCACAACACTAACCACCACGACCATAGGACCATGTATCGTATCAACTCCAGTCAGAGGACTGGCATTGCCTGGAGTCTTGTGTGTCCATTTCATGAGAGATTGAGCTCAAGAGCAGTTCTTCTTAGACTGCCTTGAAATAAAAACTTTGAAATCCTTTAGCTCTGCATTTGGCAGTTCCACACACAACCACAATTCCCCTGAATCAGAGGCCCACATAATCTTAATATCTGGGCTTGAGCCCCTATCAAGAACTTTAGAGGATTCTGAGATTTTCTTCTACATATTGTAACCATAATTTAATATCTCAATTATTCTATACTAGGGGCCTGGTGCACAAAAATTCTTGCATGAGGAAGAGGGGGTGGGTCCCTCAGCCAGACTTGCACCCTCTCCAATCTGGGAGCCCTCTCCAATCCGGGAGTTTCTGTCTGTCTTTGCAATCAGATGAGCAAATTGTCTGAGACCCCAACCTGGTTTGGTTTGTTGCTCACATTATAATAGAACTTTTTTTTTTTTCCTTTGCTTCATTGGTGGAGACTTCCTGGAAGTTTTAGGATATCTTCCCTTTAATTTTTCCCAGACACTCTGATTTTATTACGTCTCTCACCTTTGCTTTCCCTCCATCCCCCAACGCAACAACTCGCTCCAGGCTCACTTTGCTCTAGTGTCTAGATCTGCCTGCCACCAGAACTACAATTACCAGCATTCCTGGTGCTCCCCATGCTCTGGGCTTCCGCTTCTGGTCCTGGGGCTGCCACCAGAACTACTACTTCCAGAATTCCCAGTGCTCCCCGAGCTCTCAGTTTTCCCTTGCTGCTCTGTGTCCATCCCACAGCCTTCAGCTGTGCCAAGTTCTCCAAGCCACCAGCTCTCCCTCTTTGCTCTCCATCTGGCAGCTTGAGGAGCTAAGTTCCCCATGCGGCTCCACTCTCCACTGGCTCTCCCGCTCTGTTCTCTGCCGGGTGCCTGTGTATGCAAATTACCCCACCATCTTTGTTGGGTTAATTTGCATACATACTCCTGATTGGCTGGTGAGTACAGTGGAGGCGTGGTCAATTTACATGTTTCTCTTTTATTATATAGAATCCTCTCAAGGCTACAGCCAACTCTCTTTTCTTGGAGTGTGTAAATAAAAATTCTGTTGTAGCTTCTAATCTAGCTTTTTTTTTTTTTTTTTTTTTTTTTTTTTAATAGATTAGAACAACCTGTTCTTGGAGAGGAGGGCTACTTGGCATCATCCATGAAGACCCTCAACTATCAGTCATAAATTTACAAATTTCTATTTGAAGAGACATAGCACCAGTCCCTTTCCTTTCATATACTCCCCCTTCTCTTTCTTGGGAGAAGCAGCATATTTAAATTTCCCTTCATTTCTGCCTCCCTTTACCTCTGGGACAGACAATTCATCAACAGCCCTCTCCTTGATGCCTTTGTTCTGCTTTCCCTCTCCATCCTTATAAAAGTATTTGCCTGCACTGAGATATTAAAATGAGTTTTTGAGGACAAGAGTTTGCCCATCTTTCTGAGATGCCAGCACACAAATAAACCTCTTTCCTTCCCACCAACACTCGTCTCACAAGTATGGCTTTTGTTGCAGCACGCAGCTGAAGCTGAGTTTGGTTACAACGCTAGTTTCATGGATTCTATAGAAGACATGACACTGGTAAAAGCTGGTGAATGGTATGTAAGAAATGAAGGATAATTTATTACTTACAGCAAGAGCAGTAGCTAGAGTAATGGCATTTTTGCACCATTTTCTCAAAAGTGATGCAAGGGCCAATTTACATCTGTACTTGTAGTAGGTTGCTATATAAGAAAGGCATTTTTAGCTTAGTGGACGGACAAGGATTTTTAAATTAATGCATGACAATACTACGTATCCCCTCCTTATTCATTGGGACTACATTCCAAGACCCCTAGTGGAGGCCTGAAACCATGGATCATTCCAAAACCTATATGTACTATGTATTTCCTTATATATAACTACCTATGATAAAGATTAATGCCTTTACCAGCTTAATACATACTTATCACACACTGTAACCTTAACTTTTGCAGTTTGAGATGTGACAACAAAACTAGCATGAATTCCTTTTTCCTTCACAATTTCATGGACAGATTTATTTATTTATTTATTTTTAACCATATACCTAGCAACCTCAGCATATGATTTTTCTCTCTCTCCTTTTTAAATCAAGAGCTTTCACCTTTTTACTTAGAGGAAGCATTTTTTGGGCTTCTCTTTGGCATATCCGAATTGCCAGTATCACCAGGGCTTGTGTTCAGTCTATGTGATAACCAGGATGGCTGCTAAGTGACTAATGGGTGGGGAGCACATACAGCATGACTGTGCTGGGCAAAGGGATGATTCATGTCCCAAGTGAGACGAAGCAGAAAGGCATGAGATTTCATCAGGCTATTCAGAACGTTGTGCAACTTAAAACTTACGAATGGGCCTTAGCTGGTTTCACTCAGTGGTTAAAGCATTGGCCTGCAGACTGAAGGGTCACAGGTTCAATTATGGGTCAAGGGCACTTACCTCAGTTGCAAGATCAATCCCCAATTGGGGAGTGTGCCAAAGGCAACCAGTCAATGTGTCTCTCTCACATTAATGTTTCTCTCTGACTCATCTCCTCCCTTCCATTCTCTCTCTCTAAAATAAAAAAAAATAAAAAAAAATAAAAAAAAAAAGGAAAAAGTATTGTTATGTGAGAATTAACAGATTTATGAATTATAAATTTGGCTAATTTTCCATTTAATATTTTCAGACCAACACAGACTGCAGGTAGTTGAAATCATGATAAATGAAAATGGATAAGGGGGGACAACTGCATAAGCACACGTGGCCTGTGTTCTAGAAGGAAACAAGCACCCAACAGTAAGCAGATTTGTCCTTTGCTCTGAAGGAAGACACTATCTCTTTCTTCCAAGGCAGATTGCTACACAAAGATTCTTGAAAGCACAGTTTAAAACAGAAGACAATCCATGCCTTGGCCGCAATTTGTTTGAAAGCACTTGACATCCTAAATCCTCATTGAAACACTTAATTTTTAAACTTTAAACTCCTTGATATATGCTAAGTAAGATTTCCCAAACTAGCTGACTGATTTAGTACCAAAGTAGTTTTTTTTTTTTAAAGTATATTTTTATTGATTTCCAAGAGGAAGGAAGAGGGAGTGAAAGATGGAAACATCTATGATGAGAGAGAATCATTGATCAGCTGCCTCCTGTATGCCCCCTACCACGGACTGAGCTGCAACCAGGGATGGATCCTGACCCGAAATTGAACCGGCAACCTTTTGGTGCACAGATTACGCTCAGCCAACTGAGCCACACCAGCTAGGGCAGGCAACTTGTCTTTCAATGGCCCCTATATGGACTTGGTCTTTTACCGTGACTCCTCCCTCCCATCCCCAGAGCTATAGATGAGTCGCCTTTTTCCTAAGAGTGAGTTGAAATTTTGCTAATTTCTTCCCTGTTTTGTGACTTTTCAGGTAAAATTGTATCAATTGTTATTGCTGTAGATAGGTAAACATCTTGGGTCCCATGACATAGTTAAAGCACTTAGTCACTCCCATATCCAGAGTTCTCAATTTCCTGAAATTGTGTGTGTGTGTGAGATAATACAAAAATTATGTAGTGCAAATGAGAAGCCAAATAAAAGTAAATGAAAGGGAACAGGAAAGGGAATCAGGAACTGACCCCAAACAAAACACCATCCGGCGGAAACAGGATAAGCCTGTCCAGATACTGGCAATTATGAGGAAGGAAAAGCAATTACCAGAACAGATGGACGGAAACAGAGTAACTAACAGAGGTAGGACCATGCTTATTTGAGAAAGGGTGTCCGGATATTTGGGGAGGCTGAATAAAATTTGTGCTCACTTTCTGTAGTCCTAGATCTATAATAATATTATATATGGGCACTTAATAGGCAGGCTTGAGTTCCTGTAAACTATCAAGTTGTTTCCTAAACCTGTAACTGTCACTTCTGACTTTTTGTCTTTTTTTTTTTTTTTTAATATATTTTATTGATTTTTTACAGAGAGGAAGGGAGAGAGATAGAGAGCTAGAAAGGTCGATGAGAGAGAAACATCGACCAACTGCCTCCTGCACACACCCCACTGGGCATGTGCCTGCAACCAATGTACATGCCCTTGACCGGAATTGAACCCAGGACCTTTCAGCCCGCAGACCAATGCTCTACCACTGAGCCAAACAAGTTTTGGCTGACTTTTTATGTGTATGTATGCTTTTATTTTAATGGATACTAACTTGGTTTGTTCATTTCCCACTTGTCAGGATATTTTAATTCCTAAAGAATTATACAAGTTTATGGAGATGAGTGGTATAATAAGTATATTAAAACCAGGTCTGTCCTAGAAAATATGAGACAGATGGTTGTGGGCATTAAAAAAGAGAACTGTTAATCCTGCAATAAAGTGTCTTATTGTCTGCTGTATTTTTCAAAAGCTTGCAGAGCGAGGCATATGTTATTGTTTCATCTCCTATGATATAACTAAATTCCTTCAAACACATACAATTTAAAAATAATCCACTCTTGAGTAAATTATATGTACAAGAATAAAATGCAATCTCTTAGATTTCCAAGCTGTCCAAAAGATTATTATGTATATTAAATTATATACTCTGTATTATGCATTCCATTAGAGCTACAAAGGAAGAGATTTAATAATTTTTGGATTTCTTATTGAAGTAAAGATTGAAGTAAAGCCCTCACTAATTATTCATCAGCAATAAAAACTTTATAATTGTTCAGTGTTTGGAGGCATTTGGATGCATGAACAAACTCCAATTTTAGTAGCTTATCTATCTGCTTTGATAAAGATAGAGCATCTCTTTCTTGCATACTCTAAAGTAAGCATCAAATGAATATTTTAAAAATGACTAGAATCTCTGACATTTAGAGTTAGAAAAAATTTTGGTTTCTCAAGGTAAATAAGAAAATGGAAATTCAGTGATTCTCCAGGAATCATATTCCCAAAAGATATTGATACCAAATTTTTGGACTGGAACCCGGATTCTTTGTTCGCTGGAATCAAAGAATGAACCCACAGACAGAAAGTGGTTTGGCAAAGGTGGAGATTTATTGAAGAACAAGTACAGACTCCCACGTGGGGAGAGGGAAGAATCCCACAGAATGGACTCCCACGTAGGTAGGGGGGGGGGGGGGATGTCCCATTGAGTTCCTTTGCCCTATGGCTTATAAAGGCTGCAGATCCTGGTGCCTTGATATCCCCTCTGATTGGTCACTATTCCCTTAGTCTGGTTACTATAGTAACTCCTGGGCTCAAGGAGAGGAACTTCTCAAGGGACTGTGTGAGTTTCTCCCACCTCCTTCTTTATTGTTTTCCTATTCCCTTTGAACTTCCTTCTTCTCCTTCTGGAAGAAGGGCTTCCTTCTCTTTATTTTGTAAATATGACCTTTCTTGGCTACTTCCAGTTCCCTTGTCTTATGGAAATATACCTGTTGTCACCTCCTTGTCTTATGGAAATGTCACTGCACCTGGCTTCCTTGTGTTATGGAAATGTACCTTCTCCCAGTCTGTGGCCCTGTGTTTTTTTTCATGTACCCCAATTCTAAAAATCCCTAAGCCTGCCTATATTACCCTAAAATTCCTGCTTCAATATGCCCAACTAGAAATGCATTAAAACCATTTTTTCAGACTCTTATTAAAGTCCATACTCTCTATAACATGAAAACATTTCTATTTGTGATTCTCATAGAGAGTTGATTCTAAATTTATTGAATTAAGTAGTACCTGGACAGATTTATATATATATCCCTTGTTACCAGACCAATGGACATTTCTTTTTAATCCATTTTTATTTGATATTTGTATATATTTAAAAATGAAAACAATAAGTCTAGTTAACATCACCACCATAGACAGTTACACATTTTTTTCTTGTAATGAGAACTTTTAAGATCTCTCTCTTAGCATTTTTCAAATATGCAATGCAATATTAACTATAGTCCCATGATGTATTATACATTACATGCCCATGACTTATTTATTTTATAACTGGAAATTCATACCTTTTGCCCATTTTGCCCACCCTGCAATTCCCCCATCAGATATCTGGAACCTCCATCCAATCTGTTCTCTGAATCTATTGTCTTGGTTTCCATTGTTTTGTTTTGGTTTTTTCCGTGGTCGACGACTAGATCCCACATAAAAGTGAGATTATATGATTGAGAAGACTAAAAGGGGCTAATTCCAATGTAACCCTGATATCTGGAAGCTAGTGATCTGAACCCATGCCAGATAACCTATAATTAAGTCACTGCCTTCTCCCCAGATACTGGTTTTGTAGAACTGGTTACAGAGGCCATCTGCTGTGGATCATGCACTGCCCAAAGGGAGGGTTATTAACACTGCCTCCAGGCCAGACCATCAGATATGGCCTGGAGACCCCCAACACCTTGGGGTTTTCTTGCAAGGCCAGAGAAAAGGACTGCAAACATAATCCTTACTTGAGGGACAAAGACCGCAGGGAGGGAGATATAAAGGAAAGCCCCATGCATATTCCTTTGAAATATAGTGGCAACCATACTTTGGTAAAAACTGCTGTTTGAATTTTAACCCTGCTAAGTCTGGCTCCTGCCTGATTAAACACGAAATACTTACCTCAGCTTCCAGGTGGAGACCTGGAGGCTAAGGCAATTTTCCCTTGCCTGGGACCAGGACCACAGGAGATTGATTCCCACTGACTCAGTAGCTTCAGGGATAGAAACTGTAAATAACCTTTAGAGACTAACCGCTGAGCTCTGCTTCTGTGTTATCAGCTATCGCAAGATAGGGCCACATTCCAATGTCCAGCAGGATGTGACTGGGAACCAACCCAGCGGGCTGTCCCCAGTCTTTAGAATTTAGTCTTTAGGATTTAGAATTTAGAACAAAGGAAAATTCCTGTGGTTTGAACCTTTAAAAGGGACTGCCTACCCCTGAAACAGTGCAGTTGTGTGGAGACCACCTGCATGTGGTGCTCTTGAGGCTGTCCTGGCCAGATATTTCAATAAATCCTTGCCTGCTTTTTTTTAATTAATCATCAGC
This sequence comes from Pipistrellus kuhlii, assembly GCF_014108245.1. Taxonomy (NCBI): domain Eukaryota; kingdom Metazoa; phylum Chordata; class Mammalia; order Chiroptera; family Vespertilionidae; genus Pipistrellus; species Pipistrellus kuhlii. The sequence continues at coordinate 18,541,221 of NW_023425405.1, forward strand.
CTCCGGTAGTCTTATTTTGAACCCAGGTTTTGACCCCACAACACCTTCACTCTGATTTGGATGGCTGTTCGTTCCCTGAGTCCGCCAGTGTATTAAACAGTGTCCCTCCTCTTCTTTGAAGCGTCCTTGGTTTTCTCTGGTCTTCTGCAACATGGTATGTGGACGAAAAGGACTACATGCTAACCTGACAAGATCAGGAAGGCCTGCGTAGCAGTTTTGCAGATTCAGAGACCTAAAGTAACCACAAAAGATGGTCTGAAATTAAACTTTAACTAAAAGTAGTTATGGTGAGCATTTATGTCCTAGGCCTGTATCTTCACTGACAAGGCCAACCTTTATCTAAACTGAGCCTATCTGTTTTTTTGCATCTATGATAACATACCCTTGAAATGTCTGGGTAACTTGTAACTTCTCTTTTTCTGGACCCCCTGAGGCACAACCAAAAGTGCTACGCTCCAGGACAGATACCACAAATTCCTTCGTTATCATGTTAATTGTTCTTGCACCCACCTAAGTATGTGTCCATCATTTTACTTTTTATCCAATCCCAGGAGTTCTCCCCGAACTATGCTTCACCCCACCTCTCTAGTCTGTCACCAATGGATTTCATGTAACCCACCCTCATTCCTTTCCTTTGATTACAATGTATAAATACAGATGTAACCCGCCATTCTCCAGAACATTATTGTTGAAGTTCTGCTTCCCAGTATATGTTGACAGTTTGGCTCAAAAAAAAAACTCTTTACAGGTTTCAGTGGTTTTTACCTTAACAGGTATTTGTCTTTCTCTGCCTTACTTATTTTAGTTAGGAGAATGCCCTCAAGATCCACCCATGTTTTCACAAATAGCAAGATTTTTTTTTATATGGTTGTTGTTGTTTTTGTTTGTTTGTTTGTTTTGTTTAATATATTTTCTTGATTTTTTTTTTTTTTTTACAGAGAGGGAGAGAGATAGAGAGTTAGAAACGTTGATGAGAGAGAAACATCAACCAGCTGCCTCTTGCACACCTCCTACCAGGGATGTGCCCGCAATCAATGTACATGCCCCTGACCGGAATTGAACCTGGGACCTTTCAGTCCGCAGGCCGACACTCTAGCCACTGAGCCAAACCAGTTTCAGCTATATGGTTGTTATTGTAGGCTTTTCTGTTGTATTACTATTTCAGGTGAATATTTCAATTCCTTCAATCTTTCTTATAATAAAATATAGGCTTTTTCTTTGGGGGGAAATATATATTAATGCTCACTGAAGGATATGTTTCTATTTTTATTGTGTGTTTTTTTTAAAATATATATGTTTTATTGATTTTTTTTTACAGAGAGGAAGGGAGAGGGATAGAGAGTTAGAAACATTGATGAGAGAGAAACATCGATCATCTGCCTCTTGCACACCTCCTAGTAGGGATGTGTCCACAACCAAGGTACATGCCCTTGACCGGAATTGAACCCGGGACATTTCAGTCTTCAGGCTGACGCTCTATCCACTGAGCCAAACCGGTTAGGCTATTTTTATTGATTTTTAGAGAGACGAGGAAGGAAGAGAGAGAAAAACATTGATGTGAAAGAGAAACATTGGTTGGTTACCTTCCATAGGTGACAGACAAGAGATCGAAACTGCAACCTAGGTATCAATATATGCCCTGACCGGGAATTGAACCTGCAACACTTTTTGGTATGTGGGATGATGCTCCAACAACTGAGCCACCCATCCAGGGCAAGTTTATATATATATATATATATATAATTGATTTTTTAGAGAGGAAGAGAGAGGAATAGAGAGAATCATTGATCAGCTGCCTCTTGCACACCTCCTACCGGGGATGTGCCCACAACCAAGGTACATGCCCTTGACCGGAATCAAACCTGGGACCCTTCAGTCCACAGGCCGACACTCAATTCACTGAACCAAACCAGTTTCAGCCAAGTTTATATATTTAAGTAAAAATATAGGAAACAACTCCAAACGGAACATAAGTTAAAACAAATTTTACTATGTTCTAGGGCCAATGAATCCCTGATGGCTTTTCAAAGTCTTCATAGAGTTTGGTGAGGAAAAACAAAACAAAACAAAAAAACACACACACACACACACACAAAAACACATCACAGTGAATATATTTCATTATTTATAATTATACTTTCTTGACTTAGGGTTTTTCCTGGAAAGTGCATGAGCCTGGAATACTTAGAAATGTCCGTTTAGATACCTATGATCACATTTTCCTTTTTTCATTATTCTTATTAAAGTAAATGCCCTGGATACTTTAATTTTTCTTGTGATCACAAATCCTTTGTGAAATCTTTTGCAAATAAAACTTTTCCTTAAGTAGAACGAACTTTTATGGTGGAAAGTCTCTGTTTCTCAGTGTTGGTGGCTCCCAGGCTTTACTGTCACTTTCAATGTGCAAGCTAAACCTACAGATTCTGCTATATGTGCCTGCAAATGCTACCATGTGCTCTTATTGCCATTACAAGGTGCAGCAGTGTGTCTGTCTTCCATTAGCACTATTTTTTTTTTTTTCAGGAATCACCATACTTTTCCATAGTGGCTACACCAAGTCCTACCAATAGTGTTCACCACATCCTCCACAATATTTTTATTGATTTCAGAGAGAAGAGAATGGGGAGGGAGAGAGAGAGAAACATCAATGATGAGAAAAAATCATTGTTTGGCTGCTTCCTGCATGCCCCACCCTGAGGATTGAGCCCACAACCTGGGCACATGCCCTGACCAGGAATTGAACCGCAACCTCCTGATTCATAGGTAAATGATCAACCACTGAGCTATGCTACCTGGGCAGTTTTGTTTTGTTTTTGTTAACAGCCGTTCCATTATGCGTGAGGTGATATCTCACTGTGGTTTTGATTTGCATTTCCCTGACGTTTAGTAAAGTTGAGCACCTTTTCATATTTGTATATTGGACATTTATTTGTATGTCTCCTTTGGAAAAATGTCTGTGCCCTGGATACTTTTTAATCAAGTAATTTGTGTGGGGGGTTTTTCTATAGAATTGTAAGGATCCCTTATAAATTTTGGATGTTAATACTTTATCAGATATATGGTTTGCAAATATTTTTCTCCCCGTCTATAGGTTACTTTATCCTTGCATCTATTTGTTTTCTTGGTGCGCAGAATCTGTCTAGTTTGGTGCAAGCCCACTTTCCTATTTTCACTTTTGTTACCTGTGCTTTTTCTGTCACATACAGCAATTATTGCAAAAGCCAATGTCAAAGAGTTTTTCCCCTATGTTTTCTTTGTTTTTATTATTATTGCTATTATTTTTCATCTTTATTGTTGAGAGCATGATGTCCTCTCCTTTTTCCCCTCCATTGCCCTCATCCACTCAGATCTCACCCACCCAAGGCCTTCACCATCCTATCGTTGGTGTCCGTGCATATAAGTTCTTAGGTTAATCTATACCTATAAATTCTTTGGTTAATCTCTTCCCAATCCTTCTCCCGCTTCCCTTTGACATTTGTCAGTCTGTTCCATGTTCCAATGCCTTTGGTTCTATTTTATTCATCAATTTATTTTTAAAATATATTCTTATTAATTTCAATCCCTGAGCCATGATGGCTGGGCTCATCAGTTTATTTTGTTCATTAGATTTCTTATTTATTTATTTTGATTTTTAGATTCTATTATTGATATATATGCATTTGTTACCAATTTATTATGCATATTTTTATCAGTTTTTTTTCCTTTCCTCTTCTTAAAGAAGATCCTTCAACATTCCATATGATACTGGCTTGGTGGTGATAACTCCTTTAGCTTTTTCTTGTCTGACCTTCAATTCTAAATGATAGCTTTGCTGGCTAGACTAATCTTGGTTGTAGGTCTTTGTTTTTCATCACTTTGAATATTTCTTGCCATTCCCTTCTGATCTGCAAACTTTTTGTTGAGAAATCAGCTGACAGTCATATAGGTACTCCCTTGTAGGTGTTTTCTCTGGATGCTTTTAAGATTCTTTGTCTTTTTTTTTTTTTTTTACAGAGAGGAAGAGAGAGGGATAGAGAACTAGAAACGTCGATGAGAGAGAATCATCGATCAGCTGCCTCTTGCACACCCCCTACTGGGGATGTGCCTGCAACCATGGTACATACCCTTGACCGGAATCGAACCCAGGACCTTTCAGTCCGCAGGCCTACGCTTTATCCACTGAGCCAAGCCGGTTTCGGCAAGATTCTTTTTCTTTAACCTTTGGCATTTTAAGTATAATGTGTCTTGGAATCAAACTGTGACCTCCTTGTTCATAGGTCAACGTTCAACCACTGAACCGCGACAGCCAGGCTATCCTTCATTTCCGCCTTGCCCTTTTTCATTTCTTTGATGGTCTGACTAAGTTCCCTGCAATTCTTATTATGATCCTTGATATTCTCTTTAAGTTCCTTGAAGCTCACATTAAGTTCCTTGAGTGTGACTGGTGAGGTTCCGCACTTGAGCACAGATCTATGAACCAGGAGGTCAGGAGGTTGATTTCCACGTGGGGCACAATCCTGGGTTGAGGGCTCTATCCCCAGTGTGGGCATACAGGAGGTAGCCTATCAGTGGTTCTCTCCCATATTTGATGTTTTTTATCTCTCCTCTCCCTTCCTCTATAAGATCAATAAAAAATATATATGTTTTTTGAAAGTTCCTTGACCGTCCTTATAATTATTATTTTGAACTCTGTATCTATTAGTTTGCTTGCTTCCATTTCATTTAGTTTATTTTTTATTTTTATTTTTAAAATATATTTTATTGATTTTGTACAGAGAGGAAGGGAGAGAGATAGAGAGTTAGAAACATCGAGAGTCATCGATCAGCTGCCTCTTGCACACCTCCTACTGGGGACATGCCCGCAACCAAGGTACATGCCCTTGAACAGAATCGAACCCGGGACCTTTCAGTCCCTAAGCCAACGCTCTATCCATTGAGCCAAACCGGTTTTGGCTTATTTAGTTTATTTTTATCGAGATTTGTTCTGTTCTTTCTTTGTCTTTGCATTTGGGCTGCTTCCCTGAGTTTGTTTATATGTATGATAGTGTTCTCTGTGTGTTTCTACATATGACATACTAATTTTTTATGGGTTTAATTACATCCCCCTCTTAAAATGTGTTGAAGCCATAGTCCCCAGTACATCAAATGTGACCTTATTTAGAAATGGGGTGCAACTTAATCTAATATGACTGGTGTCCTTATAAAGAGGGAAATTTGGGCCCAGCCAGTGTGGTTCAGTGGTTGAGCATCAGCCCATGAACCAGGATGTCATGGTTGGATTTCTGGTCAGGGCACATGCTTGGATTGCACGCTCCATCCCTAGTAGTGGGATATAAAATATATATATATATATATATATATATATATATATATATATATATATTTTTTTTTTTTTTTAAAGGAAATGTAGAAACAGAGACATATTCATACATACAGGGAAGATGGTGTGAAGAAACAGGAAGAATGCCATGTGAAGACAGAGGATTGGATTAGGCTGCCATAAGCCAGATAACACCAGGAGACACACACACACATACACACACACAGACACAGACACACACACACACACACACACACACACACAAAACAAACAAACAACAACAACAACAAAAAACTAGGAAGAATATTCTCCTAGAAAGAGGAAGGATTTAACCTATAATTTTGAGAAAGAACAGAAATGATAACCTTCTTGGATCCACTCTTCAAGTGATCCACAGCCATCTCCATGATAGTGAAAACACCAGTGGACTACACAACATACTCAGCACTAGCATCACTCCATTTGATGTTGGAGAGATCTCGCTCCTGGAAGATGGAGATGGACTTTCCAGTGAGACAAGCTTCCTGTTCCCAGTCTTGATTGTTGCAGACCATGTAGATGAAGTCAATGAAGGGGTCATTGATAGCAACATTATCCACTTTGCCAGTGTTAAAAGCAGCTCTGACAACCAGATGCCCAATATGGTCAAATCTGACCTTCACCATTGTGTCTCAAGGTGGCAGGTGGTACTGTGCAGGAAGGCAGCTATCTGAAGAACGTGGGGAGCAGAGAGCAAAAAAAAATTTTTTTTAATTAATTTGAGAGAAAGAGAGAGAAACATCAATTCTTGTTCCATTCATTTATGCATTCATTGATTCTTGTATATGCCCTGACTGGGGATCAAACCACAACCTTGGGATATTGGAAAGATGCTCTAACCAACTGAGGTACTCAGTCAGAGATGCAATGTGTATATATATATATATATATATATATATATATATATATATATATATGAAGTAATTTTTAAAAATCAAATAGTATAGCCCAGTCAGTGTGGCTCAGTAATTGAGTGTCAACTTATGAACCAAGTTGCTGGCTCAGTCCCAGTAGGGAGCATGCAGGAGTCAGCCAATCAATGATGCTCTCTCGCCAAAACCGGTTTGGCTCAGTGGTAGAACATTGGTCTGTAGACTGAAAGGTCCCGGGTTTGATTCTGGTCAAGGGCAGGTACCATGGTTGCGACCACATCCCCAGTAGGGGGTGTGCAAGAGGCAGCTGGTTGATGTTTCTCTCTCATCGATGTTTCTAGCACTCTATCACTCTCCCTTCCTCTCTGTAAAAAAATCAATAAAATATATTAAAAACAAAACAAAACAATGATTCTCTCTCATCATTAATGTTTATATATATCTCTCTCTCCCTCTCCTTTCCTCTCTGAAATCAATTAAAAAATATTTTTTTAAATCAAATACTACAGAAAAGTTTGAATGAGAAACAATGGAATCCTTCCTCATTCTTCTCCACCTTTTAGTCCCATTTCCAGAAGATATGACTTTTCAAAAGTCTTTGTGTTAGTAGTTACCTTTATTGATTTAAATAGTATGCTTAAAGACATATAATAATATCTACCTCGTAGGATAATTGACAAGAATAAATGAATTTAGAACTATACTTGGCACATTAATACTAAATATAGGTTGGCTATTTTCATAATACCATGTTTTGATCATTTATCCATTTTAGATGTTACTTAGTGATTTCAGTAATGATAAATGAGGATTTAGAGCTATTAACTTACTCTTCTCCCTCTCTCATCTTTTCCACTGCTTAATCTTTTCAATCACTGATTAACTCAGTTTGAAGTTCTTCCAAGTACTAATTCTCCACTTGCTTCAGCTTCAAACTCATTAGTTGCTTGTCAGAATTATTGCACTGAAATTTGGAAGATAATTTGTTTGCCTTGATTGTGGAGAAGTGGCTTTTACATTTTTGCTGAAGCTCTCCCTTTCTTGGCCTCATCTTTTGTAAATTGAACAAAGTTTTTACTGTACTTTTATTCTAATATGTTTCCTTCCAGATTCTAGAGATCTAATTTGAGAATATTAATCTGATACTGTCAACAAAAAATATTTGTTGATGGATTGAAAGTCCCATTATTGTTCTTTCTATAGAAATGGCATATTTTAGTCTTCTTAAGTTAAAAAGAGCTCACTGAGAAAACCTATTAACAATTCAGGTTATCTCATTCTCTTATGTCCTACGTAATGAATTTGGTGTTGACAAATTAAATAGTGTGTTAGTTTCCTTTTGGGTTATGACTTTCCTTATTGTTCCCATCTTTCTTTATAGTTACCATCATCCTGACCCACAGGGTTACACTGCTTCCATATTAACTCTCTGTGGGATCACAGGTTCTTCTCTGCTAGGGGCTATATCCCCATGGATTCTGGGTATTAGATGAAGAAGATGTGAGAAGTCATACTGGTAGGAGAAACTTTATCACTGACCAAGTAGCCATTGCTAACAAGGAGCCATCAGACAAAGCAATTCTTCAAAGTATCTAGCTATAAAGACAGCTGTACAAAGTAGCCTCACAAAGTATCTGCAGCAAATATAGGAACCATTATACACATAGCAGCCCTCTACCAGCTGGTTAGTAACACTTGTTTATACCAACTTAGACAAAAGAGGTTTCTTGCCAAATAATGATGTAAATATTTGGGTTACAGAAATGTACATCTGAACAGTAAGATTACTATGTCCTTGCTGTTACACTTGCATATGACAACTTGGCCTGACCAATGGGAGTACTCTGATTAGGGTTCCCACACTCTCTGTAGCAAAAATGGACAAAAACCTTTTCTGATATTCCCAAGATAGAGTTAAAAAAGACTAAAATTTATAAAATGACTTACAGGATGGAAACAAACGAGTTCATGGAATATCAGTGATCTGGCTGACAAAAAAGAGATATCATATTTTACCAGCCAGAACTTCATATTCCTTTTACATCCATTCTAAAAGATTTATTTTCACCTAAATGAATAGCATTAAGTGGCCTTAAAATAAATACTAGTAGTCTCTCATACATGAAGTGATCTTGCCTATATAAAGCTCTAGCAGTGTGATATTATAATACAATAATTATATATCAGAATTATCTACAAAGAGTAGGCGGAAGATTGTTCTTTCACTGTGTACACCTCAAGTCAAATGAACAGAATCAAGGTAAGAAAGAAAATGCCTAATACACACAACATAGAGACCTTGTTTTCCATGGGCTTGAAATCATGGACATCTCCATCCACCTTTCAAAGAAGTGGGGGTAATAGAAAAGCAATTGATGCAAAAGAACTAGCACTCAACTACAATTACATTACCTGGATTCTGTTACTCATTCTTCTAATTATTCAGGTAGAGTTCTCTGTCCTGGGAAAGTCAACTTTTCTGAATCTCTGTTTCCTCATCTAACAAATACTAATACTTATACTACTGACCTCTCAGGGTTATTCAAATAATTGTCAAGGCAACAATTTATTGTAAGCATTGTCAATGTTTCCTTATATCTTGCTCAAAGGAATCTAAAGCAAGTGAGTTCATAGATTCCTTTCACAGGCATGTTTTTTTAAAAAACAAGACTAGGTAGCTAGATAACATTTGTAGATTAAGTATAAGGAAAAATGTCTGAATACAGGTTATCAGGCCCCTAATGTACAAGTTATTCTTCACAAAAGTATGTGGGAAATTTTTAAAAATTATTATTATTTTTTATATATGAGAGAGAGAATGAGAGAAAATATTTGTTGCTTCACTTATTTATGCATCATTGATAAGTGCCCTGACTGGGGATTGAACCCACAACCTGTGGCTATAGAGACAATGCTCTAACCAACTCAGCCACCAGGCAGGACTATGTGGAGAAATCTAATACCTATAAAGGCTCTTTATTTTAAAACATTGATTTTTTTTTTACAGAGATGAAGGGGGAGGGAAAGAGAGTTAGAAACTTCAATCAGCTGCCTCCTGCACACACCCCACTGGGGATTTGCCCGCAACAAAGGCACATGCCCTTGACAGGAATCAAACCTGGGACCCTTCAGTCCAAAGGCCGATGCTCTATCCACTGAGCCAAATCGGTTTTGGCTAAAAATTATATATATATATATTTTTATTGATTTCAGAGAGAGAGAGAAAAACATCAATGATTGGCTGCCTCCTGCATGCCCCCTACTGGGGATCAAGCCCACAATGCAGACTTGTGCCCTTGACCAGAATCGAACCCAAATCCCTTCAGTCTGCAGGCCGATACTCTATCCACTGAGCCAAACTAGCTAGGGCTTAAACATTTTTTAATTTATAAAAAATAGAAAAGTATTTCTCACAGTCTGAAGGGTGTAAATCCTAAATCATTACTATGGCATGGTTTGGGAAAGGCTCTCTTCCAAATTGCAAACTTTTATTTATACCTTCACATGGCAGAAAAGCTAAAAGATTTTTATTGTGGTTCAAATATATACAATTTAAAGAGAATAGTATAATGGCCCAGTACCTTGCTTCAACACAAAATCACTCTTACTTGTGTGTACTTCTATCTACTCCCCCTACAAAACTGGATTATTTTAAAGTGAATTCAAGATTTTACCTATAGATATGTAGATCAGACTATGCCACGGGGGCATAAAGATTATTTTGAACTGAAGGCAATTGAGAAAAAGCAGAGACAGGGTGAGCTGCCATCCAGAGCTCTATCTTCCAGAAAATACTATAAATTCCCCCTTTGAAGGTGTAGCCCACTTCCCATATAGGCAAGAGAATAACAACCTTATCACCCAAAACAAGATGCCACTGCAAAAGAGTCTGTACAAACCTTACTAACTAGCTCTAATCTACCACTAGTTTGCCATATATTTGCCTTCCCTTAATAGGCCACCTCTCGAAGCTCAAAGTCCCTTTTCTTTGTCTTGTTGCTTCTCTTTAAACATATCCATTTTGGACAAAATGGTATAAATGCCTCCAAGTCTTGCCATTTTAGGGGGGTGGGGAGTGACTGGGGGCCAGGAGGGAGGGGAGGTTCCTTCTCTCTATGAAGTCTCCTCATGCTACTTAAAAATTTTAAACATCAGCCAAAACTTGTTTGGCTCAATGAATAGAGCATCGGCCTGCGGACTGAAAGGTCCCGGGTTCGATTCCGGTCAAGGGCATGTACCTTGGTTGCGGGCACATCCCAAGTAGGGCGTGTGCAAGAGGCAGCTGATCGATGATTCTCTCTCATCGATGTTTCTATCCCTCTACCTTCCTCTCTGTGAAAAATCAATAAAAATATATATTTTTAAATTTTAAACATCAAATGAGTTTATATGCCTTTTCTCCTTCTAATCTGTCAGTTAATTTTGCAAACTAGATAGAGAATTTATGAGAAATTTCATCTCTTATAGAAACTTTATATCCTTTCTAAGATATCCCTTAAGATGAACTTCTAACACATCTTTTCACTTAAAGTATTCTTCCAGAATATTATTAACTCATATAATATCTAGTCAGTGTCCAAACTTCCTCAATGAACTCATAAATTTTTGTTTTTTACAATTTTTTTGTTCTTTAGGATACAAACAAGGTCTTCCCATTATATTTGTTTGACATATTTCTTAAGTCTGCTTTAACTTATAGGTTCTCTCTCTCGCTCCTTTTCTCTCTCTCCCTCTCTCTTTCCCTCATTTTGCTATTGTTGGAACACCCAGTTTGTTGGTATTTGTATAGAATTTCCCATTTTTTGGATTTTGCCAATTGCATTTCCATGTTCTCTCCCTGCCTCCACATTCTTCACTTTTCTGAATTTCCAATAAACTAATAGTGAGATCTAGGGGCTTAATCAGATTCAAATCTGATCCCCCCACCCAAAATGCTTCATTGGTGATATTGTATATGTCTCTAAGCAATAAGACAAAGGAAAGGGACTTAGAGCATCAAGAGACTTATATTAAAAAATGCTCTTTTTTTTATGGTAAGATTGATCTTTGGTTTCTGTGACATTGGCCTCATCCATTCATTATAAAGTTTCCTGCCAACTTTTCACCTAATGGTTTTAGCAGCCACTGCTGATCATTTTTCTTCTGTCCTTTTTAAAAAATATTTTTTTACTTATTTTAGAGAGGAAGGGAGAGGCAGTAAGAGATAGAAACATCAAAGAGAGAATCATTGATTGGCTGCCTCCTGCATGCCCCACACTGGGGATTGAGCACAAAACCCAGGGATGTGCCTTGACTAGGAATTGAACCATGACCTCCTGGTTCATAGGTTGGTGCTCAACCACTGAGCCATGCCAAACAGACATTTCTTAAATTTTATTATTTCACTAAGGATGTGTGGTGATGTTGCAATTTTATAAATTCTTTTATATTTATAACCTAGAATTATTTATATTTATTTTTTATTGTTTTAAGCATTATAAAGAAGAATTTTCCCACATGATTTCCCCAAGGTTCAGTTCTTAAGTAAGAGGCAGAATAACTTTTTGTTAGTGGGCAAATAAGTTGGTTCTCAGGCATCCTTCAGTGACAATCAATATAGTTTTGTGTTGACTATATAATGGATACTTGAATTTTCACACATGTGAAATGTTTAATTCATTATGGTTTTCATTCTTCTTCTTGATGTCCAAATTACCACTTTGGTCAATGAAAGTCCCTCCATAGAGTCAGCTTCTGCACAGCAGCTCTTCCACTGTAGTCACAGTTGGTCCTCACAGCTAACTGGCCTGGAAGTCAATTCCTCCTAGTGAGGCTCCACTACAACAGGACAATGCACACAGCCCACACAGGCATTCACCCAGAGGGCCCCGTTTTAGTGAATAGGAACGCTGAGCCATTAGCCCTACAGGACACCTACTACACAAGGCCACCCTACCAATTCTGGGAGACTTAGCAGCTCTACCTAATAAATAGAAACAGACATATGGAAGCAGCCCTAATGCAGTTACAAAGAAACGTCACAAATTAAAAAACAAAAGAAATTTTCAAAAAAAGAACTAAATGAAATGAAAGTAAGCAAACTAATAAATGCAGAGTTCAAAACAATGATTATAAGGATGCTCAAAGAACTTAATGAAAGCTTCAAGAAACTTAGTGAGAATGTCAAGAAAGTTAGTGAGAATTTCATGGATCTTAGTAAGACCACTAAAGACATTAAAAAGGACCAGTTAGAAATGAAGGATACACTAACTGCAACGAAGAATAATTTACAGGGAATCAACAGTAGAGTAGAGGACACTGAGAATCAAATCAGCAATTTGGAATATGAGGAAGCAAAATACTCCCAATCAGAAGATCAAAAAGAAAAAAATCCAAAATGATGAAAATAGTTTAAGGGGCCTTTGGAACAACTTCAAATGTACAAACATTCACATCATGGGAGTGCCAGAAGGAGACGAGAAGGAGCAAGAAATTGAAAACTTATTTGAAGAAGTAATGACAAAAAAACTTCCTCTACTTGATGATAGAAATAGACATGCAAGTCCAGGAAGCACAGAGAGTCCTAAACATTTTACTATTTAAGAGAAATACAGGGGAAGAGATCAACCAAAGGACTTGTGTGCATACATATGGGCCTAGCCAGTGGCCATGGACACTGGGGGTTGGGGGGGGGGGAACATATCTAGGGAGAGGTTTGGGATGGGAATGAGGGAATAAGGACAATTATATGAGACCATAATCAATAAAAAAATAAAAATAAAAATAAAATAAATTTTTAAAAAAGAGAAATACAATTGTCTCAAATTTGAGAAAGAACCCAAAGAAGCCCGCACCAAGACACATTGTACTAAAATGACAAAGGTTAAAGACAAAGAAAGAATCTTTTTTTTAAATATGTATTTTATTGATTTTTTACATAGAGGAAGAGAGAGGGATAGTCAGAAACATCAATGAGAGAGAGACATCGACCAGCTGCCTCCTGCACACCCCCCATTGGGGATGTGCCCGCAACCAAGGTACATGCCCTTGACCGGAATCGAACCCGGGACCTTTCAGTCCGCAGGCCGATGCTCTATCCACTGAGCCAAACCGGTTTCAGCCAAAGAAAGAATCTTAAAAGCAGTTAGTTACCTACAAGGGAATGCCCATACAACTGTCAGCTGATTACTTGAGAGCAACTTTGCAGGCCAGAAGGGAGTGACCAGAAATATGCAAAGTGATGAAAAGCAAGGACCTACAGTGAAGACTACTCTACCCAGTAAAGCTATCATTTAGAAATAAAGATCAGATAAATAGCCTCCCAGAAAAAGCTAAAGGAATTCATCACCACCACACCAGTATTATATGAAATGAAGGGTCTTTTTTAAGGAGGAGGAGGAGGAGGAGGAGGAGGAGGAGGAGGAGGAGGAGGAGGAGGAGAAGAGGAAGAAGAAGAAGAAGAAGAAGAAGAAGAAGAAGAAGAAGAAGAAGAAGAAGAAGAAGAAGAAGAAGAAAAAGAAAAAGAAGCCCTGTTTAAAAATATGAATAAGGCATGTGCATAAGGCAAACAAGTGATGCATTTCTCTGACATGGATGTTTCTCTCTCTCTGTCTCTTCTCCTCCCTCCACTCTCTAAAAATTAGTGGGGGGAAAATACCTTCAGATGAGGACTAACAAAAAATAAAAAGATATGAACAACAAAAGCATATATCAACAATTGAGTATAAAAGTCAAAATAAAGAAACCAGGATTCTAATGCACAAAATAAACTGATGAATAAAATGGAACTTGAGGCATGAAAACATGGAACAGGCTGATGAATCTCAGAGGAAAGAGGGAAGGTGGGTCAGGAAGAAATTAACCAAAGAACTTATAACCTATATGAATTATCCATGGACACAGACAATAGGGTGGTGAAAGCCTGAGAGATGGGGTGGGATCCAGGTGGATGAGGGTAATGGGGAGAGGGAGGGAAGAGAGAGGATAGTTTCTGTAATACTCTCAACAACAAAAAAAGATTTTAAAAATTTCTACTCTAAACCACTTTTTCCTTCTAAAATTTGAGACAATTGTATTGCTCTTAAGTAGTAAACTGTTTTATAAATTAATGAGTTATATAAACGTGAACTACTTACAATTAGGCATAGTTCTAATATTATATTGAAGATTTAGAGAGTGGAAGAGTAAGAAGAAAGAAGCAGGATAAAGTTGATTAACAAAATCTGGAGATTAGTTACTGAACCTATTACTTTGCCCAATACCAGTACCAATGCTTTGAATTCCATTTCCCTCCTTTCTTTCTTATCTATCTGTCTATGTTTTATTTAACAGAGTTTGGCTTTTTTTTTTTTTTTTTTTTTTTTTTTTTTTTGAGCAATTTTAGGTTCCTGGCAAAATTGAACAGAAAGAACAGAGATTTCCTTTACACCCCCTATTCCACATGCATAGCTTTCCTTATTATCAACATCCCCACCAGAGGAATGCATTACAAATGATGAACCTACACTGACACATCGTTATCACCTAAAGTCCATAGTTTATATTAGGATTGATTCTGGGTTGCTGTGACTTTTTATTAAAATCGGTTGCCTGATTTAATAAAACAAAAACTTGTTATTGTCTCCAATCCTGGAAAAGCAGAAAAACACACACAAAAAAAATTAAAAAATCACCTGCACTATCACTCAGAAAAGGACCACTGAAACCTTTCGGTATATACACTTCCAGGTCCTTCCTCTTTTAGAGTAGATAGCTAAACAGACATGGGTCCGATTGATATCTAAGTGCAAGGGGGAAGATGCGGGAGACATGACAAATAAGAGTTAACCAAAAGTTAGCAGACCCGAGTGAAAACAGAGGAGACTTGAAACCTCCTCCAGGATGTGGTCTAACATAGCTTCACATCCGGGTGGGGCAGCCTTGAAGGTATTTTTGCACCAACCAACTCCAGGGAATTTCAAATGCCAAAACAAGCAGGGCACTTGGTTCACCTTCGGCCAGCAAGGCTACTTGCTCACTCGAACTATATCTGAGTGTATTTACTTTCTTGCAACTAAACTCTTTTTAAAAATATATATATTTTATTGATTTTTTACAGAGAGGAAGGGAGAGAGAGAGCTAGAAACGTCGATGAGAGAGAAACATCGGCCAGCTACCTCTTGCACACCCCCTACCAGGGATGTGCCCGCAACCAAGGTACATGCCCTTGACCAGAATCGAACCTGGGACCTTTCAGTCTGCAGACCAACGCTCTAGCACTGAGCCAAACCAGTTTCGGCTCTTGCAACTAAACTCTTGCATGCTTTGCTGCTACTTAGTACTGTCTTTTGTTTGAATTCATTCCAAAAAGCGAGACAAACACCCAGGAAGCATAGACCATCTCTAACACTTCCTCTTACATTCTTCTGTAATTTAATTTTTCACCTATTTATACAAAACTTTTTTTTTTTTTTTTTTTTTTTTTTTTGACAAGAGAATTTTTAATGGCTACATAGCATTTCAATGCATAGTTATAACAATATTTAAGCAAATTCAGTACTGGCTTATGGGTTGTTTCTACATTTTTGGCTATTATAACTATTGCTATGATTAAAAAAAACTGTACAAATGCAATTATTTAAATTCATGCATGCTAGTTTTCATTAAATAAAATCCTAGAAGTAGAATTTTTGGGTCAATTGCACAAATGTAATTAAGGTTTGCTATATATTTCAAATTGAACTGATTTATACTCCTGCCAATCAGTGTACTAATAATTTTATAATATTATGCTTCTATAAAAATAAATAAGAGCAGACTCTTTCTCTCTCTCTTGAGTGTGCCAGTGCCTCTTCCTACTCCATTCTTTCCTGGCTCTCTCTCTATCTCTGTCTCTCTGTCTTTCTCTCTCTCTCTTCCTCTCTCAGGCCAGCACCTTTTCCATCTCTTTTCCCGCAGATGTACTTTCTTTGCCTTTCTTTTCCCTAGGCTCCAAGGCCCTTCTTTTGTCTCTGTAACTTGTTTCCTGAGCCCACACAGCCCAGCTGGCTCACTTCTTCCAAAACTCACTTCTATTTCTGTGACTTTTTAAAAAATATATATATATTATTGATTTTCTTACAGAGAGGAAGGGAGAGAGATAGAGAGCTAGAAACATCGATGAGCGAGAAACATTGACCAGCTGCCTCTTGCACACCCCTTACTGGGGATGTGCCCGCAACCAAGGTACATGCCCTTGACGGGAATCGAACCCGGGACCTTTCAGTCCGCAGACCGATGCTCTACCACTGAGCCAAACGGTTTCGGCTCTGTGACTTTTTAAATAAACTTTTGCTTTTATTTGAGGGAATGGAGGAAGGGGGAAGGAAAGAAAGAAATAGGAGGCAGCAACTACTGGTTTTTAGAGGAGCTAAAAGGGTACTGCTTTCCATTTCCAAGAAATGGATATTCACCGGTGTAAGGGAAAAACTGAATTCATTCATTGTACAATTTGGGTGGAGGTGGGGTGGGGGAGAAGTAGTAGGCTTGATGCTTTAAAATGTTCTGGATTCAGCCGGGACTGGTTTGGCTCAATGGATAGAACGTCAGCTTGGGGACTGAGGGGTCCCGGGTTCGATTCTGGTCAAGGGCATGTACCTTGGCTGCGGGCATATCCCCGGTGGGGGGTGTGCAAGAGGCAGCTGATCAATGACTCTCTCTCGTCGATGTTTCTAGCTCTCTATCTCTCTCCCTTCCTCTCTGTACAAAATCAATAAAATATATATTAAAAAAATAAATTAAAAAAATAAAATGTTCTGAATTCAACTATTTCAATAGGAAGCAAAACTTCAAATTTCTTTTTCTTTTTCTTTTTTCTTTTTACCAAATCTTATCTGGAGCGATTTAATTCAACTATTTATGAGCAATGAATAATGAATTCAATGTAATAAACTGTTATTTATCTTAATGATTGATACTTCAATGAAAAAGAGAATGGTGTTGGGATTGAAGTGTAATTGGACCTCATGATTTCAACATGAAATTTTTTTCCTATGCAACAAATTATAGGAAATCATGGGTTTGAAATAACTTCCTCCTTTCACTTTAAATTATGAGTGGTGTTGAAGAGGCAATCTGAAATAATGGAAAAGTTTTTAGAAAGATTTTCAAAGATGTAAGATTATGCAAGGTGTAGCAACATCGAACATATATTAGCTCTTGAGCACCTACCATGTACAAGGTCCTGTGTGGGCAAGTGGGTGTGGTAAGATGATTAAACTGAGCTTCTGGTCCTCACAAGCTAATGAAGAGACAAACCATAATACAGAGTAAGTGACACTGGAGTCCTGTGAGGAAGAACAAATTATTCTTGGGGAGCAGGTAAGAGAGGGTCAGGGCTCCTCAAGAAAGGGCTCAACTTCCTAAGCTTCGAGGCATCAAAGTATGTACACTTTGCTACGATTATAACATTAAAAATAAGGAAGAAATAGTGTTCCTAAGAGATTACTTTTTAGACTAGAGAGAAGTCAAGAATACTTATAATCATAAAGCCTTAAACCAATGTTATCTTTTCCTTTAATTCTATAGCAGCTTTTTTTTTTTTAAATATATTTTATTGATTTTTTACAGAGAGGAAGGGAGAGAGATAGAGAGCTAGAAACGTCCATGAGAGAGAAACATCGACCAGCTGCCTCTTGCACACCCCCTACTGAGAATGTGCCCACAACCAATGTACATGCCCTTGACCGGAATCGAACCTGGGACCTTTCAGTCCGCAGATCGATGCTCTACCACTGAGCCAAACCGGCTTCGGCCTATAGCAGCTTTAAACTTAAAAAAAAAAATTTCAATTAGTTTACATTCAATATTATTTTGTACTTGAGGCCCAGTGCATGAAATTCATGCATTGGGGGAGAGGGGGTGCAGGGTGTCCCTCAGCCCAGCCTGCACTCTCTATAATCTGGGACCCCTCAAGGGATGTCCAACTGCCTGTTTAGGCCCAATCCTACTGGGCAGTCGGATATTCCTCTCACAATTCAGGACTGCTGGCTCTCAACTGCTCGCCTGCCTGCCTTCCTGATTGCCCCTAACCACTTCTGCTTGCCAGCCTGATCACCCCCTAACCACTCTCCTGACAGTCTGATTGATGTCTAACTGCTCCCATGCCAGCTTGTTTGCCCCTAACTGCCCTCCCCTGCTGGCCTAATCGCCCACTACTGCCCTCCCTTGCAAGTCTGGTACCTCCCAACTGCCAGCCCCTGCTGGCAGCCATCTTGTGTCCACATGGGGGCAGCCATCTTGTGTGTTGGAGTCATGGTCAATTTGCATATTACTCTTTTATTATATAGGATTAGTATCAGGTGTGCAGCATAATGGGAATGTTATCTTTTAAAAATTCAAATGAATTATAAAGAAACATTTTGACGATTGGTAATAATTTTTCCTTGTAATTCTGAAGGCTTTTCCCCATTGTAGCTTTGGAGAAATTTGATTCTGTTCTGACACTTAGTCCATTATATATGACTGTTCATTGGTTTTCTCTTTAGAAGCTTTTAGAATGTCTCATTACCTTTTAATCTAAGAGGTTATAAGTAATCTCCCCTTCTGTCCTGTTGGTTGATTCCCAAGCATGGACATGTACACTTCATTCCATTCCCAATGGTGCTAGCTAAGACTTGGCTGGAACATTTAACAGATTGTATTACTAGTAAATTGTTGGAGATTTTATAATGAACTTTCAACACATCAGGCTAAATCTTTTTGTATTTATCATTCTTAACTTATAATTAAAATTTACAACTTTTTACCACAATGCCACTTTTCTGACAACTCAAATCAATATGATTTTATTGATTTCAGAGAAAAAGGGAGAGAAAGAGAGAGACAGAAACATCAAAGATTAAACAGAATCATTGATTGGCTGCCTCTTGCACGCCTCACAGTGTGGGTCCAGCAGCAACCTGGGCAGATGCCCTGACCAGGAATCAAAACCTCACTTCTTGGTTTATAGGTCAATGCTCAACCACTGAGCCACACTGGCCAAGCCTGAAACTTATTTTTTAGTATAATGTTGTTGATTTTTCAGTTAAAAGCATACTTAAATAAATATTCTATAAGTGGCAATATTTTGACATGATGGTTTTAGAATTCTCTTTTAGTAAAAAAATCATGCAGATTAAATCTGAATTGTGTGCTATGTTTGATATTGTATTGTGTGTGTTTTCATGTGCTTTGAGAGAGGGAGTCCTCTATCTGTTTTGAAGTACTTTTATGCTTAGCTTTCATTTAGTGATAAAGGTTGTGTGTGTGTGTGTGTGTGTGTGTGTGTGTGTGTGTGTGTGTAACTTTATTTTTAAGAGGATACTGAGTACAAAGTAATACTGTATGAGCATACACAATCTATGAAACAAACATTTCTCTCAGTGAGAGTATTAAGGGAACACAAAATTCAGATACACAATACTGCTCAGCATCAAGACAAATGTTGTAGAATTAATTACAAAGAGCACTTTAGCTTGTGGACCTCAACTCCATTCTAAAAAATTCTTTCCTTTGCATTTGCATGACTAAAGCAAAATTGCATTAGGTTTGCTGGAATGCAGGGATGACTGGCCTCAGTATAAATTAAGTCTCTCTTAGGAGGCTGATGATTGTTTATATAATTTAAGTGACAAAAATATACAAAATAAATGCTTCTTCTGGCATTCAGTCATTTATTATTATTTTTTTAATAGTACGGAGATTTTTGAATTAAATTTCTAGAATTGGACTTCTAAGAGCAAGGATTGCACAATCAATATCTTCATATTTATTGCTACACTTCCCTTTAGAAATAAATTATATTACACTCCCACCAATGTTGTATGTGAATGGCAATTTCCCTAATTTTAAAAAATATATATTTTATTGATTTTTTACAGAGAGGAAGAGAGAGGGATAGAGAGTTAGATAAGAGAGAAGCATCAATCAGCTGCCTCTTGCACACCCCCGCAACCAAGGTACATGCCTTTGACCGGAACGAACCAGGGACCTTTCAGTCCACAGGCTGACACTCTATCCACTGAGCCAAACTGGTTTCGGCTTCCCTAAAATTTTGTCAAATTTTATTTATTGATTTGAGAGAGCGAGAGGCAGGGAGAGAGTGAGAAAAACATCAATTTTTTTTTTTGACAAAAACATCAATTTTTGCTCCACTTATTTATGCATTCATTGGTTGATTTAAAATATATATATATATATTTTTATTGATTTTTTACAGAGAGGAAGGGAGAGAGCTAGAGAGCTAGAAATGTTGATGATTGAGAGAGGAACATCAACCAGCTGCCTCTTGCACACCCCCTATGGGGGATGTGCCCCCAATCAACGTACATGCCCCTGACCAGAATTGAACCTGGGACCCTTCAGTCCACAGACCGATGCTCTACCACTGAGCCAAACTGGTTTCCACTCATTGGTTGATTTTTATGTGTCCGGACTATCGAACTCACAACCTTGGTGTATCAGGACAATCAAACTGGGCTACCCCCGCCAGGACTATAGGTCTTTTGTGGTTTTGTAGTGTGTGTGTGTGTGTGTGTGTGTGTGTGTGTGTGTGTGTGTGTTTACACTTACCATGCCATGAATTCTACGGAATTGGTTCCAGCAGCTCAGGCTTCTCTCCATCGGTTCTCACACAGTGCACTTCTCTGGGTAGAGGAGGCAGATGCTTCAGTTGAAACCAGGTAATTTCTCTTTGGCTTCCTTCTTTTTGTGATCATTTTCCTTCACAGGTTTCAGGAAGCTATCTGGGCTCTTAGAGTGCTTAATATACTCAGTCTGTACATTCATTCTCTTGGGAAGAAACTTGCCTGTAACTTGTTTGTTTACCACAATGCCTACCCCATGCTGGGTGACACTGTAGACTCCTCCAGTTTTGCCATGGTAACATTGTAGGGCATTCCTTTTCGAACAGGGCCCATTCCCTTGATGCCCACAATATGGCCTTTCTTGTAGACTCACATGTATGTGGCCAAAGGAACAACTCCATGTTTTCTAAAAGGCCTCGAGAACATATAGCGGGTGCCTCTCCTCTTTCCCTTTTGTTATTCATTTTGATGAATTATTGGAAGATAGTGGTTCCAGCTAAAAAAGTGGAGCGCTGTCTTAATATAGCTCACCTTCTGTCTCATCAAAATCAACTTTTTCTCTCCCCTTCATTCATCCCAAGGCTCTGGGCTGTGTTCTTGGCACCAGATGAC
Organism: Pipistrellus kuhlii; assembly: GCF_014108245.1. Classification (NCBI taxonomy): domain Eukaryota; kingdom Metazoa; phylum Chordata; class Mammalia; order Chiroptera; family Vespertilionidae; genus Pipistrellus; species Pipistrellus kuhlii. Next base: position 18,562,604 of record NW_023425405.1, read on the forward strand.
AAAGAGAAGTGAATACAAACACTGTCCCTGGCAAACATACACTTCACTGGGGAAAGAAATACAATTATTATATAATTAACTATGGTAAGAATAAGACAGAAAAATAGAGTATAAAAAAATAGAATTAATGGCCATGACACAGACTAAGGACATAAGGATCATAAATTAATTTTCTGCTAGTGATTGGCATCTACATGCCATCTGCCAGTACTGCTTTCTAGAATGCACATATACCATTTTAAAACTGTTTTTATATTGATGTTAGAGAGGAAGGAAGAGGAAGAGAAAGATGGAAACGTCAGTGATGAGAGAGAATCATTAATTGGTTTTGAACTCGATATCCAGTTGCTTGTTGTCCTCCATTTCTTTCATTTGTGATCTGTTTCCTTGTCTCGGCATTTTCACAGCTTTCCTGGGTTGGTAGGGTGGCTTTGTGTGCTAAGGTGTCCTATATGGCTCAGTGGGTCAGCCTCCCAGTTACCTGAGGTGGACACTCTTGGTGCACCCCTTTGTGGACTGTGTGTACGGCCTTATTGTAGTTAAGTCTTGATTGTTGTTGGTGTCACTGGGAGGAACTGACCTCCAGGCTGTAAGGATCAGCTGTGTCTATGCAGGGATATGCCGGGAGACAGTCTTATTCGACTCAACTTTCACATTACTTGATGAAAATTTCCAGTTTCTCTTTTTTCCTGAGTGAAAACATGGTGTTTGTGGGCCAGATCTGGCCATGTAGAAAAAAACCAACATTAAAAAATTATAATTTTAAATCCTTACTGGAGGAGTTGAGTCTATTTTTTCCATGTGGAAGGGGGTAGATGGGAGGAATGGAGGAAGAGAGGGAAGAGAGAGAAAGAGAGAGAAACATTGATGTCCCAAGTAGATCCCAGGAAAGGATCTGGGGTGTTTATCTAAGGCAGTGGTTCTCAACGTTTCTAATGCCGCGACCCTTTACAACAGTTCCTCATGTTGTGGTGACCCCCAACCATAAAATTATTTTTTTGCTACTATTATGAATCGTAATATAAATATCTGTGTTTTCCAATGGTCTTAGGCAACCCTACTAGCGGTTCTGAACCTGTGCGACCCACAGGTTAAGAACTGCTGCTATAGAGACTAAGACCATTGGAAAGCACGATATAGATATTTACATATTCCTGAGCTGTGGGTAGGAGCTCAGTTAGGGATCCCTGTGGTGCTGTCCTCTGGGATCCAATAGCTGGGATGGGCTGGTCCTGATGCAGGGAGTCAGTGTTCCTTTCCCGAGAACTTAGTCTGCTCTCAATCGGGGATTACTGGCCATTCTTCTCCTCTCAATCGGGGATTACTGGCCATTCTTCTCCTCTCAATCGGGGATTACTGGCCATTCTTCTCCTCTCAATCGGGGATTACTGGCCATTCTTCTCCTCTCAATCGGGGATTACTGGCCATTCTTCTCCTCTCAATCGGGGATTACTGGCCATTCTTCTCCTCTCAATCGGGGATTACTGGCCATTCTTCTCCTCTCAATCGGGGATTACTGGCCATTCTTCTCCTCTCAATCGGGGATTACTGGCCGTTCTTCTATCATTTGGCAGGACGAGGATCGAGGAGCCACATCTCTTGTCAGACTGACAGAAGGATGGACCTTTATGATGTCTCCACAAGACGAGCATCGTTGGCTCACAGGGGTCCATATTTAAGGCTGGTTCACACCTGCAGCAGCTCAGGTGGCTATCAATGACTTACGTCAATGCTCGTATGTTAATCTCAAACAAGGGGAGGGAGCCAGGGAGAGTACACACTCACACAAGTGTTTATCTTGACAAGCTTCCCTGCGTCAGTTCAAATCCTTATCTCTGAGGTACACACACTTCAAGGCAGTGGAGAATGTGTCTTTAATATTACACTTTAAGTTTTAAGGAAAGTTAACGCAAACATTTTAAAACTTCTCTAACATTCTTTAAGCATTTTAAAACATTTCTATATTTTACTACAACAATTTACTTGGGGCTGGGAATGGAACCTGCAACCCAAGTATGTGCCTTTGACCAGGAATGGATCCCGAGACCCTCTGGTGCTCAGGCCAATGCTATAACTGCTGAGTCACAGTAGCCAATGTGAAAGAAAACCAACATTTCTAAGGTATGGCAGAGTAATATGTTAGAAGGAGCCTGTTACCTTGAATGACTGAGAAACAGAGCTATAGACCACACCCATTTCTAGAAAAGATCAATTTGATCTTGTTTGAGTCATGGGAATTGTCATAGCAGGTTAGCTCATAGCTTGACTAATATAAATTTAAATGTCTGTCAATATACTCCCCCCCCCCAATAAATTTTGTTATAATGGAATCATAGGCAATCATTAAAAGTGATTTTATAAATCTATAAATGTCTACATACATTGTTGGGTTTCATAGTGTGCCTGGGTTGCTATAATGAAATTATACAGTATGGCTTAACAGAAATTTATTTCTCACAGTTCAAAAAGAGGCTAGGAAGTCCAAGGCCAAGATTCCAGCCAATTCAGTTTCTGGTGAGAGCTCTCTATTCCTGGCTTGCAGATGGCCACTTTGGTAGCTGTTCATATGGCCTTTCCTTGATGCATAAATTTGGAGAGGTGGAGCGGTGAGGTGGTGGAGAGAAAGGGGTTGAGAATGTTCTCAGATCTCTCTTTCTATTTTTATAAGGTCACCAATCCTGACCAACTAGGGCTCCATCCTTATGACCTTATTTAACCTTACTTAACTCCTAAAGACCCTATTTCCAAATACAGTCGCATGTTCATTTGAAGGGGAACACAATTCAGTCCATAGCATTGTTAAAAGAATTACTAAAATCATGTATGTGATTCCAATTATTTGAAATGTGATATGTGTGTGTGTGTGTGTGTGTAGAGTGTGTTTACACAGCTATCAATAGAATCTGAAGAGATGCTCTCTGCAGCAATGAACTCTGTGTAGGTGGGACTTAAGCAGGCAATGACACCCATCCTCGGGCTACATTCAGAACAAAATGTAGCACAGAAAAGCAGGTGTCACTAAAAATAGTGGTTGACCTAAGAGCAGCCTAAAGCTATATAACAAATTAATATGTTTCATATAAATCAAATTAAGTGTAAAAAAATGATAATAACCCCAAAGAATGACACTTTTCAAAAGCACAAATGTATACGATGAATTCTGCCATAAAGTGAAATATTTCTTGAAAAGTACAAATTTCTTCTTGCTGTTTCTGTGCTTTATGTTGGGTTGGGTTAGCATACATCTTTTAGAGACTATTTCTCAGATATAAATCATGCCTTCATTTTCTGAGTCTTTTCAAATTTATACTTCGGTTCTCTTGTTCATATCTCACTTATTTGCCCCTTTCTCAGAGTGTAACGTCTGGATCTACTCATTCTCTTTCTAGCTCTCAGTTACTACACTTCTTCTTCTCTTGTTAGTTACATGCTACATATCTATGTAAGTGACTGTAGCTTTTTTCCTTTTATTCTGTTTTCCTTCCTTTGTTTCCTCACTATCTTCCTTGTCCTCACCCTTTTACTTTTTCTCAGTCCTCTTATTGACTCATTCTTGATTTATTGAGTTTTTCACTGCTTCCCCCCCCCCTTAATCTGAAATCCTTAATCTCATAAGAAAATGAAACAAAAGTGCCTCCACAGAACAAGCAGAATATCAAAGTGTGGGGCTTTCCTCTGCCCCTAGCTATTCCTAGAACAGTCTGCAAAGCTATTACAGTCCTTAAATTGATTCTGTCCATAAATGTGGTAGGTTGAACTGAGCCTCATGGTCAATATTTAGTTTACAGCCCACTTCATCATTCCTGTTTTTTAGACAGGAAAAAAAAAGTGTCTTTTCTCTTGTCACTCCCCAGCCCTTATTTGACTTATTTGCCTCTGCATGTATTGTTCAAAAAACATTATTTACCTAAAGAAAAAAAAGTGATTGGGAAGGAGAGGTGGTGAGGGAAAAGAAAAGTCACCTGAAAATATCTGTCCTGGACCTTCCTCTTTTGAAGATGGCACATAAGAACCAAATAGTTGAGGGAGAATAAAACCATAATTGAGGCAAATACTTGGAATGGAGCAGAGGATGAGAAGACTAAAGCATCAGGAAATAAGCTCTACATTTATGGCTTCCATAAAATTTGGGAGATATTAAGGTAATACAGAATAGAAGAGTCCATTATTCCCCTAAACAGTGTTTCCCAAAGTGTGGTGCATGTACCCCCAGGGGTACAGGAAGAGTTTGGTGGGGGTAGGAGTTGCACCGGAGTTTGGTGGGAATATGCACTGCACTGTGCTTAGCTACGCCTAATTCTATGCTCTCATGAGTACGAGGGGTACTCAGCGTTATGAAAATTATAGAAGGGGCACACATATGTCAAAAGTTTGGGAAACACTGCAAGGAATTACAACCTAGTGGGAGAAATGATATGCCCTGTGCTGGGTGTCCCCAAGACCACTCTGAGTTTCAATGATTTGCTAGAAGGACTCACAAGATTCAGAAATTTTCACCACGCCCAGTTATCATTTATTACAGCAGAAGGATCAGCAGTGGGGAAAGGTGCACAGGGAAACCAGGAGCAAAGCTCCTCTCCCAGTGGAGTCCCACAAACAACACTTAATTCTCCAGCCACAATGTGTAACAACAGTGCAAAGTGCTCCTCCCAATGAAGGAAATTCACCTAAGCCTTAGTATCCAGCATTTTAAATGATGGTCAGATACAGAGGCATGCAGCACCCACGTGACTGACCTTAGCTAATCAGTCCCCAGCCCTCGAAAGGTAAAGCTGACACAGCACGGCCCAGGGCCTCAAGTACACAAAAAACTCATGTTGGTCCTAAGTCATGCTGTTGTTAACATAAACTATCTGGTCAAACTGATGGAATGTGGCCCAAAGCCCCAAGCATACAAAAACATACTTGTCAGGTAGGTTATTTCTCAGGAATAAATCATAAATAGATAAAGGTTCAGAGGTCATCTCCCATGAGTTAGTCAAGAGCCAGTTCTTTCTTTGGAATGTGCAGGGTTTTAGTATTCTAAGCTCACTAAGTTAACCCTTTTGTGACCCCCAAGAAGTATGTACAGTAGACTATAAACATTGTTGTTGTTAATAAGGATTTTTTTTCTCTGTGTGTGTGTGTGTGTGTGTGTGTGTGTATGTATGTATATTTTAGAGAGTGGAAGGGAGGGAGGGAGGGAAAAAAGGAGGGGAAAATAGAAAGAAACATCAATTGGTTGCCCCTTACACTCATCTGAATGGGGCCAGATATCTAACTCAAAACCCAGGTATATGTCTTGACTAGGAATCAAACCCATGACCCTTTGGTGCTTCCCTGGCCAGAGCTAGGCTATAAATATTTTTTTATAATAGCTGTGTATGGTGCCAGTTGAGTACTGGATATATCAGGGGAATACTCAGTAAAGTATATGATTGTCTAACCACTATGCTGTACACCTAAAACTAATACTAAATAATATTAAATGTAAATTGTAATTGAAAAAAAATTTAACGTAAAAATTGTAAATAAAAAGTATCATAAAGTAAAAAAAAAAATGAATATTATAAAAAAAAACTAGAGGCCTGGTGCATGAAATTCATGCTTTGGTGTGGGGGTTCCTCAGCCCAGCCGTCCCCCTCTCACAATCTGGGAGCCCTCAGGGGCAGGAGGCGATTCAGCGATCAGGGGAAGGCGATGCCCCATCACACCTCTGCTGCTGCCACTGCCTGCAGCCCCTGCCTTGGCCAGCCCAGGTTACCTGAGCCTTGGATGGCTCTTGTTGGCCCTGGGTGGCTTGCTTGACCTTGGGCCAGCCCTGGGCGGCTGGGAGGCAGAGGGAACTGGGGAACTCCGGAGGCAGGTGCGTGGAGCGGCTGGGCCCACCCCAAGGCCTTGCCACGTGCCTGCCACCCCAGCAGTGCTGAGGGAACTGGGCGCTGTCATCTTGTGGCTGTGGGTGTTGCCATCTTTGAGGGCATATTACCTCCTTGTTGGCAATGGGCAATTAGTATTATATATTCCTTCTTTATTAGATAGGATAAAAGAAAAATAATTGAACTTTTTATCTTCCTGATGTAATCTAGTCATTTTCTTCATTATTTTAGGTTTTCTTTCCATTTTGGTTTTGATCATCATTCCAGGTTTTAAATCAGTCAATTCAATATTCATTCTCCCTTCTATTTAGGGCCAATTTGCAGATCCAAGGATGCCATGGCATACGGGGGAGCCTTGGGCATCCTTGGTCATGGCAGCATACACAGATGTGCCTTGCTTTCATTGGTTCTTGACTCCTGGCATCTCTGTGGAAGACCCTGAGATAATGTAAGACAAACATGCAAGAAGGATGCATGTTCCTGATGCATTGTCCTAACAATGAGGACTCAAGTCATCTAGGCTGCTCAGCTACTAGTGAAGGTACAGGGGACTTTTCCTTATTTCTCTAAAACTATAGGAGATTGGGTTGTTACCTGACCATTTCTGTGGCAGAGACTGGCCCTGCCCTTGCACATGCGGGAACCTTTCTTGTGTCAGGTGACCTCCACGTTCTTGACTCACCCAAGAAAAATTTCAAGAGTGGGTATGTATAAGTGAGAACAAAGCAAGTTTTACTCAGAGAAAAAGAGAGTCCACGGTGCAGGCATCACTGTGAAAGAACCAAAAAATATGCACATGAGTGAACTCAGGGCAACTCCCAAGTGAATTTGGCACCTGGTTAGTTAGTTCTTGGGATTTTATATGTTTCCAAGGCGGGATTGTCTCCAAGTTTTGTGGTGCCCAATTCTGACTCCGCCTTCTGGTTGGGAGGGGGAGGGTCTTGTTCCTAATATGGTCAGCTGCCTAAGTGTCACCACATTAGTCCCTTGTGGGTTCCCTACCTTTTTCTTGTGTTATCAATTTTCATTATAATGATGGTTTAATGATCTTTGGGGTTATTTTCTGGTCAGTTTTTCCTCCACCTTGGATTAGTCTGGATCTAACTTTCTTTGTTATCTACCTCCCTTACTACGGTCATCTAAACCACTTGCTCTTAGGCATCTTCAGTTAGGGAGCACAGGATCTCTTGCTCAGCTGTTCTGGCTGTTTGTTCAACCATTTGTCGAAGTTTCCTCATTCCACTTGCCAGGGAATTTTCCTAGTTTTGTACTCTCCGTGTCAGGGTAAAGGGGTTATCTCAAACACTCCTTACCTAGTCATGTATCATAATATCTGAAAGGTCTGCTCAAAGACGATTTTGTGCTAGAATTTCTACATTACTACTTCTTAAGGGGTGGGCATGAGAAATTCTCAATAGCATCTAATGCTCTTGCTATGATTGTAGACTTTCTTCTCTTCCAGCACAAGCAACTTTTGTTTAATGGTTAACGGTATTCCAGATTTTGCCCGTTTTCCCTCTTCTGTCTTCCTCTTTCCCCCACCATCCAGCCTCCACCCAGCTCAGGCCTTCACCACATTATTGTCTGTCTCCATGAGCTATGCATATATGCATATATGTTCTTTGGTTAATCTCTTCCCAGCACAGACAACTCTTATCTCCACTCTCAGAGGTAATGGTAGATGTGATGGTGGTACAATTTAGACAAAGGCAAGCCATACAATTAGGCTGAAACCTAAAATGGGTATGGAAAAGCAGTAATATTCAGGCAGGAAGATCAGATAAGAATGAAATTATAGAAAGCCTTGGATGCAATAGGGAGCCATAGAAATTAACAGAACAAGAGAGGGGAATAAAATGAGAGCTATAATTAAGGAAAAATACTCTATTAGTAGTGTGGATCTCTGAAATATTTTGGGGAGGACAAGAATATCTGGATTTTTAAAAATCACATGAGTAAAAGACCTACAATAATAAATTAATTTTTTTATTAAAAAAAGATTTTAAGTATAAAATGTTATATGCAATAAACATTAAGAAAAACTATTTTAGCCCTATTTTAGGTTTGGCTCAATGAATAGAGCATCAGCCTGTGGACTGAAGGGTCTCAGGTTCAATTCTAGTCAAGGACACATGCCTGAGTTGCAGGCATGATCCCCAGTGGGAGCATGCAAAAGGCAGCTGATCAATGATTCTCTCTCATCATTGATGTTTCTATCTCTCTCTCCCTCTTCCTTCCTCTCTGAAATCAATAAAAAGAAAAAAAAGAAAAACTATTTTAAATATAATAATGTTACATGCAATAAACATTAATATCTCAAGAAAACTATTTTTAAAATATTACATGCTATAAAATAATATTTCAAGAAAAAGACTTAAAATATAATAATATTAACAAAGCTGTACTAATATGGTATAATATCAAAAAAGTTGTAGGAAATATTAAAAATCTTCAAATAATAGGATTACTTCTATTACATTCTAATTTTTCCCCTCTGGCTCTATTTTGGCTCATTAGTTTGTTATTTATTATATTGCACAAATGAGTGAGATCATGTGACTTATTTTGCTTAGCATAATGCTCTCCAGCTCCATCCATGCTGTTGCAAATGGTTCCTTCCTTTTTATAGCAGCATAGTATTCCATTGTGTAGATGTATCACCGTTTTTTAATCCACTCATCTGCTGATGGACACTTAGGCTATTCCCAAATTTTAGTTATTGTAAATTGTGCTGCTATAAACATAGGGGTGCATATATCCTTTCTGATTGGTGTTTCTGATTTCTTGGGATATATAGTTCTAGAAGTGGGATTACTGGATCAAATGGGAGTTCCATTTTTAATTTTTTGAGGAAACTCCATACTCTTTTCCACAGCGGCTGCACCAGTCTGCATTCCCACCAGCAGTGCAAGAGGATTCCTTTTTCTCCACATTCTCACCAGCTCTTGACATTTGTTGATTTGTTGATGATACCTATTCTGACATGTGTGAGATGATACCTCCTTGTTTTGATTTGCATCTACATGATACATGTAGCTGTATCATGGATTAACCCATGATTTTGTGCATTTGAGATTCTCAGAATAAATCCACTTTTTATCACCAGTCATAATTTGATGCTAAAAAGCATTTCTTTCATTTTATTGAAGCAACATTTTACTGATGACTTTTCGGTTTTCCATTTGTCTTTCATTCAATTGATGTGGCACCCATTTTCCTTCCTTTAAAATCTTTCTGATTGCTTGTAAACAATATGAAATTGTTAGCTGAGCAATGTTTAATCTTTCTGCAAGTTGTTTTTGAGTTTGACATGCATCTTCATCCAATAATGTTTGTAATTGTTGGTCTTCAAACTCTTTTCGTTGATCTGGACATTCTTTGTCTTTCACATTGAAATCATCATTTTAAAGTGTTTAAACAGCTGGGACTGGTTTGGCTCAATGGATAGAGCGTCGGCTTGGGGACTGAAGGGTCCCGGGTTCAATTCCGGTCAAGGGCATGTACCTTGGTTGCAGGCATGTCCCCGGTGGGGGGTGTGCAAGAGGCAGCTGATCAATGACTCTCTCTCATTGATGTTTCTAACTCTCTATCTCTCTCCCTCTCTGTATAAAATCAATAAAATGTGTTAAAAAAAAAATAAAGTGTTTAAACAAACATTCTCAAGTATCTTGAGATGGAGCATGTCCACCATAAGCTTCTAGAAGTATAAGATAACTTTTTCTTCAAAATAAAGTAATGAAATAAAACTTCCCACAAATGCTCTTTTTTTTTTGCATAAAATTCGACGTTTTTAAGCATAAAAATATCTATGAAGTTAACACCTTCAGCAAATTTGACATATGAAGTTTTGAAGCCTGTTCTAAATACAGCAAAATAGCATACATACCAAATCGCATATATATCAACATATGTGTAACTCCCATCTATTGAAAAAAAAACACCCACATTGATTGGTGCATTTAATCAATTTACATTTAGGGTTACTATTGACTGGGGCCTGATGCATGAAATTTGTGCAAGAGAGCTGTGGTGGCAGCCCTGGCCCTCACAACCGCAGTCCCTGCTGCCACCTTGGCCTGGCAGCAGCAGCATCCCAGTCTGCCACTTAGTCCTCATAGCCCCAGTTCATCCGGAGTTTGTCCGGAATGTCATCCAGAAGTTCGTTCGACTATCCAATCTAATTAGCATATTACCCTTTTATTATTATAGATCGGTACTTATTTATTGCTATTATATTTCTGTATGGCTGGGTTTCTCTTTCTGTTTCTTCTCATTACAACAATCCCTTTAGCATTTCTTTTAAAAAACTATTTTTATTGATTTCAGAGAGGAAGGGAGAGGGAGAGATAGATGGATAGAAACATCAAGAGAATCATTGATTGGCTGTCTCCTGTATGCCCCACACTGAGGATTGAGCCAGCAACCTGGGCTTGTGACCTCTTGGTTCCTGGGTCGACACTCAACTGCTGAGCCACACCTGTCTGGACTCTTTAGCATTTCTTTTTTTTTTCTTTTCTTTTTTGTTTTAAAGATCTCACACATTTATTACTGAACCATTCTATCATACTATTGCAGGAGGGGGAAAAAATCAACAGAGCAAAGTAGAGAGCTGCCTGAGAAGGCACTGGATGTTCTTTAATTCTTATCAGCTGAGCCCGAGGGCACTGGCAGAGTCTTGTTATCAATACTGATTCTTATCTTTATCCAAGTGCTTGGAATGAGGAACAAATAAGACCTTGACTTACCCAGATCGTGATATGCTAAATCTTGTACCAAAAAATGAGGAACTTACCCAGATCTTGATGAATAGGATCTGGGCACACTCGAAACTCCTTTTGATGTTAAACTCCCCTTTGGAAACCAATAAATGTGCTATGTTGTCTGTGGTGAGTATGACTGCCCTTCCATCAGAGAGGTGGCACCCACCTAGCACCCAGCTTGAATCTATTTCTGCCTCCATGTCTCTTCTTTCTTTCTCTAATTTCTTAATCCCCAGCTCCTCCACTCAGGAACCTGTTGTTTTCCATGCGGGACCTGGAAAACAGAGAAAATGCCCACTGCAGAGCAAAATCACAAGTCCATTAATTCTCCAATTAAAATGCTCCAGACAGTAGCATCTTTTCAATCATTTAAAGGTGTAGGCAACCTGAATACAGCATAAATATGTGAGTCACCTCTCATGAGTGAGTTCTCATAGGCCCAGTTTGGTTCTTCTCCAATGTCTCCTCTTGAGTTGTACCCGATTTTATTGCCAGTTTTCATCCGAATCCATTGGGGAACGGTCTGATTCTGCTTTTGTTTTTTGGCCAGGAACCTCTTGATCCTGAAAGTCTTGTGGGAAGACATGGTGAAAGAGAGGCGAACTCATGCACCTCCATGGCGGAGAAAGAGCCCTTTAGCATTTCTTGTAATGCAGGTTTGTTGGTGATGTGCTCCTTTAGCCTTTTTTTTTTTTTTTTTTTTTGGTCTGGGAAGCTTTTTATTTGATCATCTGTTTTGAAAGATAGCATTCCTTGCTGGATATAGTAATTTTGGTCTCAATTCCTTGCTTTTCATTACCTTGAGAACTTCATGCCATCCCCTTGTGGCCTGTAGGTGTCAGCCTTATGGGAACTCCTATGTAAGTAACTGGTGGAAACCGATCATTGTCACTAATAGAGAAATGTGAAAAAGGAATCCGGAAGGCTGGTCAACCTTAATTGCTCTGAATGGTCAGAGCTAATCACTCATTGTTTAGTTGAGACATTGGTAGTTAAAGCAACCTCCACCTGTTAATCATATGTAAATTCTTGCTGATTGTCTATTATTGGACTTCCTGCCTAAAGGATATGGATGTTTCCCATAGCCTCAATAAAAGGGATAGCAAGGCCAGAGCAGTAGTAGTCCTCCCCCTAGAGGTACACTCCCGCCTGGCCCCCCATTTCCCAAATTAACTCTTTTCTATTAAAATATATTTTATTGATTTTTTTACAGAGAGGAAGAGAGAGAAATGAGAGTCAGAAACATTCATGAGAGAGAAACATCGATCAGCTGCCTCCTGCACACCTCCCCCTGAAGATGTGCCTGCAACCAGGGTACACTGGAATCAAACCCGGGACCTTTCAGTCCGCAGACCGACGCTCTATCCACTGAGCCAAACGGGTTTCAGCTTAACTCTTTTCTAGCCTCTCTTCATTTTGCATGCGGCCTTCTCCAGAACCCGGAACCCTGAACAGGAACCCTGAACCATGGGATACATGAAAGGGGCTCCCACAGGTAACACTCCCCCCCCCCCCCCCCTCTTGCTGCCTTTAAGATTCTCTCTTTAATTTTTGTCATTTTAATTATGATGTGTCTGGGTGTGGGCCTCTTTGGGTTCTCCTTGCTTGGAGTTCTCTGTGTGCCTGAACTTGTGTGACTTTTTCCTTTACCAGGTTAGGGAAGTTTTCTGCCATTATTTCTTCAAACAGATTCTCTATTCCTCTCTCCCTTTCTACCTCTTCTGGAACACTGCTATTCTATTACTGTTACATTTCAACTTGTCTCACAGTTCCATTAATCTGTCCTCCTGTTTTTTTTTTTTTTTTTTTTTCTTTATGGTTTTCTGATTGAGTGATATTTTCTTTCTTTTTTTAATATATTTTATTGATTTTGTACAGAGAGGAAGGGAGAGAGATAGAGAGTTAGAAACATCGATGAGAGAGAGAGTCATCGATCAGCTGCCTCTTGCACACCCCCTACTGGGGATATGCCTGCAACCAAGGTACATGCCCTTGACCGGAATCGAACCCGGGACCCTTCAGTCCCCAAGCCGACGCTCTATCCATTGAGCCAAACTGGTCCCAGCTCTTTTTTATTTTCTTTTAAATATATTTTATTGATTTTATACAGAGAGGAAGGGAGAGACAGAGTTAGAAACATCGATGAGAGAGAGTCATCGATCAGTCGCCTCTTGCACACCTCCTACTGGGGATATGCCCGCAACTGAGGTACATGCCCTTGACCGGAATCAAACCCAGGACCATTCAGTCCCCAAGCCGAAGCTCTATCCATTGAGCCAAACCGGTCCCAGCTGATTGAGTGATATTTTCAACTCTGTCTTTTAATTGACTGATTGTATCCTCAGCTTCCCCTAATCTGCTGTGTATTCCTTCCAATGTGTTCTTTATTTTTGTTATGTCATTCTTTATCTCACTCTGTTCTTTTTTTCATAGTTACTATATCCTTTTCATGCTGTTTAGATGTTTACCATCATTACTCTGGACTCTGTTTCAGATAAATTTCTTATTTCTGCCTCATTTATATCTTCTTCTGGAGAATTCTCTAGTTCTTTCATTTGGTGGTTGTTTCTTTATCTCCTCATTTTGGCACTCTGTTTGGGTTTGTGAGTATGTATTAGTAGATCCTCTTCACCAAGCTGTCAAACTCTTAGCTCACAGCTTCATGCATCCCCCAATGAATATATTTTAAAAAATTTTCTTTACTGATTAAGATATACATATGTGTCCTTATACCTTCACTTTGCGAGTTTTCTGTTGATTACTCAGGAAGTTTTTCTGTATTTTAGTTGTAATACCAGTTTATTCTGGGGAGCATCCACTTATTCTGCCCAGGATCTAGGATTTGAATAAATTCACTTTTTGAATTTAAAAAAACTCAGAGCCATCTCCATTTGAATTAAGTAAAACATATGATTGTTTTATTACAGGAGACTACAAAGTTTAGGAATACAGAAGATAATTTACACTGATAATCCATTATAATTGAGAAACTAAACTAGTGGGTTATAACAAATTTTATGGAATTCTTTCAAAACAAGCCTCCCCAATTCATCTCTCATTCTTTCTCATGTGCTCTGACCAGGAGAAATTGGACCTGCAACCACTTGGTGGAATAAGAAGGACTTGTCTTTAAGAATGACCATATTAAAATCATTAACTTGTAACAGATTTTTTCCCCCTAGTATATAAAGATTTTCCAGGTGCAGCTAAAAAAAAAAAAAAAAAAAAAAAAAAAAAAAGGGTACAGAATAAGTACTGGGGAAGAAGTGATGAATTTTGAGTTATTTTAGGAGGACAACAGGTAAGTATGAATTTTGAAGTAAGGGCATTCCAAAACAAAGGGAAATGTACTAGTATGTGCTCAGCAGGAGGCATTAAAATTAAAGCATGGGAATAGTGGGACCTCCACCTTGAGAGATGAATGGGAATGAAATCATGGGCAGGACAGTAAAAAAGTTCAGACTGTTTCTTCATAGAGCACCCAGACAAAATCACGAAATGCTGCTTGCTGCTACAAGTAAATATGGGGATGGGCCCAAAGAACCAGATTTCTTTTATTTGCTGTTTATTTATGTATTATTTTAATGCTTACCCTAGGGTATGTTCTTAGTGATTTTTAGAGGGAGAGGAAGAGAAAGAGGGAGAGAAACATTGATTGTGAGAGAAACAGCTATTGGTTGCCTCCTATCGGAGCCCTGACTTGTAATGGAACCGGAAACCAGTATGTGTCCTGACCAGGAGGATCAGACCTGCAACCATCTGGTGGGTGGGAAGATGCTCTAACAATTGTCCCACCTGGCCCAGGCAAAGACCCAGCTTTTAAACTAACTGCCAGTGATTCTTATGTAAGCTAAGATTTAACAAACTACTAGAGTTCAAAATATTGATAAATATCACTTGAGTTCATTAAAGAATTTGGCTCAACCGTGGGCATATGGGGAGGGAAAAGGGGGGAAAAGGAAGACATGTAATATTTTCAACAATGAAGATTCATAAAGAAAAGAAAAGAGAAGAGAAAAAAAAAGAAAAGAAAAGAGGAAAAAAAAGAAAAAAGAAAAGCCTTCACTCAAGAGAATTATGGAAATTGGATTTAATGACCTGTTTGGAAAAGAGGCTGATAGGAGAGGAATCTTTTCTGAAAGTAAGATCTTGAGGGTATGCTAGGATGCCTAGAGTTTATCTGCCATTCCTTCTTCCAAAATCATTACAATTTTAACAAAATCTTTTCTGACCCCACCCCACTCACCTCAAAGTTCCAGCACTACTTTATTTGTACTCAAACATGGCACCGCCATACAAACTTTTAAACAGTCTAGTGTACTAGTATATATAAGAAAGCTTTGTTTTCCTCACCTCGATTCTTCAAATTCCTTAAAAGTTTGTCTATTTCTTTTTTTTTTTTTTAATATATTTTATCGATTTTGTGCAGAGAGGGAGAGAGATAGAGAGTTAGAAACATCGATGAGAGAGAGTCATCGATCAGCCGCCTCTTGCACACCCCCTACTGGGGATAGGCCCGCAACCAGGGTACATGCCCTTGACTAGAATCGAACCCAGGACCCCTCAGTCCCCAAGCCGACGCTCTATCCATTGAGCCAAACCAGTCTCGGCAGCCTATTTCTTGAGTGAAAATGTGTAAAAGGAGGGGGAAGGAATGAAAAAGAATATTGAATTATTGGGATATCTCTATTAATATTTACTTTTATTTCTTGTAATAATGCATATATGCAATAACGACATTTACATACTATCTTTATATTTTAATTCCTTGGAACATGATCCACTTTTACTCACTTAAAAAGCAAATCATTGACTTGAAAAAAATTAACTTTTCAGTAGCGAAATTCTTCAAAAAAGCCTTACTTATAAGAGAAGCTTCCCCTAATTCATGTTCCATCACTCATCATATAGATGAGTGCATTCAGGTGGCAAGATCCATGCTGCCTCATCTTTTCCTCACTTTTTTTTTTTTTTAATTGCTATTTTACAGAGAGAAAGGGAGAGAGAGAGCTAGAAACGTTGATGAGAGAGAAACATCGACCAGCTGCCTCTTGCACACCCCTTCCGGGGATGTGCCCGCAACCAAGGTACATGCCCTTGACCGGAATTGAACCGGGGACCTTTCAGTCCGCAGACCCACGCTCTACCACTGAGCCAAACCGGTTTCGGCTTCCCCACGTTTTTAATTTTTAAAATTCCTTCCTTATTCGCTATCTCCACTTCGTCATCCTTGGACCTGACCCTCTCACCATCCTCACTCTTCCTACAGGACCCCGTCTGCAGCAATAAAACCAGTTTTGAAAGCAGTCAATTAACTCATGGACGGAGTTGGAGCTCCACCCTGTAGGAGGAACTAACACAGGCGGGTTGGCTTAGGCGGCGGCGGAGAACATATAAACCCTTAATCCTTTCAGGGGGGAGCTGCACGCGTACAAAGGTCCAATCAGAGGCCGCGGTTCCCGAGCCCTGAGGGGCGGGGCTGGGCGAGCGCCCGCCCACCTCCCAGACTCTCCCGCTGCGCCGCTGGAGCCTCCCGGGCGGAGGGAGGCCCGCCCCCTGTCCAGGCGCGGCGGCTATTGGACGAGGCGCCGCCAGCCGTTGTTTCAGTTGGTGGGAGAGAGGGCGGGGGCGGGGCTTGAGGCGGGCTCGGGCCCCGGAGAAAAGCGGGGCGGCTCGGCCGGGCGGGGCTGGGCGGGTCCGCGGAGCTCCCCGACCATTGGCGAAGCGGGTGGAGCGCAGCCTCCCTGGTGCGAGGGACCGTCCCCGCTGACAGAACCCCCTTTTCAGGCCGCGCTCCCCGGGGAGGCGGATCCCCAGTTCCGGAGAAGGCTTCCTCCGCCCTCCGTCCCTCCCTCCTTCTCCCGCGGGCGACCCGAGCGGCCTGTGAGGAGGAGGAGGAGGAGGTGGTCGGGAGCCGCGGCGGCGGCGGCGGCGGCGGCGGGCGGACACCGCGCTCCCCCTTCCCCGGCGGCGGCGTTGGGGGGCAGGACAATGGAGGTGGCTGTGGAGAAGGCGGCGACGGCGGCCGCGGCGGTTTCGGCGGCCGCCGCCGCCGCCGGGGGACCGTCGGCGGCCGCAGCGCCGAGCGGAGAGAACGAGGCCGAGAGCCGGCAGGGCCCGGACTCGGAGCGCGGAGGCGAGGCGGCGCGGCTCAACCTGTTGGACACTTGCGCCGTGTGCCGCCTGAACATCCAGAGCCGCGCGCCCAAGCTGCTGCCCTGCCTGCACTCCTTCTGCCAGCGCTGCCTGCCCGCGCCGCAGCGCTACCTCATGCTGCCGGCGCCCATGCTGGGCTCGGCCGACACCCCGCCGCTGCTGCCCGGGCCCGGCTCGCCGGGCGGCGGCTCCTCGCCGTTCGCCACCCAAGGTGAGAGAGGCGGCCGCGGCGGGGGAGGGCGATGGGGGGTGGAGGGGAGGCGGGCGCCCCTGCGCGCCGGGACCCACTGTCATGTCGCCGCCCGGGGTGCGCGGAGGCGGCGGGGGAAGGGCGAGGGAGCGGGTCTGTGTCGGCGGCGGCGACGACGCGAACGGGCCCCGCACGCCCCGCGAGCAACTTGCACGGGCGCCGGGGGCCTGGCCGCGCTCCTGCCGCCGCCTCCGGGCGACCCGCCACCCGCACTTTTTGGAAAATCTCCGTCGGAGCCGGCTGTTGTCTGCTGCTCGGGTTCTTTGCCAACTGCATCTAGTTAACGGCGGCGACCCTCTGCCTCCCCCAAAGCTTTGTCCAGGTGCATCTGATCCCAATCATCTCTCATCTTGCCTTTACCCACGTTTTGTGTGGTGTGTGTGTGTGTGTGTGTGTGTGTGTGTGTGTTGGAGGAGGGAAGGAGGGATGCGGATGAAGTGATAGTGACTTTTTTGATGGTTGATCACAGATCAGATGTTGTCCATTTCTCGGTCTTGCATGTTTCGAGTTCTTTACCGAGAACCCAGCTCTCTCCGCTGTGGACAAAGGAGAGCTATGAGACGGTGGTTTTCTCGTCTTTTATCTTTCCAAGGTTTTATTTTGGGTCGGCAAAAGGGTAAAGAGGAAGAGAACAAAGCGATTCGGGGGGTGCAGAGTTTTCTTGTGCTTTTGTAGACAACAGCTGGAAATGTTGGAGCTTCTGTTTCTCTTTGTGGTGGTTGTTACTGTGCAGTTGGGAGTTTTTGACAGGTGGCTCCCATTGCTAGCTTTTAAAAGGCTTGAAACGTTTAAAGTTAAAGTACAGTAATTATCTGTTTCTAGTAGGATGCTTGAGATTTTTTTTCTCAATTTTAGTATTGCAAATACTTGAGCACCTTATTTAAAAAAATACAAAGTAACTGAAAAGGGGGGATTCGTTTTTAATTTGAGGTGAAATGCTAATTAAATAATTGAGCTAGGTCAAGGAATATGTGAAATTAATGCTTTAAATAGATTATAGTGTTAGACCCCTCATTTATTTACATGTTAGGAACGGTATCTGGTCGAGGGAGACAATTTTCTGTTCCTGCAGGTCCTGCCCGCAGAGTGACTGCCCTTTGTTTCTATTTTAAAAGGGTGTTTGTATAAGGAACAGCCTTAGAAGATGGTGTCTTCCATCAGAGCAAAGCGCAGGCATGCATACAGTCCAGTATAATAAAGACAAATGTCTCCCTTTGGAATAAAAGGCATGCTTACTGTTCCTCAAAGATTAGGGTTCCCAGAGAGAGAAAAAGAAGAGAGGGGGAAAAAAATTTGGGTTCCCACAGCATAGATTTTTCTCATGTAACACAACCCATTGCCTGTGTCTACTGGTCCTCTTCATTTTGCTTGGTGGGAACTGGGATTCAGAACCAGTGCAACATGTTGGTGTTTTGTCTTATATAATTATTGTAAGTAAAAAAACTGCCCTTTGCCTGAGACCTGAATCTCATGTCTTCTACCAGCATCCACGGCAAACTACTTTGTTAGCGTGTAAGTAGACTAAAATATCAGTCTTCACACTAGTTTGCTCAGAGGTGGCCCACCTGTTGGAAAGTCAGTACAGGTGAAACTAAGAAATCTTAGTTCTTAAATTTTTTAAGACACGTTTTGGGTTTCTTTCAGGCGAGTAGTCAATTAAGACCTGAATTTTGCATAATTCTAGGATTAAGATGAATTGTGTGCGTGGCCATAACATTCAGATCTGAATGAATGAGAACATGGGTAATAAAAGAACGGATTCTCAATTCTGACACAAATTTGAATTTCATTTCTCAGAATTCTCTAATTCCAGTCTCCAAGTATTTTTTACCTTTGAGCTTGCATATATGCAAATGTTCAAGGGAGGCATTTAAATTTAAAGATAAATGTTTTTGGCTTTATACTAAGCAAAGGTTTAACAAATGATACTTTTGAGGTTGTGTGCCTAAAAAAAAAAGTTAGGATTATCTTCAATAAATTAAAAATATCCTGAATTTTATTGACTTGAATGCTTTCCTTTTTACTTTCTTGAAAACTTATTTTAATACAAACTGAAGTAAAAATTTAGGCAATACACGCCGAAGCCGGTTTGGCTCAGTGGTAGAGCGTCAGTCTGCGGACTGAAGGGTCCCGGGTTCGATACCGGTCAAGGGGCACGTACATTGGATGCGGGCACATTCCCGGTGGGGGTGTGCAGGAGGCAGCTGGTCGATGTTTCTCTCTCATCGACGTTTCTAGCTCTCTATCTCTCTCCCTTACTCTCTGTACAAAATCAATATACTTTTTAAAAAAATTTAGGAAATATATTTTAGAACTAAATAAATAGGAGTTTATTTGATGAACTTAAAAAAATTATTTTTTCTTGATTTCTGAGAGGGAGAAACATCAACGATGGGCTGCCTCCTGCACATCCCCTCCTGGGGATTGAGCCTGCAACCCAGACATGTGCTCCCACCTGGAATCAAACTATGACCTCTTTATGGTTTGACACTCAACCTCTGGTTCATTTGATGAACTCTTAATGAACCTTCTTTTTTATATATATACCAGAGGCCAGTGCACAAAATTTGTGCAGGCCCCTCCCCTCCATCCCCCCAACCCAGCCTGTACCTTCTCCAATCTGGAACCCTTCAAGGGATGTTTGACTGCATTCCCCCTACTGCTTCTGCCTGCCAGCCTAATCACCCCTTAACCACTCCCTTGCCAGCCTGATCAACGTCTAACTGCTCCTCTGCCGGCCCAATTGCCCCTAACTGCCCTCCCCTGCCGACCTGGTCCTCCTCAACTGCTCTCCTCTGAAGGCCTGGTCCCCCTCAACTGCTCTCTCCTGCAAACCTGGTCCCCCTTAACTGTCCTCCCCTACAGGCCTGGTACCCCCTAACTGCCCTCCCATGCAGGCCTGGTCCCCCCCATCTTCCCTCCCCTGCTGGCCTGGTCCCCCTCAACTGCCCTACCCTGAAAGCCTGGTTCTCCCCAACTGCCCTGCCCTGCCAGCCCAGTCACCCCCAACTGCCCTCACTTGCAGGCCTGTTCCCTCCCAACTGCCCTCCCCTGCTGGTCTGATTGCCCACAACTGCCTTCCCCTGACGGCCATCTTGTCAACTGTGTCCACATGGGAGCAGCCTTCTGTGTGTGTTGGAGTGATGGTCAATCTGCATATTACTCTTTTATTAGATAGGATTATTAGGTAAGAAAAATATATATATTTCAAAGAGGAAGAGAGAAGGAGAGAAACATCAGTGATGAGAATCACTGACAGGCTGCCTCCTGCACCCCCCCCTCACCCCGCCCCAAACACACACACACACACACACACACACACACACACACACTCTCTCTCTCCCTCTCTCTCTCTCTCTCTCTCTCTCTTTCTCTCTTTCTTCAAACCAGTGACTTCCTAGAACCTGGGTCACCTCTCAACTGCTCAGCCACACTCAGCCGGGCTTACTGAACCTTCTTAATGAAGATTCTTTTAATTAACTTGTGAGTGCAGGCACCATGGATCAAACTACAATACATGCGGGAGCTAAGCAAGTAATTGAGATGGAGAATTGACTATAAGGATCAGAAGTGTCTCAGCTAGGAGGGTTTCTGTATTCCGCTTGAATGGGGTGGAGTCTTGGGGTGGCACAGACAAGCTTTGTTGAATCCTGCACAATTGGTTCAGGCATGCGCACCTCTTTGGTATAGACGCAGACAAGCTTTATTCCTGTCACTCTCTAGGAGAGTCCCATTGGCTACAAATGAGAAAGCTAGCCACTGGAAGGGTTTCTGTGCTCCGCTTGGATGGGACGGAGTCTCAAGTGGTGCAGACAAGCTTTATTCAGCCCCTCCCTATGAGGGTCTGGTTTCTGAATCCCGCAGTAATGGCTGCTGACCTCCGAGAGATCTCTGCCCACTGCCTGACAGTCTGGCCTCTCCCTGTCTGGGGCTATCAGCGCAATAGGGTGGTTCTGTTTTCCTCGCGGACAAGAAAGCCAGCCAAGCGTTAGCTGTCCGCCCTCTCCGCGCGCAGGGAGTAAGCCAGCAGCGAACTCGGGCGGCCACCTTTTCACGCGCACAGTTCTCTGCACCTTCACAGTTCCTGAGGTTCAGCGCGCCTTCTTTCTCCTTCCCAGATGGTAGAGTCTCCTCTCAGCCAGCCATCCGGTGCTTCAAGGTGATGTTTCCCCTGTTTTTCAGTTTTAAATTCCAATTTGTTGTGGTAGGCTGCATTCGGGTGTCTACCCTATGCCGCCATCTTGGTTTCCTCTTCTCCATTGATTTTTAGAGAGAGTGGAAGAGAGAGGGAAAGACAGAAACATCAATGTACTAGTAAGTGAAACACATTGATTGGTTGCCTCCTGCAAGCACTTTGACCAGGGAAGGGACCAGGGACCAGGGAGGAATCTGCAATTGACTGGAATCGAACCTGGGATGCCTTGGTCCACAGGCCAATGCTCTATCCATTCTGCCAAACTGGCTAGGGCTACTTTCCTTTTCTGTTAACTTTATGGTGCTCCCTATGTTATCCTAAATGAAATTTATAGAAAATAAGTTCTTCCTTACACATTTTTCATATCAAAACATAATACTTTACCTTTTAAAAAAGAAAAGTTATAATTTAAAAAGTATTGCAGCCCGGCCTGTGTTGCTCACTGGTTGAGCATCGATCTATGAACCTGGATATCACCATCAGATTCCCTTCAGTTAGGGTACATGCTGGTGCTAGATCCCCAGTAGCGTCCATGCAAGAGGCAGCCAGTCAGTGATTCTCACTGCTATTTCTCTCTCTCCCTCTTTGAAATCAATAAAAACACTTTTTAAGTATAATTTACAACTGCTCAGTGTTTGATAGGGGTCACATTATTTGTCCAGGGAGTGTGAAATATAAGAATCTATCAGTTTCCTTAGACTACTAACTGGCTGTAAGATATATAACTCAATTCTGGGAGCTGTTTTTTTTTTTGGTTCTTGGCAAAAAGTATAAGTCATTTTTGAGAACCAAATATGAGGAAGGATTAAATAGTATTTAAGGTCAATTCATATTGTATCAGTTTTATACACAACAGTTCTATATACAGTATATTCAGTATTCACCTGTTAATGGAAATTACTATTTTTCAGTGTGAGGCTTTGTGAATACAGTTTTTGTAAGTATTTGTGGACAGTTCTTTATGTGAAATGTTTTGTTTCCTTGGGCAAATACTTAGAGTTGGAATCTACCCTGGTTGTACCATTTTGGATTCCATCCATCAATGTATGAGAGTTCCAGTTGGTTCACATCCTTGCCAATTTGGATATTATTCTTTAATTTTCGCCCTCTAGTTTGTGTGATGGAATATATCATGGTTTTAATTTTTATTTCCTTGACGAATAATAATGAGCATCTTTTCTGTGCTCGTTGGCCATTCATATATCTCTTTAAGTATTTTGCAGATTTAAAAAATTAGGTGGTTTGTCTTACTGAAAAGTAATGCTTCTTTACACTGCACTTGGTCCTGGTAGGAATATTTATTGCAAGTATTTTTTCTCCCACTCCTTTTTACTTTTGAAATGGTATCTTTTGAGGAGCTGAAGTTAAATTTTGACTGGTTTATCAGGTTTTTTTTTTTTTTTTATGTTTAGTGGTTTTCTAAAAATTCTATGCCTACTCCAAGCTTACTAAGATTTTCTCCCATTTTTTAATTTTTATTATTTTTAAATATATTTTTATTAATTTCAGAAAGGAAGGGAGAGAGAAATAGAAACATCAATGATGAAAATCACTGATCTGCCTACTTCACACTGCCTACTGGGGATGGAGCCTGAAACTCAGGCATGTGCCCTTGGCCAGAATCAAACCCTGGCTCTTTCAGTCTGTAGGCTGATGCTTTACCCATTGAGCCATACTAGCTAGGGCTCTTTCATTATTTTTATTACTAAGCTTTTATACTTATATCTATAATCCACTTTGAGTAACTTTTTTGTGAGGTTGTAGTGTTAAGGTTCCTGTTTTTAACCGTATGTTAAAGCACCATTTACTGAAGAGTTTTTTTCCCGCTATATTACTTTGGCATTCCTTATGAAAAGTTATTTGAACAAATATGTATAGTTCTATTTCTGTACTTGATTCTTTCCTATTGATCAGTCCTTTTAGAACTATCTGTACATTAAAAAAAAATTTTAATCTTTATTCATATTATTACCAAATTTCCTCATTGTTTTCCTCCTCCACTTGGTTCCTACCCTACCCTCTGCCCTTTCCCCACCCCCCATTGTCCTCATCCTTAGGTGCACAGTTTATGATCAGTCTCTTCCCTCATCCCCCATTCCTCTTTTTGCCTGAGAATCATCAATCCATACCTCTGATTCTATTACATTTAACAGTTAATATTGTTCATCAGGTTTTTTAATTCCCTTGGTGCTTTTTTTGTTGTTATTTTTTGTGTGTGTTTTTTTTTTTTTTTTTTTTTAAATTGGTTTCCAAAGGGGAGTTTAACATCAAAAGGAGTTTCGGGTGTGCCCAGATCCTATTCATCAAAATCTGGATAAGCTCCTTATTTTTTGGTACAAGATTTAGCATATCGAGACCTGGGTGAGACAAGGTCCTATTTGTTCCTCATTCCAAGCACATGGATTAAGAAATCAGTACTGATAAGAGGATTCTGCCAGTGCCCTTGGTCTCAGCTGATAAGAATTAAAAGAATGTCCACGTGCCTTCTCAGGTGGCTCTCTACATCTCACCCTTTTTTACTAATTAAAATAAAGTTTAAACATCAATAATAGGGTTCTAAAATTAAAAACAACTGCAAACAATGCCAATGCAAAAACTAAACCACATACATGTTATTTTCAAAACTTGAATGTCAAGAGCAAAACTGGTTATTAAGTAATAACAACAATGCCAATGCAAAACAACAAAATGAGAAATCAGAATTATGGACATATTAATATTTTTAGCTACTAAATGAGTCTCTTTTGTTGCTGGTGTAGATTTACTGAGTCCTTGGATTTGCTGCACAAGACTTTGCAGAAGACTGGAAGCTAACATATGCTAGCATGAGCAGGAACATGATTAAAGAAGTAGCTTCCATTTCAGTCTTTTAATTTCTTCAGCTGGCTCCATGTTGGCACCTCAGTCCCTTGCATAGTCTTCAGTTTTCTACTCCCACTTTGCTGTCGTCTGGGCAACTCTCAATCCTTTTGGGTGAAGGGACACAGGAGCTTCTCTGAGTCCATTGTGATGACGGACATAACACTCTGGTGCCCAAATTGGCTGCATTGCTCCTTCTTTCCTTTCATCTTGAACCCAGGGTTTGACCCCACAACACTTCGGGCCTGGCTGTTCTTGGCCTGGCTGTTCTGGGCCTGGCTGTTCTGGGCCTGGCTGTTCTGGGCCTGGCTGTTCTGGGCCTGGCTGTTCTGGGCCTGGATGATCCAGGCCTGGCTGCTGCTGATCCGGGCCTGGCAGCTCCGGGCCCTCCATTCTTCCATTTCTCCAGCTGGTCACATTCCAAGAGCCCCATGGGTCCCTCACTGCTCCCACTATCACGTTAATTGCTGACTATCAACCACCCAGTAACTCCCTCCGTGGTCCTGGATGATAGATGTCCCTCATACTAGTTTCAACCTTCAAATTATTGTGGGAGCGGCACACCGACTGCTCACCCACGCCACCATCTTGGTTTCTCCTCCAGAAGGTATTCTCATTTGTGATCTATTTCCTTGTCTCTGCATTTTTGCAGCTTCCCTGAGTTGGTAGCCTTAAAAGTCTCTGTTCTGCTTGGATGGAGCGGAGTTTCAGGGTGGAGCCTACAGCCTTGGCTTCCGTCAACCACGCTCTATGCGGCTCCTGAGTCTCAGTATTCCTCAGGGTCCTTTGGTACTCGCTGCAAGCACCTCTGAGAGAAAGGTGCCCTTGAGTTTCGCCTGCTACCACACAGTCTAGTCTCTCCCCCAATGAGCCCGGAAGTGGGGTTCAGAGCAGTCCGGAGCTTTTATCTCCTTCCCGCCAGGGCAATCCTGCAGCACAGCCAACTGTCTGCTCTCTGCGCGCAATGTGCGCGCCTCCGGGACCTCCTTTCCCTGCTCCCCCAGGGTTCCGCCTTACAGCCCAAGCTCCCTCTGTATGAGCCTGGGTCCCCGGGGTCTGGCCTAGAACTGGGGTTCAGAGCAGTCGGAACTGGGCAATCAAGCAGCAGAGTCAACAGTGTGCACCTCCGGGGGCTCTGCCTTTCGCCACTCCCCTGGGATTCCGCCTAACAGCCCATGCTCCCGCTGTATGAGCCTGGGTCCCCAGGGTCTGGCCTAGAACTGGGGTTCAGCGCTGTCGGATCTGGGGTTCAGCATAGTCCGGAGCTTTTATCTCCTTCCCGCTAGGGAACGCCAGCCAAGCACTCAGCCTCCCCCTCCTCTCCAGCTTCGTCCTCTCCATGCGCGCCTCGTGGCTCCGTACTTTAGGCTTTTACAGCTCCTCTGATTTTCCTTCTGGTTTTCTCTTTTCTTCTTGTTGTAGAATTTCCAGTCATTTGACTTTCCTGTAGTTCTAGGTAATGTCCATTTTATATTTTAGTTGTATTTTATTGAAATTGTTGTGTGTGCGGCTGCAGTTAGGTGTTTACTTGTGCAGCCATCTTGGATCCTGAGCCTCACTCGGCAGTTCACCTTTGACTTTCCAATTATATAAGTAAACATCTTCTGTTTGTTCTGTTTGGCTCTCCCAGTGGTTTGAGTGTCTTCATTTCAGAGGCACGTGTGATAATCCGCAGTTCCTGGAATTCTCCCTCCAGCTCGTGCCACTCGCTCTCGCAGCGGTCCAGCTGGCTGGACATGGTGCAGGGGAGCGGGGTGCCTGCAGCGGCATGGCATGGAGGGCCCCAGCACCCCACAGCCGCGCGCTTCCCGGCTGCCTTCAGAGGCACCAGCTGTTCCTTGTACATTAAAATTTTAAGTAAAATTTGAAACTGGACAGTTTTGTTCTTCATAATTGCTTTGGCTCTTCAACGTCATTTGCATTTCTTTGTAAGTTTTAGAATCAGCTTCTCAGTTTCTACACAAAAGACTGTTTTGGCTTGGAATTGTATTGAATTCGGGATAACTATTTGGGGAGGATGATCTTAGTTGACTATTCTTATCCATGAACATGTTTCATCTCCCATTTATTTAGATCACTAATTTTTCTCAGCATGCTTTAGTTGTTGTAGTATACAACTTTTCAGAAGTTTATTCTAAGGCATTTTATGATAATGTTTAATGTTGTAAATGGTGTTTTTAAATTTTCATTTCTAATTGTTGCTAGTGTATTGAAATATAATTTTTGTATGTTGCTTGTATCCTTTATATGCTTAACCCTTTGCACTCCGCTGTCCCCTCTCAGGGGACATCGGAATTCTAGCATATCACTCGGATGTCCCCTCTCAGGGGACATTGCAGTTTACTAGTGATTACGGGAAATTGAGTTAATTCAACGCACGTTTCGCAAAGTAGCGTCGAGTAGCTGGTAGCCAATGTCTAGAATGGTTCAGAGTGCAAAGGGTTAATTTAATGATTAACTCTAGTAGTTTTTTGTGGATTATTTTCATATAGTTATACTACTCTCTTGCACTTTATAAATTTTATTCCATTATTGCACTAGCTAGAACCTCCTGTATAATATTGAATAGAAGTTTAGTATTAGTATTAAATGATATTTTTGTCTTATTCCTGATTTTAAGAGAATATTCAGGCTGTTCACTATTAATATGTTAGCTCTGTTAGTTTTTTAATAGATGCCAAATAACAGAATTAAGAAGTTTCCTTCTGTTCCCTTCTGTTTCCTTCTGTGCTAATGGTTTTTGTCATGAATGGATAATGAATTTGGTTAAATGCATTTTTCTATACACTGTTAAAATGATTGATTTTTTTTTTTCCCCCTGTTAATGTGAAGAATTACATAGATTTCCTGATTGATATCTAACTCATCCCCTGCCAGCCTGTTTTCCCCCAACTTCCCTCTTCTGCTGGCCTGGTCACCCCTCACTTCCCTCCTCTGCAGGCTTGCTTGCCCCCAACTGCCCTCCCTTGTAGGCCTGGTCCCTCCCAACTGCCCTCCCCTGCTGGCCAGCTTGTGGTGGCCAACTTATGTCCACATGGGGGAAAGATCTTTGACCACATGGAGCAGCTACCTTGATCTTGTGTGTTGGAGTGGTCAACCTGCATATTACTCTTTTATTAGATAGGATACAGGCCTGGTGCATGGGTGGGGAACACCTGGTTTGCCCTGAAGGGTGTCTGGTATCAGGGTGGGGGTTTCCTTGGGGCATGGGGCAGCCTGGACGAGGGGCCTATGGTGGTTTGGGCCTATGGCGACCCAAACAGAGGTCCTGGTATGTGGGGTTTATTTATCTAATACAATTGAAATTTTGTAGCCTGGAGTGAAGCCAAGCCTCCTGCTTGCTCTGTGGTGGCAGCCATTTCTGTTGGGGTTTATTCACCTTCTACAATTGAAACTTTGTAGCTTGGAGTGGAGGCCTGGGCTGGCCAGGGTGTGTGGAAAGCTTGGCTTCCTCCATTGCCGGAGAAACCCAAGCCTCCCTCCTACTCTCCGTGGCAGCAGCCATCTTGGTTGGGGTTAATTTGCATACTCACTTTGACTGATGGGTGTGGCTTGTGGGTGTAGCGGAGTGATGGTTAATTTGCACATTACTCTTTTATTAGGTAGGATGGTTTGTGTACAAGATACACTAGTATTGTAGTATATATATATATAACATATATAAGTATGTATGGTATATGTTCAAATATTTGTGTTTAAAATAACACGCTAACATGTAACTATCAGCTGAGTTGCCTTGGTGTTTTTGCAGGTTCATCTAGTTTTTCAAATCTTATTTCAGTATGGTTGGGAATCTGTCGATGCAAAGGGTGAACTGTATGCTTTGTTCTGTGCCATTTTATATAGATAACTTGAGCACCTGCAGATTTTGGTATCTGCAGGGATCCTGGAACCAATTTTCCACAGACATGTAGGGACAACTTAAGTTTTTTGGGAGTCAAGTTATATGAGGATTTTCAACTGTGCGGGGGGGCAGGTGTTAAGTGTTGTTGTTCCAAACCTCCATACTGTTCAGAGGTTAACTGTATAAATAGTCCAAAGGCCCTCATCTCATTGCATATACAATATATTTAAAAGAAACATGTCTTAGTTATTAGGAGTCATAATTACCAGAAGAATTTTATTTTACTTTGCTGATGATGAGTCTTCCTGGGATCACTTGATTGTCTATATTCAACAGTAAGCATAATCAGGAAGGGAGCCTAAAGCACATGAGACTCTTAGTGTTTGTCTCTCTAAATACTGCTACACGTTGATTTATGTTTCTTCCTGTCCTTATCAATATTCTAGACTTGGCTTGTTTGTCATGTGCCATGCTTTCACTAATCTTAGCTCAGCTTTACCACCCATCTTTTGGTATAAAGTTCTCTTCCCACTTCTGTGACCTTTCTTTTTTGATCTTCTTTTTGCCTTTCCCCCCTGAAGAGTAAAGTGAGATCACGTAGGACAGACCTTTAGGAATTCTGGTATGTAATGATCTACACTAATAAAAGAGAAACATGCAAATTAACCATAGCTTTGCTACACCAACAAGCCACATCCACCAGCCAATCAAGAGTATGCAAATTAACCCAACCAAGATGGCGGCCGGCTATGGAACTGGAGCAAGCAGGAGGCTTGCGTTGCCCCTGGCGATGGAGGAAGCCAAGCTTCCCCCTGCCCTGGCCTCTGCTCAAGGCTACAAAATTTCAATTGTAGAAGATAAATAAATCCTAGATTCTTGCTTCCAGTTGGTCCTAGCCTCTGCTCAAACAGGTGCTGAAAAAAAGAAAAATGAAAAGAAGGAAGGGTGGGATCTTGGGTTGCCAGGGGGTAATCAGATGGGACGGCAGGGGTCTTTGGGTGTAAGCAGACCAGCAGGGAGGCCAGTTCGGGGTGAGCAGGCCATCAATGGGGGTCAGTTGGAGGTGATCAAGACAGTGTGTGTGTGGGGGGGGCAGTTTGGAGTGACCAGGCCAGCAGGGGGGGACAATTGGGGGTAAGCAGGCTGGCAGGCAGAGTAGTTAGGGACAGTCACGCAGGCAGGCAGGTGAGTGGCTGGAGCCAGCAGTCCTGGATTGTGAGAGGGATGTTTGACTGCCAGTTTAGGCCCGATTCCTCTAAACCGGCAGTAGGACATCCTTCGAGGGGTCCCAGATTGAAGAGGGTGCAGGTTGGACACCGGACCACTAGTTACTAGATAAGGATGAACCTTCAAAGGAGACAGAAAAGAGGTAGGAGAAAATCAGGAAAAAAGAAGGCAAGTATTAACAAAGGCAGCTGTGTTGTTAAAAATTGAAGTGAGCTATGGCTATGCCTTCTCCAACATGGACTGATAACAGACCCCGAGGGAAAATTCTTCCTTGTGCTTTCTATCTCAGCCTTAGTGGTATTATAATCCATACATTTTATCATGTCTGTGTTCTTTAGAATTCTCTCTATTAACTAGCCAGTCCTTGTTAACCCAATTGCTTGATGTAGTTAATATTACTTGTGTTAGCCCTAACCAATTTGACTCAGTGGATAGAGCATCGGCCTGCAGACTCAAGGGTCCCAGGTTTGATTCCGGTCAAGGGCATATATCTTGGTTGTGGGCACATTTAGTAGAGTGTGCTGGAGGTAACTGATGGATATAGATGTTTCTCTTATCAATGTTTCTAACTCTATTCCTTTCCCTGCCTCTCTGTAAAAAATCATTAAAAAATTTTTTTAAAAAATATTACTTGTGCTAAACTTTCTTTTTTCAAACTTAACGTGTGATTTCTTTCTCCTTATTGTATTCTGCTATGCATTATTTTTGGCAAAAGTAATGTCCTTTTTAGTGCTTTACATTAAGAAACATGATCTCATTCTGCCCATTATTGTTAGTTTTGGTTTAAATCACTTGTTTAAGGTGGTAAACTGCTAGGCTTCTCCATTTAAGATATTTTTTCCCTCTTTGTAATTATTAGGTAACCTTCTGGGAGATTCTTTGGGGTTTGTATGAATATTCTTTCCCAAAAACCTTAGATTGGTATCCACTGATTATTCTTGCCTTCATCAGTTGTTACTGTAATGTTGCAAAATGGTGACTTTTTAAAAATTCAAATTTATTATTCAAGAGAGCACACTACAAAATGGTGACTTTTCTATGCTAATTATTAGTTGTTAGTCTATTGTATGGGTGACATTTTTCTTTTCCATTTGTCCATTACAGATTCATTAAATTTTTAAATTTAATGTTATAATTCCTTGTATTGTTTTGTTAATCAAATTCTTTCCAGTTAGGTAGTATGAACCCTTTCAAGTTATCTTGTTCGTTGACACTCCCTACTGTTTTTGAGCACTTCTTATTTTTTGGAAAAAATGGAGTTTCTAGTTTCATCTTGTGTTTGTTCTGCACCAGCCAGATCATTTCTTCAAGGAACCCAAATCCTTATTTTAATGAAGTCCAGTTTAAGAAATTTTCTTTTGTGCTGTGTCTGCGAAATCTTTACCCAATACAGGTATTTTTCCCCTTACAGTTTCACAGTTTTAATTTTTATTTTTTGCCCCGACCCGCGGGGCAACAACGGGGGCACGCAGGAACCACCTAAGAGAATGAAACAAACAAGGAACTCGAAAGAACGGAGGCAAGACAAGGTTCTGATCAAGCCTCGAACTTTATTCTTTGAAATGGCAGTATATATGCAGCAGGAACAAAGGTGGGCAGGGTTGCCTATGCAGAGGGGTCTTTGGCAGTGTATAATTGGTTTAGGCACTGAGTGACAAGGTCGTAAGGTATCTGGCAACACAGGATTGGCTAACTGCCAGGGCGCGTAGCATTCCGAGGTGTAACATTCCTAGGCTAGGCTAGCTATGGGGGAGGATCAGGGGAAGTTGCAGAGATGCTAAGCAGCAGGTTAATCTTTAGCCTCTGGCCAAACCCTCAGGGCATCGCATAACTTCTGCTAGAAGGAACTTAATTCTATTTCCTTAAGACGGAGTTGCTTGTCTCAACTCTAATGGCTCCCAACATTTTTAGGTCTATGGCCCATTTTGAGTTAATATTTTTATGTGGTATGAAAGTATGGATTCAAGTTTATTTTACATACAGATATTTAATTTTCCCATTATATTGCTAGAAAGCCTGATGCATTGCCTTTTTGAAATGATCAGTTATCCATGTCCATTGGAAGGTTTTTTCTGGGCGCGCTCTCTCTTTCTCTTTTTTATTGATCTATTTGTCTTTATGCTGATACCACTCTGAGTCTGTATATCAATGTCAAAAGGTCTTATGCTAGGGAAAAAAACAGAAAAGATGTTCTGCAGGAAATTATTATGTTTAACTGTAGAACTGAATTTAATGATGGGGATAAGGGGTAACAGTAGTATGTACTTGTTATATGCTCTCACAATGTAGGTATGATACAATTATTCAGGAACTTAAGAAATATAGTTCAAATGAATCTTTCCTGAGGAAGCTATGAGAGAATAAATTTCAGACAACCAAGAAGAAATGGTTTAATAGAATTGATTGGCCCTGCCGGACCGGTTTGGCTCAATGGATAGAGCGTCGGCTTGGGGACTGAAGGGCCCCAGGTTTGATTCCGGTCAAGGGCATGTACCTTGGTTTCGGGCATATCCCCAGTAGGGGGTGTGCAAGAGGCAGCTGATCGATGACTCTCTCATCGATGTTTCTAACTCTATATCTCTCCCTTCCTTTCTGTACAAAAGTCAATAAAATATATTAAAAAAAAAGAATTGATGGCCTTATAGAATTTTATCTGGGAATCAAAGGATATTATACTTTATAAACAGATGCTGGGGGATGCAGTACAGTGATTGTATGAGGAGGAAAAAGCTAATTTCTATATTGCTCATACTAGGAAATTAAAGATAGTTTCTAATGAGAGGACTAAGGTTATGTAAAGGTATTACTATAAAGAGAACCATTAAGACAAGAAACAGCCTTTCTAGATTTCAAAAGATTATGGAAGGGGAGGAAAGGGAACAAAGAAAACATGATTAAATAATTTATATATTTTCTTTATAACAGAATTGAAATCATATCAATAAATGGACTTTGGCCTATAAGAGAGGAAAAAATATTTTTGGGTGGGAGCAAAATCCAAATTTGTACTCATTGCAGAAGATATTAGTACAAAATTGAAAGACTCAGAAAGGTGAAGAATTAAGAGGTTATGCAAAGATAATTCCAGAAAAATCAAATATAAAGAAAATAGGTATTCCTTTGATGTTGCGTAAAGTAGAACTCAAGCCAGAAATTATTAAAGAAGACACAAATAAGGCTACAAGCTGCAGTCGCAATGAAGATGTATTGATATTATGATCTCTTTGATTTTTAAAAGCCATTTTAGGAGAGTCAATAAGACTTGGAAACATTAATAATATAAGAGTTAAAATCTCTCTTAGTTGAAGATAGATCAAGTGGACAAAATTTTTATAAGGCTGTTGAAGACCTAAATAATAGTCAAAAAGTGGATCTCACAGTTGTGCATTACATATGAAAGAATACACCTTCTTTGCAAGCGTATATGTAGCACTGAAGAAAAATGGTCATTTGTGGAAATATAAAGAAAATTCCCTGAAATTTATCTCCAAAATAGATACAATGTATTTGTTTTTACTAAATTTAGTTTATCAAGTTCATAGCCCTGGCTGGTATGGCTGAGTTGGTTGAGCATCGTCCCATGCACTGGAAGGTCACTGGTTTAATAATTCCCTGTCAGGTGACATACCAGATTGTGGGTTTGTTCCCCAGTTGAGATGTATGCTGGAGGCAGCTGATTATGTATCTTTCTCTCTTTGTCTCTCTGTCTTTCTCTCTCTAGTCAATTAAACATTTTTTTGTTTAAAGGCCCTTTCATCTGGAAACTAACAAGCACATTGCCAAACAACTCTTGACTTGTGAAAATACAAACAAAATTGCTAGTTCCTTGACATGAAACATCAGAATCAATAGGTTTTATCCGTGGTCAGAAAACTTTTTGAAGAAAAGGATAGATAGTAAATATTTCATTTAAAGTCAGAAACATTGATGAGAGAGTCCTATCGTCTACCTCCTGCACACGTCCTACTGGGGGGATCGAGGAGCCCACCACCCCTACATATGCCCTGACTAGGAATCAAACCAGAGACTCAGTGCAAGAGCTGATTGATGCTCAACCACTGAGCTGCACTGGGCAGGCAATAGTAAATGTTTTTACATTTTGTGGACGCTAAGGCCACTGTTGAAACTTGAACTCTTTCCCTGTAGATTGAAAGCAGTTGTAGACAATCTTATATATATCCTAAATTTCTAAAAGAATAAGCGATCGTTACAACCATAACAACCAGTTGCTATGACGCGCACTGATGGCCAGGGGGCAGATGCTCAACGCAGGAGCTTTCTCCTGGTGGTCAGTGTGCTCCAAGAGCCAACCTCCTGTGGCTGGCCAACACCCTCTTCTTCCCACTCGTCCCTCCCCATGGCCAGCCAATCTCCCAGGGTCTCTACCCTGCTAGTCTTTCCGCCTGGCCGGCAGGCCCTGATTGGCCCTGATCACTGGCCAAGCCTAGGGACCCCACCCATGTACAAATTAGTGCATCAGTATATAAGTATATACTAATACTCTAGTATATAAGTGGGTATGGCTGTGTTTCAAAAAAACTTGATTTACAAAAACAGGTGGCGTGTTGGATATGGTTCATGAACTATATATAGTTTGTTAACCTCTGTTTTACAGCGAAAGCAATCATCATAAGAAAATCTGAACATCAAATGCTTATCAGTGAAAATGAATATTAATGAGTACTCAAAAAAAAAAAGTAGAAAAACAACAAAGTAAACCAAAGAATGAAGAAGGAAAGATAATGAATTTTGGATAACAGAAAAATAGTAAAATAAATACATCAAAATTTCGGTCCTTTGAAGTTTTTGTTTATCTCTCTTTTTGTTGTTCTACTTATTCATTTATTGGTTGGTTCCTGTATGTGCCCTGACTGGGGGTCAAACCTGAAATCTTTACGAAACCAGTTTGGCTCAGTGGATAGTGTCTACCTGTGAACTGAAGGGGTCCCAGGTTCAATTCTGGTCAAGGGCATGTACTTTAGTTGAGGGCACATCCCCAGTGGGGGGTGTGCAGGAGGTAGCTGATTGATGTTTCTCTCTCATCGATGTTTCTAACTGTCTATCCCTCTCCCTTCCTGTGAAAAAAAATCAATAAAATATATTTAAAAAAAACAAAAAAACAAATCAGCCCAAAATCTTGGCATATTGGGAGGATGCTCTAACCACTTGGGCTATCCAGACAGGAGCCCTTTAAAGTAGTTTTTTTTTTTTTAATAAAACAGTCAAACTATTAATTACCCTTTAAAAAGGAGAAGAACCTTTAAATACAGTGGGGAAGAAACCACCAAAACAGAAAATTAAAACATTCACAAAGATAACTTTATGAAAAGGTATGCAAATGAGTTTGAAAGTTGATGACAAAAATGATATTTTATAGGAAATTAGTTTGTCACAATTGACCCAAGTAAGATACTCGGCCATATTGCCAGTGGGATGCAGAGTGATAGGTCTCCGGTGGAACAAAATTTGGCAACATCTGGCAAAATTGCAATTGCATTTTCTCATTGATCCAGCAATCTTCACTTTATTCCTAAAGATAGATTTGCAACAGTATAAATTTAGGTATGTGCAAAGTTGGTTCAGCATTGTTTGCAATAATGAAAAACTAGAGTGAAGAGCAATAGACAGCTAGTGGGATAAATCATAATATAACACTGGTTAGATGTAAAAAAGAAATGAGGAAGATCTCTGTAGACTGCTATAGAGAGCAGTCCAAGATTTATTGTTGAGTAAAAAAAATGGCAAGGTACAGAATATATATTACATGGCAACTTTTGTGGAAAATGGAGTGAAATTGTGCATCTGTGTTTCTTAGATCTGTCCACTAAAAGGGCCTAAAAGCAAAAGCAACAATATGTCAGTAACAATAAATAAGTAGGAAAGAAAAAAAATTTATATTTTAAAAAAGAAACAAAAAAGACCCAAAAAATGGCTACCAATGGAGGTAAAAGGAATTAGGACTGTAAAATACACTTGGATAATGTAACTTGTGTATTATGGAATTGATTTTAGAACAATATAGATATGCTATATAATAAACAAAAAAATAAAAGCCCGTACCCTCCTCCACTCCCCAAGAAAAGAACAACCCTGAAATGAACATTATATATAGACAACTGGGTGGTTTTCAGCTGATTTTAAGTTACAGTATTATTTGTGAATCTCTAGTATGATATATCCTAATCACAAAAAAATTTTATATTTCATTCAGTGGCCTATTTTTAGTGGTAATATTGATATGGTTATTTTGAAATTAGATTTCATATGGCATAAATATGAAATAGAATGACAGTTTGCTGGCAGGCTTATTAATGATTGGAGCTGAAGGAAAGATAACAGATTTCAGAGTATACATGTGAGGAAACAAGTAAAATTCATAGATTACTTGATGGTTTTGAACATATTAAAAGCTACTTTTGGGAAAGTTTAGTGTTGACAGTGCTGAATATCTAAAAACAAAGCAAATAAGTAACTTAATTACAGAGAATAAGATCATTTGAGAAAGGAAATATAATGTGGCTCAGTTGTGAATATCATTAAATGTAATATTTGATTTAAATGTAAGGTTTGATTTCATGGAAAACGAATAGAAATAAATGTTAGGATGAAGAGGGACTTTATCCACCATCTTCTATTGTATGGTTGGATAGTGGACTCTCTTAAAAATAATGTATTAGTAAAGTTAAAAAAGAACTGTTAGAGCCCTAGTGTTGCTAAAGGGTTAGAGCGGTGGCCCCAAGCACTGAAGGGTCGTGGGCTAGTCAAGGGCATGTACCTAAGTTGCAGGTTCAATCCCCAGCCCTAGCTTGGGTGGGTGTGGGAGGCAACTCACATCAGTGTTTGTCTGTCTCTGTATCTCCTTCCCTCCCCCTCTCTCTTTCCACCTTCTCTCCTCCCTTCCTCCCTATCAATGGAAAAAATATCCACAGGGTAAGGATTAACAACAATAACAAAAACTGTTAGAAGTATGTTTAGTAATAATAGGTCAGGGAAAATTATTTTGAGAGTAGAAAAAGTCTTTAAAATAATACCTATGGCAGTATTCTGTTAATAAAGCTCAGCTTACTATTACAAAATGATATTTGAACCCTGAGATTTTTGTGTATTTTTTAACTGAAAGTAGAATTCTTGGTCAATAGGGTATGTGAATCTTTAACTTACTTTTGCCAATCCTCATATAACCACCAGTAGGTAATGTGCATTCATATTGTTTAAGATGAGGACACTCACCAACATTTGGTGTTATCAAATCTCTAGTTTTTGGTAATCTGGTAGATGTTTCTAGTTACCTTCTTTGGATCTGATATGCTTTTTCCCCAAGTATCAGTTAGGTTGATCAATTTTCATATGCATATTGGCCACTTGGATTTCAGCTGTAAGTACTTATTCAAATCTTTTCCATTTTTCTGTTAGGTTATTAATTTTAATATGAGTTCTTTAATATTCTAGTTATCCTCTCCCATTCTGTTTGTCTTAACTTTTTAAAATAAGTTATATATATATATACACATATATATATATATATATATATATATGTATACACACACACACACACACACACACATATTATTGATTTTTTTTACAGAGAGGAAGGGAGAGAGAGAGCTAGGAATGTCGATGAGAAAGAAACATTGACCAGCTGCCTCCTGCACACCCCCCACTGGGGATGTGCCCGCAACAAATGTACATGCCCTTGACCAGAATCAAACCTGGGACCTTTCAGTCCGCAGACCGATGCTTTACCACTGAGCCAAACCAGTTTTGGCTAAAATAGTCTTTGAACTAAACTTAGTTTTATGAATCTTCCACTTGTGGTTAGTGTTTTAGCTTAAGAGTTTTTCCATTCCTCAAAGTAATAAAATTATTTTCCTCTATTTTCTTTTAAAAGCTCTAAGCACATTTAGGTTTGCTTTCAATTGCAATTGATTTATTTATGTGGCAATAGGTGGGAGTCTTGTTTCATTTTTTTGTTATATTTTTGTTAATTCTCACCTGAGAACATTTTACCATTGATTTTTCAGAGTGTAAGAGTGGAAGAGACAAAGAAACACTAATGTGAGAAAGATTCATTGATTGATTATCTTCTGCACGTGCCTCAATGGAACCTGCAACCTATGTACATACCCTTGACCAGAATTGGGACCCTTTAGTCTGCAGGCCCATACTTTATCCACTGAGCCAAACTGGTTAGAAAAGTTTCATTTTTTTATCAGCTGTCCCAGCAACATTACTGAAAATGGCAATTCTTTTTTCAATGCACTGCCATCCCTATCTGTGATTAGTTATTTATATACGCAGGAGTCTATTTCTCAGCACTTACACTCTGTTTCTCAGCCAATGTTGATCTATTTGTCACTCCTAGAATCAGTGCCACCCTCTCTCAATCACTACGTCTTTACATTTTTTTTAATCCTCACCTGAGAATATGTTTTTATTGATTTTTAAAGAGAGGAAGGGTATGGGGGGGAGAGAGAAACATTGATTGGTTGTCATGCCCCAACTATGGATCAAACAGGCAACCTAGGTATGTGCCTTGACAGGGAATTGAATCAGCAAACTTTTGGAGTATGGGGCAACACCCAACCAACACATTGATTATTGGCCAGTCAAATGTGTTGAGCCACACTGGCCAACACAGGTTTTATTTATGTGCTTATTAAATTTTTAAAAAATATATAGTTTTATTGATTTCAGAGAAGGGAGAGGAAGAGAGAGTTAGAAACATAAATGATTAGAGAGAATAATTAATTAGCTGCCTCCTGCACACACCTCATTGGGGATTGAGCCCACAACCCAGGCATGTGCCCTGACCAGGAATCAAACAAACCGTGACCTCATGGATCATAGGTTAACTCTCAACTGCTAAGCCACACCAGCTGGGTTACTTATTTTTTTTAATATTAAACATCCTATATAATAAAAGCCTAATATGCTAAGTGACCAGTCAGCCCTTCAGTTAATCTAAAGGTAATATGCTAAAGCCACTCAACTGATCGCTATGACGTGCACTGACTACCAGGGGGCAGATTCTCCAAAGAGTAGGTTTGCTTGCTGCTGGGATCCTGCTGATTGGGACTGAGCAAGATGGGCCGCACATGCTTTGGAGCCCTCGCACAGCTCCTCCCCAGCTGGCCAACCTCCCGTGTCCCTACATGGCCCCAGTTGTGCAACAGTGGGGTCCCTCAGCCTGGCCTGTGTCCTCTTGCAATCTGGGTCCCCTCAGGGGATGTTAGAGAGCCAATTTTGGCCCGATCCCGCAGGCCAGGATCCCACTTGTGAATGAATTCCTGCACTGGGCCTCTAGTATACTGTATTGTTTTGGTAGCTTTTGTTAAAATATGTACAGATAATAAATAAATAAATAAATAGGGATTTCTTTGTTGAGTTATAGTTGGTTAGCTTGTTGGAATTTCAAGGAGAGAAGACATGATGCACCCTCATGCAGCATTCCTCTGACATCACTTGGTATATCTTTTTATTATAATATAGTTTTTTTTTAAACCATGTAAATGTTTCACATATTCAAAAAGTTTATGTCAAAATTAAAACAAAAACTCTAAAACTACATGAACTAGTGAACCTGAAAAATATCAAATGGTAACTTAACAGCATGTTGCAGAATTTTATTATCCATTGTGACAGTTTATCTTTCAAGGAATGCATCTTATTTGATTTTTCTGCTGGATTTAGAGTTTGGCCATATCAAGTATTTTTTTTTATTTAATTTTAATTTAATTTTATTTTTTGCCTGTGCCTAAAATTTATTTTTTGAAATTTCTTTGTTGATTAAGGTATTTGTCCTCAACCCCCCATTCCAATCCCCCATCACTCCCCACTCATGCCCCTACCCCCCTATTGTCCTTGACCACTGGTTAGGCTCATATGTATGCACACAAGTCCTTTGGTTGATCTCTCCCTTTTATCCCCACCCTCCCTTTGAGGTCCATATATCAAGTATTGTCTTGTATCAGTTGGAAGATGTCTTTCCATTGTCTTTTCATTCCCATTATTGCTGATTAGAAGTAGGCTATCAGTCTTACTTTTATCTTATTTTATGAGAACCCACCTTTTCTTTTTTTCTGTAAGATTTTTCTTTTTATCTCCCCCCCCCCTTGGTTTTTTTTAATTTTAGTGTGCTATATCTAGAAGTTGTTTCTTTTTACCTGCCCACTGTCTTATAGAACTGGCTTTGGTTTCATTGATTTCTCATTTTCTTCCCTTCCCCCTACTTTCTGTTCCTTATTATTTCCTGTCTTCTATTTTCTTTAAGATTTCTGCTCGCTTTTTTTTTTTTTTTCTTGTTTCTTGGAGTGGAGGCTTAAATTATTGATTTTTAGACCTTTCTTCATTAATACATTAGTTATTTGGAACCAAATACTGTGTTTTTCCATTCTATCTATTACTGATTTCTGTTTATCCCATTGTGGTCATGAACATATTTTGTGTGTTTTTAGTTCTTTTAATTATCCACACTATTTTATTGCCCAGCGTAGGTTATTTCTTGGTGAACGTTACATTCACACTTAAAAGAGTAGGCATCTGGCCCTAACTGGTTTGGCTCAGTGGATAGAGAATTGGCCCAAGGGCTAAAAGGTCCCAGTTTCAATTCTAGTCAAGGGCATGTAGCTTGTTTGCTGGCACATCCTCAGAAGGGGCTGTGCAGGAGGCAGCTGATCGATGTTTTTCTCTCATCTATTTTCTGACTCTCTATCCCTCTCCCTTCCTCTCTGTAAAAAAAAAAATCAATACAATAGAGATACTTTGAAAAAAGAATAGGCATCTGCTCACTCGGAGTTCTTTAAACATCAGTTAGATCAAGGTATTCCACTCTTTTTTGTATATCCTTACTGTTTTTCTGTTTATTGCAGAATCTCCAACTGTCATGAAGTATTGCTTCTCTTTTGAGTTGTACCAATTTTTACATTGAGTGTTCTGAAGCTCTGTTAATTTGGTGCATGTACATTTAGGATTAATATGTTTTCATGAAGAATTGGCCCCTTTAAGTTATCCAAGTTTCATGTTTGTTGTTTAAATGTGTATTCATTTTCATCCTTTATTTTTAACCTGTGTGTGTATTTTATTTATTTTAAATTAAGTCTTTATTGTTGAACTATTACATATGTTCCCTCCCTCTCCCTATTGTCCCCTCTGGCCCCCCCCCTCCCCCCCACTGGCTCCAGGCCTTCACCACCCTTTTGTCTATGTCTGTGGGTTATGCATATATGCATACAAGTTCTTTGATCTCTAACCATCCACGCACCTTCCCCCAACTTTCCTCTGAGGTTCTGCAGTCTGTTCCATGCTTTTATGTCTCTGAATCTATTCATCAGTTTATTTTGTTCATTAGATTCCACTTATGATTGAGGTAATGTGATATTAGTCTTTCTCTGAATAACTTATTTTGCTTAGCATAGTACTCTCTAGGTCCCTCCAGGCTTTTTCAAAGAGTAAAAAGATCCTTCCTTTTAATGTTGTATAATATTCCATGGTATAAAAGTAACACAGCTTTTTTATCCACTCATCTACTGATGGGCACTTGGGCTATTTCCATATCTTAGCTATTGTAAATTGTATTGCTATGAACATAGGGGTACACTCATTCTTCCCAATTGTGTTTCTGTTTCTTAGGCTATATTTCTAGAAGTGAGATCACTGGGTCAAATGGCAGTTCTTTTTTTTTTTTTTTTTAATTGATTTTTTACCGAGAGAAGGAGAGAGGGATAGAGAGCTAGAAACATCGACCAGCTGCCTCTTGCACACCCCCTACCGGGGATCTGCCCGCAACCAGTGTACATGCCCTTGACCGGAATTGAACCTGGGACCTTTCAGTCCGCAGACCGACACTCTACCACTGAGCCAAACCGGTTTCGGCCAAATGGCAGTTCTTTATTTAATTTTTTGAGGAAACTACATACTATTCTCCACAGTGGCTGTACCAGTCTGCATTCCCACCAGCAGTGCATGAGGGTTCCTCTTTCTCTATATCTTGTCATTTGTTGATTTCTTGATAGCCATTATGACTGGTATAAGTGTTACAGAAGACCAGAGAATGCCAAGCAACGCTTAGAGAGATTGGAGTTCCACTTTACCATTACGTTAGGTCTCAAAGAAAAATGTCTTTCAAATTCTGGGCAATGTAACAAGCAGAAGTTTCCTTTTTATTAAAGAGCCAGCCCTATGTGTGCTTAGTAGTTATCTCGTGGGAAGCTTGTGGCCTTGAAAACAACACTGTTCTATTCAATTAAATAAATACATCTGGCATGAGGGCACGGGAGTATCTCGTTGCCTACAAGGTCAGACAACTGAGTTTATTTTCCTTATTATTCAAGCAGGCTAGAAAGCAAAGTTATTTTTGCAGAATAATGGGCTGTCTAAAAATAGCATAGTTGACTTTGTAGAATAAGGGACTATCTAAATAGCAGAGAATTTCAAACAGTTTTACAAAATAGGGTTTAGTCTCATAAGGTGATACCTCATTGTCATTTTAATTTGCATTTCTCTGATGATCAGTGACTTTGAGCATTTAAAAATATGTCTATATATTGTTGATTTTAGAGAAGAAGGGAGAGGGAGAGATTAAAACCATCAATGATAAGAAACATCAATTGGCTGCCTCCTGCAAAGCACCAGTGGGGATGGAGACCACAGTCTATGCATGTGTCCTGACTGGGAATCGAACCGTGGCTCATAGGTCGACATTCAACCACTGAGCCATGCCAGCTGTGGGTTCTTTGAGGATTTTTTCATATGTCTCTTGGCCATCTGTATGTCCGCTCTGGAGAAGTGTCTGTTTAGATCATTTGCCCATTTTCTAATTTGATTATTTGTCTTCCTTTTGTTAAGTTGTATGAGTTCCTTTATTTTTTATTTTTTTAAAAATATTTTATTTTATTTATTTTTCATAGAGAGGAAGAGAGAGGGATAGAGAGGTAAACGGTAATAAAGGTCCTGACTATGCGCCTCCTCTGATGCCAGCACAGCATAGAGGTGGAGGAGTATCTCATTACCATGATGGAGGTGCAAGTCCAGGCTCCTATAGAAACTGAATGAAGGCATGTGCCTGCCCATTGTGCAGCAGAGCCAAACACTGAACATTGATGTGGTGTTTCTCCTTTTTCCGCATTCCGCACAGAAAAAAAACGACAGGTTCCTGAGGGGAGGAGCTGGGATTAAGAAATTAGAAAAAGAATGGGGGGGGGCAATGTTAAAATATGTACACAGATAATAATTTAATAAAAAATGTAAAAAAAATAAATTAAATTAAAAAAAAAGAAATTAGAGAAAGTAAGAGACAAGAGGCAGAAATAGATTCATAAAGCTGGGCG
Source organism: Pipistrellus kuhlii (assembly GCF_014108245.1). Taxonomy (NCBI): domain Eukaryota; kingdom Metazoa; phylum Chordata; class Mammalia; order Chiroptera; family Vespertilionidae; genus Pipistrellus; species Pipistrellus kuhlii. Next base: position 18,605,078 of record NW_023425405.1, read on the forward strand.
CTAGGTGGGTGCCATCTCTCTGATGGAGAGACAGTCACACTCACCACAGACAACACAGCATATTTATTGGCTTTCAAAGGGGAGTTAAGGTCAAAAGGAGTTTCGGGTGTGCCCAGATCCTATTCATCAAAATCTGGGTAAGCTCCTTATTTTTTGGTACAAGATTTAGCATATCAAGACCGGGGTGAGTCAAAGTCCTATTTGTTCCTCATTCCAAGCACATGGATTAATGAATCAGTACTGATAACAGGATTCTGCCAGTGCCCTCGGGCTCAGCTGATAAGAATTAAAAGAATTTCCATGTGCTTTCTCAGGCGGCTCTCTACATATTGAGGTTTCCAGTGGAGAAGTTAGAGCTGTTTATTTGCAGGGTGCCAAGCAAAAGAAATGGGAAGCTATCACTTCTTTCAATCAAGGGTTTTTATTTTATTTTATTAATTAATTTTATTTTTAAATTTTTATTTATTTATTTATTATCTTTGTACATATTTTAACATTGCCCCCCCCCCCCCTACATACCTTCCCTCCCCAGAGTTTTTCAATCAAGGATTTTTAAAGACAAAGATTGAGGGTCAGGGAATCACAAGTGAAGCTGATTGGTTAACTCTTGTGCATACTTTAGTGGTTTTCCCTAGTCCAATTAATTTAGTTTTCGGGTTTTTTTTAAAATATATTTTATTGATTTTTTTTTCAGAGAAGAAGGGATAGGGATAGAGAACTAGAAACTTCGATGAGAGAGAAACATCAACCAGCTGCCTCCTGCACAACCTTTACTGGGGATGGGCCCAAAACCAAGGTGCATGCCCTTGACCGGAATCGAACCCGGGACCCTTCAGACCCTTCAGGCTGACGCTCTATCCACTGAGCCAAACTGGTTTCAGCTGATTAATTTAGCTTCTGGTGTCATCTTGTCTGGAGCCTGGAGCCTTAGAACTGTGTGCAGGTAATCTAAACAGGTTGAGGAACCAAGATTCTGCAAAATATCTCATAATTGTGCATCAGCAATGTAATCTTCAAAGCAAAGGACAGAAACTGAACATTTTGTGAACTTTGTTATTGTTTAAACTGTCAATTGCTTTATACTTAACTAACTATATGTTATCTCAAGCAAAGTATACTTTTAAACATTTTTTTTCTTAGAACTTGCTTTACAACAGGTCTCTAGGACCCACTAACATACTTCTTAGATCTTTGACTATAAACTATGTGACAACCAAAGCAATTGAAACATTTAAATAAAGACTATCTATACCTACAACTCTAAATTCTAGATAGTACCTAAATATATTTACTATTAACTGTCAGATTCATTTATATGGTCTCCAATGAGACTGCAAGGGGCCTCATTACAACCTAATGGGGATCAAAGCTTCAGCTCTCACCAGAGCTCTCTGATAATGCCTGCCAGGGAATAGTTAGGGGCACCTTGTTTTTGTTTGGCCAAGGTGGAAGTCTATTTAAAAAATATATATATATTTTATTGATTTTTTTTTTTTACAGAGAAGAAGAGAGAGGGGTAGAGAGTTAGAAACATCAATGAGAGAGAATCATCGATCAGCTGCCTCTTGCACACCCCCCATTGGGGATGTGCCTGCAACCAAGGTACATGCCCTTAACAGGAATCGAAACCGGGGCCTTTCAGTCCACAGACTGACGCTCTATCCACTGAGCCAAACCGGTCTCGGTAAGGTGGAAGTCTAGATATCCCATCAGTCTCTGAATAGTGGGAAAGGGGAGTGCATCTCTGCTGAAAACCAAATCAGTTTCACTGAAAAAGAGATGTTGACAGGAAGCCAGGAAGGCTGGTCAACAACCTTAATTGCTCTAACCTTTAGTTGAGATTATGTTAGCTGAAGCAGAATCTACCTTATTTGTCCTGTGTAAGTTTCTGTTATTTCCTGCCCAGGGGCTACATGTAAATTTCTGTTTATGTTGCTTAAGATGTTTTCCCCAAAGCCTCAATAAAAGGGGATGGCAGGGCCAGAGCAGGAGTAGTTCTCCCACTAGAGTTGGACTACCGCCTGGCCCCCCAAATCGCCAAATTGAATTTCTTCAAGTCTCTTCATTTGTGTGCGGCCCTTCTCCAGAAGCTGAACCCTGAATTGGAACTCTTTCTACGCGGGCCGTGAAAGAGAGTCCTATACATCTCTTCCCCCCACCACCACCACTACCCTTCCCCCCCATTCAGCTGGAGTAGAGCAGTTACTGTCTAAACTTTTTCTGTTTTGTTAGGCTGCGCTTTTCCTGGTCCTTTGGATAAAGGAAGCATGCTTCTGTGAGCATTTTTGTTGTGGTTTTACACCTGTTAGTGTTTTGGGTATGGTGGCTTTAGCAACACTCACTTTATTATATAAAGCTAAAAGAAAACCTAGATTCCTTTTTAGCCATATTTATCTGGAGGAATAGTGCAGAATGCATTGTCACATATTTATAGACTTTAATTATATGTTTTAGGTAGATCTCAATTTGGAGCCTGTTTTTTTTTTTTTTTTTAATTTTCTTCATAGCAATCTTTTAACTAGTTGTAGTTCTTAATTTCAATGAAAAATTATATTGAAAATTCTGTTTGGATTGTTATTAAAACTGAATTGAATCTGTAGATATGTTTGGGAAGATTTTGCCATCTTTAACATCATGGACTTTTTAAAATTACTTAGATATATTTTAAGGTTTTAAAATAGAGCTTGACATTTTCTCTGCAATGGCCTTATACATTTTTAAAATTTATTCCTAAGGTACTTAACATACTTTTGTTGTTGTAAAATGGATTTAAAATTTTAAAAAATGTGTTTATTGCTTGTATAGTCAAATAAAATTATTGACCTTTGGTTTGTTTTATGCTCATTCTTACACATTTTATTTTGCAAAACTATCTGAGAATCTTATTGCAGTCTCCTTGGTACAAATTACAGCATCAAGTTTATATTAGATATATAAAAATTTAACTACAAATTTATATTTTAACTCATTCATAATTATGTATTGTCTTATAAAGCACTATAAGAAACTAGAGGCCTGATGCACAAAGTTTCATGCAAGAATAGGCCTTCCTTCCCCTGGCTACCAGCACCACCTTCAATCCGGACTGGAACTGCCTTTTCGCCTTCCCATGCTGCCCAGAGGCTCACAGCTGCTGGGGCTGTGTGGAAAGCTTGTGTCGCCCTGCCCCAGTTGGTCAGCGACTGTGCATACAAATTAACCCACCATCTTTGTTGGATTAATTTGCATACACATTCCTGATTGGCTGGTGGACATTGTGAAGCTATGGTCAATTTGCATCTTTCTCTTTTATTAGTGTAGATGATTCCTTTTCTCCCCTAAAGGAACATTATTTGCACTTATTAAAGGGAAATAGAATAATGTCTCCTAATCTCCCAAAGAGGTTTTAAACAAAACAAGTATGTCTGTGCTCCACTTTCACAAATCCTGATGCTATAGGTCCAAAGCAAACCAAAGCTCTCTGTTCTTTTAGTAATCTCCCACATGCTTCTGCATATTCCTATCTGAAAACCACCATTAGAGAAGTTGCTAAACAAAAAAAAAAAAGAGTAGTCCATAGGGATGTTTATTTGGAGGAGTAACTCAATTAAAATTACGGGGACTAGATGTGTGATATGTATAGACACACACATATAAAATCCTTATGTGTACATAAACTGAATTACTTTGTGTTAAGTAGCAGCAAGTATGAATTTGAAGAGCATGAACATTATAAAAGAACCTATTCCCAGTTTGGATGAGATTTAGTGCTTAGTAGATTTGTAGTAAAACTTAAAAATGTGAGCTCATGGGTGTAGAGAACAAATTGGTGTTTGCCTGAGGAAGGGTTGGGGGTGAATGAAATGGTGAAAAGTTATATACAGTACAGATTACTGCTTATAAAGTGAATGGCATGGGAACATAATGTACAGTATGGTGACTGTAGTTAATCATATAATGTATTGCATATTTGAAAGTTAGCAGGGTGGTTCTTAAAAGTTCTTACGACAAGGAAACAATTTTGTCACTGCATGGTGATGGATGTTAACTTATTTTGGTGATTTATTTTACAGTACATACATATATCAAGTCATTATGTTACACACCTGAAAATAATATAATATTATGTCAGTTATACCTCAATTTTTTATCTGTTTCAGTGGGAGTCATTCGATGTCCAGTTTGCAGCCAAGAATGTGCAGAGCGACACATCATAGATAATTTTTTTGTGAAGGATACTACTGAGGTTCCCAGTAGTACAGTAGAAAAATCTAATCAGGTGAGTGTATTAAGTCTTGAATCCTTGTGCCTCCTCTTTTTTTATTTTTAAATATATTTTTATTGATTCAGAGGAGAGGGAGAGAAAGAAACATCAGTGATGAAAGAGAATCATTCATTGGCTGCCTCCTGCACGCCCTCTACTGGGATCATGCCCACAACTTGGGCATGTGCTCTGATGGGGAATTGAGCCATGACCTCCTGGTTCACAGGTTGACACTCAACCACTAAGCTACACCAGCTGGGGACCTTTTGCCTCCTCTTAATGAGGCAGCCAGAAATGTTGGAGGACTTGAAAATAAAAGGTGTCAAACATTAGAGCATTATATCTATGAAATGATAAACTATTTAAAAAATATATATTTTATTGATTTTTACAGAGAGGAACGGAGGGAGAGAGAGAGTTAGAAACATCGGATGAGAGAGAAACGCTGATCAGCTGCCTCCTGCACACCCCCCACTGGGAATGTGCCCGCAACCAAGGTACATGCCCTTGACCAGAATCGAACCGGGGACCTTTCAGTCCACAGGCTGATACTGAGCCAAACTGGTTTTGTCGATAAACTATTTTAAAGGTATATATGTGTATGAAGAATAATGACTAATTCATCTGAAGGAATAAAATAGTGCCAACTAGAAGCTCTTATGACACTTCTATCTTACCTATCCTGGCAGAGAAAACCTTTATTCTATACTTGACATTATTTAATTTCATTTTTTTGGTAATTTTACTCTGTATTGACAATTACGTAGTTTTTCTATTTTAAGCCCCCCCCCTTTAAAAATTGTTTTTAATTATAAGCTCTTTAATGATATATATGAAAATTTTACATCTGATCAAATACAGTTTCTACATTTTAAGAAAGTCTTCTTTCCTACATGGTATTTTTTTGAAAGCCTCATTTGGTGGCATTGTCCAAGGTATTACATTTAGAGGTCCAATGGTGTTTTTCATTTTTCCTTACTTCCATAAACCCACATGTAGAACATTTCTATTGGCCTCTTATATCTAAATGTCAGGTTCCTAGTGGATGTACTGTAGCAGAGGTGAACTATAATTCTGCAGTAAGTGCTAAATTTAAGTGTAGAGTATTAGTCTTATTTTTGGATCATGAATCATTGATAGTTTCTTTAGGCAGTTTCTTCAATTGGAACAGAATATCTCTGAAGGAACTGAATCTGAGTATAAAAAAATGATTGTTAATCTAAAATGTAAAAATCTAAAAAGTAATATTTAGGACTTCAATAATCACACAGCTAAGTTTCTATGCTTTCATTTTCAGTGTTTTGTTTTTTGTTTTGTTTTTCTCCCCCATTGGGAACTATAGGAACTTAGGGTCACTTTAAATGAATATGACCACTGCTAACTAAAATAACTTTTTGTTTAAGAAATATCTATAACTCTTCCTAATGTGAACTTTCATCAGGGTCAAACAGAGAGTAAACTTTTCTAATTGTTGTGAAATCTGCTTTAAGGAACGGAATAATAATTATGTGAGCTACAGTGTCAAATGGCCCCATTGGAAGTTTCCTTCTGAATACTGCTGATTTTGTTTCTGTTGTCTATCACTTTGCTTTATATAGGATAATATTTTCAAATGTATTTTGTTAGTCATATCACACATCAATTACAGTTTAGGTGAACCTTAGTAATACATGTGACTGATCAACCCAGAAAATTAAAAAACAAAGCAGTATTAATAATCAATCAGGGTGGAGAAATGATAAGACATGAAATTATGATAAGAGGTAAGAATTGAAGGAATTCACATCTAAAAGATAATTTTAAGGTCTTTTTATAATCAGTTTTCAGTGTTTGTTTATTCTGCTTTTATTATAGTAACATATAAGTTATAATAGCCGAAACCAGTTTGGCTCAGTGGATAGTGAGTCGGTCTGCGGACTGAAAGGTCCCAGGTTCGATTCTGGTCAAGGGCATGTACGTTGGTTGTGGGCTCATCCCCGTTAGGGGGTGTGCAGGAGGCAGCTGATCGATGTTTCTCTCTCATCGATGTTTCTAGCTTTCTATCCCTCTCCCTTCCTCTCTGTAAAAAATCAATAAAATATATTTTAAAAAAAGTTATAATAAATTAAACTAGAGATAGAGTCCAATAGACATCTTCAGTGTTAAGTAAGTGGAGGTGGGAAGAATATTAAGTTTGATTCAAAGAATAAGATGCTTGTAAGGATATTTTGGGAATAAAGACTTAGGATGAGTTGGTTAGGAAGCAGTAGGTGAAGGGTAGAGCTGAACTAGCATGGTGGTGATAAGGAAAGGAAGGGATAAGTTATAGTCCACTCAGGACTTGGTAATACCTGATTGAATGTGGAAGATCAGAGAGGCCCACTGCCAAGGTGGTGGTTCCTTTCAACAAATAAAGAGGGCGAGGAAGTAGACAGAGGTGTATAGAACTGGTTTTGAATGTGATATATTTATAAGATAGAAATGTCTTCTGTGGTCATAATGGAGCTCTGAAGAGTTTATGGCTAGACATAAAGATTGAAAAACTTTTGTGATGGATAATTTCAAGCATTCCCCAAAATTGACAGTTTAGCATAACAGACTCCCATGAACCCATTAGCTCAATTGTCCATAACTCTTGTTTTATGTAAAATAACCCTGCACACATACACCCCCCCACACACACATTCATTCTAGATTATATTGAAGTTAATCCCAGATTTTATATAATGTAATCCATAAATATTTCAGTATTTATTACTATGGAAAAATAAATTTTTAAAAAACATAATCACCATATTAATTTATATGTAAAATTTATAGTAATTCCTTATTACTATCAAACATTCAGATACTGATCAAATATCTCTGTTTGTTGCAGTTTCTTTTTTTAAACAGTAGCTTGTTTATATAAAGATCCAATAAGGCTTACACAATGCATTTGGTTGATTTATTTAAAAAATATCTTTAATGTAATCTCAAATTTCCCCTTTGCCTCACTGGTTTTCTTTTTTCTCTTTTCTAACATATTTGTTGGATAAACTGGATTGTTAGTTCAGTAGAGTTAGCCCTATTCTGAATTTTGCTGACTATTTCCATAAAGTCATTTAATGTGCTTTTCTCTCTTTTGTATTTTGTATAAACTGGAAATAAAAATGTAGAGGCTAGATTAGATTCTGGTCCCGTTGGGTGCAGGGGTGGAGGGGTGAGGGGGCGTGTAAAATACTTTCTCTCATATGTCCATTTGTATTTCAGTTGGCAAGCATATGATGTTTGGTTGTCTTTCTCTTTTCTGATGTTTATGTCCATTAATGATCACTGCCAAATCTATGTTTCATTAGGGCTTTGTGAAATGATTACGTTGTCATTCTATCATTCCCCTTCATCTTAACATGGAAAGTTTTCTTCCTCTATTCTTTGGTTAAGCTGGGAAGGTAATTTAAACATTGATTCTTTCCCTTCAGTTGCTAACTTTAAAAAAAAAATTTTTTTTGATTTTTTTTTTTTTTTTTTACAGAGAGGAAGGGAAAGGGATAGAGAGTTAGAAACATCGATGAGAGAGAAACATGGATCAGCTGCCTCCTGCACACCCCCTAATGGGGACATGCCTGCAACCAAGGTCCATGTCCTTGACCGGAATTGAACCTGGGACCCTTCAGTCCTTAGGTAGATGTTCTATCCACTGAGCCAAACCAGTTAGAGCTAGTTGCTAATTAAAAACAAAAAAAAAGAAGTATATTTATTTTTATTGATTTCACGAAGGAAGGGAGAGAAGAGAGAAACATCGATGATGAGAGAGAATCATTGACCAGCTGCCTCCTGCACACCCACTACTGGGGATCCAGCCCACAATCCAGGCATGTGCCCTAACCTGAAATAGAACCCTGACCTCTCCCAGTTCATAGGTTAACACTCAACCGCTAAGCCACACTGGCTGGGCTCATTGCTCATTTTTAGAGTAGTAACTTATTTTCTATTATGGTGATTCATGAGTGGTAGGTAGGTGTTTATCATTATAAAACATAAAATGTGTTGTGGTTATTTTTATTGGTGCTCAAATTGTGCCATTTGACAATAGGAGTTTCACTTTGATTCTCTAGTCCTCTTGACACAATCACCATAGTCATTGCATTTTCTTTTGCTTTCTCTTTTGACAAGATATTGTTCATTTTCTGTTCTAGACCTGGAATCAGCCATTTCTTCTAGGATCCTTGGTTTATTTTAATCTGGAAAGGTATTTGGAGACCACAAGTTAGGTACTAGGATGCTTAGCACCATTGGGTTATTTTACTATGTCTTTCAGGAGAATGATTTAATATACTTTTTACTTTAAAAAATAAAGAGAGAAAGAAAAAAAATACCTCAGAAGTGTGTGTGTATATAAATCTAATTTATAATTATAGTGTTTTACTTTTTTTATTTATTAAATCCTCACCTGAGGATATGTTCTTATTGATCTTTATGAAGAGAAGAAGGGAGAGTGGGAGACATCAATTAGTTGATTCTCATATGCACCCCAGCCTTGGATCAAACCCACAACTTAGATATATGCCCTGACCAGGAATTGAACCTGAAACTTTACCAACAGAAAACTGTACCAACCAACTCAGCCATCTAACCAGGCTTTTACTTTTTTAATTTTATACTATAGGCCCAGTGTATAAATTTCTTGTATGGGGTCCCTAAGCCTGGCCACAATCAGGGCCCATTGGAGCCCGAAGGCCCCAGCAGGGTCAGGAGAGGAGGCGATGGTCACTGGCCACTGAAAGAAGGGGTGCAGGAGACTGATGCCGCTATCGTTGGTGCCCTGCCACCACGCAGTTCCTGTCTCCCCCTCTCCTCCTTCCCTTGTGCCACACTACCACTGCAGTGGGCAGGCAGTAGGCTGATCAGGGATGCTGACGCTGCCATGCATGGCACCCAACTACCATGCAGTTTCCCACCTCTCTTCCTCCTCCTTCCCTTGCTGCCACACCACCACCGTGGCAGGCGGGTGGTGGGGGTGAGGGGTGGGGCGTGGGGATGATCAGGGACTGCTGACTGGGGGAGGGACGGAGTATGTGCGGTTGGCTGCCGGCCCCAAGGAGGGAGTTGGCCCTTGGCTCCCCTGAGAAAAGGGCCACAGCTGCTGTCACCCACCCCAGATTCCCTGTCCCAGTCTGGGTCCCAGCCCCGATCAGGTGATTGGGGCCTGCTGGCCCTGGGGTGGGGAGGAAGAGAGGGACAAGAGGGACCTGCAGGAGGTTGGTTGGCTGTGGGAGCGCACTGACCACCAGGGGGCAGTTCCTGCTTTGAGTATCAATGCCTGTCATTCTGGTTGTTTGGTCATATAGGTCACAGGCTTTTATATATATAGTTTTATCTCACTTCTGTAGTACCAGGAGTATTGATTTTTAACTACATTGGCATAATTATTTTCTCCAAATATATAAAAATATTAATATATTTAGTAATGCGTTCATATTTATTAAAATAAATATCAATGTAATAAAATACCTGTATAAATATATATTTACATTATTATAGGTTATATATATATATATGACAGTTTTGGTATACTCAGAAATTATTTTAATTCATTTTGTAATGTTAACTAATTTATTTTTAATTCTTTTTAAATTAAAAAGTTTTAAATTTATTGTTGACATTAGTTTCACCGTAGTGATTAGACATTTATGTAACTTACAAAATGGTTACCTTATTAAGTCTGTTACCCATCTGACACGTAGTTATTAAAATATTATTGACTATAGTCTCTATGTAGTACTTTACATCCTGGTGCCTATTTTTATAAACGGCAATTTGTAATTCTTAATCCTTTAATCTTTTTCACCCAGTTGGCAACCATAACTTTGTTTTCTCTATCTGTGGGTTTGTTCTATCTTATTTGTTGGTTTATTTTGTTTTTGGATATCGCACATAAGTGATATCATGTGGTATTTGTCTTTCTCTGACTTATTTCACTTAGCTTAGTACTCTTTAAGTCCATCATGTTGTGACAATCAATGTTTCTCTCACATCAATGTTTCTCCTCCTCTCCCCTTTTTCCTTCCTCTCTCCCTCAAAATCAATTTAAGAATCTTAAATAAATAAACATAAGCATTCTATTGTAAATAACCTGCCCAAGAGTACTCAGCTGGTAAGTGGGGGAACTGGGATTTGAACCCATATTTCATCTATGAGCCTTGGTGTCATAAGGGCAGGTACTGTGCTTGCTTTTCCTGATTGTTGTAACCTCAACACTTGCATAGTGCCTACAATATTTGCTGTATGGTACTAAGGACATTGTTCTTATATTTTCATTTCATATGTTTATAGTTTAAAACATGTCAGGCCTTAGCCAGTTTTCTTAGTGGTTAGAGTGTATGCCCTTAAACTAAAGGGTGCTGGGTTTGATTCTGATCAAGGGCATGTATCTTGGTTGCAGGATCAATCCTGACCCTAGGTCATGGCGTGTATGGGAGGCAACCAATTGATATTTTTCTCTCTCTGTCTCACCCTCTCCTTTCCACTCTAAAATTCAGTGGAAAAAATATCTGCTGGTAAGGATTAACAAAACAAAATAAATAAGCATAATGTCAGTTTAAATTTACAAACCCTGTTACGAACATAACTGATAGTCAAGTATGGCTGTATCATTTATATATGATTAGTGTTGTGACCACCTTTTCATTTTTCTCAAATTGATGTGACATGTTTCTTTTATTAGGTGTGTACAAGCTGTGAGGACAATGCAGAAGCAAATGGGTTTTGTGTAGAGTGTGTTGAATGGCTCTGTAAGACATGCATCAGAGCTCATCAAAGGGTGAAGTTCACAAAAGACCATACTGTGAGACAGAAAGAGGAAGTATCTCCAGGTAATGAATTAGTTCTTTTAATCTCTTTTTCTCTATTCCTCCCACCATTTTCCCCCCTTTTATGCTGACATGTTTTGATACATTTATAAGAACTATCATGTGCATGGCAAAAAATATTAAATGTGTTTACAAGTTGTGAAGAGAATTGGACAGAAAAGTAAGAGGTTATAAACAAATTCTTAAAAGAAATGCAAATGGTTAATGAATGTGTCAGGGGTTCATCTTCATTATTAACTAAATACACCTACCCCTAATCAGTTTGGCTCAGTGGATAGAGCATTGGCCTGCGGACTGAAGGGTCCCAGGTTTGATTCCGGTCAAGAGCATGTACCTTGGTTGTAGGCACATCCCCAGTGGGGGGTGTGCAGGAGGCAGCTGGTCAATGTTTCTCTCTTATTGATGTTTCTAACTCTCTATCCCTCTCCCTTCCTCTCTATAAAAAAATCAATAAAATATATTTTTTTAAAAAGAAATGTACCTAAAGGTTGTGGAATTTTTTTTTTTTAGTAAAATTGGTAAAGATTAAAAATACTGAGAAAACCTTATTATCTTATTAGTAAGCTAATAGCCAGTCTACCCGAATAGGAGTACAAATTGGTATAGTTTTTCTGAGTACCATTTAGTTATGTATATATAAATTATCATTTGGCCCAACAATTCTGTTATTAGGAATTTGTCTTATGGAAACATTCAATGACTTATATATTGCATTTGTTTGTTTCAACACTAACACACAATATTGAAAAATGAGAAACATTTAAATGCCCACTACCAGGTAGTATATCCTTTTGATGGAATACTGTCTATATATACAAAAGCCTCAGCCACTGTCCAACCATTAGCTATGATGTGCACTGACCACCTGGGGGCAGATGCTCAATGCAGGTGTTGCCGAGCAACAGCAACTTTGCAGAGTGCCCTCTTGCACTGCGGGACCCCTCAAGGGATGTCAGGCTGCCGGTTTCGGCCCAATCCCTGCAGGCCAGGCTGAAGGAACCCACCTGCTGGAGGGACCCTGCTCACTCCACAGATACCCTTTGAGCCCTGGCACTGCCCTAGGTGCAGCCAGCCAGGGAAGGACAGCGGGTGGTTGGCTCCAGGGTGTGTCCAGCCCATCTCACCCAGTCCTGCCAGCCATCTTCTAATTAATTTCCTTTCAGTGTACACAAATCCATGCACCAGACCTCTAGTACATAGGTGTATTTACTAACACAGAAAGATAGCTAACATAGAGGTAAAGGAGGGGAAAAACATTTACAAGACACTAGTGTATTTTTAAAATTTTATAAAACAAAATACCCACTAATATATATAGTTATATATAGAAAAACATCCAAAGGAACACATACCAGGTTATTAATATTGATTATCTCTGGAGGTGAGATTCTTTCTGAAATGTTTCAATTTTACTTTTAATTATTACAATAGATAACTGGTGGTGTTTACTATTTAATTAATCATATTTGTATTCTGAATTTTCCCATTTAACGTTATAGTAAGTATTGCCCAATTTTATTTTTAGTCTGGTTAACTATTGTAAAGTTAAATGGATGACTTACTGTATAATAGTAAAAACTTTATATTTACTTGTGTTGATGGTTATCCTTCCTGTTAGTATTTTTACAAAAGTGAATTTTCTTGTTTTCTTTCTTTCTTTCTTTCTTTCTTTCTTTCTTTCTTTCTTTCTTTATTTCTTTCTTTTTTTTATCACATCTTCATTATATTTTCTGAATTGCATTTTTAAAAATGTCCCCCCATCATACTTGGAATAGCAAACATCAAATTGGTTCACACTTACTTAACCTGGGCCATTAAGACTTTTTAATTTTATAAAGCATATTTTTAACCACATTTTTTCCTGAATTAATTGAAATTTACACATTGGAAAGTGAAGAGCTCATTTATATTTTCCTTCTGAAATGCTGAGAATACTTAACATTTTAACATATATAAAACCTAGAAGTAGTGATGTTGTTGATGAAATTGTAGTTTTTTTATATATCAGTAGGTTTAGATTTAAATAATCTAATTATTTATTATTCAGTTATGTTAATTTTCTTTTTTTGCCTCTCATTGTTTCTCCAGAAGCGGTTGGTGTAACCAGTCAGCGACCAGTATTTTGTCCTTTTCATAAGAAGGAGCAGCTAAAACTTTACTGTGAAACATGTGACAAACTGACATGTCGGGATTGCCAGTTATTAGAACATAAAGAGCATAGGTACCAACATCTTTCAATCTATATATAGATTTGTAATACAGTTTTATGAAAGTAGAGGCTGCTGGCACCCAGCCAAATGGCAGTCTGCAGATAATGTTTTGTTTGGCCTATTTTGGAGGCCTGGTGCACAAATTTTGTGCACCAGGAGGGGTTGGGTGGGTGTGGGGGACCCCAGGGGGGGAGCTGTCTGACTGCTGCAGAGGCAGGAGAGGCTACTGCCACTGAATTCACCAGCTGTGAGCCTGGCTTCTGGCTGAGTGGCACTCCCTCTGTGGGAGTGCACTGACAACCGGGGGCAGCTCCTGCATTGAGTGTCTGCCCCCTGGTGGTCAATGCACATCATAGTGACTGGCCAACTGGTCGACTGTCTTCCCTCCGGTGGTGGTCAGTATACAGCAGTGCACATCATAGTGAGCTGTTGAGCAGCCTTAGCATATCATTAGCATATTACGCTTTGATTGGTTAAATAGACACTTGGCACATGAGGCTTTTATTATTTAGGATATTTCAACTTTGGCACTATTGACATTTTGGGCCATAGATAATTCTTTGTTGTGGGGGCTGTCTGATGCTTTATGTGGTATTTGGCTGTATCTTTGACCTCTAATCACTAGATTCCAGTAGCATCCTCCCAGTTGTCACAACTAAAAATGCATGATCCTGGGAGCAAAATCACCCTGAGCTAGGAATCGCCCCCACATATTGTTCTACTTATTTTATTTTTCAAATTTGTATTGATTTCAGAGAGGAAAGGAAAGGGAGTGAGAGATAGAAACATCAGTGATGAGAGGGAATCATTGATTGGCTGCCTCCAGCACGTTCCCTACTGGGAGTTGAGCCCAAAACCCCAGGTATGTGCCCTGACAGGAATTGAACCGTGACCTGTTAGTTCACAGGTCGATGATGAACCACTGAACCGGTGCTAGACTCCCTCTTTCTAGTGGATAATTTCCACAGGAGAGGAAAACCTTCCTTACAGAGATCTACAGGGTGCGTGACCCCTCCCCCCACCCATGTATACACCCTTTTACAGCTGATAGCTCAATTTTGAAAATGAAATGTATTTTAATTAACACTGCCTTTGTAATTATTCAAAGTGTGTGTATACAATTTTTTGGGGCCACCAATATTTTGTATTTTAACTGATGGTTTATATCCTTTATATTCTTATAATCTTAAATAATTTTCTGTTATTTCTTTGCTTTTGGGCTTTCCCTCATTTTATACAGGTTAATTCATATAATAATTTACTTATTTCTTCAGATACCAATTTATAGAAGAAGCTTTTCAGAATCAGAAAGTGATCATAGATACACTGATCACCAAATTGATGGAAAAAACAAAGTACATCAAATTCACAGGGAATCAGATCCAGAACAGGTAAATTTACATTTATGGTATAATAGTCATGTTTATAATGTGTTAAATATACTCACTTTAAGAATACACACTTTAACTCGTGAAATAGATTAAGCTGTTACTCAAATAATTCAGAGTTGATAAGACTTCACAAAATTTAGGGTTTCTGAAAAGTTTGGGTTTGAAAGCATCTTTTCAGCCAGCCATGAAATTTAAAACTATTTTGATGGTACATTTATAGCAGCTCACTTAAGTTATCAATAATTCATCATTATCAGTATTTTTCAATTTTAAAGAAATACCATGATTTTGAAGATAAAATCAACTGTTTTTGCCAGTGTAAAATATTTTAACACTTGATTACATACATCAGTGTTTCCCAAACTTTTGACATATGTGTACCCCTTCTATAATTTTCGTAACACTGAGTACCCCTTGTACTCATGAGAACATAGAATTATGCGCAGCTAAGCATGGTGCAGTGCATATCCCCACCAAACTGCGGTGCTACGCATACCGCCCCCCAAACTCTTCCCTTACCCCTGGGGGTACGCGTACCACACTTTGGGAAACACTGAATTATATATAAATGCTATTTTAAGTATTGCTAAATTTTGAGATGTCGCCTCTTGGCTGTCATCTTAACTGCAATGAATTGGAGACATTAGGACCAGAAGACAGGGATTGTTTCACTGTTTCACACACCTTTTATTCCTCGTCTGGTACAATACTTACACAGTTTCTGCATATTATTTATTATGTTTTTGTCTTCCAACTGTCCAAGGCTCCTATCTCACAATTCAGTGATTGGTGAAGGAAACCACTGGCCTCGTGGAGAAGAGGGAGTTTGTCTAGCTCCCTTTTTTTTTTATCCCATTTGGGGCACACACTGACATTTTGCAATCTTTACAACACCTATGAAATCTTTTTTTCTTTCATTTTTTTATTAAGGTATTAGATGTGTACAGATCTTACCATTGCCCCTCCCCAGACACACACTCCCATACATGTCCTTACCCCCTCAGAGTTTTGTGTCCATTTGTTATACTTATATGCATGCATATAAGTCTTTTCTTTCCCATATCTCCCTACCCTCCTTGCTGTAATTTGACAGTCTGTGTGTTGCTTTACTGTCTCTGTATCTATCTTTTTGTTCATCAGTTTATAATGTTCTTTGTTATCCATAAATGAGTGAGGTCATGTGGAGTTTTTCTTTTATTGACTGGCTTATTTCACTCAGCATAATGTTCTCCAGTTCCATCCAGGTTGCTGCAAATGATGAGAATTCCTTCTTTTTTATGGCAGCATAGTATTCCATTGTGTACATAGATGTACCATAGTTTCCTGATCCAGTCATCTGCTGACAGGCACGTAGGCAGTTTCCAAAACTTAACTATTGTAAATTGTGCTGCTATGAACATAGGGGTGCATATTTCCTTTTGATTATAGTTTGGTTTATAGTTTCTTAGGATATATTCCTAGGAGTGGGATTACTGGGTCAGATAGAAGTTCCACTTTCAGTTTTTTGAGGAAACTCCACACTGTTCTCCACAGTGGTTGCACCAGTCTGCATTCCCACTAGCAGTGCACGAGGGTTCCTTTTTCTCCGCAACCGCCAATACTTGTCGTTTGTTGATGATAGCCATTCTGACAGGTGTGAGATGGTACCGCATTGTTGTTTCAATTTGCATCTTTCTGAAATTCTATATTCGCTTTCTTTTAACATGTCTGCCTAAATAAATCAAGAAATGCTTATTAGAAAGAGCCTAGATAAGAGAGGCCTCATAGGGGATTTGAGTGCTGTTCTCAGAGACTATTTTGTAAGGCTTTTGTGGTTCATCTTCCATAAGAGCAATCAAAAACTGTTATAATTTTGGAACATGACTAGGATTGGGCATTTTGGAAATTTTTTCAAGGAATTCCTTGGTTTACTTGGTTTAAAAAAAATATCGCTGAGACCGGGTTGGCTCAATGGATAGAGCCAATATTGATATGAAATAATTATCTTAAAATTTTTCCAACAGAGAATAAAATCTGTCTTTTTAGTCTTAAGAGATTTGGAGGGTAACTATGGGAGAAACAGAAGAAAAGAAGCTTTATTTCTCTTACAATTTCAGTGGGTGTCTCATCCTTTTCTGCTTTTTAAAAATAAAGATATTCTGGTGTATTGCTATGTCCTCTATCTTTATGAAACAGCATTTCCATTTTTTCTAATCAAATGAAAAATCTTATTTGGTGTTGATTAAACAAAGAGTTATTTAGCTGCTTATTTAAAGACAAATGTGTTATTAAAAGTAACAAACTTGTATTTTTGCTTCTTGTTTTCAGGTATAATGAGTACTGTAGTAGTTCACATGACTAAATAAAAGTGACACATTTACCCTTTCCTATTTCTTAATTGCAGTGAATAAAATAGAACTCTTCCAGATTCATGGTTTTCTTTATCATCCTTTTAGGCTGAGTATTGATTTTCCTGGGTATTATCATAATCTTCCCAGAACATATTTTCTTAAAATGTTTTTTATGCATTTTGATTTTAAGGTTGGATTAAATGACTATGTCTTTCAGAAAAATAGTATTTCTGCTGTATTATTTTTTAAAAAGTCAATTTAAACTGAAGCATCCTAGAAATAGCTGAGCTTTTAAGTGCTGAAAACATTTTAGTCTAATTTAGACCTTAAAAAATTCAATTTTAAATGTTGTAAAACAATTTTCCTACCTTATATTCCCCCCTTTTCGTTTAATTTTCAGGATAATTGAAGTAAATCAAAATCAAAAGCAAGTGGAACAAGATATTAAAGTTGCTATATTTACATTAATGGTAGAAATAAATAAAAAAGGAAAAGCTCTACTGCATCAGCTTGAGGTAAGTTACTGTTAATGCAGCATACTAGTATGTTGTAGTGATTTAATAGAATTTCATATGTATTTGCGAATTTGAAATCATAGCCTTTTTATATAATTATTTTTATGATTCAGTAGTATTTCTTCTCTATCCCCATGTTTTCCTTTGTCAGGCTTTGCATTGTTAAGCTGATGATTTATGGCTTTTTATATAACAGTAGGAATGTCTTTTTTTTTTTTAATGTCAATCTTTATAGTACCATAGCCTGAAAAATTTAGAGTGAATCTACATTAATAAAGTTCAACTGAGGGCAAATATGAATGGGTGCTGTTATTTAATAGCATAAATGCAGTTGATGCCCATATATGCTATATGGGATTTCCAGAACTTGGACTATTTGTGGAAATGATAGAAAATACATTTATTTTTGGTATATCCAGTAATAACTTTTTTTAAAACCAAATTATATCATAATTTAGTTTTGTTTGCTTTTTGTTAATCCTCACCTGAAGATATTTTTTCCATTGATTTTTAGAGAGAGTAGAGGGAAGGGAAAGAGGGAGAGAAACATCCATGTGAGAGAGAGACATCAATTGGTTGCTTCCTGCACAAGGCCCAACCTGGGCAGAAATCGAACTTGCAACCCAGGTACATGCCCTTGACTAGGACCCTTCGGTGTGCGGGCCAGTGCTCAAACCACTGCACATAAAGGCCAGAGTTATCATGTTTTTTTAATAGATTATAATTATTTATTCCAGTTGATTTCCAAATAAAATAATTCTGAACAAAAGAATTTAAGCATTTTTGAACTTTTAACATGCCTTATAAGGCAAATGTAGATAATTATTAGAAATTATTAGAAACTTGTGTATGAAGTATTAAAGAAAAAAACAAGGGAGGAAATTTGAAGATCTAATTGGCTATGTTAAACAATTCATGAATCCGGTAGCGTCCTATCTAGCAAGTAGGTTGACACACCCACTAGAAATGTCTTAATTATTATTATTTACTTAACAGTGTCAAACATAATGCCTTGCTTACAGGAGAAACTCTGTAAATGTTGAAGAGATGAATCATTTTAGAGATTCATTGAAGTGACAATTTTGCATCACCAAAGGGGTGGAGTGCAATTGAACAAAATTTTTGGAAAAATACATTAAGTTAACTATGTTTAGTTCTCAACAATATACATTTAACCTTATGAGATATTAGGTAAAAGGAGGTGCCTCCTGCCATTAACATTTTATAGTGTTAATTGCTAAAGTCATTACTTCAAGAGAAATGCCCAGGGCATTTTGGATAGTAGTTTGCTACTGCAGATAAAAAAAATATTATTGTCTTCATCAGCTGTTTTATGTTCCTGAAGGTCGAGATCCAAATTCACCGCTTGACTTCAAATAATATGGAGGTTACAACTTCTATATGGTATATTAACGTATTAATTGCATGATATTTTAGAATTCTTTTAGTATATTGATGCAATAGGAATTCACAGTAAAGAAGCAATTTAGAATGAAAAAAGAGTAAAAAAAATTGTCATGTTTGAAGTTTAGAAAAAACCTCTAGAAATAATTTAGTTCAACATCTTGTTGTTGTTGTTTATCCTCACCCGATTAATACGTACCCTGACCAAGCCTGCAACTGAGGTACATGCCCTTGACCCTTCAATCCTCAGGCCAATGGCCAAGGCCAACATCTTTATTTTATAGTTGACAAAATTATATGGTCATTGTTAGAAAGTTTTGTCCCCTGCAAAGCAGGCCACTACCATGATTTAGCATCCATACTGGAAACAAAGACTAAAATAATTCTTTGTTCTTTTATAATCAAATTTTTATTTAGTGAAGAAGAATTCTGTCCAGGAAAAATCAGACCGTATTTATTACAGTAACTTTTTTCAAGGTTCTTTGTTTCTATACCTGCATTTAAACAATTTAAAATGTTTTCAAAGTTCTATTTACAATAAAAAGTGACTTCAAATTGCTTTCTCAGAGATCAGTAGTGGCTGTGGTTATTTCCAAACTTCACTGTAAATCAAAGTTACTTGCAGATTAAAAGAAGAAAAATGTAGAAACAAAATATGACAAATTCCCAATCTCTAGGAATGAACATAGTCATTAGTATTATTATTACTTTTTTATTAAGTTATTATCTGTGTACATATTTTAACATAGCCCCCCCCCCATCCCATACATACCCTCCCTCCCCAGAGTTTTGTGTCCATTGGTTGTACTTATATGCATGTATACAAGTCCTTCAGTTGATCTATTATCTCCCCCAGATCTCCCTACCCTACCTACTGTAATTTGACAGTCTGCTTGTTGCTTTACTGTCTCTATATCTATCTTTTGGTTCATCAGTTTATAATGTTCTTTATTATCCATAAATGAGTGAGGTCATGTGGTGTTTCTCTTTCATTGACTGGCTTATTTCACTCAGCATGATGTCCTCCAATTCCATCCAGGTTGCTGCAAATGATGAGAATTCATTCTTTTTTATGGCAGCATAGTATTCCATTGTGTAGATAGATGTACCATAGTTTCCTGATCCAATCATCTGCTGACGGGCACCTAGGCTGTTTCCAAATTCTGGCCATTGTAGATTGTGCTGCTATGAACATAGGGGTGCATATATCCTTTCTGATTGGTATTTCTAGTTTCTTGGGATATATTCCTAGGAGTGGGATTACTGGGTCAAATGGGAGTTCCATTTTCAGTTTTTTGAGGAAACTCCACACTGTTCTCCACAGTGGTTGCACCAGTCTGCATTCCCACCAGCAGTGCACGAGGGTTCCTTTTTCTCTGCAACCTCACCAACATTTGTCCTTTGTTGATTTGTTGATGTTGCCCTTTCTGACAGGTGTGAGAAGGTACCGCATTGTTGTTTTGATTTGCATCTCTCAGATAATTAGTTACTTTGAGCATGTTTTCATGTGCCTTTTGGCCTTCATTTGTCTTCTTTTGAAAATATTCTATTTAGGTCCATTGCCCATTTTTTAATTGGATCATTCATTTTCCTTTTATTTAGTTGTATAAGCTGTCTGTAGATGTTGGAGATTAAACCTTTATCAATGGTAACATTTGCAAAAATGTTCTCTCACACAGTGGGCTTTCTTGTTGTTTTGTTGATGGTTTCTTTTGCTGTAAAAAAGCTTTTTATTTTGATGTAGTCCCATTTTTTAATTTTTCTTTAGCTTCCATTGCCCCAGGGGCAGTATCAGTGAAGAAATTCTTTTGGCATATGTCTGAGATTTTGCTGCCTGTGGATGCTTCTAGTATTTTTATGGTTTCCCATCTTATGTTTAAGTCCTGTATCCATTTTGAGTTTATTTTTGTGTATGGTGTAAGTTGGTGATCTAGTTTCATTCTTTTGCATGTATCTGTCCAATTTTCCCAACACCATTTATTGAAGAGACTGTCTTGACTCCATTGTATATTCGTGCCTCCTTTGTCAAATATTAATTGAGCATAGTGATTTGGGTTGATATCTGGGTTCTCGATTCGATTCCATTGATCTGTATGTCTGTTCTTATGCCAGTATCAGGCTGTTTTGAGAACAGTGGCTTTGTAATACAGCTTGAAGTCTGATATTGAGATCCCTCCTACTTTACTCTTCTTTCTCAGGATTTCTGTGGCTATTCGGGGTCTTTTATTGTTCCAAATGAACTTTTGGAGAGTTCTTTCTAGGTCAGTGAAATATGCCATTGGTATTTTAATGGGGAGGGCATTGAACCTATAAATTACTTTGGGAAGTATGGACATTTTAATGATGTTGATTCTACCAATCCATGAACATGGTATGCTCTTCCATCTGTTTACATCTTCCTCTCTCTCTTTTTTCAGTGTCGTGTAGTTTTCCACATTTAGGTCCTTTACTTTCTTAGTTAAATTTATTTCTAGGTATCTTAATTTTTTGGTGCAATGGTAAATGGAATTGTTTTTTTAGTCTCTGTTTCTGTAATTTCACTGTTGGTGTATAGAAATGCCATGGATTTCTTGGCGTTAATTTTGTATCCTGCTACATTGCCAAATTCATTTATTAAGTCAATTAGTTTTTTAATGGAGTCTTTTGGGTTTTTTATGTACAATATCATGTCATCTGCAAATAAGGATAACTTCTTCTTTTCCAATTTGGATGCCTTTTATTTCCTCTTCTTGTCTAAATGCAATGGCTAGTACTTCCAGTACTATGTCAAACAGGAGTGGCGATAGTGGGCATCCCTGTCTTGTTCCTGTTCTTAGAGGGAATGGTTTTAGTTTTTGCCCATTGAGTATGATGTTGGCTGTGGGTTTATCATATATAGCTTTTATTATGTTAAGGTATAACTCCCACCTTGTTGAGAGTTTTTATCAGAAAAGAGTGTTGGATTTTATCAAATGAGTCATCAGTATTATTTTTAATCAACGTTATTACCTTATAGTTTTTATAGAACTGTTTGAAAATATTTTTATTGATTTTAGAACGAGTAGGAGGGAGAGAGAGGGAGAGAGGGAGAGAAATACTGACCCATTCTTCTGGCATGTTTTTATCTAAGAATCAAGAGAAATCAGCCCAAATAGTTACTATGGAATACCAAGAAACTACTATTGTAGATCTTCGATTCTCAATTTGCAACCTAATTAACAATAAACAGAATTTCTATTCTTTCTAGAATATCTCTAAAGAAACAGTTTTCACAGATGTCAGAAATAATGTAATAAGTAGGTTATCTCTGAACTTTAGATATGACAAAGCCATTAACAGTCACTATAGTTTTTTTCTTAATTCAACTTAACACATGTGTATTTTCAACATTTGAAACTGACTATGGCTGGGATCTAGGTTCTTTTTTTATTGAGACTGTAAGTCCATATTGGAGCATAGCAGTTTTGCTTTGAACTTTTTTTTTTTTAAGCCAGTAGAAAGCCCTATTTTCTTTTTCTTTCCTTGCCAGGTAAAGGAGATTTTTGGATAGATACCTTTAAAATAACCCAAGTTCAGTGTTCTTCACTTTTTATTAACCTGTGTTCTTTCTTATGTACTTCCCTTGAGAAAGGTAAATCCTCAGAGAAATTCTATGTACTGCTTTTCTGTAGCTTTTCTGAGAGTGCATTGGCACATTAGTCACTATATCAGTGGGTTCCCATGTAACTCTCACTAGACAAAAATAATTTTATAGCTTTTTTACCACATGCAATGCATACATATTGTCTGCCATATGGTTGCAATGAGGACTAGAATGCCTAAAAGGTGATTCTGGTAACTTGACTAGATTGACTAAATGGAAAGGTTACATTTATTTTATTTGTGGGTATCGAATTTAACAGGCATTTACTGTATTATAGCTAATCTACAGCTTTTGTTCCTATTGGATATTGGAAGATAACATGAACAAAAACCTAAGTGCCAGAATATATAAAACCAGACTGAGGTTGGAGGTTAGGGGCTGTGGAGGCCATGGTGGTGGTGGTAGCAGTGCCTATACAGAGCATTTGGAGCACAGTGTTTTGCTACGTTAAGACTGACCCTTAGTACTAAGTGGGGAAAAGCAACACTAGGATTTTCAGTTTCTTAAAGATAATGGTTATTCTAATATGTTAATCTGAAAATGACCATTAAAATATGTTACAGATAGAACTAATTTTGAAATTATTTTCTTTTTAGAGCCTGGCAAAGGACCATCGCATAAAACTTATGCAACAACAACAGGAAGTGGCTGGACTCTCTAAACAGTTGGAACATGTCATGCATTTTTCTAAATGGGCAGTTTCCAGTGGCAGCAGTACAGCACTACTTTATAGCAAGCGACTGGTAAGATAGACCAAGCGTGGCATCTAATATTCTATCAGAGTATAAAGAGAGCCCTGGCTGGTGTGTCTCGGTTGGTTGGGCATTGTCCTTTGCATCAAAAGGTTTCAGGGTTGATTCCCAGTTAGGGCACATGCCTGGGTTGCGGGCTTGTATTAATCTACTTTTGCCCCCACCCTTGTATACAGTAAACCTTCAATTTAACTGACTTCGGATTTAACGGACAAAACTTTTAGTTCATATGTCATATGTGAAAATTAAGACCCTGTTAATTTTAAAATGCTTTTTAACCAAGACTTGCTTATAATTAAATTAACAGGGTTTTTTGTTTGTTTGTTTGTTTGTTTGTTTGTTTTTTTAATCCGCTGTTATTTTTTATTATTTTTAAAAATATATATATTTTATTGATTTTTTTTTTTTTAATAGAGAAGAAGGGAAAGGGATAGAGAGTTAGAAACATCGATGAGAGAGAAACATCGATCAGCTGCCTCCTGCATACTCCCTCCTGGGACCCAAGGTACATGCCCTTGACCGAAATCAAACCTGGGACCCTTTAGTCTGCAGGCCGACGCTCTATCCACTGAGCCAAACCGGTCCTGGCAATCCACTGTTATTTTTAACAAATTCTATGGAACAGGCCATATGTTGGGGAAAAAACAGTGTAGTAATTTTGCCGACATAAATATTACATAAAATATCTACAACTGGTCTACATATTTAAATCCAGAAGTCACCGCTTGTAAACAGTGTTTGGCGAATGATTAGCATATGATCACACCACATCTCGCCCGTGGTAATTGGTTCTGTGTTAACGTGACATGACTTTCTGCAGCAGTTTTAACGTGTTCCGATGTGGGGTAAGCCATACCCTAGTCCTATGCATTTGTTTACTCTTGGTGACTGTTGAATGTGTGCATTTACTAGACCTATTTAGTATAAATTTAAAATTACAGTAATACTTGTAGAAAACTTTTCTGTGAAATTAAACTTTTCATACATGCTTAATTTTAATTACACAGATGTGTCTACGTAAGTAGAAACAGGTGAACTAATTTGTCACTTTTTTAATACATGCATTCAGAAAACCTACTTTATTCTATAATGGAGTTTCAGCTTTAATACTAGTAGATACCCCCTTGCCTGAATTGGTCTGTTACAGCAAGGTGTTACTGTATTGGATTTTTTAAAATACTATTTTAGCTGATAGAGAGCACAAGTCCTTCATGCATTTCCTGATGGGCGTGTGCACTATCATCATGCTCATGTTCACAGATTGGAAGCTTCTGGCCATCTATTTGGGATTGGAGTGTGGGTAATGGATGTAAAGCCTTTTCTCCACCAAAGGTTTTGGTTGGTGGGAAAGGGGCACTTCAAGGGCCCCACTGGGGACAGTTCCAGCTATTGTCTCTCTCCCAAGTGGCTGGACTCATAAATTCACTCGTCTACCACTAGGTTCAGACTATCCAGAAGAAAATCAATCTAGGGAAGATAACATAATTGTCCCCTTTCTCCTTGTTCTCTCTTTCTCCTGTTTCTTTTTGGCATTGTGGTAATTTTTCCAGCCTTTCCTCCCAGTCTCCATCTCCTATTTAGAGAGAGTTATTCGTAATCCCAAGTTGATAAATCTATTGATTGCAAGAGTAGATAGGTAGATAGGTAGATGGATTTGTAAAACTACCATTTCACTCCTATATTCTTTTCTAAGTTTTCTCTGTCTTAGTAGCAGATGAACTTAATACTAATAGTAAATTTTTCCTGATTACCTATCGTGTGCCAGGGACTAATTTTAATATTAGTGTAAATATCCATGTAATATTTCCTTAAACTTTTATGAAATAGGTATATCTTTCCATCCTCATTGTGTGGGTGATGAAACTTAGTTACAGAGCTAAGTTTAACCTGCCTATGGTCACACACCTGAGCCTTGTATTAACCTACTTTGCCCCCAACCCTATATACAGTAAACTTCCAATTGCCTGTAGTGCATGCAGAGTTAAAGCTTATTATTTTTAAACATTTGAAGGATTTTCAGTCTCAGAAAATTAGAAAATCACTATTATGCCATCTGTATTCTTTAGAGCTCTTATACTTTGTAAATATGATGTTCACCCATGTTATTCTTTAAATGTATTTTTACACACTTAATTCCAGTCTCAAAAATTTGAAAATTTGCTATCTCTTATGCTTTATAAATATAGCCATGTTTACTCAGGTTATCCTCTAAATCAGTGTTTCCCAACCTTCTCTCATGATGAGAATCACTTGGTGGAGTTGTTAAAACACAGATTCCCGGATCCCAACTAAGAAGTGCTAAACTAGAATTTTTGGGAACATATAGGTAAAATTGTATACTTAACTAGTGCTCTAAGTTAGGTATGCAATTTTACCTATATGTTCTCAAAAATTCTAGTTTAGCACTTCTTAGTTGGGATTCGGGAATCTGTGTTTTAACAACTCCACCAGGTGATTCTCATCATGAGAGAAGGTTGGGAAACACTGCTCTAAATGATTGCTTTTACATACATAAAAATATAAAAAAAAATCTTGTTGGTGTGAAATTTCAGTCTTGGATTGCAATTCTTAGTTCATCTTTTTGCTATAGGAATTGTAGTCAGTAAAAGACCAGATCCATTGGAATAGCAGAATCCTTTCAGAAGTCCAGTTTTAAATATATTTTAAAACATTTTTATAGTATTTCCTTAGGATTCTTGTGTTAACCCTTACATTTATTTAGAAGGAAGGTAAGAAATATTGACAGAAAAGAGATCAGAAGAATGAAACACACAGGCTTTTTTTTTTTTAATATGCTTTATTGATTTTCTTTTTTTACAGAGAAGAATTGAGAGGGATAGAGAATTGAGTTAGAAACATCAATGAGAGAGAAACATGATCAGCTGCCTCTTGCTCATCTACTGGGGATGTGCCCACAACCAATGTACATGCCCTTGACCAGAATCGAACCTGGGACCTTTCAGTCTGCAAGCCGATGCTCTAGCCACTAAGCCAAACTGGTTAGGGCCACAGGCATTCTTTTTACTAATAGTATATATTTCTATAATACTATAGATAGATTAGGAAACTGTTAAGGGTATAATTAGTAAAAAGGAATTCTATAATCCATCTATTTCCTTTCCCCCATTTCTCTCCCCCCCACCCACCCCAATCTAATTGAACTTAAAAGACCTTTTTTATGTTTCCTGAATGTCTCTTTTCCTCAATTCCTTATTTCTTATCCTCAGAACATACCACGCTCTCTTACCTAGGTTCTGGTACCCTTTCTGAAAATATCTATTCTTTCTCCTTTGTAATGTTCATCTTTTTAGAGACTGCCAGGTTCATTTTAGGTTCATTGTCCTTACCTCTTCACAGCCTCCAGTGACCAAAACTGGGTTAGAATCCCCTTCTGTTTGCAAAGCTCTTATGCATATGTCCATCATCCTATTATTACTTTCATCTACTATTATTACAGTTGTATATTTTTCTATGAATTTCATTAGATCATACTTCTAAAAGTAGGAATTTAAGGAACTCAATGAAAAATTGATAGTGAAAAATAATAAATAAGGTACCAGATAACATCTCCTATCAGAAGCTGTAAAAGTATAGATGAAACTTTGTTAATTTATAGTGTTGGGAACTTAGAAACATGGCATTTTTTTATAAAAAATTTTTTTTTAAGTTTATGTAGTTTTAATAGAAGACAGTTATAGTACTGCCATCTCAAAAGCTGTTAGAACATCCTTCATATTTTTTTAAATTTGCATTTTGAACAACAGGTTCCACACTGAAAACTGTGCTCATTTAAGTGTAGATACACCTGAAGAGATGAATAAGTATATTTAATGACCATTGTTTATCGTCTACACTAGTTAGGCTTTATGATTTCTCAGCATTATTTAAAATCTGCATCTGATGGAAGGAGACTTGATTGGGATGATGAGCACATAATACAGTATACAGAATGTGTTGTGGAATTGTGTAGCTGAAACTTATATAATATAAAAATATATATTATTGATTTCAGAGAGGAAGGGAGAGGGAGAGAGAACTAGAATCATTCATCTGCTTCCTCCTGCACAATCCCTACTGGGAAACGAGCTTGCAATCCAGGCATGTGCCCTGACCGGAAATCAAACCTTGACCTGCTGGTTCATAAGTCAGTGCTCAACCACCGAGCCACACCAGCAGAGCCTATATAATTTTGTTAATGTCAGCCCAACACATTCAACAAAAGTAATTTGACAACAAGACAGTTCTCAGTTTTACATTGAATGGCAGTTAAATATAACAAAAAACAAATGTTGCTTAAGGTAAGGAGCAGAGTTTGGCCAACTTTGACATTACTTTTAGACTTTCCCACACTAAATTGGCAAATAGATACTAGCTGTCTGAATTGTAAGTAAATTGTGTCTTGTAGATTTTCATCAGCAAAATAAGTTTACAGTTTAGTACCTCAAGGGGAAAAAAAAAAGTACCGATGTCCTAGTAGTTTACCTTAAAGTTCCCTTTAATTAAAGCTGATTTTCTTTTAAGGAAGTACTCACATTTCTGATTTTTGTTTGGGCAGGAGCGGTGGCGGGAGGAGGGAGCCAGGTAAAAGAGCTTTTACTGCTCAATTTCCATACTAAAAATTATAACATATTCAAAATGCTAAGTCAGTATATTTACCTGAAGACAGGAAAAAAAATGTTTTTAAAGAGAAATGATGATCTTTCCTTTCTGTCATGGACTCATCAATATGGTGATGAGGATTCAGGGTAGTGAAGATGGTTGGGGGATTACACTGCATGAGGCTAGCAGCCAGAGATATGATGTGGTGAGTGGGGAACAGAAAGAGTGAGCAGAAGTATTTCAGATTTTGGTTACATTAAGCAAATAAGTGAGTGAATTTGAGGAAATAAGTAAATATATTGAGGGTAATGGCAGCTAATATTTTGCTAAAGATAGAAAGAGTCCTAAGGTGCAATAGATTGAAATTAAAAATATAAATATGAACTCAAGACTTACACACATATACACAGAGATCTGGAAATAATTGTAGATGTTTATATATACACATATGCACACACACATAATATGTAAATGAGGGTATGTGTGTGCGTTTGAGTGTTACACCACAGAAGCAGTGAGCCCAATGTTATTCCAGATCTTTGTTTCTAAATTCCAAGCAAAGTGAAGAAAAGTACCGTATTTTTCGGACCATAAGACGCACTTTTTCCCCCCAGAAGTGGGGGAAAAAGGTCCCTGCGTCTTATGGTCCAAATATAGCCTACACATATACTTAAAAAAAATTTTTTTTTACTTGCCCGGCTCTGTGTGGTCTCTGTGTGCTTGCCCGGCTCTAAAATGGTCCTAAATGCTGCTGTTTACTTTGCAGGGTTGATTACATGTGTTTATGACTGTAATGTTGGGTTTTAATGCACATAAAATATTTTAGGACACTTATTTGTTTCAGAATCTTTTTTTCTTCATTTCCCTTCTCTAAAAACTGGTGCGTCTTATGGTCCGGAGCGTCTTATGGTCCGAAAAATACGGTACAAATTGTATTCAGAACATCTTTACCATAGATATGCTGGGGACATGTCAAAAGAACCAGGATCCAGCTTAAAAGGGCTTTCTCTGGTCAGATCAACCAATTTGAATCTCAAACTAAATAACTATAGTAATGAATCAGAACACATTGAATTAAATCCAGGAGGATATAAACAAGTAAATAATAAAGAAAAATTTGTCAGAACATAATAAATAGTCATATATGATAGCCAGTGAACCTTAGCGAGTGATCTAAAGTAAGTTTTGTTTTATCTGTGGAAAACATTGAGGAGAGGAAAGGGATTTTGTGTAATTGGGGATGAGAGAGAAAAAGGTGTTGAGGGTATATGCAAGGAAATGATTATGATGATTAACCCTGGGATTTAAGCTGGATAAGAAGGAATTGAGGGCTAAGAGTAGGGATAATGTAAGGTAAGATTGATAGGACAGAGAATTGTAAGAGCAAATGCTTATAGGACCTTTAGGATTTGTGAGAGTATTTGTATTATGCAAGAAAAAGCAAGCCATAAGGAAGAGAACTTAGGTGGATCACCTGATAATACAGGAGTAATGGTTATAGTGAACCAGGAGCTAAACTCTTCAAAGGCCGAGGGAGAATTACTCAAGTACTCACTGCGGACTGCACGTGAGTGTGGGGTAATGATGACAAGGAACTCAAAGCAAAGGAATGAGGAGAACCATTCCACTAACTAGCAGGCCTAGTTATAGGCTATACTTATACTTCCTTAGCAGAGGTTAGTTTGTCTTTTCTGTAACTCAGTAGCCATCTCATCTTAAGTTCTGAATCCTTCGATAAAAGAAGTAGTAAAATAAAAGAGCAAAATGCGTTAAAATTTTTTATTTTACAAATACTTAGTTGGTGCTTCTATGATGTTTTGTTAATTAAAAAACTGACCCTTAACCTATCACTTTAAGATACTCTTTAATTTTGTATTCAACATCATACCCAACTAAACTATACCTCAAAAAAATTAATGCCTCAAAATTTTTGATGTTTTGAAAAGAAAGCTGTTGTAGGTCTACTTTTTAAAAATTTAAAAAAAATATATCTAGTGATTTCAGAGAGGAAGGGAGATAGAAACATCAGTGATGAGAGGGAATCATTGATTGACTGTCTCCTGAATGCCTCCTATTGGGGATGAAGCCTGCAACATGGGCATGTGACCTTGACTGGAATTGAACCTGGGGCCCTTCAGGCTGCAGACCGAGGCTCTATCCACTGAGCCGGACCAGCTAGGGCAGGTCTACTTTAAAAATAAAATGTTTTGCCCTGGCCAGTTTCACTCAGAGGGTAGAATGTCGGCCTGAAAGACTGAAGGGTCCCAGATTCGATTCCAGTCAAGGGCACATGCCTGGGTTGCAGGCTTCATCCCCAATTAGGGGGCGTGCAGGAGACAGTCAAATCAATGATTCTCTCTCATCATTGATGTTTCTCTTTTTCTCCCTTCCTCTCTGAAATCAATAAAAATATATGTTTAAAAATGTCTTCATTAATTTTTAGAGAGAGGAAGGAAATGAGAGAGAGAGAAACATTGATGAGAGAGAAATGTCCATCAGCTGTATTCTGACATCCCCTACTGCGAATCAAGCCCACAATCTGGACATGTACCCTGACCTCTTGATTGGTGCATTGGTTCAGTGCTCAACCACTGACCTGGGCTGTCCGCCCCCCCCTTTTTTTTTTTTAATTTCAGAGAGGAAGGGAGGGAGAGGGGGGGAAACATCAATGATGACAGAGAGAATCATTGATCAGCTGCCTTCTGCACTGGAAATCAATCTGGCAACTCAGGCATGTGCCCTGATCAGGAATTGAACTGTGACCTCCTGGTTTAAAGGTCAACAATCAACCACTGAGCCATACCAGTTAGGTTGGGCTGCCTATATTTTCCATTTTATTGTTTTTCATGTTGGTATACATACAAGAGACTTATTTTTTGTGTATTTACTGGGAGTGTAATAAATTATTGGCCTGATGTTTGTCTCCTTTCTTCTAGATTACATACCGGTTACGGCATCTCCTTCGTGCAAGGTGTGATGCTTCCCCAGTGACCAACAATACCATCCAATTTCACTGTGATCCTGGTTTCTGGGCTCAAAATATCCTCAATTTAGGTAGGTCATTGTGTATATTTTCTCAAGTGCCATATGTTTCTGGAACTCTTACTGATTATATGTTATTGAAAATGTATTCCTTACACCCTCAAAATGTTTTTGTTACCTAGGTTTAAAAACATGGAATTTTTTAGTCTTTTATTAATCTGTGTATATATGTCACACATGCATGAATGTTAACATACATGTAAACAAATGGATGTTATGAAACATCCTCTGTTAATATCCTCGGGATTAAGGAATTCTATTTTTCATAGATTCTTGCTTGAACTTTTTATCAGAATGGGTTGATAAACTTTTGACTTGTGACTGGCATTGTTATAGAATTTTTTTATATTTAGAATGTTTTCTGATAAAATAGTATTTCCAATACTATTATTGGCTTTCTCTTTAATCAAATGCCTCATGTCACTCATTTGCTTTATCTTGCTAGGGAAAATTTACTGCTTTTTCTTTTGCCTTTTTGTAGTAATTATACATATAATTTTATGTAATAAGTATAATTACATATATTTAATTTTCTAATTGAAGTATTGTGCATACAGAAAAGTGCCCACATTTTATTTATTTTTAAAATTTTTAATATATTTTATTGATTTTTTACAGAGAGGAAGAGAGAGGGATAGAGAGTTAGAAACATCAATGAGAGAGAATCATTGATCAGCTGCCTCTTGCACACCCCCTACTAGGGAGGTGCCTGCAACCTAGGTACAGGCCCTTGACGAACTAAACCTGGGACCTTTCAGTCTGCAGGCTGACACTCTATCCACTGAGCCAAACCGGTTTCGGCAGTGCCCACATTTTAAATAGTGGTTTCCACTGAATTATCACAAAGGAAGACTATCATATTGGTAACATGAAGAGCTTGAACATCCTTGCAGGCAGTTCAGAAGGAAGTTATTTTAATTTTCTTGTTATATTATTATGAGAGGTCCGGTGCATGAAATTCGTGCATGGGGCAGTGGGGTGGTGTCCTTCAGCCGAGCCTGCACCCTCTCCAATCTGGGATCCCTCTCACAATCCAGGACTGCTGGCTCCCAACTGCTCTGCCTGCCAGCCTGATCACCTGCTAACCACTCCCATGCCATCCTGATTAATGTCTAACTGCTCCCCTGCCAGCTTGTCACCCCCAACTTTCCTCCTCTTGCTGGCCTGGTCACCCCTAACTGCTCTCCCCTGCAGGGTTGATCGCCTCCAACTGCCCTTCCTTTCAGTCCTGATCCCTCTCAACTGCCCTCCCTTGCAGGCCTGATGCCTCCCAATTGCCCTCCCTTGCTGGCCATCCTATGTCCACATGGGGGCAGCCATCTTTGACCACATGGGGCAGCTATTGTGTGTTGGAGTGATGGTCATTCTGCATATTACCCTTTTATTAGTTAAGCCTGGTGCACGGGTGGAAACAAGCTGGTTTGCCCTGAAGGGTGTCCCAGATCAGGGTGGGGATTCTCTTGGGACATGGGGCAGCCTGAGCGAGGGGCCTGTAGTTGTTAGCAGGCCAGCCGCTTCCCCGGGCAACCCAAGTGGAGGTCCTGTTATCTGGAATTTATTTACCTTCTACAATTGAAAATTGTAGCCTGGAGTGGAGCCAAGCTCCAGCTCGCTTTGTGGCTGCTGCCATTTCTGTATAGATTTGTTTACCTTTTATCATTGAAACTTTGTAGCCTGGAGTGGAGGCTTAGGCCTGCTAGGGCAGGCAGAAAGCTTGGCTTCTTCGTTGCCTGAGAAACCCAAGCCTCCCTCCTGCTCTCTGTGGCTGTAGCCATCTTGGTTGGGTTTATATGCATACTTACTCTGATTGGCTGGTGGGTATGGCTAGTGGGTATAGCAGAGTGGTGGTTAATTTGCATATTACTCTTTTATTAGGTAGGATTTGCTAGGAGAAAAAGTCCTCACATTTTGCCTCCTCTCAATTTCTCACAGGGAAATTATAGAAACAGAACTTTAAGAATTCCCTATGCATTCTTCATCAACTACTAATATTCCCTTTGATGACAGCATTGGGCTCATTAACTTTGTTTCAAAATCATCAAAAATGATTGTACTCTCATTCTGTAGGCTAGATTCTGAGTAAAGAATGTAAAAAGTAAAAAATGGCAGGATAGAGAGCCAATACTCTCAGAATACACCAGGAAAGGAAGAAATTGGCTTACACAAAGCTCATCCATAAAAGGGAAGAACAAAAAGGATAATGATATGGTGTCCCCTTAAGGAAAAAATATGATGACCCCTGCAGTTCAATTTATTTTTATTTATTTATTTTTAAATATATTTTTATTGATTTTTTACAGAGAGGAAGGGAGAGAGATAGAGAGCTAGAAACATCGATGAGAGAGAAACATCAACCAGCTGCCTCTTGCACACCCCCTACCGGGGATGTTCCTGCAACCAATGTACATGCCCCTGACCGGAATCGAACCTGGGACCTTTCAGTCCGCAGACCGATGCTCTACCACTGAGCCAAACCGGTTTCAGCCCTCTAGTTCAATTTAGAAGTACATAAAGCTATATGTTTATTGATATATAGCAAGCAACTGGAACCACACACAAACACACAACTGTATGTGTTATTCTATGTATTCTATATAACAAAAGCCTAATATGTTAAGTGTCCTGTTGGCTGTTCAACCAATCAAAGCGTAATATGCTAATGATATGCTTAGGTCGCTCAACCACTCACTATGACATGCACTGACACAAGTGGGCATAGTCAACCAGTAGACCATTCACTATGACGGTCACTGACCACTGGAGAGCAGACACTCTGACTGGTAGATGAGCTTGCTGCTGTGATCCAGCCAATTGGAACTGAGCAAGATGGGCTGGACACACCTAGGAGCCCTCCCAAGATCCCTCCCTGGCTGGCCAACCTCCCGTGTCCTTCCTGGCCCCAGTTGTGCACCGGTGGGGTCCCTTGGCTTGGCCTATGCCCTCTTGCAATGCAGGACCCCTTGGCGGATGTTAGAGAGCCTGGTTCAGCTTGATCCTGCTCGACGTAGGAGATGCCCCTTGAGGTTCAGTGTGCTCCCACAGGGGGAGTGTCGCTCAGCCAGAAACTGGGTCACAGCTGACAAGAACAGTGGCAATGGCGGTAGCCTCTCCCGCCTCCCAGCAGTGCTAAAGATGTTTTACTGACGGCTTAGGGAGCAGGCCTAAGCCATCAGTCAGACATCCCCCAAGGACTCCCAGACTGCAGGAGGGCGTAGGCTGGGCTGAGGGACTCCTCCCATCTCCCTTACTCCTCAGTGCATGAATTTCATGCACTTGGCCTCTAGTTAATTAATACAAAGCATGTTTCTAAGTAACTATCTCAACCCTATCCCTCTCTACCAACCCACATTCAACTGTATAGAGAACCTATCACAGTTATATATCCACACAAGTAGTCATATCTATAGAGATGTATGTACTTATGTATATCAGTTACAATACAGATCTATACTAATGAAAGGGTAATATGCTAATTAGACTGGGTTGATTGGACATCTTCTGGATGTCTGACTTCTTTCTGGACAGTAATGGGGCAACCAGGCTGGCAGGGGGGCAGTTAGGGGGGCAAGCCGAGGCAGTTAGAAACAATCAGGTAGGCAGGCAAGTGGTTAGGGGTGATCAGGCAGGCAGGCAAGTGATTAGGAGCCAGCAGTCCTGGATTGCAAGAGGGATGTCCTAGTGCCGTTTAGGCCCCATCACCGCAAAGATGGGGCCTAAACTGCAGTTGGAACATCCCCTGAGGGGTCCTGGGTTGGAGAGGATGAAGACTAGGTTGAGGGACCCCTCTCCCTGCATGAATTTCATGCACCAGGTCTCTAGTATAGGCATAGATAAAGTAAGAATAGATGTATAATTACACACACAAAAGTGGATATAGTTTAGGTAAGTCTGCTTTAGCAAAAATCAAATAAAGACAGCATCTCCTGTTTGTGAAACTCTGATATAATAAAGTTAAATAATATTCCTGGGGGGGGGGGGGTGCAATAGTAAGATATGTACACATATAATACCTTAATTTTAAAAAATGAAAAAAATAAAATAATAAAATTATTTTCCATAACTGAAAAAAAATATTCTTGACTATCGAACTTCTAAGAGCTATCATTTATAGCTCTGTAAATTGTCATGCAATGAAATTTACATTTTAATTCTTCCAAAGAGAAATTTTCCCAACTTGTTTTCTATGGATTCTGAGAAATATCTTTCATAGGGCAAGGGGAAAATACTGATCTAGATAAATAGTTCATGTTTTTGGGGATTTGGGTAAGTTCTTCATTATTTTTGAACCGTAGATCCCTTATCTGTGTAAAGGAATTTAACAGTATACATAAACCTACTGTCACAGTGCCTAATACCCAGTGAGTAATGAATTATAGCCCTATTTTTTTTAGGATGCATATACTTTGAAATCTAAAACATTTAATTGAAAAGATTCAATTAAATGTTTTAGATTTCAAAGTATATGCATCCTAATTCAAAGAAAAAATTAATCTTTGCCTTGTGCTTGGATCAGACCTATTAGATGCAGCCTTAAACTCTCTTAAGGGTAATTGTAAGCCACTCAAAATATCCTCTATCAGAAAACTGACACAGTATGCTCTGTGAAAGAATAAGGAACTTGAGAGATTACAAATTATTAATATTAAAGAATCCAAAATACTTTGTGGGAATATTTTTGGAACCAATTTCAGATTTGCTTGTTTTGTCTTAATATACCATAGCTGTTCTCAAAATGTACAGTTTGAGGCTCGGCTCCTTCAGGGAACCTCAGAGGCCTCCTCTTTCCAACTACATATCTGTGTCACTGGATTTTCTTCCTATATTTCAACCTAAACAATATATTATGACAGATACTGCAGAAACAGATATGGGAGTTCAGCTATCAAGCCACACATATAAAAATACTTTTTTTAAAAAAAAAAAAAACCAGTTAAAATTAATATTACTAACCTAAAAATATTTTTAAAAATAGCCCTGACCAGTTTGGCTCAGTGGATAGAGCATCGGACTGCAGACTGAAGGGTCCCAGGTTCAATTCTGGTCAAAGGCATGTACCTTGGTTGCGGGCACATTCCCAGTAAGGGGTGTGCAGGAGGCAGCTGATCGATGTTTCTCTCTCATCAATGTTTCTCTCTATCCTTCTCCCTTCCTGCCCCCTTTCTCTCTGTTAAAATAAATAAATAAATAAATAAATAAATAAATAAAATATAAAACAGTGCACTCTTCACTAAGATTTTAAAAAATAATATTTTTCATAAAGGTATGCTATGAAAAGGTTTATTATTTTGAAATGAATTAGTAAATTAAAAAATATATATATATATTTTATTGATTTTCCACAGAGAGAAAGGGAGAAGGTTAGAGAGCTAGAAACATCAATGAGAGAGAAACATCGACCAGCTGCCTCCTGTGCACCCCCTACCGGGGATGTGCCCGCAACCAATGTACCTGCCCTTGACCGGAATCGAACCTGGGACCTTTCAGTCTGCAGACCGGCTAAGTAAATTTTTTTAATTCTTATTTTTAGTTTCAAAGATAGTAAATTTTGATAGATAGAAGCTCCATTAATAAAAGCTTTTTGGGGCAATCTATTTTTAAGAGTGTAAAGGTTTCCTGAGATTGAAAAGTTCCTTGACAGTTTGGAAGTTCAGCAACAATAAATAGCCTTACAAAATGTGGTATATCACTATTAGAAAAACTTTAGAACTTAACCTTTTCTCTTTAATTAGGTTCTTTAGTAATTGAAGATAAAGAGAGTCAACCACAAATGCCTAAGCAGAATCCTGTCATGGAACAGAATTCACAGCCACAAGGTGGTTTATCTTCAAACCAGTTATCCAAGTTTCCAACACAGATCAGCCTAGCTCAGTTACGACTCCAGCATATGCAGCAACAGGTAATGGCTCAGAGGCAACAGGTGCAACGGAGGCCAGCACCTGTGGGTTTACCAAACCCTAGAATGCAGGGGCCCATCCAGCAACCTTCCATCTCTCATCAGGTAAATTTGGAAGCAGGCCTGTCCTAAATTAGATAATTATAGTACAATTGTTTTTAGTAGCTCTGAAAATAACCGAGCCATCAATCATCCATGGTTTAAATATATTAATTTATAAAATGTTTTGAGGATTCCTGATTTAGCTCGTAGATTTTAGCCCTCTCAAAAAAAAAAAAAAAAAAAAAAAAAAAAAGTAAAGGATTAATGGTTTATTTAATTTGTACATCTATTTTTATTACATTTTAATATTTTAGAGAATGTGTGATGCAAGTGTTCAGAAAACCACACTGCATCTTAGAAACTAGGCCAGAATCAAATAGAAAGGGACAGGGATATGGTTCATTAGAAATATACTTTTTTCAAAATTTATTTTTGAGCAAATACTCCATGAACCATTGTTATTTTCATTAATTGTGAAATATTGTTTACTTTTAATCCAATTTTTAAATATAAAATATTCATATACAATACTTTGTTAAATGTTTTAATTGTCCTGCCCAGCTTAAATGTGGGCATACTGTACTTTGTTTTAATAAAGGTTTAGTAAGGAGTATAAGGTCAGATTCATACAAATTGTCTATTATTTTCAGTTACATATATTTATGAATTTGTATTCTTTCTATTTCTGAGAAGGATTTGAAGGACAGTAAATGACATGAATGGAATGAGGTTTAATAAGAGTCAAAGTGTGTAGAACTAGGCTAAGAATTCTTATACTTGAGAGCAAGCCTTATCTCAAAACTTGTCAACCTAAGAAAAATAAATAGAAATATCTATATTGTGTGATAAAAAGGAAACATTTTATTTATAGGAGAAACATTTTATTAGCACGAAGAGGACAATATTATGTGAACCTTTATAAACAGCAAATTAAATGGCATAATTGTATTTTTGTGGTAATTTTACTAGTACAGAACATAAAAATGGTCTTCATATGACTCATTTTAATTATGAATAAAAGTGTGGGCATATGTAGATCTTGATTTTGTTAAATTGCTTCTTTGAAGGCCTGAGGTAATGTATTTGAGGTTTATGGCTTTCTAGTGATTTGATTAGGAAGGCAAATCAAATCCAAGGGAATATTAGTATACCCAATTGATTATTCCTTTTAAACTTTGTTTTAACTCAGGTTTTTACAGAAAGTAAATAAGAAGCAATTTAAGGTTTTATGGTGAGTGTTCTATGAGGAAAGAATTGTACACTTGAGATACCAGAAGTGAAACTGGCAAAGTTTAAATTTTGTTAAGAAAATTGAGGAGTAATTTTGTTACTACCTCTGTAGAGTCCAGTGATGTATTGCAGCTAGATTGCAAAGAATGCCAAAACTTTTTCTGAAGATAAATGTGAGAAGAGAGAAAATGATAGTTTGTTGAGTGCCTAGTGCTAAGCTTTTGCATAATTAATGTTTATCTTAAGTGTCTGAGATATGGTAAAGTGATTTTTATTAAGTAGTATATTAACCTGAAGAGGAGTAAATTGGCTTTTCAGTAGACGTGAGGAACTGAGGAAGTTAATAGATATTATGCAACTTAGTGGCATTCGCTTATATAGTTATTTATATAAGCAATGACAAACAGAAGTGAACACTGAACTTTTAGCTTGTATATCTCTCAGAAATTTGCTTTTGATCTTATTTTTCCTTCTCTAGGACTTACTGCTACATAATCTATATAATGCACAATCTCTGTTATACAACCCAGTTTTCTCACTTAGAAATAAAGTAATTTTTGCATCATTTGGTCATTACCTCATACACTGTTCTTTTCTCTTGATCTTCAATAACTCCTGAACCTTCTTTCACACTCTTATGTTTCATTTTTAGCTGCTCTTTGCCAAACATTCACTCATACATTTTCCATTTACCAATTTGCACTCTACAGATTTTTACATTGTTCTGCTTACCAACATTCTTCGTTTTCTACAAGTTTATATGTGTGGGAAAAATGACTGTCAATAAATAGGTGTGTACTGTATATGTGTTCCTGGCTTTGTGGATATGTTCAGATTGTACCGTACATCTGTCTATAGGGTTCAGGCAAATTTAAAAGAATGCTTCTAAAAACATGATTGCTCTCTATTCTTCTTCCTCTGAAGATGTACTCTGCATACAACATACTCAATTACACTCCAATGTTCAGATCTAAGTTTGTTAGCACTGTCACATGTGTTATTTTTTTTTTTAACATATATACTAGAAGCCCGTATTTGCACAGGTTTTGTTCAGTGGTGTGTGTCATGGCCTGTGGAGATTGCCTGCTGTGGGAGTGCCACTTGTCCCGGTCAGCCAAGTGACTGTGGACCTACCCTCTGAGCAGCTGCTCCTGCTGCAGAAGCACCGTTCATCCTGGTCAGCCGAGTGGCACTTCCACTGTGAGCAAATTAACCACCAGGGAGCAGCTCCTGCTTTGAGAGTTTGCCCCCTGATGGTCAGTGCACTTCATAGCTACTGATCGACCCATTCGTTCAGTGGGTGGGCTTTTATTGTATAGGATTTTTATTGATTTCTGAGAGGAAGGAAGAGGAGGAGAGAGAGAAAAACATCAATGATGAGAGAGAATCATTGATTGGTTGCCTTCTGCATGCCCCCCACCAGGGACCAAGCTCATAACCTGCACATGTGACCTGACCAGGAATCTTACTGTGACCTCCTTGTTCATAGATAGATAGGTACTGAACTATTGAGCTACTCCGCTGGGCATATGTGTTATTTTATACATAATTCACAGCAGTGTTTCTCGAACCTGAGCCAGATTACTGTTGTGGGAATATTTTCATTTTATATGTACATGTTAATTTCCCTACAAAGTGATGGATGTTAGAAAGACATATGCTATCCTTCACTTTATACACAGTTGGGAACTACTGGCCTAGAACAAAATAAAAACCCTGCCCTAATCAGTTTGGCTCAGTGGTTGGGGTGTCAGCCCGCGGAATGAAGGGTTCTGGATATGACTATAGTCAAAGTCATGTACCTCAGTTGCAGTTTCTATCCCAACCCGGGCGAGGCATGAGCAGAAGGCAACCAATCAAAGTGTTTCTCTTACAGTGATGTTTCTTTCTCTCTGTCTCTCCCAAATATCCTCAGGTAAGGATTAATGAAACAAAACAACAAAAAAACCTGTAATACTGAAGTTACTTAAAATGAAGATGAGAATAATGATGTCAGTTTCCTTAAGATCTCTATTCTTCTATTTCTTCCTCCCCTCCCTGATATCTTGCAAATTAATTGACTCCATACAATTAAAATAAGTTATTTTGCCCTGCTGGTATGGCTGAGTGTTGACTCATGAACCAGTTTGATTTCAGGTCAGGGCATATGCCTGGGTTGAGGACTCAACCCCCTCTGGGGGGTGGGGGGAGAAGGGGTGCAAGAGGCAGCTAATAGATGTTTTCACTCTCTCAAAAAATTACAAAATACTTATTTAAAAAGAAAAAGTATTTATTTTAAAATAACAATGATTTTGCTATTTTTTTAATGCTCATAACTAGTTCCTAATGTTGTTATTCTTTCAAGTTGCTTCCTCTGTCACAAGGTTTTTAAAAATTCAGTCAAAAGTAATAGTTTAGGAGAGGCAAGAAAATTACCTCACATCTTACCAAACTTCAGGGTCAGTTTTCATTCCTACAAAGTATTATACATTGCTGTGGTACCAAGTATCTCTTCTTGACTGAATCCTGGTGAGGAAGTGATAGCAGGTGGTAGAAGCTTCTACAACTACCTTTATTCTCCCTCTTTAGGATTATTTTGGGTGCTTTTTCACTTTAAAAAAAAACAACTAAAGATAAATGTAGGAGTTTTTCACTATGATTCTCAAAAACTATTTTCTCTTTGTGTTTCTATGATATATAATAAAACCCTTCAAATCACAAAACTTTAGTAAAAGAATAAAAATTAATTGTTATTGTTTCAGCCTTTTTGACTTCTGTAAAATTTTGACACTTTATTTTTCACACACAAAATTTTCCTTGGTCTTGAGACAATATTTAAATCTATTTTTCATTGGTTTTATAATTACTCTTGAAAGTTACTGAGGGTGAACCCAGTGCTAATTACTTTGTAAGAGAGGGGAGAGGAGAGATAAGCAATATTATCCAGGAAAGGAAAGGAAATTCCAAAAATGGGAGGAAAGAAGAAGACAGGGCTGTCCTCTTTATAGCTATCTACCTTCGCAGAGTCAAAGTTTCAGGTGTTGC
This sequence comes from Pipistrellus kuhlii, assembly GCF_014108245.1. NCBI lineage: Eukaryota > Metazoa > Chordata > Mammalia > Chiroptera > Vespertilionidae > Pipistrellus > Pipistrellus kuhlii. The sequence goes on from NW_023425405.1 coordinate 18,646,205, forward strand.
TAATTCAATTTTATAAATTCCACATTCATTGTCCCCTGTGAATGTGAGAGTTAATAGTTTCCTCTCTGAGAAGTGCTAGTTGTAAAAATAAACTGGTAAGATAGCCTGCAAGTAAGTATTTGCAATAGTTGCCGACCATAAAGAGAACTGGATAGGCAAGAGAGACTGGTATATAAGGTTACCTTTTTCTAGAACACTGATCTCAGTTTCTGGGGCTAGCATTTATGAGCAAAGTAAGCTTGCCTTCCCAGCCCTTGCCCTATCCTGTAATCAACCAATTTTGTCCTTAAAAGGTTTCCTTTCAAATCTATTTTCTTTTAAAGAAACACATCCTCTAAGCTGTAATTAGTATATTAACTTCTAGCTAAATAATAGAACATGATTTGGTAATAATATGGCAGACTGGATTTGGAGAAAAGCCTTAGTGTTGCCTTTTTGCTAGCTGTGTGGGTCTCCTCTCCCCCCCCACCCCCAAGTTATTTAAGCTTTCTGATGTTTAGTGTCCTAATTTGTAAAATGAGGGGAGGGAAAATGCTGATCACAATGTCTGACATATAGTTTTATTCCAATAAAATCTAAAATTCATTTACTTCAAAATGTTGTTTTATGCCAGCTGTTTTCATTATTAATGATTTATTGGTTGAAAGTGCAGACCTTAGAGCCAGAGTACTTGAATTCAAATCCCAGCTCTGTCCCTTACTACCTTTGTTAATTTTTGATAAGATACTTGTCTTTACCTCACAAGATTGTTGTGAAGATTAAATGAGTTAACACATGTAAAGAACTAAAGCAGTACCTGGCTTGCAATAACTGATAAATGTTAGCAATTATTATTTTACCACCACCTTATTTAGGAGGTTTGAAGAGGGCAATTCTTTGCAAGAGTTAATCATAAACAAGGACTGAGAACCAAAGATAAATTTTCCCTACTTTCCCACATGGTATAGGCCCAATTCTGGTATCACCTACTTACAATCGGAAACCTCCACCAACACTTTTAATAAAACTCCTTTTCTTTAAATTGCTTTTATACATTCTGGAAGGCTGCCTTTTCCCCCTATTCCCTTGTTGTAGTGTTAATTGTTGATTCATATGTGGTAAAGTTGCTGTTTTTCTATAAAAGTAATAAAATAGAGTGCTTTATAATTTTATCTTTCAGATTATTGTCACTGAATTGGTTTTATTTCCTTTTTTCAGCAACCCCCTCCACGTTTGATAAATTTTCAGAATCACAGCCCTAAACCCAGTGGACCAGTTCTCCCTCCTCATTCTCAACAGCTGAGATACCCACCAACTCAGACTATGCCACGACAACAAGCAATAAAGCCCAACCCCCTACAGATGGCCTTCTTGGCTCAACAAGCAATAAAACAGGTATTTACTTATTTTTCTTTTGCTACTTTGAAATTACATTGCATTTATGGATAAAGTAACAGTTATGAAAAGTAAGAGCAAGGTTTTTTTAAAAATGTGAATTACAAAATTTATTATAGACTGACTTATAGAGACAAAGCTAAGAGAAAGTTCTTGATCCTTTGTAATTAACAAGAAAAATCAAGCCACTTTATATGAATGAAGGCCAGAATAATCAGTGTGTCATAGGTATTGATTTTTCTAATAGTGATGTATGTAGCTTTTAGGTGAATACAGGCAGAAGTATTAAGGTGCTAAGACAGAAGTATTTTAATACAGGTTACATTCTGCATAGAAAATTATAAATCAATCTTGAAATGTTTCCAGGAAAGTTTTTGAAACAAATTTAGTATGACAGTTTTAATATGGAGTGCATATACATCTGATAAAAATTAAGATTACATTTTAAATCTGAAGTTTAATATTTATATTCTTTTTTTTTTTTTAAGATTTTTTAAAAAAATATATTTTATTGATTTTTTTACAGAGAGGAAGGGAGAGAGATAGAGAGCTAGAAACGTCGATGAGAGAGAAACATCGACCAGCTGCCTCTTGCACACCCCCTACTGGGGATGTGACCGGAATCGAACCTGGGACCTTTCAGTCCACAGACCAACGCTCTACCACTGAGCCAAACCGGTTTCGGCTAATATTTATATTCTTAATGTCTTCAGATAAAAATATATTCTAGGTATTACATTATTTTTTAAAAAGTAAATGTTCTCTCAATGCCTGACTTCTCCACACACTGTGTCAATAGTTCTTCCAGCTTAAGACTTGTAGATTGATTTCAGCTTAATTATTTTGCCAAGGCTAAAATCCATATGAAGCTATTTCCATAATTCTGTGGAATTCATTTCAATCAAATTATTTGAAAATTTTATTTTAAAAGTATACACACTTCATGTGTGTAAAATTGATTCCTGTTTTTATTTCATCATTAGAGTTGAAGAGCAAAGGGTCCAAACAATAGTTTGACCTTAGATTTTGACCTTTGCAGGGTTATTATTTTAAATCTTATTCACCTTAAATATAAAATAAATGCTTTGTAGCAGTGTTTCCCAAAGTGTGGTACGCTTACCCCCAGGGGTACGGGAAGAGTTTGGGGGGCGGGGGGGTGGGGGGGGGGCTACGCGTTGCACCGGAGTTTGGTGGGGATATGCACTACACCGTGCTTAGCTACGCCTAATTCTACATTCTCATGAGTACGAGGGGTACTCAGAGATATGAAAACTATAGAAGGGGTACACATATGTCAAAAGTTTGGGAAACACTGCTTTATAGAGTTGTGCTGAGACTTAATGCTAATGTGTATTAAAACACTTACCACATTCTCTGTACTCAAATTTTACTTTCCCTCTTCCCCACTTATTATTTGCAATGGGCAGACCTACACTTTTAAGAATGTTTCCTAATCAAAAATCTAAACATGAATAAATAAATGAATTAGTAGAAAATGTAGTGAAGAATTGGTTTTAATTGATAGATTTTTTAACAAATTATATTTGTACAACGGGAATACCATTTAGCTATTAAGAACATGCAATAATCTGTATATAATCTAAGTATATTATATAGAGGGAAAACATGCTACTTTCTTGTGAGGTATCTTATTTTTGTGTTTGTTTTGTTTTAATATTATATATATGTGTGTATATATATATATATATATATATATAGAGAGAGAGAGAGAGAGAGAGAGAGAGAGAGAACCTGGAGGATCATATATCAGCTATAGCTGATGATTCTAGGGAGCAAAGGAGGACATGAGTTTAAAGAAAGGAGGGTGGGCAGAGATAGGAGAGGTGGGTAGGTAGTCAAGATAACTTTCATATTCACAGGTTTCCTTACATATTGAGTAGTTTTGTCAGTGGATCATATAAATTAGAATGTTTCAGACACTATCACTCCATATAATGTAGGCCATATGTTAATGGTATTATATTTGGGAATGTTTTTCTCTGCATAGTCTTAAGATAGCTCTTAGTTGCTTTCCTTTTTATGAGTATTTTATTAAGAAACTAGAGGCCCAGTGCACAAAATTCATGCATGGGGGTCCCTCAGCCTGGCCTGCACCCTCTCGCAACCTGGGACCCATTGGGGGATGTCCAACTGCCTGATCGCCCCTAACCACTCTGCATGCCTATCTGATCACCCTTAACTGCTTGCCTGCCTTCCTAATCACCCCTAACCACCTCTGCCTCAGCCCCTGCCGCCATGGCTTCAGGAAGTACGTCCGGAATAATATCTGGGAGATCTTTCGGCTGTCTGGTCTAATTAGTATATTACGCTTTTATTATTATAGATGTTTCAAACATAACAATTTGGAAGAATGGTACAGAGGATAAATTGCTTTATATGCCTTCTCAGTTATTATGTATATACCCCTTGATCCAGTCAATCAAGTCATTTTTTTAAATAGATTTCGATGTAGATTTAAGACAGCAATATTAGAACATCATGCTAAGTGAAATAAGGCAGTCAATGAAAGAGAAACACCACATGACCTCACTCATTTATGGATAATAAAGAACATTATAAACTGATGAACCAAAAGATAGATATAGAGACAGTAAAGCAACAAGCAGACTGTCAAATTATAGCAGGGAGGGGAGGGAGATCTGGGGGAGATAAGAGATCAACTAAAGGACTTGTATACATGCATATAAGTACAACGAATGGACACAAAGCTCCGGGGAGGGTGGGTATATATTGGGGGGGTAGGGGGGGGGCAATGGTAAAATATGTACACAGATAATAATTTAATAAAAAAATAAAATTTAAAAAATAAATAAAATATTCTTTAAAAAAAGAGAGAGAGAGAGAGAGAAGAGAAGGAGGGAGGGAGAGAGAGAGAGAGAGAGAGACAGCAATATAGTTCATCTCTGTATCTTAAGCATTCCTAGTGCTGGCTTAGTTAATATGTTTGGCCTCAAACATAAATGATACTTGATTATCTGTTCAGATACAAGAAATGAGTTTAAAAAAAAATCTGAAATCTTGGGTCTGGGGCTAGTGTTTGATGGTTGAGTTTTCACTCTAATATTAAGGCTACTAGCAATGTTTATTGGGAGAATTCCTATTGTCACCATCTTTAGGTTTTAACTCTTAGGCTGATCCATTACCCAAAGGATCTTTCTGTCTTCTGCCTAAAATGCAGGGCCTGGCTTCTTGTTGAAGCCAGCTGAGAGAGGAAGATAGGGATTGAGCCATCAGCAGAGTGGGTGAGAAGCTCAGCATTCAATGTGTGTTTGGTTTCTGAATCTTCATTTTTCCATGCAGTACTTCTGCCTGCACCTAAATATGGTGCTCTTCAATCTAAAGACACAATTTTGCCTGTTTTGGAAAATAAACTTCTAGCCCTTTTCAATGTAGGTGGAGGAATCCTTATTACCTTAAGATATCTATCTACAGGTAGAGTAGGAAAGAAACATGAGATTTAACACTGGTTAAACAGTCAGATTATTAGCCCCAGCTTCACCTCTCATGCTTCTTATTTCTAAGATTTTAGGGGTTCTGCAGCGTAAGTTGATTTGCTTCTCTATTTTCCCCACTGCCACCTTAGATTTCAGCTTTATTAAATTAAGTAATTCTCTATTTGTCCATTTGCTTTCTGTTTGTCTTCTCCTTTTTTTTTTTTTTTTTTTTTTTTTTTGTCTATATAACTCAGTGCTTTTTTAAAATTCCTCTTAACCATTCTAGTTTCATATATATCAGCTAGGGACAGAAGAAAATGTTTGTTTTTTGCCCTTCATCTTTACTTTGAGGTAGCTGCTTATGTGTTTATATTTCTTTTCCAGTACGTACAAGCTTTCCAAGATAGGTACTGTGGTTTTCTGGTATATACTAACTTGCTGTCTTCTGGTAAAAATCACCTTTTATTTTTCAACAGGATTCATGAAAGTTATGTATTCTTGCGCACTCTCCCTCTTCCAATTACAATTGAATACAATGGAATTCAACTTGCAGAATGTGTGTTCCATTTTGTTTTGTGTCTGAAATAGAGATTAGGTGGACATTTATGTTATAGGCCTGCTGAAAGATAACTTTTCTTTTTTCTTTCTCCTGTAGTGGCAGATTAGCAGTGGGCAGGCCCCCCCATCAACTGCCAATAGCACATCCTCTACTCCTTCTAGTCCCACCATTACTAGTGCAGCAGGATATGATGGAAAGGCTTTTGGTTCACCTATGATTGATTTGAGCTCACCAGTGGGAGGTTCCTATAATCTTCCTTCTCTGCCAGATGTAAGTATACAGAGAATTTTTAAGAATCTATTTTGAAAATTTTACATGGACTTGGATTTGGTAAAAGACATGGATGCGTTTGTTGCATTATAGGTTGTGTGTGCTTGTTTTAGAAGTTATGTCCATCCTTTAAAATTATAACAGCCAGAAAAATAAAAAGTGTATAGACACTTGACCATACTACATAATATCTTTCAAGGTGCTGGAGCTTAAGGTGTTTGTAATGAATGATTTACAAAATGGTAATGGATTATGGAAATGAATGGTTGTGGTGATGGATATGGAATCTAAGCTGGGAATGCAGGGAAGTAGGACATGGGAAAGAGGTACTGGAGAGGTTAATTGCTGGAACTGATATAAGAATGTAATCAAGCTAGAAAGGGAGGCTAGAATTAAAGACATTAGCAGAGATGGAGGCAAGTTAGAAATGAAAACATTTTCTGTTATATCATACCAGTGCAAAACTACCTCTGATTTCTACTTAAGTGAAATATATTAACTCTCTCCCTGACTGATTTGGCTCAGTGGATAGAGTAGCAGCCTGTGGACTGAAGGGTCCTGGGTTCTATTCCAGATAAAGGCATATGCCCAGGTTGTAGGCTTGATTCCCATTGGGGGGCATGCAGGAGGCATCCAATGATTCTCTCTCATCATTTGCTGGAAACCAAATCAGTTTCACTGAAAAAGAGATGTTGACAGGAAGCCAGGAAGGCTGGTCAACAACCTTAATTGCTCTAACCTTTAGTTGAGATTATGTTAGCTGAAGCAGAATCTACCTTATTTGTCCTGTGTAAGTTTCTGTTATTTCCTGCCTAAGGGCTACAAGTAAATTTCTGTTTATGTTGCTTAAGATGTTTTCCCCAAAGCCTCAATAAAAGGGGATGGCAGGGCCAGAGCAGGAGTAGTTCTCCCACTAGAGTTGGACTACCGCCTGGCCCCCCATATCGCCAAATTGAATTTCTTCAAGTCTCTTCATTTGTGTGCGGCCCTTCTCCAGAAGCTGAACCCTGAATTGGAACTCTTTCTACGCGGGCCGTGAAAGAGAGTCCTATAATCATTGATGTTTCTATCTCTATCCTTCTCCCTTTCTCTCTGAAATCAATAAAAATCTATTAAATACACACACACACATTCTCTCTCTCTCTCTCTCTCTCTCTCTCTCTCTCTCTCTCTCTCTCTCTATTTTAGTATGACTTTTTTTAAAAAAAATCTTTAAAAAGGCAGGGAAATTCTGTAAATGATCTCCATATATAAGTTGCTATTTGTTTTATATTTTGTTATCTTACAAGGTTAGGTAACCATGCATACAAATATTGAAAACTTTTAACCCTTTGCACTCCGAACCATTCTGGACTTTGGCTACCAGCTACTCGACGCTACTTTGCGGCGGACACGTGCGTTGAATTAACTCGATTCCCCGTAATCACTAATAAACTGCGATGTCCCCTGAGAGGGGACAGTGGAGTGCAAAGGGTTAAAATGTAAGATTGTGAAAGAATTAAAATTTTTTTTTTAGTTTAAGTTACTGAGATCAACTAACATTTCTCAATTGTGGCATCATTAATCTTACCAAAGTTATTTCATTTTTTAAATATTTGTATATGTCAATACTTTAATGGTAGAGTACATGTATTTTTCAAACATAGTTAATACATAGGACAACTTTTTGTCTCATTCTGATGATTTTATTTTATTTATTTATTTATTTATTTTTATAATTTTATTTTAGCTTTTAGGATTACTCCACAGTTGTAAATAACTTTTCTTACATTAAGATCTTTCAAATATAATTATTTCAATACTCTGCATTCTCTGAAAAGTACTGACCAAGGTATTGCCAAAAAAAAATATTGAACATAAATGACCCTGGAACTTCCCTGCTCCCCCAACTGAAAGATGACCCAGAAATATTAATATTAATCCTTTTGCTCTTTTCTCTGCAGTCCTTAGATACAGGTGACTGTGTTCATCAGCCTTTCTCAACTGAGATTCCTCATCTAAACCACAGAACAAAAAACTGTTTTGAGAGTCTGTTTTCTCAGTCCTCCTAACGGATGGCTCATAACTAGCACCATTCTAGATGCAAGAAGTAAATTTGTTATATAGAGTCTGTGTCCTAGGACTACAGGACTTAATTCTTTTGTAGAATCCTGGTTGAAAATTGTTGCAACTGTATTAAAAAATTAAACTGGATTTTAATCACAAAGACATTCTTGGAAATAAATGGTATATACATGCATGAAAAATATTTGCATTTAAAGCATTAAAGTCTTATTTGATAGAAATTTATCACTATTTTAGCTTGGTAATCAATTATAAAACGTGTTATTATAAACTTATTTTATTAAAGCAAGAATCCAGGAGGGATTATTTTTTTCCTACCAAACGGTAATAGTGTGCTTAGGTGAATAATATTAGTGTTCTGGAAATGTTTCAGCTTTCTGGTGCATACCAAAGCCTCGGTTCCCAAAGTATGGGCCAGGGACACAGGTGTCTTTACAACCCTTTCAGAGGTTCCATAAGGTTTCCCTGTGTAAGGCCAGCTTTTTCTTCATATTCTTCAATCAAAAGAGACTTAGTACATAAGCAGATATAAGAATCCTGTTAATTGTTATTAAGCAAGATGCTAAAGAAATCTGCAACAATGAAATTTTGCTACTTTTCTCACCAAGCTTTTTTTTAATTGGCTACATTTTGTTATTGTTAAATTAAGTATTAAAAACTGTTTTTGCCTTAATTTTTAAGGTTGTCAATGACATACAATACTTATTTCTCTTGGCTCATGATTTCTGAAATAGCATGTATTTTTTCCTACCAAACTGCAATACCATGCCTTGCTGATGTTAGTGTTTTGGAAATGTTGCTCAGTGTATTTACTAACATGTAACATTTAAGAAGAGTGGACCAAAAGGTTGAAGGTTCAATTTCTGGTCAAAGGCACATACCTCAGTTGTAGGTTTCATCCCTGGCCCAGGTCCAGGTGAAAGCAGGAGGCATCCAATCATGGGTTTCTCTCACATCGATGTTTCTCTCTGTCTCTCCCCCTCCCTTCCACTCTCTCTAAAAATCAATGGGAAAATATCCTCGGTGAGGATTAACAACAAAGAGTGCCAAGTTCTTGTTATTTTTTAAATGTTTTTTATTGTTTGTTTTGAGAGAGAGAGAGGGAGAAACCTCAGTGATGAGAGAATCATCGATCAGCTGCCTCTTGCATACCCTTACTGGGATTTAGCCCCCATCCTGGGTATGTGCCCTGACCAGGAATCGAACCAGCAATAAGAGTGCAAGTTTTTTTTTAAGATTGTTATGGGGAAAATATGCATCAGAACTTCTCAAATACAATTTTTCATGTTTTAGCATTTGGTAATAATTAAACTATTAAAGTTTTCTTATTCATTTAAAGTGGTTTTTAACTTGCAAACCATGGATACCACAAAATAATTTTCTTTTTTTTATATAAGATTGACTGTTCAAGTACTATTATGCTGGACAATATTGTGAGGAAGGATACTAGTGTAGATCATGGCCAGCCACGACCACCCTCAAACAGAACTGTCCAGTCACCAAATTCATCAGTCCCATCTCCAGGTCTTGCAGGTAAAGTGGTTTTCTTTTTATTTTGTTTTTCCAGTTTTTTCTCAATTTGTAATTAAAAAAAAAAAAATCCTCCTTTTTGTTGGATGATTTAAAAGTGTTTGGCACAATTTAAAATTAGTATAGTATATTGTACTTTCAAAGTAGAAATCTAAGGTTAAGTCTCTTTACCTTTTCAATTTCAACTCCTGTACAAGGCATTTAGCAACTACTTAACCATTTTATATACTCTGTGTTCCAGTTTCAGTGTAGTACTAAGTGAAAACACATTCAATTAGGACTAAATACATAATTATTCATTTTATGAATGTGTATGATTTCCTCTTCAGGACCTGTTACTATGACTAGTGTACATCCGCCAATACGTTCACCTAGTGCCTCGAGTGTTGGGAGTCGAGGAAGGTAAGCGGACTTAACCTTATTCTCCAAATAGAAAATCTCTAATTATATTTCTTTTGCCCCAGTGCTCAACACACTTTGGGTATTCAATACATTTTGAACAACTTTTTTTATTTTTTACTTTTAAATTAAAATAATTTAATAATTATATATTACATTACTTTAGTAAACTAATGGATTAAGTAAATTATAATTTTGGTAACTTTAAAGATATAAATATCTTTGTACATATGTTGAAAATAAAATGTTATGATTTTATCATAGTAGCAAGGAAAAAAATAAAAATGTGGGCTATAACAAATAACTATATGAGAACACACACAAATATAAACTTAGAAAAAAGAAAAAATAATTTTATATTAACTTGTGTTTTTTGAATTTTCTAATGACCAAGTGTTGATTTTGCTTTAAAAATAAGTTTACATTTTTTGAAATTCTATTTTAACTTACTGCTTTGCTCATTACATGGAAAAAGCATTCTCTTAAGAGAGAAAGTTTGGGTTCAATTCCATTAAAATGTAGTGGCTATCTGTAAAAGGTTTTTTCCCCCCACTACATTTTTAAAATAGAAGAACATCAATAAATTATGTCCCTCATTGTCTTCACACTTCATAATAATAAATCATTAATATGAGCTTAGTGTTCTCTTTTTCACTGACTAGAATAAGAAATGGGAAAGCCTAAAAAAAGATGCTAGCTGTAAGAAGTAAATCTGGCTGCCCAATTTTAGAGCTTCAGAATATTGAAGGCAGTTTTCTTTTAATTGAGGTATTATTTAAATTTATTTACCTTTTCAGATGTAACATAACTATTTAGATAGGTTGGTAATGTAGAACATTTTTTATTCATCAGTGTAATTTTTGTACATAGCAGTTGTATATAAGTTCTGTGTCATTTTTTGCTGATATAATAGTTACCATTGCTCTGAAGATAGGGCATTATTCTCAAAGTGGTTATACTTTATTTGGAGATACTTAAGGTAGCATTCTTAGATGTTTTTTTTTTTTTCTTTCTTTTTTCCTTTCTTTCTTACATTTATAGCTCTGGCTCTTCTAGCAAACCAGCAGGAGCTGACTCGACACACAAAGTCCCAGTGGTGATGTTGGAGCCAATCCGAATAAAACAAGAAAATGGTGGACCACCTGAAAATTATGATTTCCCTGTTGTGATAGTGAAACAAGAATCAGATGAGGAATCTAGGCCTCAAAATGTAAATATATTTCCTGACAGGAAGTTGGCTCAGTGATTGAGTGTTGATTTGTGATCTGAGATCACAGTTTTATTCCTGGTCAGAGCACATGCCCAATTTGCAGACTTAATCCTCAGTGTGGGGCATGCAGGAGGCAGCTGATGGATGATTGTTTCTCATCATGGATGTTTTAACCCTCTCTCCCTCTCTCTTCCTCTGTAAAGTCAATAAAGTATATATTTATATATATTATATTTCACCTTAACTGGTTTGGCTCAGTGGATAGAGCGTTGGCCAGCAAACTAAAGGGTCCCAGGTTCGATTCCAGTCAAGGGCATGTACCTTGATTTGCTGGCACATCCCCAGTAGGGGTTGTGCAGGAGGCAGCTGATCAGTGTTTCTCTCTCATCAATGTTTCTAACTCTTCGTCTCCCTTCCTCTCTGTAAAATATCAATAAAATATATTTTTAAAATATATATACACATAATATATACATACATATATATAATATGTTTATATATATATATTTTTTAAATTATATCAATGACTTCAAATAATATAATGAAACTTCGAGTCGCTGAAAGGCATGAACATCTGAACTGAAAGTGCCTAATTAGTACAGAACATTAGTGAAGTAAAATGATCAATCATGGGTAAAAATTAAACTGTTTCTTTTTGTTAACCCTCACCTGAGGGTATCCCCCCCCCCCCCCCTTTTTTTTTTTAAGAGAACTGCAAGGGAGGAGGAAAGACAGCAGGAAACATTGATGTGAGAGAGACACATTGATTGGTTGCCTACCACACAGAACTCAGCCAGGGACAGGGGTCAGACCTGCAACCAAGGTACTATGTGCTCTTGACCTTAATCCAACATGGGACACTTGGCCAACACTCTGTCCATTGAGCCAAACCAGCTAGGGCTAAATAAACATTTTTAGACATGCATGCAAGATTGAGTAAAATTTAATTTCCATGTACTCATTCTCAGGAAGCTATTTTGCAATATGATTCATCAAATTTGGAGTAGACCAAGAAAGAGGAAAACATAGCCCAGGAATGGGATATAACACAAACCAGGGGCAAAGAAAATGATATTCTCCGGTATAGCAGCTCCTTTAGTACACTCTGTGGCAGGAGGACAGAGGACTCTATAGGAATGTATGTAAGGATAGAAAAGTGTTTTGACAGAATTGAGGAGCATTTTATAACACTGTTGGAGATTGTGAGAATGACTTTGTGATTTGACATTTTCACCATCCTAGGCTCCAACATAAAATTTTGATTTATCTTAAAGTTATTAATAGCTCTATGAATGATTTAAAAAAATCTATACTAGGCATGTTTTATGTCTAGGTACAATTTAAATGAACAGCTCCACTAAAATGTACTTACATTGCCTATGATTAACTTCTGCACTACCCACCCATTCTCCCATTTCTGAAATCATCAGCTAATTCATATAATTTTCCTTTATTCTCCAAACTCTTACTACTGATACTTTTTTTTCTTCTTTTTTTTCTCTTTTTTTCTTCTCAGCTTGTATGGAGGGTAACAATCAGACTTAGATAGCTGTGCTAAGCCAGACAGAGACCTTCATGTTTATGTAGGATCACTGCAATTTGTAGACAAAGGCATTTTTCATTTGTCTACATGTTTAGTACCTGCAGGTTCCATTGATAATTTATTTTGATGATGTTTTCCAGTACAGGTCCATGACTTCTTTACCATTAGAGATTCTAACGTATTTAGCAGTAAAGGTATATATATATATATTTTTTTTTTTTCCTCATGCAAGTTCATAGTCTCCTTTAAAGTTACCAGGTGTCCATGAGAGAGCAGTCTTTAGTTTAAAATTGCAGTAGTGCTAATTAAGAACGCCAGTTTTAAGAATACATATACTCTTACCTCCTTTCATTGCAGACCAACTATCCAAGAAGCATACTCACCTCCCTGCTCTTAAATAGTAGTCAGAACTCTGCTTCTGAGGAGTCTGTACTAAGGTCAGATGCCCCTGATAGTACAGGAGATCAGCCTGGACTTCACCAGGAAAATTCCTCAAATGGAAAGTGGCTGGATGCCTCCCAAAAGTCACCTCTTCATGTTGGAGAGACAAGGAAAGAAGAAGACCCCAATGAGGACTGGTGTGCAGTTTGTCAGAATGGAGGGGAACTCCTGTGCTGTGAGAAGTGTCCCAAAGTATTTCATCTTTCTTGTCATGTGCCCACATTGGCAAATTTTCCAAGGTAAGAAGTACTTGCTTTCTTTTTCCAACTCTTACACTATCCTATATAATAAAAGCCCAGTGACTGAAACAGTGGAATGACCAGAATGACCATAGCCCCTTGCCCCGGCTGGCCCTGCCCTCTAGCGGGAGCCCCCACCACGATCCGGGAGCCCCATCAGGGCAGGCCGGACAAAACGGGCTGCGAGGGAAACGCAGGTCCCAGGTGCCAGAGGGAGGCTGGTATCAACAACCAGGGGAAGGAAGGCCCACTCCTGCACAAATTTCGTGCATCTGGCCTCTAGTATATATATAAAAGTAATATGTAAATTGACCAAACTGTGGAACTACTGCTTGACCAGTCGCTGTGAGGTATAATGACCAACTCTTGGTCCCTCCCCCTGGCATGGGGCTGGGTCAGCTGCCTGCAGCCCAGAAGATGGTCCTGATCACAGATCAGGCCTAGGGACCGTACCTGTGCAATAATTGCATGCGCCTGGCCTCTATTCAATAATAATGGGCCAGTACTCTATCCACTGAGCCAAACTGGCTAGGGCTAAAGAAACATTTTTAGACATGCATGCAAGCCTGAAAAAATTTAATTTCCATGTACTTATTCTCAGGAAACTATTTTACAATATCATTCATCAAGTATGGAGCAAACCAAGAAAGGAAAACAGGAACCCAGAAATGGGATAGAACACAGAGCGGGGGCAAAGAAAAGGGTGACAGTTATAATCTAAAACCATTGTAAAACCTTAAAAATAAAAGTCCACTTGGCACAAATGCATACTTCATAATGTACAACATAGTGTTTCCTTCCCATACCCTGCCTCTTAATTCCCTATGCTTCTCTCAAAAACCTAGTGTTACAAAAAACAACTTTAAATGATTACATGGGATTGCCATAAAGAGCAATGGTCCTTATGCACAACTGCCACAATTGTTTGGCAGGCACTGACATTTATAAATATCACAAGTAAATTCTCACAGTCCCTTTGAGATGATGAAGAAGAGCATTGAGATAATATCTCAGTTCCTCAAAGGATATACTATTTAAAATATAATTTCAAACAAATTTACAAGAATAGTAACAAGAATGTTTTTTGTCTTGAATTATTTGGGCTAAAAATATGAGTTATACATCACATCAGCCATAGACTAATGTGTGTTTATTTTGTATATGTATTTCTTATCTCCTTAACTAGACTTATATTTATACCACTTAGGCTCTTGCATTATGACAACTGTTTAGCTCTCTCAGGATGGAGCTGAGTGCATAGTAGATGTATAGTAATTCTTCAGTGATTGAAATTCATGCAAATAAATAATTCTGTATCATAGATGGCATGGATGAGGTAGGAAAGAGATACAGTGAGTAATGATAGTATGCATTATAATTCAAATACTTTATCCCCCAACAGTGGAGAGTGGATTTGCACTTTCTGCCGAGACTTATCCAAACCAGAAGTTGAATATGATTGTGATGCTCCCAGTCACAACTCAGAAAAAAAGAAAACAGAAAGCCTTGGTAAATTAACACCAATAGATAAAAGGGTAAGTTTTTGAGCACGTCCAACCTAGACTGTTTATACTTTGGTTTTGCTTTGGTTAGATGCATTATTGTAATGCAGGTGTGCTTTTCACATTAACTTTTTTTTTAATTTAATATATTTTATTGATTTTTTACAGAGAGGAAGGGAGAGGGATAGAGAGCTAGAAACATCGATGAGAGAGAATCCTCGACCAGCTGCCTCTTGCACACCCCCTACTGGGGATGTGCCCGCAACCAAGGTACATGCCCTTGACTGGAATCGAACCCAGGACCCTTGAGTCTGCAGGCTGACGCTCTATCCACTGAGCCAAACCGGTTTCGGCTCACATTAACTTCTTTTTTCTCTAATATTTATTTCCACAAAAGTATAGGGATTTTAAATAATATACTTAGAGGCAGACTAACCTTTTTTAGTTAAAAAAAAAATTGTAGTACTACATATACATTTTCTAGAAACTGAAAATATTGTACTTGAACAACGTAGAATGTGTGTCCTTTATGTGGCCAGCACTTTGGTGTACTTTAGTAAATTTGTTTT
Source organism: Pipistrellus kuhlii (assembly GCF_014108245.1). Lineage (NCBI taxonomy): Eukaryota > Metazoa > Chordata > Mammalia > Chiroptera > Vespertilionidae > Pipistrellus > Pipistrellus kuhlii. The sequence continues at coordinate 18,661,360 of NW_023425405.1, forward strand.
GTTTTATTTCTATAGATAGGTTTTCTTCCCCAGAATTTGTTGAGAGATGAGTTTTTCTATTTCCATTCTTTCATCCAGTGTTACTAGGTTTATACCTTAAAGCCAGATAAAATATTTAACTGTAATTAACATTTAAACCTACTAAATCAACACTCTGTATTATTAAAGAAGTTCCTTTGCTCAATTATTAGGTAGAACAAAGAGTATGAAAGTTGTCATGCAAGAGGGGGGCCAGACACGCATTACAGTGCTTCAGCTTTGTATAAGCCCCTAAGCAGAGAAGTAGCAGAGTGCATGATAGCACCATCTGCCTTAGGGCTTTAGGATTGTACACACCAGGAAAGGACTCCACCTTTAGATCTCTTCTTTTATTCTCTACTAATAATTTAATACAAATTGGAAAAATAGCCGAAACCGGTTTGGCTCAGTGGATAGAGCATCGGCCTGCGAACTGAAAGGTCCCGGGTTCAATTCCGGTCAAGGGCATGTACTAGGTTGCGGGCACATCCCCAGTAGGGGATGTGCAAGAGGCAGCTGATCGATGATTCTCTCTCATCAATGTTTCTAACACTCTATCCCTCTCTCTTCCTCTCTGTAAAAAATCAATAAAATATATTTAAAAAAATTTTTTGAGAAATAAGTGGAAATTTATTCTTAAAAGCTTCAAATTGGTTTCTAGTTATAATGTGTTTATTTCTATAATTACAAAGGACTGCTCTCATATATCACATAAACCCCAAGCTATCAAAAGTACAGTTCAATAAATGAGATAAAAACTCTTAAGTATCAATATACTTTTCTTGTATTCATCTGGTTTTAATTTTTATTCTGGTACTTTGATATATATGACATTGTTATAAAAAATAAGCTGTGACTTCATTTTATTTTTTATTTTTTGCTTAGAAGTGTGAACGCCTACTTTTATTTCTTTATTGCCATGAAATGAGCCTGGCTTTTCAAGACCCAGTTCCTCTAACTGTAAGTATTAATGTCATTTTGTCCATTTTTATACCATGGAATGATTTTTCTACAACTTTATTTATAATCATCTAGCTTCTGTACCATTTTTCAGTAGTTAGTTTCTTATGTCTAATCTTAAATCTTGATACATACTGAAAGCTTTGATCTTAAATGTTTTTTAATGTTAAATAATTGGCCCAAAACATCTATTCATTTCTCATATTTTTTTTTTTTTTAAATATATTTTATGACTTTTTACATAGAGGAAGGGAGAGAGATAGAGAGCTAGAAACGTCGATGAGAGAGAAACATTGACCAGCTGCCTCTTGCAAACCCCCTACCGGAGATGTGCCCGTAACCAACGTACATGCCCCTGACCAGAATCGAACTTGGGACCTTTCAGTCCACAGACCAACGCTCTACCACTGAGCCAAACCGGTTTCGGCTCTCATACATTCTTACACCTCATGTATTTTACCTACTTTTCTCTGTAATGATCTCCATCACTTGCCTGTTAGGATATTTAGGTATATATCTCCTTAACTGTTGAGGGGGAAATTTCCCATTTGAGATAAATCCCTTCCAAATTCTCTGTTCATATTTTAATGTATATGTCCATATTTCAGTCTGCAGGTCGACGCTCTATCCACTGAGCTAAACCAGTTTTGGCTATATGTCCATATTTCAAAGATTAAGTAGACTTTTAACACTAGAAGATGGTGCATGTGCATTGCATGTGTATTATCAAATTGACTTCAGAAAGGTTCATATTGAAAGTTTGATGAGACTTTAATGCACAATCTCCACTAATACTAGCAGCATATATTTTAGCAGCCAATTGCCACATCATTAGTCTTGTACTGACTTGTTTGATGTGCGCAAAGGAAATATTTTGCTTTTGGAAAAACAAGAAAAATAGGTTTATTTTTGTTATACTTATTAATTTGTGCAGTTAGTTAGTGTCTGGTAAGTTAATATTCAAGAAAAGAATATTAATTTTTATTACAACGTTCTATTTTATGATAATGATCATTTATTTCAGCCCTTTGTATTAAGCATGTCTCTATCCAAATAACCCTACATTTCTATGAAAATTGAAGGTTTTGGGTTTTTTTTTTTTAGCTCACATAAACTTAAACCTTGTTTATTTGGCCCATGTTAGCCTTTGAGTTTGACATGCTTGCTCTAGGGCTAGTAATTGCTTTCTGTTTAATAATGAAGGAGATTAGAGAAGGAGGTCTATCAGGGATAGGTGATTTTATAAAATTAAAAAATATTTGGTGAAGCTCTAGCTGGTTTGCTCAGTGATTAGAACATTGGTCCATGGACCAACAGGTGCCAGATTCAATTCCAATCAAAGGCACGTACCTTGGCTACAGGCTCAATCCCTGGCCCTAGGTCAGGGCACATGTGGGATGCGATCAATAGATGTGTCACTCTCACATACGTGTTTCTCTGTCTCTCCCTCTCCCTTCTACACTCTTTCAGGGGGGGGAAATTCCTCGGGGAGAGGATTAACAATAAATAAATGTTGCAATTTTTTGAAAAAAGTGATACAAAACATTTTCCACTGTGTGGAAGGCTGTAGGCACATGCTGCACAGGTTTTCTTAGCAATGACAAAAGAGTACAATTTGAATTTTATGCTACTACTTGTAGAATTTATTTAGGACGAGGTAGAATTTACATGATAGTATCTCTCTTATTTCAAAAGGTGCCTGATTATTACAAAATAATTAAAAACCCAATGGACTTGTCAACTATCAAGAAAAGACTACAAGAAGAGTATTACATGTATACAAAGCCTGAGGATTTTGTAGCTGACTTTAGATTAATCTTTCAGAACTGTGCTGAATTCAATGAGGTGATGTGGAAGGGGGAGGGGAGATTAATAGTTATATTGAAAGCAAGGTTAAACCAAACATTTTAACAGCAAACAAGGACATTAAGATAATCTATTTATGTTAGCATGAATTTTCAAATGTTTGAGTCTCTCAGAGAATGATTTTATCCATATTTATATTCCAATATTTATTATATGTTGAGTGGAAATGCATATTATAGCTGACAACTGAAAACACTTTAGAAAATATTTTTATCTAACCTAGAAGCATTCTTTGTCATTCTTACCTTTATTTCTTAGAATATAGCATTTCCATACTTAAGTGGGGTTTGTTTTGTTTTTTTATATTGATCTTGAAATATTAAAGATGTGGTCTAAATAGCTTTAATTTTAATATTTTCTCATTTGTCAGTTTATCCAAATAGCTGTTAGACTTAGAGTCTTGTTCTATGTATTGGTTACTCATTCCAGAGTTCCACATTTTATATGTTCTGAAAATACTTATTATATAATACTATAATTATGACATCTTTTTATCTGTTTGGGAATCCAGTCCTGCAACTGCCATGCCCTTGTAGAATAAGCCAGATGAGTCAAAGTCTTTTGTTTACCTTTTGTGACCTTCTCTACACTTTGTTTAACCCCAGACCATTATTTACTTTATATCAATGACATTGTATAAATATTTTTCCAAATTAATCCACTGGTATTCTTAATTTCAAGTTAAAAGGGAACAAAAATGTGAGACATTTACTACTTTTGGCTGTCTAAATGTTGGTATCAATATTTTAATTCATATTTTTATTTTTACCCAACAGCCTGATTCAGAAGTAGCCAGCGCTGGTTTAAAGCTTGAAAGCTATTTCGAAGAACTTCTAAAAAACCTTTATCCAGAAAAACGGTTTCCTAAACTTGAATTCAAGAATGAATCAGAAGATAATAAATTTAGTGATGACTCAGACGATGACTTTGTACAGCCTCGGAAGAAACGCCTCAAAAGCGTAGAGGATCGCCAGTTACTTAAATAAGTAGCACCATTGGCGCGTGCTGATTTTTAGATTTTTTTTTCTCAAAAATTATTTTGTAAATAATTTAACATCATTACAAAGAAGAATTTGTGACAATGTTGATCTATAATTTTTTGATGTTTACTAGATTTTGTTTTTCTTAACCCATTTTTTTAAACTTCTGATTAATAAAAAAGGGGAAGGAGAGAGGAAGAAGAAAGAAGCACCACCAACAAAATAAAGACATTGTTCCTACTTTCTGGATTTCAAAACTGTAATCTAGAATGATTACTATAGAAAGGAAATAGACTTCATGTGAATTCTAAGTTGAAATTTTAATGTGGTTTGGATGTGTGCATTAATCCATTTTTAGAAAATACCACTACTAATTATGGCCCAACCATGAGTTAGGTGTACTGTACTTAAGAACAGCTGGGCCACAGTGAAGTAACATGGATGATTATAAGAGTTCTATTGTAGAATGCCTACTGGTGCAACAAGACCTAGATTAGGCACTATTAAGAAGGCACCTATAGTCATGTAAGATGGCAATTGTATTAAAGAAAAAATGGGAAAACAAGTGTTTTTTATTTATTTTTTTCTTGTCTGTAGAGATGTTTGGTATAGCAGATTTTCAAGGCCATTTTCATACATTTCTTAATTGAACTTCTTCCACTGAGAAAGTAAGTGAGCACATTTGGTTTTACTGTATGTCTATCTGTGGTTTTGTTGCTTGTTTTAATTGTGCAGATCTTTATATGAAGACATTGTTAGCAGTATGGTTTTTAGTGGAACACCTGAAATATGAAATACAGTTGTGTGCAGTATTTGATGTGAGGACTTAAAAAAAATACACTCTGAAAGGGACTAGTTTTTGTTGTTTTTATCTGTCTTTATAATTCGGAATGAAAATGTATTGTGGAATTTGGGAACAGGAAATTGGTGAGAATTATAGTGAAATTTTAATTTTTTCCCCTGAAGCATCCATTTCCTATTTTTAAGAGTCAGACTTTCAAATTGGTTCTTGGATCTCACTTAATTCTGAATTTCATTTATATGCTTCCAATAAGATACAAAAGATGTCTTCTGAGGGCAAGCATATTCCTTAATGGGCCAGACCTAGCTAATTTAACTGACATTCATTAATTCTTTATTGGTCAGTGTCAAAGAAGGAAACTAGATTAAGAGAGTGCCCCTTGCTAATTTAACGTTTGATAAAATATTTACATATGAATTATTTTTAGTTTGCCAAAGTAAACCTTTATTTATAAAATACTAATTGTCTGAGAACATTTTTCTCTTTAGGCTGATGGAATGAAAATATGGCTGTCTATTTATTTATTTATTTATTTATTTATTGAGTTTTTTACAGAGAGGAAGGGAGAGGGATAGAGAGCCAGAAACGTCGACGAGAGAGAAACATCGACCAGCTGCCTCTTGCACAACCCCCACCGGGGATGTGCCCGCAACCAAGGTACATGCCCTTGACCGGAACCAAACCCGGGATCCTTCAGTTCGCAGACTGATGCTCTACCACTGAGCCAAACCGGTTTCGGCGAAAATATGGCTGTCTTGAAAGAATTACTTTTTGTAAGGTATCATCTTCCATGAATTAAACCTAGAGTACGTGATTTTATCCATGTAGCATGGCTTCCTAAAATGACAATTTGAAAATATTCTATGGCTAATTGACTGGGTTTTCAGACATTGATAAAGATAAAATAATGAGAGAAGAACTTACTAGCAATAGTGTCTCACTTTCTATATAGATTTAATGCTTTTCTAGAGTGTAAATTATGAATTAATGGTTAAAAAGTCTTAAATCTTTTCAAATTTGTATTCAGGTTAATTATGGTGGTGGTGGTAATGTTTTGAATATGCATTTGACATTCTCCACAGACTGAACAAATTTTCATAATCGCATATATACCATTGTTTTATTTTGTACCAGCATTTTTGCACACCAGATGTTGAGCTTTTAGTAGTAAGTTTAATGTTGGTATCTTAAAATATTGTTTTTCTGACAGTTTGTTTTTCCATATTTGTCTTCAGAGTTGAAACAGGACAATAAAGATAAATTTTGAGAAGGATCACAAAGGGAAGTAGCACTAAACAGGAAATATATAATATTTTCTAAAGGCATCCAAGCCAGAATTTCTAACATACTCAAAACTTTCACTGATATATTCAGTGCCATATTAATCTTTTAAAACAGTATTTAAAGTAAGTGTTATTCTCTTTAAATAACATTCAGTTACACTTTATGGTTAAAGTCCTGTGACCATATTAACAGGCATCTATATACTCAGGTGAATCCCAACTAAGTATTCCTTAAATTCTAATAGACAGCTGTAAGATATCCTAACTTTATACACCACCTGCTCACTTGCTGAGCATCCTCCCAAAAGTTTAGTGCAATTCAAACAATCTTGGCCTAATAGAAAAACACTCCAGTCTTTATCTCTGATTCAAAAACTCCAGGAGATTTCCCTCTCGATTTGGAAACAAGAGCCCAGTATCATACCTTTAATGGGGGCTTATGAACAAAGAGAGCATATGGGAGGTAGGATTTACTCAATTCCAACTCATTGAAAGCTTTCCCAGATGCCAATCATTTGATCTTTCCAGCAATAAGGAAACCCAAGTGTACAGTCAGTGACTTATATGACCTTGGCAAAATGTATAAATGGACTGAGATATACCTAGCATATTAAATTCAAAATGTATTTGTACATCAGCATCTGGCAATGCAATCATTTTGTCCTTTGAATTAACAGGTCCTACCTACCTTTTCTGAATGGAGGGGTAGAAAATTGGAAAATGCTAAGAGGAAATATTCTCTTGCCTGGGTAGTTTTAACTTTCTTATCTAAACTAAAGAGGCTCCACATTTTACTACAACATAATAGTGTAGTTGTAACATAACTTAGGAATGCTTTCAGAAAGTTTCACTCCAAAAGGTGAGTAGTAGACAGACCTTTACTCTTTATGAAATTGCATTTTAAAGTCTTACGATGATGCAGTGTTTAAACTTTTGAATTTGGGTTTCATGGAGAGACTAGACAGTAAAAGAAGGAACTCCTCCTTTTGCTGAGCCCTGATCTACAAATGCATATTCAAATGTGAATCCCAAAAATAAGTTGCTTCATGTGATGAACAGAACATTTTTAGGTTTAAACTGAAGATATACTCATTTTCTGTTTATCTGCACTTGTTATGAATGAGAGAAATCAAGTGATCTGATTAGCCATTAAAATTATGGACATGATCATGAGTTCAACTATCTAATTTCTTATTGAAATAGAGCACCTCCTTTTAAATAATCATGTACATATTTTTTAAGTCTTTTATAACCTCATGTAAATTTATAGTTGAAGTCTTTTTACAAACATCACCCTGTCATTTGGGTGTGAATTTATTGTCATAATTCACATGCTGGTGGCTCATGTTTTTGAGTGAGAATAATGCTAGCCAATCAGATCACAATTTCTATCTCCATGGAGATTTTGCTTATTGTGAAGGACATCTGAGATATAGTCCTTGTTTGTTTGCTTGTTTAATTTTAGAGAGCCAACTAACTGGTGCTTTGTTTTAATAAAAATAAGCATCGATTGATTTTTACTATGAATATTTTATCACAACAAGGATTTTTTTAATGAAAAACTATGTTCAGTAGAATTTAAACTAGTTTGAGTCTGCCTTCTGTACTTAATCTTTGTGTTTCTCTGTAAAAATGATACATAGGGACAAACTACTAGTTCATAATAATAGGAAATTTTAAAATTCTAACACAGGTATTTCACCACTTGAAGGGAGTGAAAAATATCTTCAAATGCTGATTTCCACTTTTCTCCCCCCAAAAAGAAGCTATTGGCTCAGTGGTTGAGCATCAACCTATGAACTAGGAGGTTACGAGTTTGATTCCTGGTCAGGGCACATACCCAAGTTTGGGGCTCGATCCCCAGAGTGGGCGTACAGGAGGCAGCCAGTCAATCGATAATTCTTATTGTTTCTGCCTCTCCCTCTCCGTTCCTTTCTGCAATAAGTAAAAAATATATTTTAAAAGGCGGGGATGGGGTTATGAGGAACTGTTGGGAGAGGAGGATGTTATACAAAGTACGAGTGATTATTTTTACAAGTCACTTTGAAAATTTACCTATATTAATTTTACCTAAAAGGTTAGAAAGTTTTTGTTTGTTTGTTTGTTTTTTAAATAGATTTTATTGATTTTCCACAGAGAGGAAGGGAGAGGGATAGAGAGCTAGAAACGTCGATGAGAAACATCGACCAGCTGCCTCTTGCACACCCCCTACCGGGGATGTGCCCGCAACCCAGGTACATGCCCTTGGCCGGAATTGAACCTGAGACCTTTCAGTCCGCAGACCGATGCTCTACCACTGAGCCAAACCGGTTTCGGCAAGGTTAGAAAGTTTTGATTCACAGAAATAACTTCTTACAACTTACTATTGGATATTTAATAGATCTTACTTTGATGGGGATGAGAACAGCCTTCTATTTGATTTGTAAATGAGTTTTTAAATAGAATACCGTATTTTTTGGACCATAAGACACTCCGGACCATAAGACGCACCAGTTTTTAGAGAAGGGAAATGAAGAAAAAAAGATTCTGAAACAAATAGTGTCCTAAAATATTTTATGTGCATTAAAACCCAACATCACAGTCATAAACACATGTAATCAACCCTGTAAAGTAAACAGCAGCATTTAGAACCATTTTAGAGCCGGGCAAGCACACAGAGACCACACAGAGCCGGGCAAGTAAAAAAACTTTTTTTTTAAAAGTATATGTGTAGGCTATATTTGGACCATAAGACGCAGGGACTTTTTCCCCCCACTTCTGGGGGGGGAAAAAAGTGCGTCTTATGGTCCGAAAAATACGGTAGGTCTTAATTTGAGTCCTAAAAATATCCTTTCTTAGAAGTTATAAGTTAAATATTGCAAAAAAAAATTTTCTGACACTTTAAAACAGCCTTTCTTCTCTAATACATTTAAAAGTTGTTGATAAAAGAATGTTCAAATCTGCAGAAAGCTCTGTCAGAATTTGAGCCAAGATTTGAGGACATTCCCTAAAGCAAGATCTTCCCCCCCTCTTTCCCCCCCCCCTTTTTTTTAAAATATATTTTATTGACTTCTTAAAGAGAGGAAAGGAGAGGGATAGAGAGTTAGAAATATCAATGAGAGAGAAACATCGATTCAGCTGCCTCCTGCACACTCCCCACTGGGGATGTGCCCGCAACCAAGGTTCTTGCCCCTTTACCAGAATCGAACCTGAGGTCCCCGAGTCCGTAGGCTGACGCTCTATCCACTGAGCCAAACCTGTCAGGGCTAAAGCAAGATCTTAACAGACAGAAAATGCTGTAGAGGATGGCAGTTTAGCAGCTTATTTTATACATTTAGAATTAGAAAACGTAAGGGAGATTGTATGGAATCTGTTGGTGGTACATTAAAAAGGCAAGAGAAAGCAACCCATGGAAATGCTCAAGATTGGAGAAAAAGGGAAATGAAGAGGAACATGCTTCCTTTTACATTGGTGGGTACAGGAGAGTTAATTAACATTTACAGCACATAGAGATGGTATGCCGAAACAAGATAACAATGAAGTGTTAACGTTGTCTCCAGAGTAGGTGGTTGTGCCTCAGAGGGGTCTGGAAAAGAAATTTAATTGAACATTTCAAAGGTATGTTATCCTAGATGCGTAAGAGCAATGGACAGGGCTCTTCTAAGGTAAGTGATTGTCTTGCTAAGGAAGCAGTAGTCCTGGCTAAGCTCGTGGGTCTACTGTGCAGTCCCTTTTTGTTCACAAAGTTGTCTGCGTGTCTCAGGAGACCTGTGAGTATGAATCCTTTGCCTATGTTCTATAATGCCTTTAATCCCAGTGAGCCAGAAAATTGAGTCAGGAATCTTGCCATTGAAAATGACTGAGTCCAGGTTTGATTGTTTTAGGGAGGAAATAAAATACATGGGTCAACCAGGTTAAGGACTTTTCCCACTTGGAATAGCAATATACTGACCTGAGAAGTGGCATATCCCCAAAGAAGATAAGTGTCCTTAAAAGGAGAGGAGGAATGGCAAGACAGTCAGGAACAACAATTCAGAGGGCCACCAGTTGCCACTTTGACAGTGATTCTGGTTCTCTAATCTGCTTGTACTAGGCATGTGTTAAAAAAGATCAACTACAAAAAGTCCAGAATAAAGGTTTTGGCATTTATATTACAGGAGTTTTTGCCAGTATAGACTATGCTTTTAAAGAGTTCCAGAAAATCCCCTCTATATGTCATTTGATTCAGACAAATTCAACCTCTATCATATTACATAAAATAAAATATGCTTGTACTGAGATTCCACTTATATTATTACTGTTTCCAGTACTTCAACGAGTATTGTTTTTTTTCATAGGCTGTGAAAATCAATCCAAAAACATTGATAGGTGATAGGAAATTTATTGACTTTCATTTCTACTAATAACCAATAGTAGAAATGTAAACAAAACATTTATCAAGGATTTCTCAAATTTAGTGTTCAATTAAATTTGTTGTTAGAGTTTTCTGGTCATTTAGTGTCTTCTAGGAATTCTGGTTGCTAGACAGTGCTGAACAACATCACAAAGTTCCTTAAGTCTGGACAACCCCACAACTATTGAAAGTTCCTGAATTTGGGAAGGTGCTTGAGCATCAGGTTTGTCATTGGTTGGCTCTGATTTTAATTATAAATGGCTGCTGTAAGCTTTGAAAAAAAAAAAAAAATTACCATTGACATACCAGAGAGGAAAGGAGAGGGAGAAAAAGATAGAAACATCAATGATGAGAGAGACTCATTGGGTGGCGCCTCCTGCATTAACCCCTTCCCCTGCTGGGGATTAAGTCGAATCCCAGGCATGTGTCCTTGACTGGAATCAAACTGGGACCCATCCATCCACAAGCTGGAGTTCTATCCACTGAGCCAAACCAGCTAAGGCGGTAATTTGTGTTTCTTAATCCCTTTACCTTTTTTTCACCAATTCCACTAACTCTGACACCCATCAATTTGTTCTCGGTATCTGAGAGTTTGTTTTGTTTGTTCACTTATTTTTTTATTTATTTTAGATTCTACATATAAGTGAAATCATATATTTGTCTTTTTTCTGTATGACTCATTTTACTTAGCATAATACCTCTAGGGCCATCCACGTAGTCATAATTGGTAAGATTATGACTGAGTGACGTTCAATTGTACATACGGACCACATCATCTTTATCCAATTGTCAATAGACACTGAAGTTGCTAACATATCTTGACTATTGTAATAATAATGCTGCAATGAACATACCTTGTTTTTAGTAAAATCTTACTTTTTATTTATTGTTGCCAGTGTTACATATGTCTCCTCTTCCCCTCCCCACCATTGACCCCCTCAAGCCCACCCCCCACCCCAGGCTTTCACCCCCCCCCCCCAATATATGCATGCCCTCATCTATGTCCATGGGCATGTATATATGCATGGGTTAATTATCTCCCACTCACCCACCTTCCCCTGCCTTCCCTCCCAAGATTTCTACACACTGTTCCATGTCTCTGGATCCATTCCATTCATCAGTTTATTTTGTTTCTTAGATCCTATATCTGACTTGAGATCATGTCTTTCTCTGACTTATTTCACTTAGCATGATACCCTCCAGGCACCCCCCCCCCCCCAATTCTGTCTCAAATGGTGAGGGATCCTTTTTATATACACACACACACACACACACACACACACTGTTGCATAGTATTTCATGGGGTAAATGTACCACAGCTTTTTATCCACTCATCTACTGATGGGCACTTGGGCTGTTTCCAGATCTTAGCTATTATAAATAGGGCTGCTATGTACATAGGGTTACAGACTAGTCCATTCTTTCTGATTGGTATTTTGGATCTCTCCCCAGAATGCATCACTGGGTCAAATGGCAGTTCTATTTGTGAGGAAACTCCATACTGTTTTCTATAATGGCTTCTTTATTGGTCTGAATCCCCACCAGCAGAGTATGTACTAGGGTTCCCTTTTCTCCACATCCTTGCCAGGAGTTAGTCGATGGCAACCATTCTAACAGATGTGAGGTGATATCTCATTGTTGTTTTAATTTGCATCTCTTTGATGATCAGTGACTGTGAGCATTTTTTCATAGGTCTCTGGGCCATCTGTATGTCCACTTTATTTTTTATTTTTTTTTAATATATTTTATTGATTTTGTATAGAGAGGAAGGGAGAGAGATAGAAACATCGATGAGAGTCATCGATCAGTTGCCTCTTGCACACCCCCTACTGGGGATATGCCCGCAACCAAGGTACATGCCCTTGACCGGAATCGAACCCGGGTCCCTTCAGTCCCCAAGCCGACGCTCTATCCATTGAGCTAAACCGGTTTCGGCTGTATGTCCACTTTAGAGAAGTGTCTATGTCCTTTGCCCATTTATATTATTTGCCTTCCTTTTGTTAAGTTGTATGAGTTCCTTATATAGTTTGGATATTAACCCTTTATCAGATGTATCATTGCCAAATATGTTCTCCCAAACTGGGCTCCCTTTTCATTTTGTTGATTTTTTTTTGCTCTGCAGAAGCTTCTTATTTTTATGTAGTCCCATGTGTTTATTTTTCTTAGTTTACTTTGTTCTAGGAAATGTACCTGTAAACATATTGTTACAAGAGATGTCGAAGAGGTTTTGCCTATGATTCTAGGATTTTTATTTCATAGCTTACATTGAAGTCTTTTATCCACTGTGAGTATATTCTTATGTATAATTTGGTGATCTAGTGTTTTTGTGTTTCGTTTTGTTTTTGTATGTATCTTTTCAAATTTCTAACACCATTTATTGAAGGACTGTCTTGACTCCATTGTCTGTTCCTGCCTCCTTTGTCAAATATTGAGTGTAATGGCTTGGGTCAATCTCTGTTCTGTTCCCTTGATCTATAAGTCTGTTCTTGTGCCAGTACCAGACTGTTTTGAAAACAGTGACTTTGTAGTAAACTTGGTATCCAGTATGATGATCCTGTCAACTTTGTTCTTTCTCAAGATTGTTGAGGCTCTATTTAACAAACTTTTAACGGTAAAGCAGGCAATCTACAGTCCTAAGGGAAAAGTGCAACATGGTGCACAATGTAGGAAGCTTTTATAAAATGAAAAATAAGCAGCAAAGAAGAAATTGAAGGCCTACATTGGCTTGGCAATTGGGAACTGGCATTTCTGGTCAAGCAAAGACTTTACAGGGACCGCAGCCTTGGGCCTAGAAATTTATTTCAACAGCCTCCACTCCCTTCGGCCATCCTCTCGACTATTCAAAAGGTTTGTGTTTATTTTTAATATACTAGTGTGACTCAAACTTTTGAGAGAACACAGTAGCAACCATTATTAATACCCACAGTTTGCAGTATGCTCCTGAGCCAAGGTTCCTAGACCAACTAGAACCAAGTCAGGAAATGATTTCAAAGAGGAGGATACATTTTTTAAGCCAGTTGTCTTGTTTGTGTATTTCGTTTAACTGTTTGCCAGAATTATTCTGCAAGCTTGTTTTAGAGAAACTGAGGCATTAGAAATCAGAATGAGTGTGTGTTGAAGGTTGGATTACCCTCCTTTGTAATGGCCTGGCGTGAGTGAACAAAGGCATCTTCCTAGGTTAAGGAGAATAAAAGGTTGACAGAAGAGTTATACTTTTATGGTGTAAAAATTAGGGAATGGATGGTCAAAGAGAGAATGGAGAAACCGTTCTTGGTCCTCCTGGGTCTTCCTGGGAAGCAGCAGTTGACCTCGATGTTGGCTACTTCTCTTCCTAGTCAATTTGATTTTGAGGTCTATTGTTTACAAAGTACCAGAAGTACTTTGTAAACAATAGAAGTCAGGTAGAGCATTCTTCAGTTATGAAATATACACCTCAGATTTCGACACCTTGAAATTTGGCAGTGATGTCAGTAGTCAAGAGTACGTAGGATCTTTTCCATGAATTTTACTTTTGCAAAAGGACTGGAGTAAAAAAATAACTGTAAATGACAGAAGGCTATATAATTGACTTGACAAGGAAATGGTTATTTCTGTGATGTAACAAAATACCAGGATATACCTGGTTTTTAGGAATTTTATACAGTTTCTAAAATCACTTAACTTATACCCATACAAATATAACTTAAGAAAGTTAAATAAACATTTAACATATCAAATAAGCTTAATTGGTTTAACATTTCTCTTTTACAGTTGACCTTTGAACAACATGGGTTTGAACTGTGTGAGTCCACTTATACAGATTTTTTTCATTACTGTAAATGTATTGTCCTTATGATTTTCTTAACATTTTCTTTTCTCTAGCTCAGTGTTTCCCAACCTTCTCTCATGATGAGAATCACCTGGTGGAGTTGTTAAAACACAGATTCCTGAATCCCAACTAAGAAGTGCTAAACTAGAATTTTTGGGAACATATAGGTAAAATTGTATACTTAACTAGTGCTCTAAGACAGATTTTATATACAGAGCACTAAGTTAGGTATGCAATTTTACCTATATGTTCTCAAAAATTCTAGTTTAGCACTTCTTAGTTGGGATTCAGGAATCTGTGTTTTAACAACTCCACCAGGTGATTCTCATCATGAGAGAAGGTTGGGAAACACTGCTCTAGCTTACATTTTAAGAAAATACAGTATATAACTCATACTTTTTATAACATACGAAATCTATGTTAACTGTTATTGGTAAGGCTTCTGGTCAATAGTAGGCTACTAAATTTTGGGGGAGTCAAAAGTTATATATGGATCTTTAACTGCACCCCTATCCCTTCCTGGAACGTCTCCAGTTAATTCGAAGTAAACAAGGCTTTAGAATTTGATTTGGGGGAGTTTATTTTGATAAAAACCTTTGCTTTCCAGGCCAATTTCTTAAAAGCTAGGGGAAAAAAACTTTATCTGCATTTTTTTCTTCTTTAGGTATTATAGGTGTACATATCTTACCATCGCCTCCCCCCACCCCAGAGTTTTGCGTCCATTTGGTTATGTTTATATGCATGCACACAAGTCTTTCGGTTGATCTCTTATATCCCCCACCTCTAACCTTCCCGCTGTAATTTAACATTCTGTTTGATGCTTTACTGTCTGTTTCTATCTTTTTGTTTATAATTTTATAATTATCCATAAAAATTTTGTCCTTTTAACATAAATATTTTAATTTTACACCATTGTGCTTTTTATTTTTTTATTTATTATTATTTTTTTAATCCTTAGTGAAGGAGATTTTTTTCATTGATTTTTTTTTGGGGGGGGGAGGGGTGGAAAGGGGTGAAGGGGAGAGAGAAACATGTGAGAGAGACACATTGCTCGGTTGGCTCCTGACCAGGGCCTAGGATCGAACAAGGTATGTGCCCTTGAAAGGGAATCAAACTCATGATCTTCGGGTGTTCGGGCTGGCATATACCTTTTTTCTTTTTCTTTTTTTTTTTGCACCATTGTACTTTTGATATTAAAACTAATTTTTTTAAAGCTTGTATCCATTCTAGTCTTAGCCAACTTGGTCACACAGAAAAATTTCTTTTCCACATTCTACAACTTTTTTATATCCATTTGGATTTTATCTTATGTTTCCTCTCTTGACCAAGAGAACTACTTTAGTAAGGATTCTCACTTCTCACTCTTCACCAGATTCTGCTAATTTTCCCAGCACCCCATTTTCAGGTTCCTTAATGAGTAGAGTTTAAAGTAGAGGGGATAATTCTGATATCAACCAGAATTTGACAAGGTTTTCCTTTTAGTTTTACCTGGCTGTTTAAGGGAGTCACATCAGTTTGGGGGAGAGCCATATGGGGGTCTGCCTTTGAGAGTTGATATGAGTGTTGAAGCTCCATGCGGCTCTTTGGCCCCTTGAGTGTGACTCTTCCACAAAATAGCATGGGCTGGGCAAATCTCCTTTGAAGAAGTGACATTAGGAGAAGTGTAAAAAATTTGACTCTCAAAAGAAATTTCAATCGTCGTACTGTTGATATTTGGCTCTGTTGACTGACTTTGCCGACCACTGTGTTAGAGTATTAATGGGATGTAAGGATAGAGGGGAATAGGAGGATTCACATAAGTCTTGTGTGGTTTTTTTAAATTTTATTTTATTACTGGTTTCAGAGAGGGAGAAGGAACCACCGACCAACTGCCTCTGGTCCACTGAGGACTGAGCCTGCAACCCGGGCAAGATGCCCTTGACCAGAATCAAGCCCCGGACCTTTCAGTCCACAGGTTGACACTTCATCCACTGAGCCATACCAGCCAGGGCACATCTTGTGTCTTTTATTTAGCCTTTTGGAATTTTGAATCCTTTGTGGGGGAGGAGGGGTCATGTGCATACCAACTAAAATAGGCATTCCATTCTGGTTGATCTGGAAACCCTTACTTTCATGTGCACTTTGTAAGGAAATGATCTTACCTAACTAGAACATTTGCCATAATGGTCATTGTAATGTTAGGTTGTTGCAGTAAGAGTTTGCCATTTTTGTAGAAATTCACAGTTGATAATTTTGTATGGTCCTCAAGTGATGTTATAAATATCCAGATGGCCCTTAGCAGAAAAAATGGCTCCTCACCTCAAAGCCAAATGAATATCTAAGAGGGATGTGCCACGGGTTGGGGTTTGTGTGGTGTTTTGCAGTGTACCTCATTGCATGGAATTTTTCTTGGAGGTTAGTAGGTGAACTAATTTCAATCTAATGTATTCCATTACAAACTTATCGTAGCAGAGAAGGCTTAGATTTTAGTGGTGAGTACTCTAATATCTCACAAGTGTTTGACCTGTACCCACCATTTTTCAGCTTTGGCCTCTGAGATTCCTATTAACAATTGATTTATTATTCCTTTCCTGAAAAGCTTTCTTTATAGTGTCAGACACCCTAATGGCTTTTAATTGTCTGGTGTATGCTTATATTTTGTTGTGCTATTGGTTAAAACAATCTTAATTTAGTTCCCCAAGTCTCCTGGTAGTTTAGTTTATGCTGTGGCTTGAGTTTCCTAACAGCCACCACCTACCGCACAGATTCCCACTATAACTGTCCTGGAACCTTCCCGGAAACAGTAGTTTAAGATAAAGTGTTTAAATTGGAGACATATATACAAGGGAGTGGAGCTCAAATCCAAGAGTGACTTACCAACGGCCCTCAGCTTTGACGAGAGGAACAGTGAACTCAAAAGGTTCAGTGGGCTCCTAGTCTGTGTGCTGTCTTGTTGTCCTACAGGCCGTTAGCAGTCAACTTCCATCCTTGTCACCAAAAACTGTTTAAAGAAGACAATTTAGGTGTTTCAAAAAAACTTTATTTTAAACACTTGCTGAAGCAGGTAATCTACAGTTCTAGGGGGTCTAAGGACTGGGGCAGAAGGCAGGAGTCTTTTAAAGGATAAAGAATAAGGAACAAAGGATGAAGCCCAGAGTTGGGTGGCTAATTACAGTATATTTCCGGTCAAGCAGAGCATTTATAGGGACACAAAATTTATTCAAGGTTTGGTTTGTTGATGTGGTACCCCAGGCAGAAGTAGTCTTCATTTGGGCCTAGAAATTTATTTCAACAAAATTCAGCGTATGGCCTACTTTTACACAGCCTCAGAGCAAACTGTTTTTTCACAATTTTGAAGGCTTGTGGAGTAGAAAAAAAGCAACAGATCATATGCAGTGCACCAAGCCTAAAATATTTACTGTCTGCCCCTTTACAGAAAATGCTTCCTTGCTTAAGGCCGTCTGTGCCTGTGGTTAAATAGGAATGACTTGCACTCCTACAGAAGCAGGGGGTATAAACCCTCTCCTATGCAGTTTGTTAGGGCGAGGACACCAGTGTGGCTGCAGCAAGTGTTTCTAGTGCAGAATAGGGTGAGTAGGTGAGCCAAGCCCTGGGAGCCCAATTCCTGAGGACTTCACAATAAGTCTGAACAGTAACAAAAGACAAAATACAAATGTGAAAACCTTGGTGCTTCCTTTCTACAGCATATCTAACCTAGTAGAGTGGCATGTATGGGATCATGCAGCAACTAACTGTTCAACAAAGGGCAGGCAGTTGGATGGTGTGGGTAAGCTTGCTGCACTCTTCATTTATCACATGAGAAAGATTCCACAATAAATTGAGAATAGAAAAAAAATGGGGAAAATTGTTTTTTCTCAGCTTCTTGATGATTATATATAAGGCTCATATTAACTTATATTATTTATGAATAAGTAATTTTCATTAATAAACTGGAGGTCACAGTTTTAATAAATATGCTAATTTATATTGTAAGTTTGACTATTTTGAAAGTTTTAATGATACCATACCAAGTTCTTATCTTAGTATATATGCTGTTTGTCTTAAGTAAATAATTCTCAAAGTTGGGACTTGATGTCAAGGAAGAAAAGCCACCTTCCCTCTCTCAGACATACCTTTTCAAGTATACTTCATACAAGTTCTAGGTGTTTTGGCTCTTTGGGAAGAGATCAATATGCAATTAACCTACCTTATTCTTGTGTGCCTTATTTAAAAAAAAATAGAATCAGTTTCTTAATTACCAAGTAGGTACCGAAATAAAACCAGGTTGTTTAAAATGTACCACAACTCTTTGGAAGATAAAATGCATTTTTCTTCTTTGGCAGACAGAGGTTTTCGGATCTTCATTTAATTTGCTAGAAAAATAATTTTATTTAATTATTTATTTTAAAAAATAATTTTATTTAATAGGTCAATACATTTAAAGTCTTCCATTCATACTCAGCTGTCTTGCACTAGAAACTAGTAATAGAAGGCTTGTATTAAAATTCAAAGGAATTTACCTTTGTGTACTTGGAAATGGAATGTTTGCTGTGCATTTTAGTCACCATTCAGAAAAGTCCTGTTATATAATACCCTCTTTCAAGAGTTTTTTCCAAATTACCAGGCTCATCAAAATGAATAATTCTAAAGTAGTGTTACTACTATATAGTGGCATGTTCCTTTATATAAGTTACTCAACTTACCTTTGCTTTAGTTTCCTCATTTGTGTGAGGATATGATAATCCTTCATGGAAGATTAAAAGGAATCAGGGATCATGGAATGGATTACCTTTCCTACTATGGAACCTAAACACCGCCCTAAATTCATAATTATATGACAGGTTATCTAATATGTGATTAAAATGTATATATTATCTTACAGATAACCTAAGGTATTTAAAAATAGAGTTGATTTTTTTCCCTAGGTCCAAAATATGCTAGAGTGGTGGTGGTGGTTTTTTTGTTTTGTTTTTTTTACTTAAAAGTGCCTTCCTTATATCTACTCGCAGACAACAAAATGTATCAGTACCAATATTAACCTAGTGTACTATGAATAGAACACGGCAGAGAACAAGTCGCATTCAGCCCGAGAAGCAGCATGACCGAACAGCCTCATTTAGGGGCAGCAGTTCAAGATCAAACCCAACTGCTCCCCCCCCATACATATATGCACACACACACCCCTACATCCAGCAATAAGCTTCATGTTCACAGCAGGAGAACACCGGGGCCACCACCTGGACTTTGATAAGGTCACAGGGATAGGAGAGGCCCTGTCCTCTACAACTTGGCCCATGGAGCATCCCTTATACTTTGGTGCATCGTGTTCTAGGTGCTTTGTGAAATGCAGTGAGCAATCTGTCTACTGGCTGTTGAGTGCAACTGGCACACCTGAAGCTTTCCACTCACCACTGGTGGCCAATTGTACTGGGGAAAGGTAGCTGGACTAGTGTGTCAACGCAAACACCTATTTCTGCTCCTTGGGCCGCCCTTGGCTCTGCAGCAATGCTTACATCAAGGTGGAAACGTGAGAAGGGTAGAATGCTGAGGCCTTAACAACTATCATTCACCATGGTCCCTGGATCCAGCTATAACTTTCGCCGAAAGCAGGTTTGAGGTGGATAATCAGTTACTTTTGTGCTGCTCAAAGTTACATGTGGGGAAAATGAATACCTCCCCCCCCTTTTTTTTTTTGACACACTAAATTATCAGTGTTAGCCCATGAATAATGTCTGCTTAAAAGGATGTCATACTCCAAGTTCATTTCTTTGTTCTAAAAGTGGGGATGGGAGGTTTTTAGATCCCTGCATCACTTACCTGTAGGGCCCGACCTTTGGTCTCAATGGGCAGGGTAAAGGCTGAAATGGCGCACACAACGCAGACGGATGAGAAAAGACACAGGGCCCCCAGCAACGATGCGCTCATCAGAACCTGCACATCACAAAGAATTAATTGTGCCCCAGGCACTTCTATACTGATCCTTCAAAGGGGAAAGGATTCAAACAAATGAAGATTCTTTATAGCCATTCTGTGTTGTGCTTTGTGGGATTCCTCCATGAACGGCAACTGGCAATATGCATTGGCCAGCTTACACTTAAGCTGTCAGACCTAAGTGACCACTTGTCCAAAGTCACATACAGACTCCTAACAGCTCAGTGCTCTTACCACCACTTAGGTCCTCTCGAGATACGCAGTTTGAGAACCTGTCCTTTGCGCTGGTCTGTGGCCTTCCAGAAAGCTAAATAATCCCATTTGGCATGCAATAGAACCCATGATATTAGCCTCATTATTTTTGTAGTTGGCCTATGTATTATTTCTGGTTTTATTTCCCAAAATAAAGTACATACACTTTTTCCTGAAACAGGTATAAGTGTGTGTTTGTTTGTGTGTGTTCATCTATAAGGGAGGGAAACCGGGCTCAGAAAAAGGAAAAGATGCAGGAACCAAGAGACTGGGCAGCCTGAATCATGACAGATCACATAATAGTTAGGCATGTGTCTAAATTCTGCCATTGCTGTCCCTTTCATTGTTGGACATCAAAATTCTTACCACCCACAAAACGAACTTTAAACTCTCCCCACCTCATATCCTTTGCACCAGATTCGAAGTCCTAGGTGGTGTGGCACCCTGATGGGTCTGTTGAGTTTAGCTCACAAACTGCTCAACCAGCTGGGGTCAGGGAGAACTGCTTTGCTGTCTTGGTTTCCCTAGAATAGGGGTGTCGAACTCAATCAGAGAAGGGGCCAAAATCTAAAATCCAGCCTAAACCGCGGGCTGAATGGTTTACTGAACAGTCATAAACTGTCATTGTGATGGAAACGCAGCGGAGTGCAGTGATGACAGCGCGGTGCGGGCCACATTGCAAGGCCTGGCGGGACGTGTGTTTGACACATGTGCCCTAGGAGAACACAGGCTCTGCTTCCTGGCAGGACTCGAGCAGCCCAGTGGATGCTATTGGAGTCTCCCAGTGAATTCCTTTCTATGTTAACCAGAGTAATTTCTGTTACTTGCAAGTGAGAATTCTGAGTAATACTTGCTTTTTAAAAATCATCTGGGCCGAGGCCAGTTTGGCTCAATGGATAGAGCATCGGCTTGGGGACTGAAGGTCCCGGGTTCGATTCTGGTTAAGGGCATGTACCTTGGTTGTGGGCATATCCCCAGTACGGGGTGTGCAAGAGGCAGCTGATCGATGACTCATCGATGTTTCTAACTCTCTCTCTCTCCCTTCCTCTCTGTACAAAAATCAATAAAATATATATTTTTTTAAAAAATAAAAAAATAAATCATCTGGGAAGTTTGTTAAAGTGCAGGTTTCAGGCCCTACTCCAAAATCACTATATCAAAAAGATCTGGTAAAAGCCCATACCAGGGACAAAGAGGGCATCCTATATAACAGGGTAATATGCAAATTGATGCTAACAGAGGAACAACCTGTTGCTATGATGTGCACTGATCACCAGGGGGCAGATGCTCAATGCAAGAGCTGCCCCCTGGTGGTAGCTGGTGCCTCTCACGCCTCCACAGTGCTAAGGATGTCTTCGGCTTAGGCCTGCAGTCAGACATCCCCCGAGGGCTCCCGGGCTGCCAGAGGGATGTCTGACTGCCAGTTTAGGCCGGGCTGAGGGACCACCCCCTGCTGAGAGCATGAATTTTTGTGCACTGGGCCTCTAGTTACCTAATAAAAGTTTCAGTCCACCAAGACAACAATCCTAAAGATTTATACACCAAACAAGAGCCTCAAAATGCATCGAGTAGCCCTAGATGGTTTGGTTCAGTGGATAGAGCCCTGGACTGCAGACTAAAAGGCCCTGGGTTTGATTCTTATCAAGGGCACATGCTTGGGTTGCGGGTTCAATCCCTAGTAGGGACATGCAGGAGGCAGCCGATCAATGATACTCATCGATGTTTCTATCTCCCTCTCCCTCTGAATTAAAAATATATTTTTTAAAAATGCATACAGTAAAAACAAAGGAGAAATAGATAAATCCACATGCAGTTGAAGACTTCATTGCCTCTCTCTCAGCAATTGATAGAACTAGATACAAAATAAGGGATATAAAAAACAAAACAGCCCAAACCAGTTTGGCTCAGCGGTAGAGCCTTGGTCTGCAGACTGAAAGGTCCCGGGTTCGATTCCGGTTAAGGGCATGTACATTGGTTGCGGGCACATCCCCGGTAGGGGGTGTGCAAGAGGCAGCTGGTCGATGTTTCTCTCATCAACGTTTCTAGCTCTCTATCTCCCTCTCTGTAAAAAATAAAATATATATTTAAAAAATAAAAAACAAAACAAAAAAAACCCTAAGTAACGCTAATAGATTTTCAATCAAAATCTCACTAGGATTTTAAAAAAATCAATTTTGGGGGAAAATTGTTTCTGTAATTAATTTGAAAGAAAAAAAATTTGAAAACATGTCTGGGCGATAGAAGAGTCTGAGGGAGGTTTTTAGCCTAAAAAATATTAAAAGTTTCAGTCATTAGCAGTGTGGTTGATGCCAGAATAGATGCAAGAATCTATGGAAATCTAACTTATAATAGGGGCGTAGTAAGTCAATTGAGATGAGCCAAAACACAAGAATGATTAATGGCCCAGCACAACCAGCCAGCTGTCGTTTTGTTGCTTTTTAAAGCTGGATCCTTACTTCAGGCCTTAAGCATAAGTTGACTTTCAGTGTTTCAGAAATATGGATAAACAAGTGATGAAGGCCATTAAGCATGACACAAAACATTAACACAAATGAAAATAGTTGGTAAAAAATTTTAAATTTTGCATGCCGAAAAAAAAAAAACAGAGTAAAAATAAAAAAGTAAACCACAAACAAATATCTGCATTATAGTATTGATAATAAATGGCTAATAGCCTGTGGGAAAATTGCAAATCACATTAAACAATTTACAAAAAAAAAAAAAAAATACAAATGGATAATAAAAGGTGCTCAGCCTTACTAAAAAAGGAAAAAATTACAGATTAAGATGGTATAATGTATTTTGTACCAAATTTTTAAAATATATATATTTTATTTGATTTTTTACAGGAGGAAGAGAGAGGGATAGAGTTAGAAACATCGATGAGAGAGAATCATCGATCAGCTGCCTCCTGCACACCCCCCACTGGGGATGTGCCTGCAACCACATTACATGCCCTTGACCGGAATCGAACCCGGGACCTTTCAGTCCGCAGGCTGACGCTCTATCCATTGAGCCAAACTGGTTTCAGCTATTTTGTACCATATTAATAAGGCTTAAAAGAAAAGGCTACTATCCCTTTTGGTGATGATGGAAACAGGGATGCTTAAGAATGGTTAATACGTTATATCATGAAATGCATAAAATTTTTAAAAATGAAATTTGACAAAGTCATCACAATTTAAAATATGTACATCCTTTGACCTAAAAATGACCCAGTAGAGCTTTTCCAAAAATTCTGCTTTTCCCTCAAACATACTCCATTCATTCTCATGTCTGTGTCCTATTGTAGAGCCCTCCCCACCACCCTGTACTAGCATTAGCAGACCGCCCTCAGTCTCCTTTCCCTATTTTATGTTTGCATAGCACATAGCATTACTCATATCTGACATTAATTAGCTGTCCCATGTCCCTTCACCACTACAGTGTAATTTTAAAGAATCTAGGACCTTGTCCAGTATCTGGAACATAAAGCTCAATGACGATGTGTTGAATAACACAGTTGCACATGCACAAACGTGCAGGATGCATGACACTCGTTGTCCCCTTGTAAAACCATAGAGAAATAACACAGAAGCAACTTACTCATAAACAAGGTAATGACCGACTATGGCATATCCACACAGTGGATATCTATGCACCTACTAGAACTTAAAAGAATGAGGCTGATCTACATGTACTGACATGAAGCAATTGATGAGAAAAGGCAGTTGCAATACATAGATATCCTATATAATAAAGAGCTGATTTGCAAATGGTCACTGCGCCCTGGAGCTGGCTCCAGGAGACCTGAGGCCAAGCCCTCTGCCCCAGGGCCAGGGGAACTGAAATTTCACTCCCCCCCCCCAACCCAGCAGGGCTTGATGGGGGACCTGAGGCCATGGGTCCCCCCACCAACCCTAGCGCCAAGGGACCTGAGACTGCACCCCCGCCCTCTGGGGCTTAATGGGGGTGGGGGCGACTGGGTCTGGGTCTCGTGTGATTTTGAAGTGCGTGAGGGTGGAAGGGACTTGACTCTGGGTACCATGGTGCACTCCAGACTCTTGACAGGAGGGAGATTTTCATATACATTTTACTAATTTTCTTTCATCTCTGACACTTCTATTATAGAGAAAGGGCAAATAGCAATATTAAAATATTTCCTCGAATTAATTCCCTTTTAATGTGCATGAATTTTGTGTACCAGGCCACTAGTATGTATATATAAATATATAGATGTATGGGTAGGTGTTATACACGTGCCTGTCTACACACACACACACACACACACACACACACACAAGTAGAAACACACTGTAAATATGTAAACGCATCTATTTGATGGCTACTGACAGTCTTTAAGCCTCATCCTCTTCTCTTTCCCTTGTTCTCCAACTTGTGGATAAACTTATAAAAAAGCCTGAGTGCTCCTTCCTTTGGCGCTGGCAGGAGGTTTGAATTACACAAGCCCCTGCCCTAGCATGGGAACGCTCAGTCTAACCAAAACAGAAACCCAGGCAATCTGCTCTCCTTGCCCTCAAGCCATTTCACATCTGTGAGGCCTATCCTCCCTCAGAGTCCTGAAATATGTATGTAATTAAGTAAGAAGTATATCAACACTTTTACATACATCCATGTGTATATAATACATACATTATAAATATAAAAATATATATTCATCTTTACATGTATACAAATACTACCACTGGTACACAGGCACACCAAAAGAGAGACAAATCTATGCCTGGAAAAGCATCTGGAAGAACATACCCCAAACTATTAAGAGAGACAGTTGTTATCTCTGATGATCAAATTACAAGGAATTTTTCCTTTCTTGGTTCTACATTTCTGTATTTTGAGTTTCACAACAAACATTTTTATATTCAGTAAAAAAATCCCAAATGATCGCAAACCTTGTTAATATAAATAACCACTGAACTGTACTTCTGACTCAAGAAGTAAAATAAAAAGCTAATAAACCTACGAAATTAGTGTGAAAGAATTCATAAAAACAAAAGCCTAAATGAATAAATTAAAAACAGAGAGAGGCAGACTTGATAAATTGATCCAAGAGCTATTTTAGAAAATAAATAAATAAAGCTAGCTATGTGAAAAAACATAGCCCACTGGTGTGGCTCAGGAGTTGAACATTGACCTGTAATTGAACCAGAAGGTCAACAGTTCAATTCCCAGTGAGAGCACATGCCTGGATTGTGGATTAGAGTCCCCAGTAGGCCAAAACTGGTTTGGCTCAATGGATAGAGCAGCAGCTTGGGGACTGAAAATTCCCGGGTTCGATTCTGGTCAAGGGCATGTACCTTGGTTGCGGGCGTATCCCCAGTGGGGTGTGTGCAAGAGGCAACTGATCCATGTTTCTAACTCTGTATCTCTCTCCCTTCCTCTCTGTACAAAATCAATAAAATATATATATATATATTTTAGAGTCCCCGGTAGGGGGTGTGTAGGAGGTAGCTGATCAATGATTCTTTCTTGTCATTGATATTTCCTATCTCCCTCTCCCTTCCGCTTTGAAATAAAAACATTTATATTTTTTAAAGTGAAAAAATCCTAAAAATGTGGAATTAATATGAAAGAAATAATCACTAATACAGAGGATGAAAAGAGCCATAAAAATACTACCCCCAAATTTATATTTGCTTATAAATTTGAATAATTAGATATTCAATAAAAATGTTTCCTGACATTTACTCCCAGATATAAAACCAAAAGAAACAACCCCCAAAAAAGTGACTAACAAGTACAGCCTCACAAGTGCCAATTCTTTCAAATTTCTAAGGAACAGAGTCCAGGGAAAGAAGAAACATTTATTTCTTTTTAATGAAACCTGGATGACAATGAGAACCTAGGAAAGATAACACACATACAAACAAAATCCAGCCATCATGTCATCTCTGTGTATTGATTCAGCGTTTATAAATAAAATACAGGCACACAAAGTTCAGTGCTTCTCTGAAAGAGGAAAACACTGGCTGAATGAGGTCTTGCTGCTGTCACACCTGCAGCCTGACCTGAAGGCTCTCCTTGCCCACTCCTGCTCCTTCCCACCTCCCTTCCAGGTACTTCCCAGTAAATCTCTTGCATATGCAATTCCACTGTGGCATCTGCTTTTCTGAGGGCCCAAACTGAACCCTGGTATTTCAATAAAACAGTTGGATACAAAATTAATAGGAAAAACAAATTCATTTTCTTTATTCAAAATAGCCAGTTAGAAACATCACTTTCAAAAAGTTCTGAGTACCCATTATACTATATCCCAGATCCTGAAGAATGAACTAGGAGTAAGGAAATTAGCAAAATATGCACATATCTGTCCTCATGGGGCCTAAAGTCTATTGAGAGAGAAAGATATTTTAGTCTGACAAATAGGCAACTACAATCTGACAAGCAACATGAAGGAAAATCTCAAAGTGCTAAAAGGGCTCATAACAGGGAGACCAAACTTAGTTTAGGGCAAGAGGGAGGGTTTTCTAAGCAGGGAATGAATCATAGCTAACCGGGGTGGAGATGGAGTAGGAAGGGATAAGGGTTTCCAGTACCAGCAACTGAGAAAACCCCGGGGGTGGGGGAGAGGGGAAGGTTGTGAAATTTGTGGTGGTTTTAATAAACTACAAGAAGAACCAGATTGTTTATAGCTAAGTCAACAGCAGGGAAGAGTACCAGATGGGGGCCTCAGTGGTAGAGCCCTGTGAATCATGTTGAGAGTTTTGGTCTTTATTTATGAGGAAGGGAAGGAGCAATACAAGGGCTATAAGCATAAGAATAGCATGAGATCTACGTGGATACAATAAAGAAAGTGATCTGAACGAGAAGAAGAGCACACAGAAGGAGACCAGCCCGGACTCTGTTTTAGCAGTCCAATGACAGGTGATGGTCGTTTCAACCAGAGTGGTGCTGGTGGTGGAAAAGCAGACAAGATGATGGTCCAGCATCTATTGGGATATTAAAGCCACACAGTTTGAGGACTGAATATGATGATAAAGGAGAAGGGAACAGAGGACAACTCCAGGTTGGAAACTGGAAGAAGAGTGTGTCTGGGAAAAAAAGGCATGACTTGAATTTTGGATATGCTGAATTTAAGATGACGTTGAGACATTAAAATGGAAATGCTGAAGAGATGATTGGATGTATGAGGCTGCAGTTCAGAAGAAAGGCCTGGTCTAGAGAGAGAAATTTGGGAGTCATGAGCTCATAGATAATTAAAACAAAAATAGGTGACATCATCTAAGTGGAGAGTAAAATATGAAAAGATGAAGGACTAATATTGAGCAATGAGAATCCTCAAAAATTAGAGCAGAGGACAATGTACTATAAAGAGAGAGAGAAGGAACAGCTGAAGATATGGGACAAAACCACAAGAGGGCAATGTGACGGTTGGCATGGGAAGGGGAGAGAGAACAAAGGCATGGCCATCAGTCCCTAAAGTGAGGAGAGGTCACAGGAGATGGGGGACTAAAACAACATTTGGATTTAGAGATGTGGAGGTCCCTCAGAGACCTTGCCAAGATTCACTGTGGTCGAGTAGGGAGGGCTGCAGCCAGGCGGGAGAGGGTGACAGAGTGAGTGAGGAGAAGAAAATGAGAACAGTGAAGAGAAGGAACCCTCTTAAGCAATTTGGCTGGAAAGAGGCAGTCAATAGGGTTGAGTTTACATTGTGTAAGCTGTGACATCTTAAGCACGTTAAAATGCTAAATAGAAGGATTCGACATGGAGAAATAAAACCACAGGATTCAATTATAAACCTGAGAAACTCAACTCAAATGAAAAACCATCCAGAAGGAGCTGGCTTTTTAAAAATCAATAGACAAAAAGACTCAATAGCCTCTTTAAATACAAATTACTTGTTAGAATGTTAGACTAGAAATTATAATGGGGAAAAAAATCTATTCACAATAACAATGAAAAGCCATAAAATGCCTAAGAATAAACAAGACATGCAGGATCTATTTTAGGAAAACAATAAAATCTCAGCAAGTGTTGTAGAAGGAACACCAAACAAATGGAAACACAAACCATAATCTTAGAAAGATGGCACCAGAAAGAAGACCATTTTTACTACATTAACTGATACATTTAACAAGTTACCAATTAAAATCTCAATAGGGCCTGGCTGGTATGGCTCAGAGGTTGAGCATCAACCTGTGAACCAGAAGGTTGCAATCCAATTCCCAGTCAGTGCAGATGCCCAGGTTGTGGGTTCAGTCCCCAGTATGGGTCATGCAGGAGGCAGCTGGCCAATGATTCTCTTTCATCTGTTTCTGTCTCTGCTGTTTCTATCTCTCCCTCTCCCTTCCTCTTTGAAATAAAAAAATATGTATTTTTAAAAATGTATACCTACATAAAATCTTAATAGGTTTTGGGCAGACAAGGGAGGCAGAATGTAACAATTACTCTGAAGTACATCTGAGAAGAGCAACAAGGTGGTGCTCTAGCAGCCAGTTTGTTATTGTACTATATATTTTATTCAACAATGTCATCTGACAGTGACAATACCAGACAGATCAATGGACTAATATAGTGAGACTAAATATAGACCAAGGAATGTGAGCAAACAAACATTTCTATTAATGAATAAAATCTAGGTTATTCAATAAATAGTGTAGGGACAACTGGACTGCCATTTGGGAAATCAGAAAGCTGTTTCCTGAATGAGACTTCCCCCTTTGATGAATGAATAAATATTTCAATGGCCTGGAAGAGGGCATGCCAAGGATTTCTGGGTCAGTGTCTGGGATTCATTCACTTTGTGAAAATTGATTAAGTTGTCCACTTATGATTTGGGTACTTTTATATGGACGTTATGCTTCAATGCATTTATACACCCTCTCCCCGCAAAAGATGGACTAGAAGAGACAAATGTGGATTTTCATAATCCTCATCATAGAAGCCAAAAATGGTGGAGAAAAATATTGATTGGTCTAAATGTATAAAAACCTAAAGTACAGAGAAAGGAGAACATAGACAGGAATGAAAGAAATTGGGAAGTTAGGAGGGGTTAAATAATTAAAATCCTTTATGTATATGAAGGACTCTTACAGGTTAGTATTTTAAAAACTGAACTGAAAAACAGGCAAGGACCTGAATGGGCAAGCTAAAAAACGTGTCAGGTTAGTATTTTAAAAACTGAACTGAAAAACAGGCAAGGACCTGAATGGGCAAGCTAAAAAACATGTAACACCCAATTAAAATACAAAAAGAAAAATTGAGTTCCATTCGTTATCAAAGAAATACCAAGTATAATAACAAAGATACCACTTACGGACAGTGAGATTGGCAGAAATGAAAAGGCTAACAAAACCAGTTGGCAAATATGTGAAATAGTGAGTTCTTAGGCATTGGTACAACCTTCCCAAAGGGAATTTTACCACAATATATCAAAATGGAAAATGAGTGGACTCTTGGGTCTACCAATCCAATTTCTAGGAATTTACCCAAAGGAGATAACTGCGTAGCTAGATAAAAATGTAAGGCCCAAGGCCAGCCAATGTAGCTCAGTGTTTGAGTGTCAACACATGAACCAGGAGGTCACCAGTTCAATTCCTGGTCAGGACACAGGCCCGGATTTTGGGCTTGATCTCCAGGAGAAGATGTTTCTATCTTTCTCTTCTTCTCTGAAATCAATAAAAAATATATATCCATTGATCTGTCCATTGATCGGTCTATATTTAGTTTCACTATATTAGTCCATTGATCTGTCTGGTATTGTCACTGTCATATGATATTGTTGAATAATATATATATATATATATATATATATATATATACACACACACACACACACACACACACACACACACACACATATACACACACACACACACACACACACACATATATATATATATATATATATATATATATATATATATATATAATGTAAGCACAAGGATGCTCACTACTGTTGTTTATAATAGAAAATTATATGAAATAGTCTAGATATTCAACAATATGGAACTGATAAAGGAATTGAAAAGTAACTTTTGAAAGGCATTTTTTAATATTTCTTGACATGAAAAGATGTCTACAATGTATTTTTCAGAGCAAAAAGCAAACTATAGAAAGTATATGAAGGTTCTGAATTGCCCTCCTCCCCTGACACGCTGAATCTACAGCCACACATGCAGCAGTTTCCTCTGAAAGAAACCGCAAAGCGAGCTGAACACCTCCTACCCATCAGGCACAAGAGAAATGCCCTCATCAAATTGTAGAGGCGAGAAATAGAAACAGACTGAAATACAGAGAACAAACTGAGGGTTACAAGAGGCGTTGAAGGTGGGGAGTTTGGGGAAGGGGGCAAAGTGGGGGGTGAAAAGATACAAACTTCCAGTTATAAAATGAGTAAGTCCTGGGGATATAACATACAGCATGATGAGTATAGTTAACAATATTATGTTCTATATTTGAATGTTTCTAAGCTTAAAATTCTCATCACAAGAAAAGAAAAATGAGTGGTGATGGATTTTAACTGGACTTACTGAGAGGATTATTCTGTAATACATACATATATCAAATCATTATGTTGTATACCTGAAACTAATATAATGTTATATAATGTCACTTATATCTCAATTAAAAAAGTATATGCGCCGAAACCAGTTTGGCTCAGTGGATAGAGCCTTGGCCTGTGGACTGCAAGGTCCCAGGTTCGATTCCAGTCAAGGGCATGTACAGTTGTGGGCACATCCCCAGTAGGGGGTGTGCAAGAGGCAGCTGATTGACAATTCTCTCTCATCAATGTTTCTAACTCTCTAATCCTCTCTCTTCCTCTCTGTAAAAAATAAAATATATATTAAAAAATATATATGAACTAATGATCTATGATCAAATTTGGGTAAATGTATATGCATATACATACATATCTATAGATATAAAAGGCTAAGTAACTGTCTGACCTTTTGACCAGTAGCTATGATGCGCACTGACCACCAGGGGGAGGATGCTCAATGCAGGAGCTGAGCTGCGGTGACTTGGCAGTGATGGTTCTCGGGTGACATACCCCGGAACCAGAGAGGAGGGAGCCTGATTCTGGGGTGCATCACCTAAGAACCACCCTCTCACAATCTAAGACCCCTAAGGGGATATTGGAGAACCAGTTTCAGCCCGATCCCTGCAGGCCAGGCCGAGGGACCCCACCTGCCAGAGAGACCCCGCTCACTCTGCAGATGCCCTTTGAGCCCCGGCACATTAGGTATGCCTGGCTGGGAAGGGACCATGGGAGGTTGGCTCCAGGGAGTGTCCAGCCTGTCTCACCCCATCCCGCCCGCCGGCCACCTTCTAATTAATTTCCTTTCAATGTGCATGAATCCGTGCACCGGGGCACTATCACTTAAATATATTAAAAGAACCTTATTAAAATATTTGTATTTGTTACCTCTAGTAAAATGTTAAGTAGCGAAAATTTCATTTTAGTTTTAATCATTTGTTTTCAGCATGGAAGAAAAAAGTGCCTTTGGAAATCTTTTTTTTTTTTTAATTGATTTTTTACAGAGAGGAAAGTAGAGGGATAGAGAGTTAGAAACATCGATGAGAGAGAGACATCGATCAGCTGCCCCCTACACACCTCCCTCTGGGGATGTGCCCACAACCAAGGTACATGCCTTTGACCAGAATCAAGGACCTTTCAGTCTGCAGGCTGACGCTCTATCCACTGAGCCAAACCAGTTTTGGCTGGAAATCTCTTAAGTCATGGAAAATACAATAAACGCAAACATATTTATGAACCACACCTGACATTGACAAAGACTTTTAGCTGTTAGGTTTGACTGAGCAATCGAATCGCTACCCCTCCCCCCAGGAAATGACTTTTCAAGCCTTTTCACCACGGACAGTCCCTTTTGCTGAGACCACACTTTACTTGCTGAGACTACATTCCATTGTCTCTCCTCTCAAGACCTGCATAGAGAATTTCCCTGCCCAGAAATACCCTGCCAAAAGTCCTTTAAAAACCGCTGACCCCGTCACTGGGTGCTGGAGCCATCCAGGCTCAGCCACCTGGTGTTCGGATGATGGAATAAATCCGCGATCCCTCACCATTCTGGCTGGTGCGTTCCTCCTTCGGAGACCTTACACTAGCCAGGCCTCTCCGCCTCTTCTCACCTAGGCCCCAACCTCGGTCTATAAAGACGTGAATAAAACACTAACATAGTTTCTAACAGTTCAGAGCTGCATCCCTAGGATAACTCCGGCCCCTGTAAAATGCCTACTGGCGATGACTCGGGCTGCCCAAAGAATTTGCTGTCTGTTCCAGAGACACCTGGACATACGGCTCCTGTTTGGGTCTCGCATGGACCAAGCTCTCATCCTGCTTTCTGCCATTTCCCACCTCCCTGACTCTACAGATCCTGCCATCCTCGTTCCGCAGCCTCTCTTTCAAACACCAGTCACCTCTGCACACATTAGAGTTGAATTCAGTTCACACTAGTTTCTTTTCCCTATGATGGCACTTTCTACTGATCTAAAGTTATCCAATCCACTTTAACTAATTCCCGAGTTTATCACTGTACAGTCCCTCAGTAAGTTCATGTCTATTTATGGAAATAGAAACCAGATGTTATCTTTCCTTCCTGTTAGCTTGTGAAGCCTTGTGAACCATCTCCTGTATTGACTGACTGGGTTTCCATGCTTTCGGAGAAAAGGTATTTGATAAGAAAATCATAGTTCAGCTGTGACAATTCAATTAGAATTTTTATGAGACCCTTGAAAGATCAAGGTTTGTCTTTCATCCATTTTCTATGGTGCAGAAATTTAAAATGTTTATATAGGCTTTTCCTATATTTACCCTATAAGAGAAAGGATTTTTCTAGAAGTCTGAAATCTCCCTTTTCATGTGAATAGTACTTGGCAATGTGAAATTAGTTTTATAAGCTAGTTCCACCCTTGTCTATTTGCTGACCATCCCTCAAATCACTAACTATATAAGCAACCAAAGCATGTCTACAATGCAAAACTGATTGTGTCCAACACCCACTTAAAATCTTAAATTATTTCCCACTACTCCTGAGGGGGGGAAAAAAATCCTAAGTCCAATACATCTGTAAGGAACATTCTCCCTTGCATGTCTCTCCACTTTGCTCACCAAAGCTAGTTCCTATCCTGGGACAGTCAATATCTGTCCCATCTCTGGGCCTATGCATCACCTGCCATCCTATTTGAAATGCTATTTTCCTTTTACAAGTTGCCAATTCTTCATACTTCGGTCTCAACTACCACCTAATTTCAAACTACAATGTAACAGCAACCAGATTACCGTGTGATATTAACAAATAAAGAGAACTAGAATGATGCCAGGCAGAGAGTAAGCGTGCAGTGAGTGCTGATTGAATATGGAACTGAGATAAAAGAAATTCAGTTTTATATAGCAATCTCTTCCACTACTGGCATGGAAAGAGTTCCAAGTCAGGGTTCGGGTCCTGGAGAAGGGCCGCACACAAATGAAAAGATTTGAGACTTGAAAAAACTTGGCGTTATGAGGGCCAGGCGGTAGTCCAACTCTAGTAGGAGAACTACTACTGCTCTGGCCCTGCCATCCCTTTTATTGAGGCTTTGGGGAAAATATCTTAGGCAACATAAACAGAAATTTACATGTAGCCCTTAGGCAGGAAATAACAGAAACTTACACGGGACAAACAAGGTGGAGGCTGCTTCAGCTGACAATGTCTCAACTAAAGGGTGAGTGGTTAGAGCAATTAAGGTTGTTGACCAGCCTTCCTGGCTTCCTGTCAGCATCTCTTTTTAGTGAAACTGATTTGTTTTCCAGCAGTTCTATCAACTATAGACTGTAGCTAGAGTTCCTTGTGGTGGTCTAAACTGTATGAGGGCATCTAGAATTTGTAGAAGATTCCTCCAAAAACAGCTTGTCGAACGAGTCACCACCATAGTTTCTTAGATGAAGAAACCCTGACACCTAAGAAAGAGGCTCTGTCTGTGTATCCAGTTTTCTCTGAATCCTGAGAGGCTGTCACCCAGGACATGGCTGAGGAGGTCAGGTGGAGTTTAACACGTTAGTTACCCTGGCGGTTCTGACACACCGAAGCTGGAGGACCACGTCCAAGGGAAGGCTGACCCGTTAGTTCGGGAGTGACACCACGCCCTGCTGTCTGAAGAGCTCACCCCAGCCCAAACCCAGACAACACCTTTTGTCTGAAAACTGCACCCATTTGGGGTTCTGCATCCCATGACCATGGGCGGCTGGGGGGCTGGGGGGTGGGGAGTCAGCGTGAGGGGGGGGGGGGGGAGTTCTTCCATGCCACCAAGAAACTCAGTTCTGACACTGTCTCCCTGGTGGTGGCCTCAGGTCCTACAGTGGAGGGCTCAGCCCCGCAAGGCTGCCCCCACAGGTGCCAGCCACAGTCCTGGTTCCTCCCTGCCCTTCTGGCCAACCGGCTGTGAGTCAGAGGTTCAATGAATGTGCTAGAGCAAATCACATGACTCAGGAGACCTGCTCACTCACTAGACTGTCCGTTTCTAACAAAGGACATTAGAGATGAATCAAAACCCAGATGGAGAGACACAGAGGGCGGGGTCTTGAGCAAAGCACTCTGCCCTCGTGGGGATGTGGGCCCTGCCCAGTGGCACAGACGGCATTCTGGCTCCCCACCTGGAAGCTGCCCACACCCTCCCTTTGAGGGTTTTATGAAGCTTCAGCACGCAGGAATGACGGACTGAACCCCTGGCCACTGGTGACAGCATCGCCCTCCAGCCCCTCTTCTCTCCCAGGAGGTCAGGGTGATGGGACTAAAAATCCCAACCCCCTAATTATTTGGCAGGTTCTCCTGACAACCAGTCCCCACCCCGAGGTCCCGTCCGAAGGTCACCTCGTTACCAGAGCAAGACGTCCGTGTGGCTCTCCACGTTTAGGAAATTGCACGGGTCTTAGGAGCTCAGGACGAAGACCAAACAGCTTTCTTGTTATAAAATCGTGGTATCACAAACCGCCTTCAGTGGCATTGTACACAGCCCTGACTCTTGACCATAACCGATTTAGCTTACACAGGAACAGTTAACCAGACCTGGCCAGTGAGAGGCCCTTTCTAGGGATGCAGAGGCACCAGGGGGGCTGGATGGAGGGACATGTGCTTTGGATGTGCGGGGCGACCACACACACAGGCTAGCCCAGCGCCCTGGTCTTCAGAGAGAAGGGTGTGAGGCCTGAGGAGGCAGGGCCTGGGTTCCGGTCAGCCCACTGCCTGGAGCAGGCCTTCCAGGGCCCACCTCACTCCGGCTTTTTCTGTGGCAGCAGCTCAGGTAGATTCCCATTTCTTGTGGCCAAAAGAGAATGAGCACAGGGGGACCAGCCATCGAGCCCTCTGAGGCACCAGGCCCACACAGGTCAGCAGATCTGCCTGTTTTCCTCCAGAAACAATGCTCCATCCACGCGTCCAAGTCAGACCTGATTCCCCCCATGCCCAAGTCTGATTTGCCCCTGGATCTCCCCCCAGCCTGTGTCTGATTTGCCTGAGCACTGGACGTCCTGTGCCCATGCCCGAGGCCACCTCCCAGCACCTGGGCTCTGTGGTGCAATTGCACCCCTGGTGGAGCCCGTTGTTATCCAACTGCACAGCCCCTACTGTCACCCATTTCTTGGCTTCCTCCCCCACAGCACCAACCAAACCCAAACCCTGCTCGCCATGCAGCACCTGCTGGGGACTGATGGGAGCTTGGGCAGTCATTGAGCTTCCTTCCCTGTCCAAATTCACCACCCAGTGAACACCGGCACCTCAAGAGCACTCCCTGAGGAAGCAGAAATGTGGTTACCCCTCACCCCGAAGGGACCCGGATCCCTCGTTACCCACCTCCCTGCGGCCCACCCTCCTGCCGAGACCCCTGGGCGTACCTGGGATATAAACGGTGCCACCATCGCTCCGATGCGACACAGCGAGCCGCTGGTGCCCATCCCCAAGGCGCGCATGGTGGTGGGGTAGACCTGCAGGGAGGCACAGAGCACCGGTTAGTCCCAGCCTTTTCCTTCTCGCCGCTCCTCCCTCCCCAGCTCAAGCTTCGGTGCATGTGGGGTGGGCAAGAGCAGGGAAATCACCAGCCCCCATTACCTAAAAGATAAATCATAAGGAAGCATACTACTACTGCTGCTACTAATACAATAATTAATAAGTCATAATACAAGAATTAACTGTGTTTAGCATACTCACAACTGAAAACCTACTTTTGTCTACACCTGTACATTAAATACCAAATATTCTATATAGGGTATAGAAGACATTCATTTTCTCAGGTACACTACTTTGAATTTTTAAACTTTATAACTATCACAAAAAGAATAAGCACTTAGAAATTATCCTTTAAGTAAGCAAATTTCAAACTATGTATTTTTAATGTATTATTATCGATTTCAGAGAGGAAGGGAGAGGGAGAGGTAGAAACTCAATGATAAGAGAGAATCATTGATCAGCTGCCTCCTGCAGCCCCTATACTGGGATCAAGCACACAACCCAGGCATGTGCCCTTGACCAAAATCAAACCCAGAACCTTTCAGACTGCAGGCCAATGCTCTATCCACTGAGCCAAACCAGCTAGGGCCAAACTATGTGTTTAACTGAATATTCAAAATATAATTTTAGAAAAGCAAGCTCTGGAATCAGACAGATTCCCACTTCAGAGCTAAAAATGCATAAGGACGGTTCTACTGAAGGAAAATACTTCCCAAGCAGTGATTCAAGGAAACCTTAAAGAAGTGCCATCAGAAAGATCGCTGGTTCGATTCCCAGTCCGGGCACATGCCCAGGTTGTGGGTTTGATTCCTGGTTGGGTGCATGCAGGAGGAGATCTATCAATGCTTCTCTCATCATTTTTTCTCTCTCAACCTTGTTTCTCTATCTCCCACTCCCTTCCTCTCTTTAAAATCAATAAAAACATATTTAAAAAAAGAGACAGGGCTGGATACATGCTACACCCTCACCATGTTCTCACTGCAAAAATCTTATGACATAATCTACTTTGTTTCTGCAACTTTCTTACATTTATAGTGAAACCTCATTAATCTGTACCTCATTAGTTCAGAATTATTATAGGAACGGGCAAAAGTTGAATAAGAAAGCAAATGTTATGTAATAAATGAGATCATAGGGAGAATATATAAAAAGGTGATTTTTAAAAACTCTGAGAATTTTCTCTCAATTCTATACAATACTCAGAAAACAGTTTTTACCATTTCGTTAAAACAAAGCACGAAGCCCTTTTTCTAGGCTGTGTCTTGTTAACCGCCATCTATCAAGTGCAAAAGCGAAATGCGTTCCTGCTTCAGCGGCTGCTGCTATGTTTATAGGAGGGGGGGAGATTAGAGGGGTCTCAGGGGAGCTTGCTTGCTTTCTCTAGAAAATGAGGCTGCTGACTGGGCCTGAGAATAACAGATCTGGATACATGGTGATGGTTTTTTCTATATATAACATTAATAAAGTCTTTTGTTCAGATTTTGACAATTCTGGGAGATAGAACAACAAATGATTTTTAAAATAAGTATCAGGGGGGAAAAAACAACTTAGAAAGGACCTTTAAATGAAAACATTCCAAAATGGTAAGCTGAACATTGCAAATATAGCTTTAGGAGCAGAGCATATGGCACGCTGATTCTAAATGCACAAAATCATTTTAGAAGACGTGGTTAATGGAATTAAGTGACGTGTTCGGTATATGCCGAACATCTTATCACTTCCTATCTCCGCTATGGGGGCGGGGAGAACATTTCCCTGTGGCTTTCCTGTCTCTGGCACGTCACGTCTGCAACCTGAACAGCCTTCGTGTTTCCAGGAATGGCAGCAGAGGCCGTTCATCAGTCCCCACAGCTCTTCGTGCCCAGCTCACCGAGGGACAAAACCAGTAAAAGACTACGCTTCCTCCCCAGAAACCGCTCATTTCTGGGCATATCAGTTCTTTAAAGGGAGGGTCAATGAGAGGAGCCTCTGGCCTCCTCAGGCAGGAAGCTACATAGTATCGATAGATGTATCAGTTCAGTAAATTCAGAAAGACTATATTACTATTAAACTTCAATGTACGCTACATGCAGCCAATAAACAACGAAGAGGGTGTGATCTTTCAAAGGAATAAAGGTGAAAAATACATCCCCAACTTCAAAAAGAGGGAAATCGGGAGTTTTACATTTTAAAGGCGACATGCAGCGTGGGCCCTGTTTCTCTGAAGCAGGCGCTGGGACAGGAGTTGTTCTATATGGATGCTGTCCAGGGGAGGGAGGCGGTCCTCAGTTTCTCCTCAGACACTGGCTGGCACTAGACCCAAGGGGGCAGGGGACACTCCCTGTCCAATCAACCTTCTGGCATCCTTTTAGCGGGATGTTTTCAGAAAATCATCAAAAGCCACCAGAAGCCAGGGATGCGTTACCTACGAGTGGACATCCTCTCTGCGCCCCTGAAGGAGCAGACCCTCCCCCGCACTCACCTCAGCAGTGTAGATGTAGATGGTGTTGAAGTTGGCAGCCACCAGCGCCCTCAGCATGAAGAGGAAGCCGATGAGGCCGGCGCTGGGGAACAGAGAGCCAGAGAAAAGTCACCCAAGGCCACGGGCAGGGTCTTCCCCGGCCCCGGCCGAGCGCATCACAGGTGCCATCGCCCACCCCCCGTGACCGGCTGCTTCCCAGCTGGCCCGCTGAGGGGGTCCTAAAGCAGATGCCTGCCTTGAACCTGCAATCCTACTCCCTGACCTCTCCACTCTCCAAAGGGTGCCATTCTAGCCTGGCCCCCACTCCCCCAACATGGTTGGGATAGTTCGTAGAATAAGCGGTTTATGTTGTAACGAAGGCCACTCCAGGGTGGCACATTAAAAGTTAAATGAATTTTCACACCACAGGTATGTGTTGTGTTTTATGTTATGTTATATATCACTAGACCACATGTGTCAAACACAAGGCCCGTGGGCCAAATCCGTCCCGCCAGGCCTTGCAATGTGGCCCGCACCGAGCTGTCATCACTGCACTCCGCTGCGTTTCCATCACAATGACAGTTTATGACTGTTCAGTAAACCGTTCGGCCCGCGATTTAGGCTGGATTTTAGATTTTGGCCCCTTCTCTGATTGAGTTCGACACCCCTACACTAGACTATCTTGGCTTATAGTCAGCGTAATTTGTTAACTAGGAGGGTCCCATTTCTCCAGGAAGCTTGGTCTAAAGATCCTAAATATGTGGGTGAGTGGAGTGAGCGGAGTGAGCAGTCCCATGGTGGGATCCATACCCTGTGATAGCTGAAGAGGCAGGTACCAGTGTAGGTGCCAGGAAAGAGCATTCTAGGCAAACAAGCAGCCCATTCTCTCCTCTCCTGGTGAAAGGGACTTGACCCTGACCCCCAATGAACTCTTCGTTAGAAGACCCCATCAAAACTGGACTATTTTGAAGCAAGCAGAGAGGAAATACCTTGACGTGCAAATATTCAGGAGGAGGAAGAACAAGGCTGTGCAGCCCATGGTGATGGACAGGCTCCGCCGTCTGCCCAGGAAGTTAATGCCCAGGATGTTCAGAGGGTTCACTGGAGAGCAAACGACAAAGACCATTTCTGGAACCTCGGGAGGGTGCACCGGTTCCTCCTCATTTCAGGAAGCGGCAGCTTCACAAATGGTGTGTGTATTCCAGCCGAGACCGTCACACGCATCAACCTTCGACATCCTTTCCCCACGTGGGTCCAAGAATGACAAGCGCCGGTGCGCATCAAGGACTTCTCAGGCCCGGGTGCTCACCATGCAGGTCTGTTGTAAACTGCCTACTTGCTAGGCCTATATTTTAGGCCAAAATGTTGTGTATGGTTTTTCATCAAATTCAAGGTGTCATTGAAATTTAAGGACCATTATTTTATGTCTACTAGGACAGAAACAGTGCAGCAAGTTAAAATCTAACATGCCATTGTAAGATGCACCCCAGTTTCAGAGATGTTACAATGTGAAGAAAGCCTGGCTGGCGTGGCTCGGTGGTTGAGCACTGACCTATGAATCAGGAGGTCACATTCGATTCCAGTCAGGGCACAGGGCCAGGTTTGGGCTCATTCCCCCTTGTGTGATGTGCAAGAGGCAGCCGATCAATGATTCTCTCTCATCATTGAGGTTTCTCTCTCTCCCTTCCTCTTTGAAATAAAAAAAATACATATTTTTTTTAAATGCGAAGAAAAAATACATCTTAAAATGGACAGGATTTTGTCATTCAAAGCTCTGCTCCTCCAGACTTCTCCCCACCCGAAACCACAGGGGCGGCTGTCAGCATGATCTGGGGCAGTGGTCGGCAAACTCATTAGTCAGCAGAGCCAAATATCAACAGTACAATGACTGAAATTTCTTTTGAGAGCCCAATTTTTTAAACTTAAACTTTTTCTAATGCCACTTCTTCAAAATAGCCTCCCCCAGGCCGTGGTATCTTGTGGAAGAGCCACACTCAAGGGGCCAAAGAGCCGCATGTGGCTCTCGAGCCGCGGTTTGCCGACCAACAATCTGGGGAGTTGCTCAGTTCTGCCAGGTGGGAGCCAAGTCTACGGAGGGTCACACTTCTCCCCTTCAGGGTCAAGTTGCCTGTCTCCCCCCCCCCCCCCCACCCCAAAAAAAAAGAGAGAGGCCCCACACGCAGAGACACTTACAGGCAATTTCACCGACGGTGCTGATGATCATGGTCCGGTAGTCAGAGGGGGCAAACATGTGGCAGTAACAGGGGCTCCGGCTCTCCTCTGAGACCCCCACGCTCACCACCACCTCGGACTCAGACCTCGAACCACAGACCAGGTCCCGCTCCAGCAGCTCGGTGCTGGCCAGGATGACCCCGTAGTAGGCGAAAGAGATGCCCAGCCTGGGAGTGAGGAAAGACAGACATGAGAAAAGTGGGTGCCACAGAGAGCTGCAGGGAGATGTGAGAGGGCTGGGGGGGTGGGGGTGGGGGGAGGGACATTAAGGGGAGGGGAGAGCAGGAGGAAAGGGCAGGGAAGCAACCCCAGCTCATATATCTGGGAGACTGGGGGACCGGAAGCCACACAGTGGGAAACAGATTTGCAAGATCTGGGTTAGGAGGACCCTGTAAGCCCAGTGACGGAGTCTGAAGCCTAGATTCGTTTTCTGTCGCTGCTGCAATGAGTTCGCACACACTTTGCGGCTTAAAACAACACACGGCCAGTGTGTTGTTTTAATCACAGCTCTGCAGGCCGGAAGTGCCCTGGGTCTGGCTGACTCCTCTGCTCCAGGTCTCAGAGACAAACATGAGAGTGTAGGCAGGTCCGAGGCCCTTCTGGGGGGAGAATCCATTTCCCAAGCTCACCCGGATGGCTGGCAGGATTCAGCCCCGTGGGGCCGGAGAACTCGAAACGGTTTCCTCGCTGGCTGTTGACCGGTTGTTCTCCGCGTCTCCCTGCTCCCCTCACTCCCCGACTTCAAAGCCAGCGGCACGGGGTCGAGACCGTCTCATGCCCTGAATCTCTCTGTCCTCTCCTTCCGCCTCTCCTGTTTTCTCTCCTCCAGCTCTCTGCCCAGCTGGACACAGTTCTCTGCTCTTAAGGACGCAAGTGATTCGATGGGGCCCACCTGCCGGGTCCGAATCCTCCCATTTTAAGGCCCTGATCTCAATTACATCCTCACATCAGCACCTGAATTAGTGTTTGATCGCTTCAGCAGGAGTGGGGGTCATCTTGGGGTCACTTTAGAATTCTGCCTAGCGCAAAGGGCCTTTCGCAGGCTGTGATGAGCCACGGACGGTTCTTGTGTTTGCTTTATATTTTCTCCCCACTCTTCGGTAGATTAACTTTTCTGTGTGTTATTTTTATATCTCATTAAAGACATCTATTCAAGAAAAAAAAATATCAGCCTCCCAGTTTTTCAGAAATGGTTGCAAAAGCCAGCTGAAAAAGACATGTGGGGACAATCGGAGGAAATCATGTATGTCCTGGGTATTGATTGGGTGAGAGTAACCTGAAGATCATTACTCTTGTCAGTGTGATTACAGGATTGTAGTCATCTCAGACTGTGGTCGGCAAACTGCGGCTCCCAAGCCACATGCGGCTCTTTGGCCCCTTGAGTGTGGCTCTTCCACAAGATACCACGGCCTAGGCGAGTCTATTTTGAAGAAGTGGCATTAGAAGAAGTTTAAGTTTAAAAAATTTGGCTCTCCAAAGCTGCAGGCTCCACCCTAAAACTCCGTCCCATCTGTAACTGCGAAATGCGACAACAAAATAGATCACAAACGAAAGAAATGGAGGACAAAAAGCGTCTGGATATAGAGTTCAAATCTACGCTTATAAGGTTTTTCAAGAATTTCCTAGAAAAGATGGATAAGGCCTATGAGGATATGAAAAGAGATCAACTAGAATTAATAAGGAGTCAACAAGAAATGATAAGGGATCAACAAGAAATAAAGAATACATTGTCTGAAATAAAAAATATTTTATAGAGTCCTAAAAACAGAAGGGAAGATCGCAAGAATCAAGTAAAAGATTTGGAACATAAAGAGCCAGAAGAC
The DNA here is from genome assembly GCF_014108245.1 of Pipistrellus kuhlii. Lineage (NCBI taxonomy): Eukaryota > Metazoa > Chordata > Mammalia > Chiroptera > Vespertilionidae > Pipistrellus > Pipistrellus kuhlii. The sequence continues at coordinate 18,704,047 of NW_023425405.1, forward strand.
ACTCCTCCACAGAAGCTAGAAGGCAAGAGAATCCAGAAAATTGAAGATAATGTAAGAAACCTCTGGGACAACTTCAAGCGAACCAACATCAGAATTATGGGGGTCCCAGAAGATGAGAGAGAGCAAGATATCGAAAACATACTGAAAGAAATAGTGACAGAAAACTTCCCCCACCTGGTGAAAGAATTAGACTTACAAGTCCAGGAAGCACACAGAACTCCAAACAAATGGAATCCAAAGAGGACCACACCGAGACACATCATTATTAAAATTCCAAGAGCAAAAGACAAAGAGAGAATATTAAAAGAAGCAAGAGCAAAGAAGGTAGTAACCTATAAAGGAGCACCTATACGATTGTCAGCTGACTTCTCAACAGAAACCATGCAGGCCAGAAGGGAATGGCAAGAAATATTCAAGGTGATGAATAGCAAGAACCTACAGCTAAAAATAATCTACCCAGCAAAGCTATCACTCAGAATCAAAGGCCAGATAAAGAGCTTCACTAATAAAAAAAAAGCTAAAGGAGTTCATCACCGCCAAACCAGAATTATATGAATTGCTAAAGGGGGTTCTTTCAGAAGAGAAAGTAAACAAAGATAAAAATTATGAACAACAAATACGTAATTATCAACAAGTGAATCTAAAAACCAAGGAAATTAAAAAAATCTGATGAACAATATTAACTGTTGAATATAATAGAATCAGAGGTATGGAAGGGGAGTGAACTGACGATTCTTGGGGAAAAGGGGAGAGGGGGGCGTAGGAAGAGACTGAACATAAACTGTGCACCTATGGATGAGGACAATGGGAGAGGGGAAAGGGCAGAGGGTGGGGTGCGAACCTGGTGGAGGAGAGCAATGGTGGGGGGGAAAGAAAGGAACATTTGTAATAATATGAACAATAAAAACTTATTAAAAAAAATTTGGCTCTCAAAAGAAATTTCAGTCACTGTACTATTGATATTTGGCTCTATTGACTAATGAGTTTGCCGACCACTGAAGGAAACACCCTCAAGTAGTTGAGCCTTAGTGAGCTATCTGGGGATGAAATGTCAGAAGCCTGGGGCTTGAAAACACTTCAGCACAGGAAAATGTAGCTGCGGCTAAGGGTGAATTTCCATGACCATCAGATCTGGGTGATGAGTGAACCCAAGTTCATCCAATATCCTCTCTACTTACACATGTTTAGAAACTTTCATTATTAAATATTTAAAAAGAAAATCAGCCGAAACTGGTTTGGCTCAGTGGATAGAGAGTCAGTCTGCGGACTGAAAGGTTCGATTCCGGTCAAGGGCATGTACCTTGGTTGCGGGCACATCCCCAGCAGGGGTGTGCAAGAGGCAGCTGATGGATGACTCTCTCTCATCGATGTTTCTAACTCTCTATCTCTCTCTCTTCCTCTCTGTGAAAAATCAATAAAATATATTTTAAAATAAATAAATAAATAAATAAATAATTAATTAAAAAAAGAAAAAGAAAACAATCAAAATGTCTCCCTTTGTTATTAAAGTTGCTTTAATTTGGCTGATCTCCAAATACTAACAGTATTTAAACATTTTTAAAGGGTCAAGGAGAGACATTATTAATAATGATTATAGCAGAAGGAGGCCGATAGACAACCATTGTCCTGAATTCATCCTAAATATTCGTTTTGCCTATTTCCTATCTTTATATAAGTGGGATCACATCATATGCATTGCGTTTCTGGTTTCCTTTGCTTGTTATTATATATATTATATATATATAAAATTGATTTTTTTACAGAGAAGAAGGGAGATAGAGAGTTAGAAACATCAACGAGAGAGTCATCAATCAGCTGCCTCTTGCACACCCCCTACTGGGGATATGCCCGCAACCAAGGTACATGCCCTTGACTGGAATCGAACCCGGGCCTCTTCAGTCCCCAAGCCGACGCTCTATCCATTGAGCCAAACCGGTTTCGGCTGCTTGTTATTACCTTTATGAGATTCAGCTGTTGAGTGTTGACCCTAGTTTTCTCATCTTCATTATTGTATAGTATTCCAGTCTATGAATATAAAACAATGTATCCATTATGTTGTTGAGGGACATGGGGTTGTTTGTAGTATGGGCCTGTGACAAATAATGTGCTGGACATTCATGTAAATGTCTTTTGGTAAATGTATGTATGCATTTCTGTTGGGTATGAGCCCATGAGGGGAATTGCTGAGCCATAGGATATGTATATTTTCAATTACGATAGATTTTTCCAAACAGTTTTCCAACATGGTTGTACTACCTTGAACTCTAATCAGCAGTGAATGCAACAGTCCCTGTGACCTTACATCCACCCGACACTTGGTCCCGTCCGTCTTTAAACTCGGCCGTGTCGGTGGATTTGTAGTGGTGAACCAGACTTCCAAGGGTTAGAAAGTGAGGTCCTATGTTGAGATGAAAAATAAAAACACTGTGGACAATTAGGATTCTTTTCTTTCTCTCCTTCTTTTAAATGGTTACTTATTTCTTTGGTTGGTGGTATTAGTAAAAAGATAAGATTGCTGGAGTCTTCCTTGTGTTTTTCTCCCCAGTAGCATTTTGAGTAGATTTACTTTGGTAAGCTTTCTATAAAACTCATTTTGATATAATTACATTTCAAAAAATCCTTAATCTAGGATAGGCTTTTTAATTAAAAAAATTTTTTTGAGAGAGAGAGAGAGAGAGAGAGAGAGAGAGAGAGAGAGGAAGGGGAAAAGAGAAAAAGAGAAACATCAATTGGTTGTGTTCTATATGTGCCCTGACCAGGAATCGAAACTGCAACCTTTTGATTGATACAAGAAGATACTCCAACCAATGAGCCACCAGCCAGGGCTGAAGTAACTCCATTCCTACCAGATGACCCAGATCTGTAACGTGGTCCGCAGATATTTTGCATCCAGCAGGTCTGCAAACCTTCCTCTTCTATCCTAGGGCAGTGAAAAGAGGGAAACAGAATAGATTTAGTGGGTGAAGGGCAAGTAAAGATATCTCTAATATTTTAGATATTAAATACAAGCAACATATTTTAAAACAAGGACAACATGGGATGTGGGGAGGTGAAATAACCACTGAAATCCTATGAGTACATTCCACCCAATCCCATAATCATTTTTTAAAAATATACTTTTATTGATTTTTTTACAGAGAGGAAGAGAGAGAGAGAGAGAAACATCGATGAGAAAAACATTGATCAGCTGCCTCTTGCACACCCCCTACTGGGGATGTGCACACAACCAAGGTACATGCCCTTGACTGGAATCGAACCTGGGACCTTTCAGTCCGCAGACCGACACTCTATCCTAGGGGTGTCAAACTCAATCAGAGAAGGGGCCAAAATCTAAAATCCAGCCTAAATCGCGGGCCGAATGGTTTACTGAACAGTCATAAACTGTCATTGTGATGGAAACGCAGCGGAGTGCAGTGATGACAGCGCGGTGCGGGCCACATTGCAAGGCCTGGCGGGACGGATTTGGCCCGCGGGCCTTGTGTTTGACACATGTGCTCTATCCATTCAGCCAAACTGGTTTCGGCCCCATAATCATTTTTAACACATGCATCCCAGCCAGTCTTTGCACACTTATTTTCATTGGCAGGTACCCTAAGTCGTGGAATTTATGATTCTAACACTTTCATTCATCCTCTTCTCACTGGTGTAGAACATAGGAAGATACATGAAAACAACCATAAAATTGACGGGAGATTCTTTATTATTAACATTAAGATGAAAAACCTAACATTCACAAAGGGTGTGCGGCTTTTATAAGGAAAAAATGTCATAAATTTTTATAAGAGAATAGAAGATGGGTTTCTTTTTGTTTCTTTAGGGAAATTAGCAAACGTTCTCATCCACAGTTAGTACCTATTAAGTACTTTTGCATAAAAATAAACGAGGATGAGTTCCATATTATTGACAGCAATGGGTTTTATGTAGAGTTAGGGAAACTTTGGGGGTTCTCAGCTGAAACCAATCACTCTTTTCTTACAAATAGACCTGGAATCAAAGGGCTCTTGAGAGAGACCAGGAGTGTGGTCTGGGAGTCCAGGATATGTCTCTCTCTCTCTCTCCCTCCCTCTCTCTCTCTCTCTCTCTCTCTCTCTCTCTCTCTCTCTCTCTCTCTCTCTCTCTATTGATCTCAGAGAGAAGAAGGGAGAGGGAAAGAGAGAAACATCAACAACGAGGTGGTGGGAGGGTGAAGAAGGTGGAAAGGTGAGGGAGAGGTTGTGTGAACTGGCACTGAGCCTGGCACTGAGCGCCTGCAGGTGGGTGAAGGGGTGTCTGGGCCGGTGTGTGGAAGGAACGCAGATTTCCCTGAGGGTCCTGAACCAGTAGGATTTAAACGCCACATTTTGGTGTGTTTTTTTTTTAAGCATTTGATGAAGTTTGTAACTGATATCAAAAGAAGATGAGGCCCGTACAAGAAAATTAAATCTTAAACCAATCTCTCATCTATCAATATAAACAACGGTGCCAATCCTGTGACTGCCTCGGCAAGGCAGGTGTGATTGTGCCCATTGTATCGACGAGGAAAGCGGAGGGAGGTAACTGACCAGGGCTCCCTGCCGGATCCAGTCCCATCGCTCTGCTCTTGTCGCTGTTCCCTCCAGGGGCAGGCCTGGAGCCCGATGGCCCCTCCCCGCCAGCCTCCCACGACTAAGGGGGTTCCGGGTGGTCCCTGCGCGGGGAGAAGACCGCCCTCCGGGCACTCACCAGGACGGGCTCCACCAGCTGCCCCTCGGGCATGGCCGAGCGGTTCACCCTGGCGATGTGCTGCAGCGTAGCCAGGGCGGCCTGCGTGTTCCCGGTGGAGACGTTGAACCGGGCAGATTCCGGGATAAACTGGGCACAGAGGACAAAGAACAGGAGAGCGGCGGCTGCTGGGAACCCAGGGGCACGACTGTTGTCTCCATGTGCGGACCACACCGTCCCCTTCCCAGTGACGGGAAAGGGTGTGGCGAGCGGAAGGGCACACAGCAGAGCGGGCATCCCCCGTGGGAGGTTGCATTCTCCTTCTCAGACCGTGTCACCTTAGACAACAGCAGGCTCCGTTCCAACTGGGCTCGGCATACTTGTTAATGCGATGAAATCCTTGTCTCATTGGTAACTATGTCCCCCCACCCCACCCCCCAGGCCCCCTGTGCGCCCCCTCCCTGCTCTGCCACCCCAGGCCTCTGCAGGAACCCCAAGACCTCCCCACAACGCAACAGACCACGGCAGAAAGCGCCTCCAGCACCTACAAGGGCCTCCTGAACGCCCAGGCCCTCACCCCACTGAGGGTTGAAAACTTTGACCACCACCCTCAGCATCAGCACAGGCCTCCACGGAACCTGGGACCTGGAGAGTCAACCTGGCCTGCTCCCGCCCCCTCCTGCCTCACGCCCAGTCCAGGCTGGTCGGTGCTTCCTCAGGAGAACATCCCGCAGGCGGCACCTCGCTCCCCGTTCCCACAGCCAATGGGCGGCTCGGACCCTCCTCCCCTCCCGCCAGGAGTGTCCAGACAGTTTTTTTCTTTCTTTAAAAAAAAAAAAAAATTTTATTGATTTTTTACAGAGAGGAATTAAGAGGGACAGAGAGTTAGAAACGTCGATGAGAGAGAAACATCGACCAGCTGCCTCTTGCACACCCCCTACTGGGGATGTGCCCTTGACCGGAATCGAACCCGGGACCCTTCAGTCCTCAGGCCGACGCTCTAGCCACTGAGCCAAACCGGTTTTGGCTGTCCAGACACTTTCTAACAGCCTTCCTGCCCTCTGCTGCCCAGGCTCCATCCAGCATTGAGCCAGCTGCCCAGCCCAGAACCCCTCTGCCACCCCCAGAGCCCCTGGCCTGTGAGGCTCTTCCTGACCTGGACACAGGCCTGTCTCCCCAGCACCCGGCTCCTCAGCACCCCTCTCCCCAGCACCCCTCTCCCCAGCACCCCTCTCCCCAGCACCCGTCTCCCCAGCACCCCTCTCCCCAGCACCCCTCTCCCCAGCACCCATCCCCCCAGCACCCCTCTCCCCAGCACCCCTCTCCCCAGCACCCCTCTTCCCAGCACACCTCTCCCCAGCACCCCTCTCCCCAGCACCCCTCTTCCCAGCACCCATCCCCCCAGCACCCCTCTCCCCAGCACCCGTCTCCTCAGCACCCCTCTCCCCAGCATCCCTCTCCTCAGCACCCCTCCCCCCAGCCACCCGCCTCCCTGCTCTCCCCCAGACACATTCTGTGCGTTCACACCCTCGGACAGGCCTTGCTCGTTAGCCCTGCCGCCATGCTTATTGAGACGGAGCCTTAAATAAAGGGAAGAGGGGGGAAGGGACCCAAAGGCCACTGGACCACTGGAGGGAGGGATGGAGGGAGCCCAGGGAGCCTCCTCACCTTGAAGGCCAAGATGAGGATGATGCCGGGAATGGAGGCGATGCGGATGAGCCAGCGCCACCCGATGGTGGGGATGACCACAGAGGCCAGGCCGATGATGAGCAGGGAGCCCGCAAGCCAGAACACCTGGGCAAGAATGGAAGATGAAATCCCTCCTCACAAACTGGCTTCAGACTTCCTCTCTCTCAGGAGCTGCCCTGCCCAGCATTTTACCGAAGGAAGAGGTGAGAGGGAGAGAGGGTCTTTCACTGAGGAGCCCACGTTCTGGTTCCACTCAGGGCCTGGCTGACTGGGGCAGGGATTTCACTGCTCGTGGCTTTGTTTGCTAGCCTGAGTGGGGGACTCCTAGACGGAGGGTCAATAATGTCACCAAAGTTTTAAAGATCTGGCACCCCAGACCTTGGCTTTTATTTTCTCAAATAAGCAATTCACTGGTTCAGAATTCAAGGTACGAAGGAGAACACTATAAAAAGGGTTTCTTCTCTACTTCCCTGACACCAATTTCTCTCCTCGGAAAGGACCTGTGTTCGGTTTGTCACATATTCCTAACGCAGTTCTAAATATGTACAAGCTAATAAGAGTGTAGTATTATGCTCTTCTCTTTTTTCACAAATGGTCACATAGTATAACTAATGCTTACACTTTGCTTTTCACACTAAACATATAACTTGGAGATCATTTTATATCAATGAATCACATGGCAGCCAATTACCAGCCGGCCTCATTGGTTGGGAATTAGGACAGTTCTGAATGTTCAGCCTGAACATTATTTCCACTTGGGAAAATGGAGAATAAATGATCATTCTATTCCACCTCACAGAGATGGAGAGAGGGTAATATTCTAAAAGATTCCTTGGGGGACTACTTAGGGGTGACTATTTCATCAACAAGAGATTCTACTGCAAAAATGCAAACAAGAGCTGAAACCGGTTTGGCTCAGTGGTAGAGCGTCGGTCTGCGAACTGAAAGGTCCCGGTCAGGGGCATGTACGTTGGCTGTGGGCACATCCCTGGTAGGGGGTGTGCAAGAGGCAGCTGGTTGATGTTTCTCTCTCATCTGACATTTCTAGCTCTCTATCTCTCTCCCTTCCTCTCTGTAAAAAATCAATAAAATATATTTTTAAAAAAATGCAAACAAGATGATCTCAGGTAGTGATCAGGGACAACCTTTCTGAAGAGACAATAGATAGGAAGGGCAGTAACAAAGCATTGCATAGACCAGGGGGCAGGTGACATGGCATTGGAGAGGATTTTAATAATGAAATGACAAAAAAATTAAATGTTTAACTCATGGATATGACACACATTTTGGAGGCCAAGGGGCCAGGACTGATGGACATTGTGACTGAGGACCCATTATAGGGGACAAGTCAGTAGGGCTTGGCAATTCCTTAAATAGAAGTAAGGGAAAGGGAGGGGCCAGGGATGATTCTTGAGTGTGTGGCTCAGATGACTGAGGGACAGGATTTGCTATTAACTGAAAGCAAGTGAGAGTCTTCAGAGGAAGAAGAAGAAGAGATTAGTTCTACGAATGTTGTATTTGAGGAACACGTAGGATATTCAAGTTGTTATCAGGTAACTGGTCATCTGGGTCAGAAATTCCAGGAGGTGCTCCTGGCGGTAGATAAGACTTTGGGGGGTCATAAGCACATAGTTAGCTAACCACATAGGAGTGAATTAATGACCCAGAGAGACCTGGAAAATAAGACAAGCAGGGAGAATGCATAACCAGGAAGCCTGCTAAGGACTGAGTGGGTGGGTGCAAGAAGCAACGCCCACAGAGCAGGGCCATACCAAGGAAATCATGTTAAATGTCAAAACAAAACAAAACAAAAAAAACCCAACTCCTAAGTATGAAAAGTGTGTGTGTCCACCTCAACAGCGATCAGAGGAAGAAGTCTGGGGGGAATGTAAAGAACTATTTACTGTTTGTTAAGTTTCTAATTTGTTGTTGTTGCCTAAATTTAGTATCAGGAACATTAAAAATAAATGTAAAAGCAGTGTCCTACTACTTTACTGTTGTCTTTCTCCTGGGACCTCTGAAAGGCCAGCGCCTTTGGACAAGGGTGGCATCGACAGCGAGGCTAGAGCACGTAGGTTGCCGTGGCCGCTCCTCAGTGGCCAGCAGGCCGGAGGGGCGGGAGAGCACCCCCATCCTCTCCCGGGACAAATGGCTCGTCACGGGGGCTGCAGCGAGGCATGGCCCCCCAGCCGGGGTCGGTGACAGACACTAGTGTCCTGAGGAGGGAGGTGAGATGCCCTAAAGGGGGTGGTGGCTATGTCCCTCCATAGAGCATGTGCATTGCAGATGTGTGCCTGGGCTCCTGGCATTCCAGTGAGGTCAGCTATGCTGTGCTCTCCGCACTGCTGCGGGGGACAGAGTCCTGGCTCAGGGACCTCGGGGCCTCTGCTGCCCAGCATTCCAAGCAACAGACAGTGGACCCACCCTACGAGCAGCCAAGCAGCCAGAAGGAAATCCTGGAACCCCGTATTCTCGCGGTGCAGAAGCCTGGGCAGAGGTCCTATTTACCTTACCTGGGACAAGGGAAGCATGTAGCCTCGGTATTTGGTGGGCAAAAATTCAGTCTTGATGATCAGCCTACACAGGAAGGAGAGAAAACATCATTTTGTTTTTATTTTTTTTAAATATATTTTATTGCCGAAACCGGTTTGGCTAAGTGGATAGAGCATCAGCCTGCGGACTGAAAGGTCCTGGGTTCGATTCCGGCCAAGGCCATGTACATTGGTTGCGGGCACATCCCCGGTAGGGGGTGTGCAAGAGGCAGCTGGTCGATGTTTCTCTCTCATCGATGTTTCTAGCTCTCTACCCCGCTCCCTTCCTCTCTATAAAAAATCAATAATATATATATTTTATTGATTTTTTACAGAGAGGAAGGGAGCGGGATAGAGAGTTAGAAACATCGATCATCGATGAGAAACACTGACCGATAAACACTGATCGATGACTCTCTCTCAGTTGTCCTTGATATGTCTTCATCTGGCTGTTCATTTGCATCCTCTGAAATAGCCTTCGTCATACACAGTCCTCTCACAATAGTAGTAAGCTGCTTTCCTGGGTTTTGCCAGAAAATCCTCAAACCTGGGAAGGGGTTTGCAGGAACTTTCGGTTTGTAGCCACGTCAGCCAGCAGCGGTGGCTAAGTGGTGTTGGCAGTGGGGCTGGCATCTGTGGGAACCGCACGAACTCTGCTGAGCGCTAGAATGAACTGTGGGGCATCCAGCTGGCGCCAGAGACTTGCTGGTGTGGGGAAAATCCACACAGCTGGTGTCAGAAGTGAAGTGTTGTCAGAAATAGTGAGGGCAAGCATTAAAGGAAAACAGAAGAGAGTTTCCTAGACAATCATACATCAAAATACAATTGTCACAGCTGTAAAAAAATAATATAAACGAAGCCGCTTCCGAGTAGAGTTGGAATCCTGGCTTTTCTGGGTTCAGTGGTTAGAGCATTGGCCCATTTACCCAAGGGCTGAGAGTTCAATTCCTGGTCAAGGGCACACACCTGATGGTTGGGGTGCCTGCGGGAGTCAACCAATCGATGTGTCTCTCTCACAATGATGTTTCTCTTTCTCTCTCTCTCCCCCCCTCCCTCCTCCCCTCCCACTATCTCTAAAAATAAATGGAAAAGAACATTATCTCTGATAGCAAGCAAACAAACAATCAAACAAAATGGAGTCTGAGCTGCCTCCCCAGACAACTACCTTGTACGCCTTCTCAAACCTCTGGAATGTTAAAAATGGGCAAAATGACCTTTGGACTGTGCCTGAAGCACTACTGTATTCCAAACAGCTGCTTGCAAAGATAACAGGAAAGCATAAAATTCAAGTCATTCTTCAGAATTAGTCACTCTATCAATGTATCTGCACCCGTAGAAATTCCTTCATTAGCTTATCTGCAGCCATAGAAATTTTTTCCTTCTAGTCACATAGTAATTCCCCTTCCCCTTCTCACAAATACGCCCTTGTCTTCAGCTCCCAATTGGAACCCTGGGTTTTTGCTGGGATTGGTGCTTCCTGAATACCTATTTTCTTGGCTCAAATGAGCATTTGTAGCCTGTCACTGTGCTTTTTATCTTTAGATTAATACAGCTAAGATCCACACAAGAAAACAAGAAGTAAACGTAAAAACTGCTCTTCTGTTTATACTTTTATTCCTGATGTTATATGAATACTTGTATGCCCAACATTATTAAAAGTCAAAGCTATTGAATTTTCAGTTATCTCTTACTATTTAAGAGGCATTAGCCTATCTCTTTTGCCAAGAGAAATGTTGGGAATACATTTTCCCAAGTCTGAATTGCTATTCTAAAAAACACTTTGGAAATGAAAATACCACCAAGAGCAGATAGTTCCCTCCATGAATAATGACAGTCAAAGCACAGTTTCTAATTAAGTATGTATTAATTCTGAGAATAGAAGAATACATGAACTCATATCCCATCATCTTTCTAGTTGTCCTTCTCTATTGCAGTTATTGGCAAGGGTTAGTTTTTAACGTGGGCATTCACTGGGTGTCCTCTGAGGGACGCTTTAACATTTCACTGACTTTACTCTTTCGGGACTCATGCCCAGGAAAGAACAATTTCTCCCCCACCGCAGTAAGGTAGCGGGCTAGGTGCTCTGAAGTCTCCTAATCTATCCTAAGGGCACTTGTTCCCAGGCACCAGGAGAGAATAGCCTGAGAGACCTGTTAATGTAAGGGAGGCTCCCAAATTGCTGAAAATTTAGCATCACCCCATTCACACACAAACACATGTGCACGCACGCATGATACTGCACACTCATCCCAGGGTATCTTTCAGGGCCGCACGCCCTGCTCTGCAAATTGGTTTGACAAAGTCTTAAATTACAGGGCACTGGCACTTTTAAACGGTCATTCCTAAATGTTCCAGGTGCTTATGGCCAAACTGAACTCTTCCAACAAATCCAAGAAAGGAATAGGTTGTGTTTGGGTGGACATTTTTGTTTCTGTCGTCATATGCCATGCTTTGTTTAGCATTTAGTCTAACAAAATAGTATGTATCTAAAAAAAAAAAAAAAAAAAAAAAAAAAAAAAGAGCAACCTCAGGAACAAAAAAGTTAACCCGCGCTAAATACAGCAATCTGCTGGCCTGACCATCAAACACCGTTTGGACGGGCCAATAGCAACCAATAAGATAAGATGCCATCACTTAACAACAAAAATGTCGAAAATAATTTGCACAAGTGAAGTCGATAAATTTGCAACTTATCGATGGTACCACCAGCCCTCATGATCTAAAAGATAAATCATAAGTAAGGATACTACTACTACTACTACTACTAATAATAATAACAATACAATAATAGGTGAAGTCTTTACCCTTGTGAATGGCCAGACACGCCGCAGCCCACCATCATCCGCAGGAAGACAAACCAAACGTACGAGGGAGAGAACGAGGTCAGCAAGGAGAAGTAGGCTCCCCACACGAATGAGAGGAGCAAAATCTGAAGCAACAAAAAGAAAGTTATTAATGGGACCTGCCTCCATTGAAGACAGAGGAAAAGGTAATTTTTTTATTTCCGTCCAGGTTTTTGCTCCCCTGAGGGACCGGCCTAACAGCGAGCCCATTGATCTCCCCCAATCATCCAATACCAGCCGTGATGCTCTACATTGTCCGAAAGCCCAGACATTTCGTGGACGCAAAGACCTCCCACCCTGCAGAGACTTTTTATGAGTTTATTTGAGGCAAACCAATGACATCTGCTGGGGAGCAAGATCGCAAACGTTCTGGGGAATGACAGCGGTGCGGTTCCTTTTGGAATTAAGGAGGAAACCTAAGGAAGATTCTGCGGAGGTCAGGGAAAGCAAGGCGGGAAATCTCTAAGGTTGGATTGCAGGATAGTTCTGTGCTCACTGAGAGTGCCTGTGACTTGCTCGTCGCCAAGGATCTGATATTTCGGAGGGTGTACCTAGGTGCCCAGGAACAGGGACAGGGCTGGCTTAGGGAAGTGACAGGCTGAGAGCATGACTGCCCACCATGACCCACCCAGCTAGGAACTGATGACCACATCACCCTGTGAGGTGACTTTTGTTCACTGGCCTTGTCACATTTATTAGAGCCCCTATTTCACTCACAATTCTTTGTTTGTTTGTTTTAATAATTATTTTCCAAATTTATTTATTGATTTTAGGTAGGAAGGAGAGAGAGAGAGATCTGTTGTTCCATTTATTGATGCATTTATTGGTTGACTCTTGTATGTGCCCTGACTGGAGATCGAACCCACAACCTTGGTGTTTGGTATACAGGGACAATGCTCTAACCAACTGAGCTACCCACCCAGGGCCCATTCACAATTCTGAGTTTAGACCATTCTTTGAAATTCCCCAACTGCATTGAGAATGCAGAAGTGTGCCCTCCCTGCTCACAAGAATGTCAGGAGCACAGAAAACATTGTGTGGGAGTTGGGTATAAGGAGAAAACTTAAGGTATTTTCTCTAATTGTAAGAATAACACAAGTTCATAGTACAAAATATGGAAGAAAAAGCCTCGCCAGCCTGGCTCAGTAGTTGAGCATCGACCTATGAACCAGTCGACTGGTCACGGTTCGATTTCTGGTCAGGGCACATGTCCGGATTATGGGCTCAGTCCCCAGTGCAGGGCATACAGGTAGCAGCTTATCAGTGATTCTCTCTCATCACTGATGTTTCTATCTCTCACTCCCTTCCTCCCTGAAATCAGTAAAAAATATATTTTAAAAAAACCTATTTGCTAGTAAAATAAATCACCCTTAATTCTCCAACCCAGAGAAAATATTTTTAACATGATTTTATCCAATTTCCCGTTTCTTAAAAAAAATGTTTAATTGATTTTGAGAGACAGAGAGAGAGGAACATTGACTTGTTGTTCCAGTTATTTATGTATTCCTTAGTTGATTCTTATATGTGACCTGACCAGAGGTTGAACCCACAACCTTGGTTTCTTGAGATGACACTCTAACCAACTGAGCTGCCTGGCCAGAGCCAAAAAACCTATGTTTAATGACTGTAAAATAGTCCATTGGAAAGATGCACTGTAATGCATAAACTTTTCCCCGCCATTGAATATTGAAGTGATTTCACATTTTCTATAAAAATGAGCTGTGATGATGAATGCACATAAATCTTTGCAGTTCTCCAATGATCTAAACAGACTAGATTTCTGGAATGACAAATGTCAGATGAGGAGGATGGATATTCTCAAGGCTCTTGATCTGCCAAACTAACGGTCAGAAAAACTATACCAATAGTATGCAAGGGCATCCATACACGTGTACGTTTCTTAGAGAAAATTTCCTTTTAAATTTGATGTTTGAAATAGACTAGATAAGAAAAAAATTATAGCCCTAACCGGTTTGGCTCAGTGGATTAAGCATCGGCCTGCAGACTGAAAGGTCCCAGGTTCAATTCAGGTCAAGGGCATATACCTTGGTTTCGAGCACATCCCCAGTAGGGGGTGTGCAAGAGGCAGCTGATTGATGATTCTCTCTCATCAATGTTTCTAACTCTCTATCCTTCTTCCTTCCTCTCTGTAAAATATCAATAAAATATATATTTTTTAAAGAAAACTGTTATATCTAGCTTTTGAGGATATAGATGGTGCTTCAGGTGTACTGTCTAACTCAGTAACCAGGAGAGAACCACGAGCCTCAAATTCCTCACGAAGGCACACACCATGGCGGCTAGCCTCCTCACCTTCTGCAGAATTCTATTGTAAATTAAAGGTCAATGATTCCAGAACATTGTCTGTTCTCTCACTATCCACATAAATATGCATCGCAAACAGTTCCAAGGCAGTTTGGTTGTTCACAGACCCAACCTTATCCTTCCTATACATTCTTTCTGGGGCACCACGATGACCCAGCCTTATCCTTCTGATGCATTCCTTCCATTTGATGTAAAACCCTCAAACACTGAAGTGTATGCACCCTGATTGGAACTCCTGAGGTGCCAAATGTGCTTTCGCCTACTTTTCTACCTCTACAAGCGCCACTCACTTCTCCAAATTCGGAGCAGTGTCAGGCTTCTTGGAGTTTTGCTCTTGGCTGTAGCCCTCAATGGGCTCCAATAATATTCTTTCTCAAATTTATAGAGATCCACATCTCTTTTCATTGACACAACATAATTTTGCTTTTGATAACTCCTGAGACTGAATGCTTTCCAAGGTTTCTTAACCATTTGCACTTCTTTTGTAAATGCCTTCTGTGCTTTTTACACTTTTTTTTGAGATACTGGTGGGGGCTTTTTTGGGTGTTGTGTGTGTGTTTCAAGAACAAAGAAAAGCTTATTTAGAAAGTCACCGAGTAGAAGAAGTGAGCCAGCTGGGTGGCAAGGGCTCAGGGAATGAGTTACGGGGGCAAAAGCAGCTTGGGGAAAAGAGGCAAGGAAAAAGCGCCTGGGGCAGGGGTGCGGAGAGGCACGGGTGCGCTCCTTAGAGAGAGCCCCAAGACACTGTGTTTTCATGTGAATTATAAGGGCCTCTGCTATTTATTTGTGAACTTCAAACATACAGCCAATTCTGTTAATGCTTTGCTTTGGGGCCTCTCCCTTTGAGTTTATGCTTTGAGAGGCATTCCCGTGAGAAAACCGACAAGAAAAGAAGAGAGACCTGGGTTTGTAATCAGAAGACATTGATTTGTCTTAATGTTTAATCTCAGTGTGTGTGTGACCATAAGCAAGTTGCTCGGTTTCAAAGTTAACTAACGTGAAGCAGCTATGTTTCTATGTGCAGATGCCACATTCTAACTATGCACATCCACCAACGCCCTACCTGGACCACAGGGGCCTCGGACAGGGCCAGATGCCTCAGGAAAGATGAGAAAGGGAGAAGACAGGCCTGGAATTCAGGCAAGTGATGTCAGTGGAGGGCATTTCTGCACTTTCTATCTTGGTATTGATAGAGAAATGTCTGCTAAAGAGAAGCAGTGGTGTCCTAACTGGTTTGGCTCAGTGGATAGAGTGTTGGCCTGTGGACTGAAAGGTCCCAGGTTCGATTCCGGTCAAGGGCATGTACCTGGGTTGTGGGAACATCCCTGGTAAGGAGAGTGCAGGAGGCAACTGATGGATGTTTCTAATTATCTTACCCTCTCCCTTCCTCTCTGTAAAAAATCAATTTTATATATATATATATATATATATATATATATATATATATATATATATATATATTAGAGAGAGAGAGAGAGAGAGAGAGTGAGAGAGAGAGAGAAAGAGAAGCAATGGTGACATGGCCACAAAACAACACACAGAAGAAAATTACAAATCACCTTTCAAGGCCAACCTACCTTCCAGCGGCCATATCTGTCAGCCAGGAGGCCAAAGATGATGCTGAAGACCATGTAGCCAAAAAACACCATCTGGGAGAAGGAGGGAGAAAAAATTGTCCTTGAAGCAGAGTTGTGATGACCTGCTAATTCAATGCATTAAGCGTGCGTCCACCTCAGTCCCAGGTAAACCAGAACTATGCACGGGGAGGAGTGAAGAACGAAGATCCCCCTTGACTCCCATTAAACCTGTTCAGGGCTTCTGAGGCTTCTCCTTGGCAGACCTCGCACCTGGGAACACCGCCACCAGGTGGAAACGGGTGGGAAGAACAGGCAACTGCTCTCCCTCTGATCCAAGATTGGCCCTACTCAACTTAGATGGATAATTGTGAATTTCCATATTAATAACTTAAACACACACACACACACACACACACCTCCATTCATGCTTCAGTTCTACACACAGCCGAGACTTCTAGAAGCAGTCTCCTGTATGTATTATAGATACACATAAACTTTTAACAAACACCCAACCAACCATTCATGTAGAAACACCCTTCAAATCAAATACAAACCTACCACTTTTCCTTACTTGTTCTCACAATGTCTTTCCCTAAAGAAAACTCAAGAACCTGGATAGAATGCCAGCACGCTGACTCAGCCTGAGCTGTAACAAATATGTGTGCCTTTGGCAGCCCCAAGCTTCACTGCTTTGCCTTCCAGTAAGATTGCCGGCTGGCTGAATCCAGGGTAATCAGAGGGGAAGTGGAAGCTTTAACACTTTTCCCGTGAAGATCTCTTTCTCTCTGCTGCCTGCATTGCATTCTCTTTACCTCTCTTCCTTACTCTCCCTAAGGAAGACCAGACGCTTTCCTTCCACAGGGAACTATGGAAAACAGCAGCATCGTCTCTATTCTTGGATGACAAAAGCCATGCGCTTCCTCTGTGCACTGTCCTTTCCAGGAAGAGATGGGAGGGGGGAATCAGTGTTTTCTAAGTGCCAGGCCCGGGACACTGCTTCGCCACAGGGCAACCTGTGGTAAAAACAGACGCTGGGATACACTTTGCATGGATCTTAATTCACTCAATAGAAAGGGTTCCTTTTACCCTGGAATAATTTTATTTCTGATGGTTGGCAATAAATAATGTGCCCTCCTGTTTTTGAAAGGCAGTGGTTGTCGATGGCAAGATTTTCTGCCTCTTCTTCTAATGACCTTACTTGCCAAATACATACATGTTCTAATGTCAGCCACTCGGTTTAAGAAATATATTCTATCAGCTGGTGAATCCCAAATTTTGGTTCCCCTGAAATTAAGTTCCTCCAGCCATGCACCGCTTAGCAATGAGGATACCCTGAGAAATGCATTGTCTGGTGATTTTGTCACCAAGCTAACATCATAGAGTGCACTCACAAAACCCAGGTGGCATGCCAACAGCACAGCTGGGCTCTGTGGTATAGCCCAGTGGTCGGCAAACTCATTAGTCAACAGAGCCAAATAGCAACAGGACAACGATTGAAATTTCTTTTGAGAACCAAATTTTTTACACTTAAACTTCTTCTTAACGCCACTTCTTCAAAATAGGCTCGCCCAGGCCATTGGTATAGCCTATGGTTCCTAGGCTGCAAGCCTCCACATCCTGTTACTGTACAAACAACACAAGGTTAAGTTAAGCACATGGAAATGTGATGGTGATCAAGAGACACGGTCAACATGTGATGGATGAGGCTGCTGTCGGCACAATATGTGTGCTGTTTTATAGCAAACTGAATGCCTCTTTGCAGCAGTATCTGGTGTGAAACTCATAAAGCTATTCACATGAGAAAGTTGAGTGTATAACACAAACAATTCAATTTGGTGATTGGTTAAGCCACGATGACCACACTAAGTAACCTCCTACTGTTCTGAACTAATGGTTAAAGCATATCTAACCCATGGCTTAAGGGTTACTTTCTCGCAAAAACCGGTTTGGCTCAGTGAATAGAGCGTTGGCCTGCAGACTGAAGGGTCCCAGGTTCGATTTTTGTCAAAGGCATGTACCTTGGTTGCAGGCACATGGATGTTTCTAACTCTCTATCCCTCTACCTTCCTCTCTGTAAAAAAAAAAAAAAATCAATGATATATATATATATATATATAATTTTTTTTTTTTTAAAGAGTTACTTCCTCTGATTTGCCTTTATCTCTTTGGGGCTTTTGCTAGGAACTGGAAAATAAGCAATTCGAAGTTATGCTCTCAAGGGGAGGGGGGAAAAAAAACAGGAAGAAAGGCCTCAAATGCTGGTTGAAGCTGCAAACCCATCAGCTTTGAAAGCCAACAGACTAAGGGTGGGGCCTCCTTTGAGTCTCGCCCTGTGGGATGGAGAAGGGGGCAGGAGCCGTGGTCTCCAGTTGGCTCATTTGCAGCTCAGGAAGCAGGCACCCACCGTGGTCACCAGCGCCACCTGCCAGTTCTCCAGCTGCCACTCACAGCGGATGACGGGAGACACGACTGCGATTAGCATGATCTCCATGGCCTCGGCAATCTGAGGAAAGAGGAGGGGACACGCTGTGTCTGAGCACCAGCCTGTCACCACTCCCCCCACACCTGCCTTCCACCACCCTTTAGTCCTACCCCTTCCCCTCTCCCCCATTTAGGAAGCACCTATGGCAGACCCACTTAGCACTAGAACATTTTGAAATGTCCCCGGATTTATCGCTCATGTTTACTTGTAGCACTGGGGATGCATGCATTTGCGTTGTGTCTGAGGGTGCTGTGCGAGGCCAGTCACTTAGCTAGTGGCTCATTACACCATCCACTTCCACCTAGCTTTGTTGTTTCCACACTCATCATGGTAAAGATCTCAGGGCACCCCTTAGCAAATGGATTTGTAAAATAGCCCCTTTCTCAAGAAGTTGGGATGGGGAGACAAGGGTCATGAAAGCTAGACAACAAAGTAACAAGTGCAAACAATGAGTTCATCATCAGGAAAGAATGTCTACTTAGAAAACAGAATAAAATGTGCTACTAAATATTTCTTTCTCTTTTTTTTGTTTGTTAACCCTCACCTGAGGATACTTTTTCCAATTGATTTTGAGAGACAGTGGAAGGAAGGAAGGAAGGAAGGAAGGAAGGAAGGAAGGAAGGAAGGAAGGAAGAAAAGAAGGAAGGGAGGGGGAGAGGGAGGGGAGAGAGAGAGAGAGAGAGAGAGAGAGAGAGAGAGAGACATCGATGTGAGAGAGAAACATTGATGGATTGCCTTCCACACACACCCTGCCTGGGGCCAGGGATGAACTTGCAACCCAGGTACATACATGCCCTCGACCAGGAATCAACCCCAAGATCCTTCCATGCGTGGGTCGACACTCTAAACACTGACCACACCGGCCAGGGCCTAAATACTCCTTTCGACAGAAAGGTTAATCATCATACTCTGTCCATATCTTGCTATCCGTTACAGGGTGAGTGTATCTCCCAGGGAAATGAGGTGGATGCTAGAAAAGAATTGTTAGAATAAATAGAAATAGAGGATAGAACTCCAGCTCAGAATAATGAAGAAGAAAGTCAAAGATAACTCTGAGGTTTTGTACCTGGAGGAAGGGATGAAAACGACATCATTAGAAGGGAAAGGGCATCAAGGGGGACCAGGGGGACTGAATTGTCGGGGACACGTTGGCCTCACACACTCCCTGCCCCCATCACACCTGCCCGAGGGGACACCCCGGAGCCGAGGCCAGTGCCCGGCTGTGCCCCACAGGAAGGGGCCTGGAGACTCACCCCCGTGCTGCCCATGATGAGGAACAGGGCGATGTGGAAGCGCCCGAAGCCGATGGTCTCCACCGCCTCCTCCACGGTGAAGGTCTTGGGCTCTGAGGCGGAAAAGCACAGTGAGAGGAGCGGCCTCTGCGGGCAGGAAGTGTGTGTGGACTATTGCTCTCCCCAGAGGATGCTGGGAAACCAATCCCTGCTATAAAAACTATTGTAGTAAAGAGGAGGGGAGGGAGAGGAATTAAGCAGCAGCTTGAGGTCAGAGACGTCCAGATCATCTGACCTTTCTTCGGCTGTGGCTCCGGGGTTCCCAGGCTCAGCCTCCGGAGGCTGAGGATGGTGACCGGCTCCGCCCGCTTGCTGGCCATCGCCGATGGGTCAGACGTCCCCCACGGCTTCCCTGGTGGGCACAGGAGAGGGAACACGGGAGGAGCTGAGGCTGAGTGCATGCTTTTCTTCAATCGTCACAGAAAATCTGTGACGTGGGTTTTGCATGTTGATGAATCAGAAACCCAGAGAGGTTAAATGGCCACATGAGATCACTGGGCCCAGCCGCTAGCAGTCAACCCTGCGGAGGCCAGGTGAGCCCTGGACCAGCTGACAGCGGCCTCTGAGTGGCAGTGGGGCGGGCTTTACCACAGAGAAGTAATCTCCATTCCCACCGGTGCTGTATATGCAGTGTAACCACCTGTCACAGTGCGCTTTCTTTCTTTCTTTCTTTCTTTCTTTCTTTCTTTCTATTTATTTAATATATTTTATTGATTTTTTACAGAGAGAAAGAGAGAGGGATAGAGAAACATCGATGAGAGAATCATCAACCAGCTGCCTTTTGCACACCCCCCATTGGAGATGTGCCCACAACCAAGGTACATGCCCTTGACCAGAATCGAACCTGGGACCTTTCAGTCTTCAGGCCAATGCTCTATCCACTGGGCCAAACTGGTTTCAGCTACTTTCTTGTGTATTATTTTTATTTATTACTGACAGAAACCCATGCAGCCCTTCTTTTCATTCCCTCTTTCTGTATTTAATACTAACAAAAAGGATTCTTAATCCCCCAAACCAAAAGAAAAACAAACCAAAGAAAGAGGATCAAAAATATTTTTGTAAAATAGTAAAATATTTCCCAAGCGCCTTTAAGATACAGTCCTGTACACACACACCCCCACCCCCAGTGGGATAAACAGAACTCCTAATCTGGCCTCAGTAATTATACTGTGAGTAATAATACTGGTATCATTATTTTGATACCAGCACATATATAGGAGGCTCATTTTATCATCCTCTGCTTTCGAAGAAGTGTAACATTTTTCAAAGTAAATGGTTCGAAAAAGGAAGTTCTGAGGTTCTTCAATCACTCGCCAGACGCCTGGTGAGAAGCAGCGGGACGCAGGCAGCCCATCGGGTCCTCAATGCTGGCAGCACCGCCTGCACTGTGTCCCGCAGGCTCCTGAGGGAACTTAGGGGCATCTGACATGGTCCTTGCCCTGAGGAGTGTTTCATCAAGCTGGGGACCCCACAGACATGCATAAAAGCAACTGCACCGCAATATAGACATTCTTTGTTTTCTTCAGACGCGTACACACAGTGACAGATGGATCAATAATGCTCAGAAATAATCCTGGCAACCCCCTTCCCAAGAGACACCATGAAAAGCATGGAAGGTTATTATGTCACAGAGCGGAGAGAGTAAAAATAATTGGTCTCTCAAACCATCTAGAAGCCCGAAAGACACAAAGACAGGCTGTTCTAGAAATTACCTTTGTTTCCTTCCAGACATTGTCCAAATACCCTTTGCAGGGGTGTGCTTTTTTTTGTGGGGGGAGGGGTACATTTATTAAAGTGGGGAGCAGTGCAATAAGGAAGGGGTTGGGACAGAGGAAGCTACAGGAGAGCAGGAGGGGCTGCTGCTGTCAGCTCACTGGGGAGTCCAAGAACAGGAGCCAGGGGCGGGTCAGGGGGTGAGCCTGGGACAAGCTGCTGCTGCTCATGGCTCCCCTGGTTGCAAGTCTCCTGGGGTCCCTTAGAGTTCGGAGTTTTGTGCCTGTGGGAGAAGGAGGGGGGAGGAAAAGGCGTGGGCGCGTGCTTCAGGGAGGGAGGGTGCTCTGTATCTGGTAACTTTTAATCCTGTGCATGGGGGGCCTCTCTGGTTCTAAAGAGGCCCTCGGTGCACCTTAAACACCGACTGGCTGCATATCATGTCCCTATAGATGGGAAGATGAGCCACAGATTACCGTAATCAAAATATGAAAACAAGGCCATTCGGTGAGGATTAAATAGTGGTGATGTTTGCACAACCTTGTGGCTGTACTAAAAATCATTAAATGAACCTGAGCCTGAACCCTAGCCCTAACCCCAATCCTAACCCTAACACTAACCCTAACCAAAAAATAAAAATATAAAAAATCACTAAATGATACACTATAAATGGTGAATATTATTGTATGCAAATTATATAATGTTATTTTTTCCTCTCTAAAAATAGTCATTAAAATCATGGCAGCAGACTTAAAAACCAAAAGGGACTCTTGCCATTTATAGTGTTAAAGAATGGGACAATGTAGTTGGGTGGGAAAATATATTTTTTTTAATCCCAGCAAGTTCATCTTAAGTTACAACTAAATGTTCAATAGCACGTTCAGTCTTCACTCAACATATAACTCTTCTACCAGCCAAGTTTTATGACCTCTCACAGCAATGTAAACATGCTTTACAATTTTAACATTCATAAAGGCTTACGTTTGAGTAATAAGACAATGTGCAGTAAGTCTCCTTGCTCTTTTACTGAGCGGAAAGAAAAGAAACCCAGGAAATCTGCCACTTACCATTGAGCAGAACGAGCTTTAGTGTGAGGTGTGTTTAACCTGATTAGGTAGCCCCATCGGTCCCAGATATCCTGCTTACTTCTCTTAGCAGCAGAGAGGTGATTTCTCTCAGATGGCCTGACAAAGGTGTTACATCCAAGATAATGGCATTAAGATTCTCTTAATTAAAGCTGATCCCATAAAAAATAATAAAAATAGCTGAAACCGGTTTGGCTCAGTGGTAGAGCGTCGGTCTGTGGACTGAAAGGTCCCGGGTTCGATTCTGGTCAAGGGCATGTACGTTGGTTGCGGGCACATCCCCGATGGGGGGGTGTGCAAGAGGCAGCCGGTTGATGCTTCTCTCTTATCGACATTTCTAGCTCTCTATCCCTCTCCCTTCCTCTCTGTAAAAAAAAAAAAAAAAAAAAAAAAAAATCAATAAAATATATTTTAAAAAAATAAAAAATAATAATAAAAATAAAATAAAGCTAAAAAAATAAATAAAAATAAAATAAAGCTGATCCCATAAAGGGAGATTTACAGTTGTGATTTCATATATGTATACACACACACACACACACACACACACACACATTCAGGGGGCCAAATCATGAAGAGTCATTTATTTTATACTGAGAAGTTTCCAGAAGTAACCAGGTTTACTACAAATATAAGGAGATGATGTTAGGTAATACACAAACAAACTTATAAAAGTTTTAATAATTGTCCAAGTAAGAAATGTACAAACCTGGAAAGCATTTTTATGAGTTTATTTGAGCCCAAACTGGCAATTGCCTGGAAGCAAGACCTCAAATGCTCCTGAGGATGATGGGGTTTTGTTGTTTGTTTGTTCTCTATTTCAGTTTTATTTTTATTGAATTTACTGGTTAACAACATTATATAGCTTCAAGTGCATAATTCTACCACACATCATCTGTACACTCATGTTTTTCTTGAAATATTATTCTTTTTTCTTTGTTCTTATTGTTTTCTCTTTTATTCTTTTCTCCAGTAAATGTTTGTTGTAGCCAGCCAGTATGGCTCAGTGGTTGAACTAGGAGGCCACAGTTGGATTCCAAGTCAGGGCATATGCCCGGGTTGTGAGCTCAATCACCAGCAGGTGGCGTGCAGGAGGCAGCTGATCAATGATTCTCATCATTGATGTTTCTATCTTTCTCCCTCTCACTTCCTCTTTGAAATAAGTATATATATATATATATATATATATATATATATATATATATATATATATATATATATATAAAATATATATATATACATACAATATATATATACTATACATATATATATATATATATATTGATTTTTTTTTTTTTTTTACAAAGAGGAAGGGAGAGGGATAGAGTAGAGTTAGAAACATCAATGAGAGAGAAACATCGATCAGATGCCTCCTGCACTCCCCCTCCCCCACTGGGAATGTGCCTGCAACCAAGGTACATGTCCTTAACCAGAATTGAACCTGGGACCTTTCAATCTGTAGGCCTACTCTATCCACTGAGCCAAACCGGTTAGGGCAGTAAATATATATATATATTAAATATTTGTGGTAGATATAAATCACAAATTACAATAAAAAAATAAGATCCTAATAAATTAATGGCCAAATTATACCAACAGGCAATTCACAAGGGGATATATAAATTATAAACAAAACTGGAAAACTGTTCACTTTCTGTAGTAACTGATAATTACAGTAACAAACACCTTTAGTTATTGATAAATCAACCAACACAGAAAAGACAGAGGGAGGGCGGGGGGAGAGGAAGGGAAGAAAGGAAGGAGGGAGGGATGGAGAGAGGGAGAGGGTTAGAGGATGGGAGAGGGAGAGAGGCAGGAAGGCAGCAGCCATGGAGAGACAGATGAAACTGGTTCCATTTCTATTTCCATTTCTTCGCCTGAAAATAAAAACACTACCAGCCTCTGGTGGGAGAATAGCCTGCCGCCTTCCAATAATAAGGCTTCCCGTATACCTGGTCCGAGGGGGGCACCGCGTTGCAGGTGGTTGTTGGAGGGGGGGCACTTCTGAGAAAGCCCTTTTCACCCCTCCCTCTCCCACTCCCCCTCCTGCCTTTTTCCAGCCTGTGGACACCTGATGGCTGCTGCTTCCGCGGGCGTCTTGGGTCCTGATGTAAGCTGAGGATGGGAAGGTGGAAACCGCAGGCTAAGCGGGGCGGAGCAGAGGTGAGACAGAGTCTGGCCTGACGAGGCGGGGTCTCCCTCGCCCTGGTCTACGCACCTCACCTCCCAGCGGCTTCTAATGGGAAAGGAACGAAGGCTCTCTCCTCTCTCCTGTCTCAGACACTGTGTTTCTGGTCTTTACTACTTACTTGCAGTTGGGTGCAATTTTTTTTCCAGGCTGGTCGAGTGAAGCAGTGGGAGGAACGAGGGAACCTGTGACCACGGGCTGGGATGAACAGAAGCGCTGCACTCCGACGAGCCAGCCGTGTGCGGTTCTTAACTGATGAACTGCCTCCCGTCTGACGTGAGGGTGGAAGGAGACGGTGTTTGTATAACGTGGCGCCGTGCCCATTGCACATAAGCACTCACGGCCATCCCTATGGCCCCTCATCTCTGAATGGAGGGATCCACCAGGTGTCTGACACTTCACTGTGGCCATAAATCAAACGCACTCAGCATTCGTTCTTATCTGCGTGGTTAGCAAACGTATAGGGCTCCGGAGGCACTCGCCGCTCATGAGAGCACCTTTGGGCTCAAATGAAAAAAACACCTCAAAGGGAAAGCACCACCGCTTCCTTGTTTTCTGAAACAGGTCGCTCTTATTTCAAGGGTAAACCTTGAAGTGCATTAAGAAACCCTCCCAGGTGCTACATGCCAATGGGAAAGCCCGACCTCAAAACCGCTCCAACCACAACGTGACACTGACAGGCACCCAAACCGGTCGCCACGGCTTCCCTGTGGAAGGCAGGGCGCCACGGATGGTTTCACACTAAAAACGCCTCTGCTGTTCCAGATTGCTTCCCACGTGTCATTAGCGTCTTTTAGAGAAAGAAAAGCCTTGCACACCCCAGTTTGGAATGGCCTCGGTGAGGTGGGGGTGAGGTGGGGTGGAGAGAGGGGGTGGCAGTGAGGTGTGACTCGCTCAAACTCCCGTCAGAGGAACACACCTGGCCCTTGCCCAGCCACCAACACAGGCTTCCGTGTCAGCAGCTGTCACATCCATCTTCCTAATGCCCAGCCCTTGAGGATGGTCAAGGTCGATGGGTTCCCAGTGTCAGGTGAGGCCGCCAAGGGATGGAAGAAACAAGGTTCCGGCCACAGAGAAAGCTCTGTTCCTGCCTGTGAGGTGACACAGGGTCTTCAGCAACAGGATCCCCTCGGGGTAGGGGTGGGGCACGGTGGTGGGGTGCAGAGGTGTGGATGGATTGTCAGGATTTGGGCATTTGTATCTATGCATTGTAAAGGGGCTTATATTCCAGATCCTTCAGAAGACACTCAAACACTAACATAACTTCAACAGGCAAGAAAAGTATTCCCTTAGTATTTTCTAGAGATTCAGCCAGAAGTTTCATGAAGAGATGTTTTCACAAAAAGAAGGATGAAATGTTTCAGAGAGATGGAGATGAGGAACGTTCCTGAGAGACAGAGCTTATCATCTCAATTTTGAAATAAAATGTTGGGTAAACTGAGTGAGTATCTTCTAGTGTTTGGTTCCCTAAGTCAGCGTTTTTCAACTGCTGTTCCGAGGCACACTAGTGTGCCACGAGATGTTGCCTGGTGTGCCGTAGGTGCAGACAAGACAAGAATTTTATAATTTTTCACTATTTTGTTTACTTAATATTTCATAATAAAGTAATTATAAAATACTTTCTTTGTGTTTATTTGATTCCTATTCAAGAGAATTACTTTATATAGTCAATATAGGCACAGAGTTAAATTTTTTAACATTTTCTAATGGTGGTGTGCCTCGTGATTTTTTTCATGAAACAAGTGTGCCTTTGCCCAAAAAAGGTTGAAAAACACTGCCCTAAGTCATTCTAAATCACTTCCAACCTAGGAAGAGCATGGATGGATGGATGGATGGATGGATGAGACCAATTCAGAAAAATTGGGAATAACATGGGGAAGAATGCTTCACAGTCCTATCAGTTCCTTAAAAACTACAATGGGAGCCAAAACTGGTTTTGCTCAATGGAAAGAGCGTCGGCTTGGGGACTGAAAGGTCCTGGGTTCAATTCCGGTCAAGGGCATGTACCTTGGTTGCGGGCACATCCTCAGTAGGGGGTGTGCAAGAGGCAGCTGGTCGGTGACTATCTCTCATCGATGTTTCTAAACTCTCTATCTCTCTCCCTTCCTCTCTGTACAAAATCAATTATATATATATAAAACTACAATGGGAAAATTACCCATGGCTTACCTTCAAAAAAAATCTAATGAAGAACTGACACCTTGCTGGTGTGGCTCAGTGGTTGAGTGTCAACCTATGAACCACCAGGTCATGGTTCAATTCCTTGTCAGGGCACATGCTCAAGTTGCAGGCTCAGTCCCCAGTGGGGGGGGTGTGCAGGAGGCAGCCAATCAGTGATTCTCTCTCATCATTGATGTTTTTATCCCTCTCACCCTTCCTCTCTAAAATAAATTTAAAAATATATATTAAAAAAGAACTTACAGATTGGTAAGGTATGTACACATATAATACCTTAATAAAAAAAAATGAGAAGAAAAAAAAGGAACTTATATATTGGGGATTTACTCTGAAACTCAAAGGCTTAACCGGACCTCAAGCTTCATTAAAACAAATCCTAGGTGGCTGGCAGGCATTTTATTCTATTCCATTTTAGCCAGAAATAATTGGGCCACTGTAGACACACAAATTCAGTTTGTTTAAACTGAACCTGTGTGTGTCGTGTGGCTTGTTTTGCAATGTCAATAAAAAGAAAGTCTCAGGCTCCCTTTGCCTTCAGCCAGGCACTCATGGTCCAACCCTCCCACCTCCCTGAAGCAGGAGAAATCCACCCAGACCCACGCTGCCCGTGGGCTTTCTCACCTGTGTATGTTTCTTGGAAACCTTTCCAGTCTAGGGCTTTTTGGCTTCTCCTTCACTGCAGCCAAACCTCACCTAGAAGTTGCACCACGGATGGCTTCTGGACTGACTTCCCCAAGAAACCTGGCGCCCGGGCCTTCTCCTTCCCGTTCAGCTCAGTTCTGTGAACGGGATTGTTTAAGAACCAGCCTTGCATCCTGGACAAGTGAGTGACATCCAGGTCACACCCCCTTCTCAGCCAGCCCTTCACCTGATCCCTTTGCTAGTATAAAGGGGAATTTACAGCTCTTATGGAAACAGAAAGAGGTTGCCTCGCTTTGGAGGGTACTAATATGCTGTTCTCAGGAAGGCTAGGGGCGGGGGAGAGGGCTCTGAAAGAGCAGGGGTTGAGGCCAGGTGCAGAGGGGAGTTCTGCGTTTTCAAACCTTTCCTTGCAGCCATTGCTGTTCAGGATTAAAGGGCAAAAGGCTGGCTGGTTGGTGACCCATCTAAGCAGAGCGTAGTTTTAGGCGGCCGGTGAGAAGGGCAATAAGGAGCTGTGAGCCTTGAAACTGTCCAGTGACCTTGGCAGCATGGGATCAGCATCATTGGCTGCATGCCTTGTCCATGCCCAGTGCTTTACCACCCCCTCCCACAGCCCAGAGGTGGAGATCACTGTCCCCACTTTGGCCATAAGGGGAACAACTCCACAGCCTGCCTGAGAGCACCCTCAGTAAACTCTCAGAGAGGGAGCTCCAGGGTACACATCTTTTGATTCCAGCTGTCATTCTTGGGCTCTGCCTGTCATAATAATTAAATGAATATTTGTTGAGCATCTAATTGTGCCTTATGTTGTGCTGGACAGGTCATGCATGACCTTGATGTGGAAGGTGACTGAGAAGCCCCCTTGGGTATGAGTAATGACAGCAGGCAACCCAATACAGGGAGAGGCAGGTGGGGTTGGAAAGAAGAGACCAAAGACCTTTTAGTCTTTTGGAATTTTACTTAGATCTTACTTACATAGTGGAAATTGTAAAGCACTATGTATTAAGTAGAGTTCATTCTACCAGGATAGTTACCATAGACATTATAATTAACTAAAGAATTAATGGAGCCCTAACCAGTTTGCCTCAGTGAATATAGCATTGGCCTGCGAACTCAAGAGTCCCAGGTTCAATTCCAGTCAAGGGCTTGTACCTTGGTTGCGGGCACATCCCCAGTAGGGAGTGTACAGGAGGCAGCTGATCGATGTTTCTCTCTCATCAATGTTTCTAACTTTCTATCCCTCTCCCTTCCTCTCTGTAAAAAATCAATAAAATATATATATTTTAAAAAGAGCTAATGGAACAATCTTTTTAAAAAAATTAAATTTATTAATGTAACATTGGTTAATAACATTATTAGATGTAAGATTCCATAATATATCATCTGTACATTGCATGTATGCTCACCCTGCCCCAAAGTATATTTACATTCCATTACATATATTTCCCCCCTTTACCCTCTTCATCCTTTCCCACTTCTACCCCCTACCCCCTGGTAACTACCATACTGTTGTCTGTTTGCATAAGTTTGTTCATTTGTTGCTGTTTGATATCCCACATGAGTGAAATCATGTGGTTCTTGTCCTTTTCCATCTGACTTACTTCACGTAGGATGATACTCTCAAGATCCACCCATGCTGCCACCATGGCAGTATTTCATCATTTTTCACGGCTGAGAAGTATTCCATTGTATGTATGTGCCACATCCTTATCCAATCATCCATTGGAGGGCCCCTTAGTTGTTTCCATGTCTTGGCCACCGTGACTAATGCTACAATAAACACAGGAGAGCATACATCTTTGGGAATAAATGTTTTCAATTCTGGGGTTAGATACCCAGATGAGGGAATTGCTGGGTCACATGGTAGCTCTCTTCTTAATTTTTGTTTTCCATAGAGGCTGCAACAATTTACATTCCCTTACCAGTGGACAAGGGTTCTTTTTTCTCCACATTCTCTCCAACATACTTCTCATCTTATTGATGACAGCCATTCTAACAAGTGTGAGTCCGTTGTGGTTTTGATTTGCATTTCCCTTATAACTAGTGAAGGTGATCATCTTTTCATATATCTGTTAGCCATCTATATCTCTTCCTGGGGAAAGTGTCCATTCAAGTCCCTTGCCCATTTTTTAATTTGATAGTTTTTGTTGTTGAGTTGTATGCGTGTGTTTTTTCTCATTAAACTTTGTTATTTTAATGGGTCTCAAAATTCTGTGACAGATTTTTGGTCATGTTGTTTCCATTAAAAAGTACCGATTTTAAAAATGAATAACTTAAAAACTGCCACGAACACAAAAGAACCAAATGGCCCACGGAATATCCTCTTTTCCTCTGAAGGTCTTACGATGCATTATGATCATTAACCAGTCTTTTACTATTAAACTTAAATGGCCAATTGAGATACCGTTCTGAGACAGTTCCTCCACCACTAAGACTGCGGTGGCAGATGTTGGGAATAATATTCATTTAGCCTTCTGAGCTTTCTGGGCAGACTTGGTGACTTTGCCAGCTCCAGCTGCCTTCCGGTCCACTGCTTTGATGACACCTTTGGTACTGTCCCTATGGGCCGAGTGGAATCTGGTGTTCTCATGTTGAGTTAATTTTTGTATATGATGTCAGCAGTCTAGGTTCATTCTTTTGCATGTGGCTTTCCAGTTTTCCCAGGTGATTCCCTTTCTCCATTGTATGTTTTTGGCTCCGTGTCACTTCTGTTCTGTTAGTCTGTGTGCCTATTTGGAGCAATCTGATTCTACACCTGGCCCTTGGACTGGTCCAAGCCTACAAATCACTTTCTCCAGTTACTCCAGCATAATGTGCTCTCAGAGCAAACAAAGTCGCTTCGGAGGCCAGGTGGAGTTTAACAATGCAGAGAGCCGCCCGGGGGCCAGCCCCCCATGAACACAGAACATTAGCTGTTCTTCCTCACCCAGAGAGAAAATCTATGAGGAAGTACAGCTTAGCCTTGGGTGAAGATAAAATGTGTTTGAGGAAGCAGGAAATGAAGGAAACAAATAATAATCCTTCTTTGGGAGTAGTCTATATAACTCTATTGTTTAACTTGGCCCTGAAATTTTCGACACTAAATTTTATGAAATAATTTTGAATAAAGACATCTTACGGAAAAAGTGAATGGCCCCAGAAGTTTATTTTCTTAAATATAATACTTACAATATGACAATAAGACATCAATTTAGCAACCCCTCCCCAATTTGTCTATCATTTTAGTATTTGACAATGAAGACCCCACAGGAGGTTGAAATGACTTGCTACGTAGTTCCTCTATAACATGGTGAAGTTGCGTCAAATCCCAGGGCTTGTAGCTATACAATACATGGCTTCCTGCCTCTGGCTGGCTGAGAACAGTCATTCCACTGACAGCCTTGCACGGTGGATGTCAAAGACAAGACTGATACAGAAGGTGATGTGGGCCATCAGCCGCGGGACCTGCAGCTACTCCTCGGCCGTCCCATCCAGGATGTTTTTAAAGGAGAATGGAGAAAACTTGTACCCAGCCCCGACGTAGAACTTGTTCTGGAACTCCACCCTGTTGTTGGGGGCAAGAAAAGGGGGGTTAACACCTACCACTAGGGGGTACCTACAGGCTGGCAGCTGGAGCTGGGAAGCATTTGTCAAACCAAGTGCAGAGTCAGGAAGGCGTGGGGGGAGGGACGCGGGCTGATACAGCCACAGGAACCATCTGAGGCTTTTATAACCTTCTCTCTTACAACTTCTCCCTCCACCACCACCCTCCCTTCCTCCCCACCTCCCCCACCAACCAGGCCTCTGCATTGTTAAACTCCAACAGACCAGCATAGCCACCCCACCCCAGCACCCTTGCTTTGAACCACTGTCAGATGAGCTGGTGAGCAGAGCACTTAGCAGGTTACACGTGCTTTTTCGTTTTCATCCTGATGCTAAACTGCATAACAGTCAGAATCTTAGTTTATATTACTGTAACGTACAGAACAGATATCACGTAAAATCATTTATGTTTATAATACTTCAGAGTTCGCTTCCTAATGACACGCGCAGAAACAATGCTATAACCTTAGGCAGGGGACGCTGTGATTCTCACCTCAGTAGTGAAGTATAAAACCTTTTTTTACGAACTGCAGGTACAGAGGGAGGTGAAAGCTGAAGACAGGTTACATTCTGGAAAAATCTGTGAATGTCAAGGGGGCCTTCTCTCTTACAGGTGCCCTCTTTCAATTTACGCTTTCTGAGAATTTAGAAGCTTGAACTATGGGTGTTAACTCCTGTACTCGGCAACAAAGGCCAAAGGTCCCAGACTCAGCCAGCCTTCTGTGCACCCATTTCAGATTCATCATCTTACCAACATTAGAAGTATCCTTTTTCTAAAGCCAATTGTAATAGAACACGTGGAAATGTAAAGGAGAAGGAGTAAATGAGAACTAGCATTTATCACAGGGTAGCCATGATATATGCATACATATATGATACTAGAGGCCCAGTGCATGAAAATTCATGCATTGGAGGGAAGATCCCTCAGCCTGGCCTGCTCCCATCACAGTCTGGGAGCCCTCGGGGATGGGAGGTGACCCGGCTATCAGGGGAAGGCGACGCCCCCATCACACCTCTGCTGCTGCAAATGCCAGCAGCACAAGCCTTGGCCTGTCCTGGCCTTTGTTACATGAGCCTCAGGTGGTCCTGGGCAGCTGGGCAGCTGCCATCCGAGGCTTGCCTATGCCTCAGGCCGGCCATGGGTGGCTGGGGGGCTGAAGGGTCTGGGGGACTCCAGAGCAGCCGGACCTGCCTGAGGGCAGGCCCAGCTGTGCCGTATGCCTGCCACCCTGGTGGGGCTAAGTAAACTGGGTGCCACCATCTTGTGGTTGTGGGCGCTGCCATCTTTGAGAGCATGGCAGTCAATTAGCATATTCCTTCCTTTTATATTAATTTTTTTCTCCCAAAGTTGCGCTAGGTCTTATTTTCATGGAGCCCCTCCATGATCAGCAGGATGGCCAAACACAGCAAAAATAATAAAGACCCCGATGAGTCCTCCCCAGCCTCGCAGGCGGAGGCCAATGTTCTTATTTAAGATGTCTTATCTTTCCATGCGCTAGGTCTTATTTTCAGGGGATGTCTTATCTTTCCATGCGCTAGGTCTTATTTTCGGAGGATGTCTTATTTTCGGGGAAACACGGTAAGGTTCTGGAAAGGTATGTCAATGGCTCATGTTATACAACAGGTCAGGACTTGGACCCAGCTGCTGGCCTGACAGCCCGACTTCCACCCTAGCGCCCTTGGAGGTCCCGTAGCCCCACCATCCTCACCAGTGCAGCCGCAGGGCGTGCAGGAAAGCAGAGAGCCCCTCCATGATCAGCAGGATGGCCACCGTCAGAACAGCAAACACGGCAAAAATGATAAAGACCCCGATGAGTCCTCCCCAGCCTCGCAGGCGGAGGCCGATGTTCATCACCATGGTCCAGAGCACTTCGGACAGTTCTGCAAGAGGCGAGAGCAGCATCACGGATTTATGTGGCAAATGCAGACTATTCCTAAGAAAGACACGCCGGAGAGAACCCGGAGGAGGCACTGCCACAAGCACATGCTCCGAGCTCTGCACCCGGCTGGTGGCTCACTCACCTGCATGGGCCAGGCTGAGGGCCCAGAGCCGGAGGTAAGAGGCTGTGTTCGAAATGCAGCCCAGGCAGTATTCGATCGTGTGGATGGCCTGATGCACGAATATGTCTCCAAAGTTGAACTGAAAGAGGAAACTTTTTGTTCTATTTCATTAAGTACTTTCTACATACAAAGTAGTATAAATAATATGTAGATGAGTAAGACATGGATTTTGCTGTTAAGATATTTCCGGGTGAACTAGAGGAAAATAAATATTACTGTACGTGTACAAAGGGAATTAGCAGCAACAAGTAGGGCGTGGTGTGTGTACAGTAACATGTCCCAGAAGTTGTTGAAAAAGGTTCATGAGATTTGTGCTGGGCCATGAAGGATGGGGAGGCATCCGGAAGTCAAAGAAAAACAAGACCATTCCTGGTAAAGAGAAGGACTCTAGTAAGGCTGGTAGGGGGGAATATCACAGAGGCAAGTTTCGGGAGAAAACAATTTGGCTGGAACTGGGAGTCTGTGAAGATGACCAGTAAGAGAGTACAGGTGTTGAAGTTTCAGGAAAATACCAACAAAGGGCAGAGCCGAGGAAATGACCTGGAATCACTGAGCAGCCATAAAACAGATCTGAATAGAATGTGGCAGGGGAACATAGGAAATATTTGGGGGAAGATTAATCTGGAAGCAAAATGGACCAGTGAAGGGACAGCCTATAAGCAAAAAGGTTGGGTTGAGGATTAGATTAGGGATCCTGGGTATGAGGAGAGGAGAAATGGGGCGAAGACAGTGATGATGGCCCACTGTTTCCTCCATGCACCCTGGGGTTGTGGGGAACACAGAATAACTGGCCTCTTCTCTGCCTTCAAGTAGCTCACTGTCTACCAGGGAGAATTTGCAGACAGACAGATACCACACAACAGTATGGGAAGTGCCCTCTTCGAGAATGCAACGGCATTGTGGAAACACAGAGGAGGACCCTGTAAGGTTTGAGGGCAGGAAACGAGAGTCAGAGACCAAGCCATGTTAAAGAGGAGGTTTATCCCACACTAATGAGCGAGATTCATTACGGAGGAGGTAGAGAAGCCAGGATTAGAGGAGGGAGGAGGAGAAGGAGGGATCCAATGGGGCTAACTCACAGACTGGGGTGGTGAAGATGCCTTTTGAAGGGAGGAACAGGAAGGGGTGGGCCCCAGGGCGGAATGGGAAGGGGTGGGCCCCAGGACACTCAGCACACGCTGATTGGTGGTTCAATGTCTTGGGGATGTCCCAGCAGCAGATGCAAGTTAAGTCATACTCCACCCACCAGTTGAGGGGAGGGAGGATCTATCAGACCCTTTACCCAGAAGGGGCCAGGGTCACACAGGGCTCTGAGATTCTTGAGTCTGAGTAGTAAAAAGAGTTCCATTGACAAAAAAAAAATGGATACATTGGAAAAGGAGATGAGCAGTTAATTGTCAGATATGTCACGTTCCAGGTGACAGCTGTCCTTACAAGTAGAACCTCTCAGCACACAATAGTAGAGGCAGAACACGCTCAGAAGAAAAAAATCTAGGCTAGAAATGGACGCCTGGGACCTCACCTGTGGGAGGAGGGACAGTGGGATCGAGGAGGACTGAGAAGATCAATAAGGAAAAGATCGTTGGAAGAAGAGCTCTCCTCAGCTGTGGGAAACATCTTCATTCAGAGATAGGAGGAACCACATGGCTGCAGTCAAGGATGGAGAGGTATCTAGTGAGGAATGGGGGTAGGGTCAACCATGCCAGTTGCTAAAAAAAAACACACACACACACACAAAAATCAATGCCTCTCAATTTGGCAATGAAAACCACTAGGAGAAATGGCAGGCTGGGGATGAGCAGAGATGGACAGGGTGGGTGGAGAGAGTCAAGGAAAAGGAAGAATGTGTAGTGAAGAATTAACCCTATCCAAAGAGAGGTTCAGCTTCGCCCAGGCCCCAGAGGGCCACCTCCAAGTCCTTATCCTTTCACAAGTGAAAGAAATGCTTTTGTTATTTGTGTTGAGTTCTTGGGACCACTTCTGGCCATTTATTTGGGGGTAGGCCACCCCCAAAAGACCAAGTGGTTAGAATTGGACTTGGAGACACATGCTCTCAGGCCCATCTCCAGGAAAGAAAGGGTGACGGAGACCACCTGGGTGGCACTAGATCAACTATGCCTGCGTAATGAGGCGCCAATAAAACATCGGGCAGTGCAGCTCAGGTGAGCTTCTGGGCTGGCCACCTACGCATATATTTACCGCATGTCAGTGCTGGGAGAAGAACATGCCCCTGAGAACACAGCTTCACTTTGGAGCCCTCCCAGTGGATTCCCGTGTGCTTCTTCCTCTGGCTGGTTCTGGTGTGTGTGCTTTTGCTACAACAAAACTAAGTACTGCCCTTTCCTGAGTTCTATGAGTGAGTTTATAAATGATTGAACCCAAGGCAGTCTGAGGGGACCCTGAACTTGTAACTGGCTGGTCTGAAGGGAGGGTGGTCCTGGGGAGCCCCAAACTTGTGGCTAGTGTCAGAAGTCTTGGGTAGACTTGGCAGTCTGGGCACTGTGTCCTTACCCTTGAGTTCGGTTAACTCTTGGTGAGGAGGGAAGTGGGAGAGGACTTCTAGGGGGAGGCAGAGTGCAGCCTGTATTCACCTTGCAACGGGAGTCCCATGCATGACCATGGGGAGGTTTGGGTCGGAGGGCAGGGGACGGAAGGAAGGAGCCTACAAATGGAACCTGACGTTACCCAACAGGGGCAAGTGGGCCATGGCAGTGGTGGCCGGTGGACAGAGACTGGATACATGTCGAGGGCATGAGATTATAGAAGCTGTACTGGATAGGCTGGGCCTGATTAGTCTGATGATGTGTGGGTTGGAGTCTAAAACATTCCAGCAAATCTAACAAACTTAGTAATATCGATAGCCACCAATACAGGTTATTCTCCTTACCTGGAGTCTTGTAGGA
Organism: Pipistrellus kuhlii; assembly: GCF_014108245.1. NCBI lineage: Eukaryota > Metazoa > Chordata > Mammalia > Chiroptera > Vespertilionidae > Pipistrellus > Pipistrellus kuhlii. The sequence goes on from NW_023425405.1 coordinate 18,739,815, forward strand.
ACAGTTGTTCAAAATCCAGATTGTTTTTCTCATTAGGACTAATTAGCATCCAATCATTCAAATGATTTTTTTTAGTAATTAACATCACAAATGGAGCTACTCTGAGCATCCCTCAGGCCTCACAGAACCCTGTCCCCACTGCAGAATAAGAATAGATCTCCAGTGATAACCTACAGCCAGTTCAGGACTGTGAGCAGCCAGCTGCCTTCAATCTGGGAAAGTATGGCACATACCTGAGCAGGAGTGGTAGGGAGGGAGGAGGAAACAAACAATTCCTGAGTCCACAGGGAGCAGATAGTCTTACAGAGGTTAATTAATGAAAGAAGTTGTAGGCAAGAGGTGAAGGAGGCTGTGCACACTTGGGTCCGGAAGGGAACTGGGGAAAAAAATGATCCACTTTTTGCTTCAATATCTAGGGCGACATTTGGGCTCTGCTCTCACGGTTTGAGGGGCCCTGATGGGAAAGCTAACTTTCGGGGCACAGTGCTGAGCCAAGGAGGTCTCAAGATGTACCACTGATGGCCTCTGATGTCACTAGATCTGAAGGCTGACGTTCACCTCACGCTCACAGATGTAGCAGCACGTGGGCTAAAATACTACAATACTCCTAGATTGGTTGCTAAGTAGCTGTTGTTCTGATCCTGGAGGCATCCCCTGCCCTAGGAACTCCCCAGCTTCCTGTGACTCAAGGCTGCCACCAGCACGGACCTGCTGACCTACCAGCTCTACTGCCTAAGTTCATTCTGATGGGCTGGTGCCCACGCCCAAACGGCTCTTCAATACTTGACCACCGCCCCTGACCAGGTCCACTTCTAGAATCTGTACAAACTGGGAAGTCTTTGCAGGGTGTCGAGTCCCAAATACCTCTTCTTCGTAGTCCTCTTGGGCCTTGTGGGCACCTGCTCTCCTGGGAGAGCTCGCGTTGTCACCTTCAATGTCTTCAGCAGCGTGTTCTTGGATTAGGGATGCCTGCAGCTGTCAGCAAGCAAGGAAATGAAGTGCTCAATTCATCCTTAGAATCAGAATCACAACAATTCCATACAAAATACATGCTCTTGTGAAACGTTAGCTACGTCCCAGCCACTGTTCTAAACCCTCTTCATTATCTCATTTAGCCTTCATAACGACCTTTCTACATGAGCAGAGCCACCACCCCGTTTTACGAAGAGGTAAACTACAGCACAGAAAGGTTAACAAATGTGCCCAGGCTCCCAGCCCAACCCGGAAGGCTGGTTAGCAGCAGAGCCAGGATTCAAACCCAGCCGGGGATTCCAGAGCATGTGCTTTTCTCCATGGTGCCAGAAGATGCCAAATGGGTCAGTCTTTACAGTAAACCAACACACACACCAGAATGCCTTTCTATTCATACATATATGCACACAGTTATAAAACCGTCAGTGACATACTTAGCCTTGTAACCGAAACATCCAGGTTTCTATGGGAAAAATTAGAAATTAATGATGATCTGAATGTCGTTTCTCCCTCCAAAATTTCTATGTTGAAATCCTAACCTCCAAAGATGATAGTTTTAGAAGGTGGGGCCTTTGGAAGGTGATTAGGACATGAGGGTGGAGCCCTCAGGAATGGGATTCGGGCCCTTCCACTGTGTGAGAACACAATGAGAAGGTGCCTTCTCACCATGAAGCAGGAAGGGGCTTTACCCAGAAGGTGAATGTGCTGAGGCCTTGACCTTGGGCTTCCCAGCCTCCAGGACTATACGCAGTGATTTTCTGTTGTTTATACACCACCCAGTCTGTGGTACTTTGTTATAGCAGCCCAAGCAGACTAAGACAATCACTTTTCCAACACAAATATACTTTTCTAAATAAAAACATCACTTTATAAAAATAGCTAAGAAAAAAATCCAAAGAGGGGGACGGAGGAGAATCAAGGTGTAATCACCATTCAGTTTGGCCTGCCTGGTTTTATCCCTGAGTTTCAGCCAACTATTTCTTCCCAGTCACTGTGAAACTTAGTGTCCCATGCTGAAAGTTGTTCCTAGAATGATTTCACGGGAGGAGTACTGCAAATTAGGCATGAAAGTATCAGTACCTTTCTCTCTTCAGAGAGTCTGCCCCTAGTATCTGCAGGCTCCTGGGCAAAGGTCACAAGGCAGTCCATGTGTCATATGTTTAAATATTGAAAAGTTATAAATTAAGCCAACATATTCCTAAGTAAAATATGTTCTAGGCTCATAAGAACTTGAAAGGCCAGGTACAAATTCAGAGTCCCAGGAGAGCTGGCCTGCTCAATGACACACAAATTTCCTTCTCATCTCTGGCACCCTCCCACAGCTGGAGGGCGGTGTGCACGTGTGTGGATACTGCCCCCTCACTGTCCATGCTCACCTACACTCTCCGCAGACTGCTGCCCAGTGACCACACCAGGATCTAGTAGTGCCGGTGCTGGGGTTGGACTTCTGTAGAGCCCAGAAGTGGGCTTGAGTCCATCTGGACAGGAATTCTGGGTACCAGGTACCGACAGAAGGCTCTGGGTTCATGGTTCCTTGCCCCATGGTGAGGAATGTGACTTAAGCTAACATTACTTTGTCTTCTTCAAATCCTATTTCCTCTCCCCATCAACTGAAGGGAGGAAATATCACAGAAAAAAGAAAAGATAGTTTCTCCACTTCCATCTCTAAACTCTGGCCTTTTCTAGTCCTATGCTGGAATTGGTTAAAATAAACATGAATAGTTTAATAAAAGCATGATACTGGACTTGGTGAATGTTAGTGACTCTTCTCCCCAGTCAAAATATACTTTATAATCAGCCCCTTTAGCTAACATCTCATTCTGTTTGACCTGGGTGCTGTCTGAAATAAAATAATCAATTTTAAATTAGTTATTTGCAACTCTCTAAAGACACAGGTGCCAAAGGACTGGCACAGGAAGTTTACAGAAGCACTATTTATAATTACCAAAATTGGAAACAAGCCAAATAACTATCAGTATCTGAATGGTAACTAAATTGTGGTACATTTATGCCAGGGAGTATTATATAGCAATCACACATATACACAACACACACACACACACACACACACACACACACACACACAAGCAAAGTTTGCAAGACATAAGATTTATACCTGCTTGGTCTTAATAGAACATTATTCTGGAAAAGTCAAACTCTATAGAAGAGAACGTATCTGGGGAAGTCCAGTTTCCTGCCTTGCCACTGTCTTCAAGCTTGGTCCACCCAACATGCTCTCTCAACCCCAGACTTCTATTTCCAAGGAACCCACATGCCTACCCACAGAGAGTGAGCTGAAAAGAACGACTCTTACCTGGGATTTCCGATGATTGGCTCTAAGAATAAATGGCTTAATCAGAAGCATCCACGGTACAGAAATCAAAGCCATAATAACAAAGAAACTTTGGACTTCTTGCTGCAAGACCAGAATGGTAAAATCTTATCACTTTAAGGTGATCACACAGCATACTTTATAAGATAAAAACACTAAGTGTGAGTCATTTCAGTTTCATTTATTTTCTTTTTTAAATATTTTTTATTGATTTCAGAGAGGAAAGGAGAGGAAAAGATAGAAACATCAATGATAAAAGAGAATTATCAATTGGCTGCCTCTTGCATGCCTTCTCCTGGTGATGGAGTCCATGACCTGGGCATGTGCCCTGACTGGAAATTGAACCCTGACCTTCTGGTTCATAGGACAAAACTCAACCACTGAGCCATACCAGCCAGGCCCATTTGTCCATTCTAAATCAGGCTTCCCTCTCGTGTTGTACAAGCAACTAGAGATTTATATTATCTGTTTCTCTTCTTCGATAGTCAAGCACAACAGTAAGACAGCCAGGACAGTCCTGGGAAGGGGCTGTATTTATCAGCCTACAATGTCTCTCCCAGCTGCTTGAGCCCAAAATGAGGTTATGGAAACTTTAAACTGTGTCAAGATAATTCATCTTCATACTAGGGCTTGGAGAAACCAGCCAATCCCAACGATGTTTTTAATGAGAAAAAGCTGGAAAAGCCATGCTCACTGCATATTCCAGACTAAGTGAAGGCTTCAATCTTCATGAAAAGGGCTATTAGCACGTGAATTGTTTGGTGAACCTCAGTCCTTTGCCCAAAAGTGAAGACTTGCTTGGAAAATCCAAGTGAATTTTCATTTAGACACAGGCAATGAGTAAATTAACCTTCCAAATACATTCATTTAATGCTAGCAACTAGGGGTGGTTCAAGGTTACCTACCATTGATGTATATAAAAAAGATAGAATATCACCAGAGAGCTTTGAGAGGTACAAGTCTTCTCGGTTTATTATCGAAAATAGTCTCTTTATTATCGAAAATAGTCTCTTTCTTTTTTTTTCCTTTTTTTGTTTTGTTAGTGAAACACTTAAAAATTCATTTTTATAGAGCTATATAACAGTATGAAAGTATTAAAACTCTAAGAAATCAAAATTATAGTTAGGCTAGTGTTCAAAGTAGTAATAATGTACCTTTAAAAAGCTGGTATGATACCTGTATTAAAATGTTAAAACTCTCAGAGCTCCAAATAACAGACCAGGGGAATGTGTAAGAGTGTTTCTAAAACACTTCAAAATGTTTTAGAACTTTAACATCTCTACTGAATGTTGAAATACTGAGAGTTTGTATTCAAAGCGCTGTAAAAGGTAGGATAGTCTTTCAAATGGTAATAATTCTTATAGTGCTAGTATATATGTAAAAACACTGTTTAAACACTTGGAATTCATAATGAATGAGTATTATGCTGAAACCAGTTTGGCTCAGTGGATAGAGCATCTGCCTGTGGACTGAAAGGTCCCGGGTTCGATTCTGGTCAAGAGCATGTGCTTGGTTGCGGGCACATCCCCAGTGTGGGGTGTGCAGGAGGCAGCTCATCAATGTCTCTCTCTCATCGATGTTTCTAGCTCTCTATCCCTCTCTCGCTTCCTCTCTGTAAAAAATCAATAATATATATATATATATATATATATATATATATATATATATATATATATATATATAAAAGTGAATGAGCTTTTAACACTGGAAAAAAGTGATCAAACTCCAGAAATTCACAATGATAACCTAGGGTAATGTCTAAGAACGTGTTGAAACACTAGGAATACATCAACAAAGAGTCATCATATCTGTAACACATTGTTCAGTGACAGGGAAACCATGTTCAAAGATCAGAGAGACAAGCTGAACAGTGGTTACATTTATATTTCAGTGCTAGTCTCTTATTTTTTCATTAAAAAAAAAAGGTCCCATCACAAGGCATTTTTTCCTTCTTATTTGCTGCTTCTGAAGGGAAGAAGAAACAAGTAGGAATCAAACTGGTGAGGACATGCAGGGCCATGGGGGGAGCCTGACTTTCCCCAGGCACCAGGAGGAGCACTCACTGTTGGGACAGGTGCACAGGGTCCCCTGGCTTTGGGAAACTCGCCCTAGAACTTGACCCAGAAGAATCACGACCTATATCCGTGGGCCTTCCTTTAGTGAAAACTCAACCTTCAAGCAATATTATCGGCTTAATCGCTGAAAGAAGCCAGAGGAAGAGATTTATTTGTGTTACCAAAGAATGACTTACTGAGAGCTATTCATATCCAGCTCCCATGGAACATTTATACTATTTAAAAATAAAATATTGAGAGTGAAGCTGAAATAAATGGAAGGAATCAGAGCGGCAAAGAATTCCGATTGTTGGGCAGTGCTGTCCACAGAGGAAGAGCCCAGAGGAAAACAAGAGATAAAACCCAAAGGAGCCAGAAGAAGTCTCTACCCCCTCCCCCTGCACTGCCCTCACCCTCCGCCAAGAGCCTGACATGTGAACAGAGGGACTCCTCTTCCTGATCCTATTTCCATTTTCTTTCTTATAAATCTTAGCAGAAGTTTATTTTTTAAAATATATTTTTATTGATTTCATAGAGGAAGGAAGAAGGAGACATAGAAAAATCAATGATGAGAGAGAATCATTGATCAGCTGCCCCTGCATGCCCTCCACTGGGGATCGAGCCCACAACCCAGGCATGTGCCCTTGACCAGAATTGAACCTGGGACCCTTCCGTCCATAGGCCGACACTATAGCCACTGGGGCAAACTGGTTAGGGCAAGATAGCTCAGTCTTGCAAATAACTAGTCTCTGTGGTACTCAAGAGTATGAGAGAGATCTACCATAATTAGGTGCATAAAAGAAGAAAAAGCCCATAATACCTGGTGTTCGTACAGGGGTGCATTCGAGGGGTCGTTATAGTTAAACATGAACATGTTGATGAAGTGGATGAGGATGCTCGGGGCCTTCTGGGACATGTGCACATCGTAGTAGCACCACTTGAAAATGATCATGAAAACCAGGTATCCAAACAGGCACAGCATGAAAATCATCTCCGGAATAAATTGCAGAAGGATGTTGAGCGTTTTTCTGAAGTATCTAGGGGCCACACACACACAGTACATGGAGAAAAAATATTAGTAACTAATTCCTCTTCCCACAGCATAAAATGTTAACTGCATTCACTCCCCTGGGAAGCGGCAATCATGCACAGATGGAAAGGAAAGTGCTTTTGCACAAAGGATTTGGAGAGAAGCAAGTCCAGAGGTCAAGTCTGAAGCAAAGACTGAGCCCACGCAGTCAGTTGGCCAAAGCTTCAAATTCAGGCCCAGCTCATAACAACACATAGAAAACACACGGGTATATGAAGGTGACTTGAGAGCTTTCCTCCTATGAATTCCTTAAGATAGGGGGGCAAAGTAGGGCCCTCAGGTTTTTTTGGTTTTTTAAAATATATATTTCTTTATTGATTTCAGAGAGGAAGGAAGAAGGTGTGAGAGACAGAAACATCAATGAGGAGAGAGAATTATTGGTCAGTTGCCTCCTGCATGCCCCCCACTGGGATTGAGCCCGCAACCCAGGCATGTGCCCTCACCGGGAATCAAACCTGGGACCCTTCAGTCCACAAGCTGACACTCTACCCACTGAGCCAAGTCGGCCAGGGCCCCTCAGGTTTTTATAGCCTGTAAGTTAAAAATGGTTTTCATATATATTTTTTTAAATATATTTTATTGATTTTTTTTTACAGAGAGGAAGGTAGAGAGATAGAGAGCTAGAAACGTCGATGAGAGAGAAACATTGACCAGCTGCCTCTTGCACACCCCCTACCAGGAATGTGCCCACAACCAATGTACATGCCCTTGACCGGAATCGAACCTGGGATCTTTTAGTCCACAGACCGATGCTCTACCACTGAGCCAAAACAGTTTTGGCGGTTTTCATATTTTTAAATGGCGGGAGGAGAAGGGGGTGGACAGAGAGATTAAAAAGAATGCTATTTTATGATACATGATAATTACACAAAATTCAAACTTCAGCATTCATGAATCAAGTTTTATTGGAAGAGTCACACACATCCCCTTATGTGTTTGTATTGTCAATGGCAGTTTTCATGTTACTGTCTGGCCTCAAAAGTCTAAAAGGTTGTCTATCTGTCCCTTTGCAGAGAATGCATGCCAACTCCAGCTCTAAGGCCTTGGGTCCCACAGACTAAGTCAGGGGCACCCAAGTGAAAAATATCAGAAAGAGCCCTATGCCTTTTGCTAATTGCAAGAGCTAGAAAAGGAGATCCTATTTAAAAAAATGAGATTATCAGAGCTACGGGAGGCCAGCCTGACACTTAATGATGCCAAATAAGATTTGGCAGAAAGTGCAGTCTGGGATTCTTTCTCACCGAATCCGCCTGGTACTTCCAGGCAGGTGGGAGCATCAGGGTGCTTGTCATTAGTTTGCACACTAAATATTTCCTGTTTTTCAGTAGAATTGTACTTCTTCGGCCTTTTGGCCGAAGGGGTCACTGTGTGACTGGCCCTGGCCAATGAAATGGGAATGGAAGTGGCTGGTGTCACTTTGGGGTGGAAACTTAAGCGTCAACGGTAATTGACCAGCCTCCTCCCACCATGGCACTGGCAGTGCTCCCCCGATGGCTGCCCATAGCCAGGTCCCAGGGTAAAGGTGACAGGCACAGAGCCCCCAGTGGTCCTACAGTGCACTTGTCATGGTCGTTAGCTTAGCAACTGAGATTTGGGCGTTATTTGTTACCTCACCATAACCTAACTCATTCTGACTACTATAGTCCCACTCTATAAAAGAAAAAAATCTCAGAGAGGTTAAGCAACAAGTCCATGGTCACATGGGTATGAAAAATTGGAAGTAGTACTTAAGCTTCTGATTCCAAACCCTGTTATCATGTGTGTGGCCTCATGCTGCCCTCACTCTCAACCTACTCACAGCAACTCCCACCAGCCACCAGGTACCCACAGGGCGCCTCTGAACAGGCACCGTGGACGCTGGCTTCAAAGACATATTCCTGCAGCGAGAGTAAGTCAGAGAAGCTTTCCTGAGATGGTTCTTAATCGAAGGGAAGGAATAGGTGGGAGAACATTAAGACCCAAAGAAGGGAGAAGGTGCTGCCGATAAGAAGAAATTACACCAAAGGGAACTTAGACTCTGAGAGCACTTCGGCAAAAGGCACTGTGTGAGAGCTAAGCCTTGATATACACGAACAAACCTTTCAGACTGGGGGACACAAGGTGCTGTGGGCTGGCCAGCCTCGCTTTGAACCCTCGTGAGAACATTACTCACCTTTGAGGAGCTCAGTTGAGGAAGAGAGGGGCCATTCCCAGGCACTGGCTTGTCCTGGCTCACGCCAATGGACGTGGGGAAGGAATCTCACCCAGAGGGACACAGGGCACCAGCTGTGGCTCCGTCACTGTGCACCGTCAATGGGGTCAGACCAACAGGCGGAAAGAGAACCCTAAGACTCACATGTGGTTGAAAAGGCTGAGAATGACGCCAAAAGTCATCTGGACAATCCCCAGGATCACCGACATCTTCATTTTATAGGAGTTCAGGAATGTCAGCTTGTTTGAAGCCAGGTTCCAAATCTGGGAGGGAAACGTGAAGAAATGTTTGAGGCCAGAATCTGGGCGTCCTACCAGGGTTAAGGACTGTCCCCCAATTTCCCCGGAGAAGTTGCTCCGGGATCCACCGCCTCTAATTCCAGTCCCGTTCCACTCGTCACTTTAGGTTCAGAGAAGGACCAAGCCCCTTATATAAATGCACCTCTGATGACAGAAGTGTCTGAACCATTAGTGCCAGTAAAATAGCAAGTGGCTGGAAGGAAACTGGGGAGGAAAATCCCACAATATTTTTCCCTGACGGAAATGAAGATAAATCATGAAATATTTTGGAGATCCCAAACTTGCCTCAGTTCCCTTAATCAAAGTGTAGCTCTCTGGCCCATGAATTTATCCAATCCTTCTTAAAAAAAAAAAAAAATGATTTCAGAGAGGAAGGGAGAGGGAGAAAGAGATAGAAACATCAATGATGGCCCAAAACGGTTTGGCTCAGTGGATATGCCTTCGGACTGAAAGGTCCCGGGTTCGATTCCAGTCAAGGGCATGTACCTAGGTTGCGGGCACATCCCCAGTGAGGGTTGTGCAGGAGGCAACTGATGGATGTTTCTCTCTCATCGATGTTTCTAACTCTCTATATCTCTCCCTTCCTCTCTGTAAAAAATCAATAAAATGTGTTTGTTTGGTTTTTAAAAATCAATGATGAGAATCATTAATTAGCTGCCTCCTGCACAACCCACACTGGGGATGGAGCCTGCAATCCAGGCATTTCCTCACCAGGAATCAAGTCATGACCTCCTGGTTCATAAGTCAATGCTCAAACACTGAGCCACACCAGCCGGGCTATCCAATCCCTTCTTAATAATACATAGCATGTCTGACTTTGAAAGTCTATGGTGCTTCACATTACAAAGCATCTTCCAGGCCCTTCACAAGAATATACTGCGGTAGCCTATATTTATTAGCACTCTGGGTAAGGCATGGTCCCTGCCTTCTCTGAAGTTCCTGCTTGTCAACTTGCGAAGGAATGGGCATGTGTATCTACCTGCCCCCAGGAGAACAACACAGACAGCAAGCCCCCACCCTCCGACCCATCCAGGGGTCAGGGGGCTGATCAGTGACCCCATTCACCCATGTTCTTCTTCCCCACAGAAATTTTAACTCCCTGTAGTTTCCAATCCCCACCCTCAGGCGAGTGATTCAAGCCCTCTCCACCACCTCTGACACCTCTCCAACTTCAGGCACATCCCCAGCTGCCTGCTAGACACGTCTCCAGGGCTTGTCCTACTGCATCTCCAAGGTAGCAACGCCACAAACTTCCCTTCCCTCCTACAGTGGCTCAATGCCTCATCACCTGCCTCCTCTCCTGTACACACAGGCAGGGACCACACCTCACTGCTTCTTTACGATGTCCCGAGTGGCTCCCAGCGGACCGATCACTAAGGAAGTCGCTGGGGAGGTGAGAGAAGGGACATCAGTGATGATGCCACACTCCAGAGGAGCTACCCCCCTCCCCATGTGCCTCGACCTCTAAGCTGCACCAGGCCTGCCCTCCACAGCCTGCTCCTCCTCTGCCCACCTGGTTAACCAACCCTGCAGGATCTCTCAGCTTGGTGAGGGCAGGGGAACTAGCACCCTGCAGAGCCAGCCAAGCCAGCCAAGCCAAGCACTAACCATGCTCATCGGTAACTACCTGGCACACACTAAGCTCCTTAAATGTGTTTATCCTGTTTAATTCTAACAAAAACCCCATGAGATAGAGACATGTGTCCCCCCCTTAAGCTATGGTTTCACTTTTTGTGGTTTCAGTTGTCCATGGTCAACTGTGGTCTGAAAATATTAGATGGAAAAATTCCAGAGATAAAAAATTTGTAAGTTTTAAATCATGTGCCATTCTGAGAAGTCTGGTGAAATCTCGAACTGTCCCTTTCCATACCACCTAAGTCTCGAGCCATTACGTTGACCAGGGTCTCCGCACTGTACACTTCCCGCCCGTTAGTTACTGAGATCAACACTAACATAGTATTGATACTAACGTAGGGCTTGTGTTCAAGTCACCCTTATTTTACTTAAATAAGGGCCCCAAGGCAATGCTGGCAATTCAGATATGCCAAAGAGGATCTATTAAGTGCTTCCTTTAAGTAAAAAAGTAAGCACAGTACAATAAGGTAGTTTAAGATAGAGGCCATACTCATATAACTTTTATTACAGTATCTTGTTATAATTGTTCTAGTTTATTATTGCTAATCTCTTATTGAGTCTCATTCATAAATTAACTTTATCAGAGTTATGTATGACAGGAAAGGCAATGTACATGGAGTCAGTACTATCCACGGATTCAGGCATCCACTGGGGGTCTTGGGACGTATCCCCATGAGTAAGGGAGGACAACTCTATAAGGGTCCCCATTTTACACATGAGGGAATTGACCTTATTTTCAGGGAAACGGGGTTAGTTAAACACATAGAAAAAATAATGCAAATAGCAAATGGAGCATTTACCCCATTTATGCACTAAACTCTTTGTAGGTGTTTTACATGCGAAAATCATTTAATCTTCTTGTTATGGGAGAAAAACATGTCTTGTCTTCCCCCATTGCTAGTGGGAGTGGACTTCTTGGGACACCATTGGAATAAACACTTCCTGATGCCCCCAAGAGAAGATGAGAAATAGTAGAAAGTGTTATTTCCATGGGATTTCGCCCCTGGCTCTCCAAAGTCCCGTTTCCCTTAGCCGGGCTATGGAAGAAGGGTAGCTGGGGTGTCAGTAGAGCTCAGATCAGAGCCAGTGCCCAGCATTTCGGGCCAGGATTTAAACACAGGCTGCCTGATTCCTAACCATTGTTATGTTCATTTCTTATAAAATACTTACAGACACCTTTAGAAAGGCCACACAGCTCTGATAGCCAAGTATTTCGTGATTTGGTTCAAAATAGATGATGCATTCAGTCAGTAAATGCAGCTGTAGAAGCTTCCATTATGCAGAAACCAAGCCCGTCATTAATATATGTAAGAGCTAACATAGGCAGAGGTGTTCTGTTTACCAGGTTATCTCTGGGGACTAGGACGGCAGGCATCGGAGAGATGGGAAACACAAGTCTTTCTTTTCATTGTTACAGTATTTTGTATTATATGGATTCTTAATCGCACATATTATTATTTTATGATAAAAAGACCATAACTTTTTTAAAAATCTAAGTGCTTCCTGGAAGAAGATTTTTTCACACACACACACACCCCACCCCCTTCTCTTTCACCCTCACATTTTCCTTTCTGTTTTGCCTGGTGGACAGATGACAAAAACCGCCCACAGAGCAGGAACTCTGGAGGGCTCAGCTCTGAGATGTGACTTACACACCCTCCCTTTGTGGGGGGCAGACCTGGGCACTCAGGATTTGCTGCTGCATTAGATGTGGGCGGTGAGGGCAAGAGAGAGGACAGTGGGAGCAAAACGATTCAAAGCAAGGCCAATCAGACCCTAAAACCACCCCCTCTGTCCTCCCCGTCCTGCTTGCTAATCAGAAAACCCCCAGAACCAAAGACAAAGCCTTCCAGTCACAAAAATAACAACTTGCATGTCTTTTTAGCACTTTGCAGCTTGCAAACCAGCTTTCAAGGACTTTTCTTCTTTTGATAAAATTTGGAATGCAAGTGCCCCTGAGAAGCAAGCATAAACACATCCTGCGTAATGGGGGTGTTTTTGTTTTTTGTTTTTTAATATATTTTTGTTGATTTCATAGAGGAGGGGAGGAGTGATAATAACATCAATGAGAGAGAATCATTGATTGGCTGTTTCCTGCACGCCCTCTACTGGGGATGGAGCCCACAAGCCAGGTATGTGCCCTTGACCCTTCAGTCCACAGGTCGATGCTCTATCCACTGAGCTAAACCGGGTACGGCCTGAGTAATGCTTTCTGTTTTGTTTGTCTTTAAATCTCACCAGAAGATATTTTTTCATTGGTTTTTAGAGAGAGTATGGAGAGTATGAGGGGGGGGGGGACGGGGGGGGGCGTGATGAGGAAGGGCAGAGAGAGAGAAACATCACTGTGAGAAAGACACATCAACTGGTTGCCTCCTGCATGTGCCCCAACCAGGGCCAGAGCCTACAACTGAGGCATGTGCCCTTGGCCGGAATCAAACCCAGGACCCTTCAGCCTTCAGGCTGATGCTCTACCCATGGAGCCAACAGAAAAGTTAGGGCACTTTCTGTTTTTATAAGGGGGTCAGGGGGTGGGAGGGCAGGCAGTGGGAGGACCCAGGAAAACTGAAGAGGTGAGAGATGACCCTCAAGATAGGAGAGACCAAACAACCAATGTTAGGGCCAGTGCTGCTCCCTCTTAACGATCAGCAACTAAAGCTGAGCTTTTGGGTTCTCTGTCACAAAAAGAGCTTAGAAGATATACTTCGGGACTGTGTCTCCCAAATTCAGGTCTAGATCATTCATGCTCATTTGGAGCACAAGGCTGCCACCTGGTGGCGATCTGCACTGGGCCACTACTGTGCGTGTCTTCTGGAAAACCCCTTCATATCCAGTGTGCGGAATCACCTTGGTTTTGCTCAGCTCAAATCCAATCGAGACAGATATAACAAACAAAAGCTGACAATCTCTTTTTCCACTCGTATCAATTCTAGGCAGTAAAATGAAACAAAAATAAAAGCAAATCCATATTTTTCTAGGAAAAAAAAAGTTACCCCACTTCAAGACAATGCCCAAGTAGGAAACTTGATTAGGATGCTAAATTGGTGATCTAATATGCAGACTTCCCAGGCAACCAGGGCCTTTTAAATGAAGCAGTCATTGTCCAGCGGCGTGGCTCCATGGTTGAGCGTCAACCTATGAACCAGGAGGCGAGGGTCGATTCCCAATCAGGGCACATGCCCAGGATGTGGGCTTGATCCCTCACAGGGGGTGTGCAGGAGGCAACTGATCAGTGATTCTCTCTCATCATTGACATTTCTATCTCTCTCCCTCTCTTTTCCTCTCTGAAATCAATAAAATTTATTTATTTATTTATTTATTTTTAAGAAGCAGCCATTAAGTGCCAAGGCATAAGTGATGGAGGATGAGGCAGAGGTTTGGGGAATCGTATGGAAAACGACCCAGGGGCTGGGACAGGGATGCAGGCGAAACACTTACTTGAAGTCAGCGCAGTGTGTCACAAAACCTCCGTCCATGTAATGCTATCTCAACACACGTTGGTTGGTTTGACAGGTTCTGGCACTCCCCCCATCACACCCCACACCGCCGCCCCGATTTCTCCTCAGACAGTCATCTAACTATTTAATAACTACTTAAGCCCAGAGAACATTGTTACCGGATCAATCCCAAATGGGTACGGGTTCCCAGAGTACACGCCCGGAATGGCGGGGTTCAGCTGCAAAAGTGGGTTTGTTTCCACCGTTTCCATGCTACAGAGGGAGGAAGGAAAAACAAAGCCAGTGAGTGACCAAAGGTGGGACAAAGTACCTGGGTGCCATCTGTCAAGCCAATCACAGCTAACGGCTGGTGCAACGCATCAAATTCAGCTCATTGGGTTAGCCCATGAGTGGTACTGAACCCCCACTGTGTGCCAAGTACCGTCCTGGGGCCTGAGCAACAGAAATGAACCACCAACCCCCAAGGAGTATATAGTCTAAGCTTTCAAAGTGCTCCCAGCCTAAGGGGGTACACATAGTAAAAAATAAAAATAAAAACTATACTACATCAGAGAAAAGGTGGGGCAGGGATGAAGGAGCCCAGAGAAATAGATTCTAGCCCTGGGACCAGCCTGGGCACTCTCTCCCGGGAGCACATGATGAGAGGAGGGAGGAGGGAGCTGGCTTTCACACAGGGGCCCTGATCTCTGTGAAACTCAGCCCTCAACAGTTGGTGTCCATGAATGTCTTTAAGCTCATGTGTCATTTTCACCCAGAAACACAAAACAGCACACATCTATAGAGGGCCCCCAAAATGAGTATCTGAAATGGTGAGAGACAGAGTGCTGGCAACTTTAACAGACGGTCTGCAAAAACACCTGCTTCCTCCTGCGGCTGAGGTGCTGGAGGTGTTCGGTCTCAGAGAGGAGGATTAGGGAGTCCGATCATGTCCCCAGGCCCTCGATGGACAGTGAAGGCAGCCGGCACAAACTGGCCACCCTAGACACACACACAGATCCCTGTCTTAACAACACACCTCGGGGCAAGTGGTTGGATTTCACTAGCAGCGACGTGTTTGTGTGTCCACAAACCAGAAAGCCACCCCTGACGAGAGCGAACTGGCTGGGTACCCACAGCTAGCCTGCTGTTGAGCATAAACAGTTTCACAGAACACCAGCATCCTGTGACCGCGATGGATTGAGACAAAAGCAAGACCAGTCCACAGCCATATCTGATATAGAATATGGACATATCAACAGAAGGACATTGTCCAAATCACAAAAATGACCAGAGATAACCTTTGTCCTCTTAGAGGCCAAATCCTCTAAGTCAGCCCTTTCTTTAAAAAGAAAAAAAAAATAAAATATATATATATATATATATATATATATATATATATATATATATATATATATATCCCTTCCAGAGAGGAAGGGAGAGAGAGAGATAGAAATAGCAATGATGACAGAGAATCATTGACTGGGTGCCTCCTGCATGCCTCATGCTGTGGATCGAGTCCTCAACCCAGACATGTGCCCTGACCAGGAATCAAACCATGACCTGCGGGTTCATAGGTTGACACTCAACTACTGAGCTACGCCAGCCAGGCAGTTGAGCTAAAGTTTTAAAAGCTATTTCCATGTGTACCAGTTGCCAGCACGTTACTGAGGAAGTGGCACAAGGTCTCACACCAGTTGAGAAAAATGGCATTATTTGTTGAATTTGTGGGTACACCTCCGGGCCGAGCCAGGTATAGATTTGCTCACCATAGATGGCCAGGAACAACCCCCCTCTCCCCCCGCCCAACCCCGACTGTGAACTCACCTCCATGTGCCATTTCTGAACATGGGTCGGACGCTCCAAGAAGAGCCGAAGATGTTGAAGGCCTTGGAGAAGCAGTCGTTGTAAATGAAGCCCGTGTAAATGGAGAAGATGCCCATGAGGAGGATGAGATAGCGCCCTTGGAAGAAGGTGTTCCAGATCTGGCCTCGGGGAGACAGAGAGGGCTGTCAGTGAGCCCTGAGCCGGCCCCAGGGGCGTGTGCAATCAGGTCTCTCCATAGCAAGGCACGCAGGCCCCATGAAGGGGGCCACGCGATGAGGCAGGCACCAAAGTGACCCAAATAGCAAGAGCACACACACCATGATTTTCCTGAGCTTCTACAGGTCACTTAGAAAAGTCCTGGACTGTCATTGCTATTGTGGAAACAAGCATAGAAGCCTCATATTCTTGAATTCAGCCTTGGTTAGAAGATGTGATTGAAACAGAAACTGAGGCCTCGCCTGTGAAAGAAGGGACTTGAAAGTGTGTGGCTGTGTCTCAAGCACTTCCAGGAGGTAAGCACTGAGCTGGCTGCTAAATTTTTACTGCAAGTCAAATCTATACTCATTTGGTGGGTCTCCATTAAAAGTTGAGTTCCTAAGTGCATCCACTAAGAAGAGAAAGTATTTTCCCAATACTGCAGGATGTGCAACAACCATCAAGAACCACTGAGTGGGAGTTGGAGGCTTCAAATATTTATTACAGGAAACTACATCTATTAAAATGCTTGTCAGGATCCTGGCCGGGTTGCTCAGTTGGTTAGAGCGTCAAACTGATAAGACAAGGTTGCGGGCTCAATCCCAGGTCAAGGCACTTACAAAGAATGCATGAGTAAGTGGAACAACAAACCAATGCTTCTTTCACTCTTTCTCTCCCTTCCTCTTCCTCTAAATCACATGTGACAAACACAAGGCCCGAGGGCCAAATCCGTCCCGCCAGGCCTTGCAATGTGGCCTGCACAATGTGGCTTGCAATGTGGCGCTGTCATCACTGCACTCTGCTGCGTTCCATCACAATGACAGTTTATGACTGTTCAGTAAACCATTCAGCCCGCGATTTAGGCTGGATTTTAGATTTTGGCCCCTTCTCTGATTGAGTTCGACACCCCTACTCTAAATAAAATGCTTGTCATGAAAAGTGTATTAGCCATAGGTCGATTTATCACTAACCTTGCTTGTGATTAACCTACTCTGACATCACTGAACTAGCTCTAGTTAAATCAACCTGTAAAAAATAGATTGCAGATAGTCTTAAAACTCAGAACACAGCTAAAGGCATGTTTGCACTTTGTAGAATGCAATACCACTGGCCACAAAGAGACGTCAGCTGGTTAACTTTGAAACAATACAACTCTTGAGTTGTCTCCACCTTCACATCGCTCTGTGAGGGAACTCCATGAAAGGTCTAGAGACTTCAAGTGTGAAAGTGAAGACATGGTGTTCGGGATGTCTGTGCTTCACAGGATACTGAGCAGGGGGTTGTGGGGAAGGGCCTCTACCATAAAAAAATTATTTGTGCTATTTTAAGTGAAAAAAAAATGAGGCTACCAATTAATATACACTATTTGACCCTGACTTCTAAAATTATATATTTTTGTATAAGCACAGAAAGGAAACTAGAAAGATAATACAGGTACACTCATTGTAATTTTTTTCTAAGTAGATAGCTATATTTTCCCAATAAACATATATTGCTTTTATAATCAAAGAAAAAAATCAATAGTAGCAAAAAAGAAAAAAAAGGGGGAGGGGTGGTGGAGATCAATGCCTTGCCAAACAATGTACAAAAAATGCTAAAAGGCACTGCACCAAACCATCCAAAGGACTATGGATGAAAAGGGACCACATGCTAACCTGACAACCTCAGGGAAGGCCTCGTGTTTATGCCGAGTTTGGGCCCTTACTTTTCTTAAGAACATGCTATTCCTATGGCAAAAACAACATCCACATGTTCTTGAGGAAATGAGACATTTATGTTCTTGAGGAATTGAGACATCTGATGGGCGCCCACCTCATTATCCGTCTTCTGGGCAAGCAAGCGTCTCTCATTATGGACCATCCAAAGGGCTGCCAGCAGCATCACGGTTCCGTGACCACAGTCTCCAAACATCACGGCAAACAGGAAGGGGAACGTGATGATGGTGTAGGGAGCTGCAGAGGCGAGAACCACAACAGCCTGAGCCTTCCCAGCAGTCCTTTGGGCTCCCGACTAAAGATCTGTCTACCATGCTCCTGGTGAGAGGCTGGCTCCCCCTGGTCTTTCTGATTCTTTTATCTCTCAGTATTCGCACCCCTGACACCTGCTTGGCTCCCACATACATGAGCTCATCAGTGGATAAGCACTATGATTCCCTATGTTATAGATGAGCTGAGTTTGGGAGCGGTTAAGTGACTTGCCCAAGACCACAAAGTTTCATGGGATTTAAAATCTGTTTTCTACATGCTTTTTATTCTCTTTCCACTACCATCTTCTGCTTGTTTCTCCACCATTCACATGCACCATAGACCTCCAGCAGTTATGCACCATGGGGCCCTGCCTTATGGTTCACAAATTAGATTGGGACACGGGCTACATAAGAACAGCATCATGCACTGCTTGGCTAACAGACATCTGGTCTACCCCTTTATTTTATAACATCACAGTTTATGTCACTAGGAACCCAGTCTTCTGACTCCACGTTCTGTGTGTCCCATCTCTCCCACACAACTATGGGAGTGTGAAGATGCCTAGAGATGATCCTCATTGAATTGTTAAACAAAGAACCAAATGTGGCTGCCTGATAAGGCTACAGTTTAATGGAGAACAGGTGAAATCTTGACAAGGAACAAATCTTTCACTAATCACCTTTTACAGAAGACAATGCAGAGCATTACAAAAACAAATACGATTTTAGGAAAGCCAAAGTTTTAAGTAATTCACCTCCTAGGTTGCCACCTTGGGGGTAAAACTTACCCAATTTTCATTTTCAAGCTGCTCAGGCATGCAACATATCAGGCACCTTACCTGGGTTTATCTCTCGGTAATTGCCTACGCCATAGGCATCTACAATATTCTGGAAGCCGGCAGTGAATTTGTTGGTCCTGTTAAAGGTGGGAGGAGCCGTTTTAGATTGCACTGCTGTCAAGATAGGGGCCATGGAGGAGCCACTTAGTTCCTGCAAGAAAGAACAAATGACAAAAACGTAAGGAGGAGCGCCTTGGGCTGGGTACCAGCACGTGGATCACAGGGCAACGTTTGCCACCACTTACTGGGTGGACGTGGGATCTCCTGGCCTCTTTGAGACTCATGATCTCTCCCATAAAAGTGAAAACCTTCCTAACACTTATCTAACTTATCTGACAGGAGGGTTGTCGGGAGAGTAGAATTTCTCCTGCTTTTCTGGAAGTTTGCAGTCTCCTGCTCCTCAAATGCATATTTCCGCTTCGGCTCTGGGGCTGGCTCTGCTCTTCCTTTCTCTCCAACCGCTCCCCCAAGAGCTCATCCGCTTTTTGTGAATTTTGGTTCAATCTTTCAAATGGCCTTGACTTGCTTGAAAATTTCAATTATTTTTTTTTTTTCATTGCCTGCCTAGGCTTGCAAACTCTCATGTCTCAGCAACCCCACATAATCCAGAAGCCTAGAACTGGAATCGTCAGCTTGCCCTAATGCCAGGCTCTTCCTCTGACAGTCTCCATTCCCCAAATTCTTAAAACATTGAAGTCCACAGACTTCTCCCTTCTTCTGATGTAGTCAACCAATCTCCAGATCTTGCTAATTGTCCCTTTGCAATCCCTCTCCCTCCCATTCCCACAGCCACCAGCCACACCCTAGCCTCCCCATCTTCCTTCATCTCTTTCCCTCCCATTTATCTTACACTCCAGACTGCATAATCCTTTTAATAAAACAAAACAAACAAAAGGCATTAGTCATGTTACCTTCCTGCTCAAAAATCCTCAAAGGCTTCCTCTTACCTAAAGAATTGAGCCAGAGCTCTTTAGCTTTGTAATCAAAACCTCTTTATATCGCTGACTTAATCCTCTGTTCACACCTTCACCCCCACTGCTTTTCTGTGGAAATCACCCAACTCCACAGTTGCCACCTCCCTTGTTCACTTGCCCAAGTAGGAACCACTCTCCAAGCTCACCCCCCATGAGCCTCCTGGTCACACTCCCAACAGCACTTACCACCTGCACACCCAGTGGGGCTGAGCACCAGCTAAGTGAGTGCTCATCAGTCATCCTAACAATGCCCCATTTTAGAGATGAGGAAATTAAGGTATAGAGAAGTTCAGTACCTTTCCCAAGCTTACATGCAAGCAGAGGAATTCCTTACTCTGTGATTATATACTAGAGGCCCGGTGCACGAAATTTGTGCACATGGAGGGTCCCCAAGCCTGGTGACAATCACGGCCACTTGGGGCCTTCTGGCTGCCAGCCAGGGCCTCCCTTCATTCCATATCGCCCCCTGGTGGTTAGCACGTGTCATAGCAAGCGATTGAACTCCCAGTCTCCTGGTTGAAATCCCAAGGGGACAATTTGCATATTAGGCTTTTATATATATAGCTCTTTTCATGTGTGTGATTATGACCTCCTTGAGGTCAAGGACTGTGCCTTCCTCCTTTCTTCCTAACATGTCCTCCAGCAGCAGACATAACATTAGCATAACCTAAGTATTTTTTGCTCATTAGTGATAATAGCTATCCTCCTACACTTGTCTCCTTATCTCCTACCAGCATAGAGCCTTCTACTCCTATCTGGGGAAATTCTTTGATTATTTTAGAGCAGTGTTTCCCAAACTTTTGACATATGCGTACCCCTTCTATAATTTTCATAACGCTGAGTACCCCTCGTACCAGAGAACGTAGAATTAGGCGCAGCTAAGCACAGTGCAGTGCATATCCCCACAAACTCTGATGCAACGCGTACCCCCACCAAACTCTTCCTGTACCCCTGGGGGTACGCATACCACACTTTGGGAAACACTGTTTTAGAGGATGAAGAAACTGTAGAAGTAGCCATAAGCAGCAGCCTTGTAGAAGTCTGACACCTTTGTGATTACAGAGCACATTGTCCAGTGAAATCCTTGTATTAGGACAACTCCTCCCCGAAGGCTTGACATCTTCTCCACACCACAGCCACGTGTTTCTAAAATGCAAACCGGATCATGTCACCCAGCACGGGAATAAAATCAGCTCATTTACACCGCCAGGTGGTCCTTCAGGAACGGCCCTGCACCTTCTTCCCATTCCTCAAGCTGCTGCAGCCTCTCTCCAGCCTCTGGTCTTCAGGTGGACCTGCACCACACACTCCTCCCACCTCTCTTCTGACCACGCTTCCACAGTCCAGCTCATGCATCACTTCCTCCAGGGAGCCCTCTGCCCTCCCCAGTCTGGGTGAGACACTCTTTGCAGGTGCCCCCTTTGGGGAGTTACTGGACCATCATGTAAGGACATTCAAATCCTGCCTCCTGGCTACAGGATCACAACAAGTTACTTCCACTCTATCTGCCTCAGTTTCCTCATCCGTATAAAGGGGATAGAGACAGCTCCTATCTCTTAGTCCCACCCCACCTCAAGGCCTTCACCTTTGGATCCCTCAGCCTGAAAGCTCTTCCTCGCACCCACTCCGGTCTTCCCAGGGCATTTAGGGAAGTCTGCTCCAATGCCAGCCTTCAGAGGGGCCCCTGCCCAGAGCAGCCCTATCAGAGCTGTAAGACCTCAAAGTTCAAGCGCTGCCTTGACATCGTTGCATCTCACAGGGCCTCAAAGGTCAAGCCATGAGTCCCTCTGGTCTCACCAGCTATGCCACCCACTCAGCAGGCAAGGCCCACCACTGTCCTCTCAGCCAGCCCAGCCCAGTGCCTAGTGATCAATCTAATGGGTTCCGCTTCCCAGAAAATTATTCCAGTGAGCTAACCACACCCTCCCACCGGAACCAGGGGTCACCCGACCCTGTTGTCACTACAGAGCCTGCCTCCCTCAGCCCCTGCTGGCTCACTCTGCTTCCAAGTACCGGCCCCAAGTGCAGCCTCCACGTGGCCCTGTGTGGCACGTGGTGTCCTCCCCGGGTGACGAGCATATGTGACTAGTAAACTGCTGCCAATCTCAGCTGTCCAGCGCCAGGCATCCCGTGTTTGGCTACCTGGCACTCTTTAGGGCAGAGGGTCCCTTCTTCACCAATAAATGAGAGTCCACAACTCACCCCACCCCTCACCACCCCCTGCCTCACTTCCGCCCACCATGGATCACAGCCTGACATCACACTAACGATGGACATGCCGAGTGCCTGTCTCCCTTTCTCGGAAGTCTATCAGAGCAGGGCCTTGTGACGGCACAGGCCTACATCTGCTCCTGTGCACCGTGAACATGAGAGACATGAATGGCAAGCGCCGTGAGACCAAGCACGTAGGGCGCCTTCTGCTCCCGCCGGCTGTTCCTACAGGTGCCTGGCTATTGTCTGTCCAGGGAGACCGTGACTGTTATGAGGCAGAGGGTGGTGAGAGCCACAGTCATAATGAGCATGAAAGACAAAGTGACTGCCGAAACTGGTTTGGCTCAGTGGATAGAGCGTCAGCCTGCGGACCGAATGGTCCTGGGTTCAATTCCGGTCAAGGGCATGTACCTTGGTTGTGGGCACATCTCCAGTAGGGGGTGTGCAAGAGGCAGCTGGTCGATGATCCTCTCTCATCGATGTTTCTAACTCTCTATCCCTCTCTCTTCCTCTCTGTAAAAAATTCAATAAAATATATTTTAAAAAAAGAAAAAAGAAAAAAAAGAAAGCCAAGGTGACTAATGGTCCATCGCTGAGAGGAAAGGCGTTTCTGCTATGCGCCCCGCCTCCAGTCACAACCGCAGACACAAAGACCAAAGTGACAATCCTACCAGCAAGGCACCTGTGAGGTTCACGTGACTCAGGAGGCTGACAACCCCTCAGTGCCCGAGGGGCTGCCGAGGCCGGACATGACTCATCTTCCCCCTCCCCCGCTCCGCCTGCCACCCACCATGCCTTGCTCCAGCGCCTTCTTGATGCGCCCGGCGTCCGCCACGGGGAACCAGATCTCAGCGATGAGGCACTGCTGGGTGACGTCAATGTTGCACATGTTGAGGATGTGGTAGATGGCCTTCATCTTCTGCACCTTGACCGCCCAGGAGTGCCAGTTGGCAGCCGCTTCCTGCAGGAGGCCCTGGCGGTGAGACTCCGTTTGTGTTATCACCTGGGCAAAAAGCAACACACAGAAAAATGAGGGGCACTCAGGAAATGTCTGTCAATGTGACAGAAATGGGGGTTTCGTCAGCCACCGTGGCTTCCTTTGCTCTGGGCTCCCTCCTCTGGCCTGTGGCTCTCTCCTGGCCTCTCATGAGCAGTGTGTCTCCCCTACTAGAGGTTAAAGCCCTTGGCAGAATCTCCCTTTTTGTATAAATTCCTTCTAGTACTACTGTTATTGTTGAATTCCTATCTCCCAAAAAGATATGTTCAAGTCCTAATTCCTGGTAACTGTGAAGGCGATCTTGTTTGGAAATAAGGTCTTTGCAGATGCCATCCAGTTAAGATGAGGTCACACCTGAGTAGGGTGGGCCTACTGCGTATGACTGGTGTCCTTGTAAGAAATTTGGACAAGGAGGTACACAGAGAAGAGCACCTGTGTGATGGAGGTAGAGACTGGGGTGACGCATCCACACACCAAGGAATGCCAAGAGACCTTTCTAGGAGGGCAAAGATGTCCGTTAGCCGGAGAGTTCAGAAACACACACACAGCCAATGTCTAAGGACAGCACCGAGGATCTAGAACTGTGCTGGCCAACGCGTCAGCCGCATGGAGCGACAGGAAATTAAATCCCTCGCCATGTCCCAAGAGCTCCAAGCCCCAGGTGCTTGGCTCCTGCGGGTTATAATATAACATTTCCCCCACCACAGACATCTCGTTGGGGCAGCACCGATGCAGAATTTACAGTACACTGTGGGACCAGCTGCTCTTAGGGATAACTTTCAAAGCGTATTACAGAAAGTATTCTAATCACGTGAATGCTGAGTGCCACCCTGGGTGAGGACAGACTTTACAACAACTGGGCCATTCAGCAGAAAAAGCATCGGTCAGGCCGAGACCGGTTTGGCTCAGTGGATAACAGAGCATCGGCCTGCAGACTGAAAGGTCCTGGGTTCAATTCCTGTCAAGGGCATGTACCTTGGTTGTGGGCACATCCCTGGGGGTGGGGGGTGGGGTGCAGGAGGCAGCTGATCGATGATTCTCTCTCATCGATGTTTCTAACTCTCTATCCCTCTCTCTTTCTCTCTGCAAAAAATCAATACCATATATATATATATGTATATGTATATATATATGTGTGTGTGTGTATGTATATATATATATATATATACACACACACATATATATATATATATAAATAACATCATCGGTCAGGCTGGCTGTTTGACTTCACTGGCTAGCTGGCTGTATCTTAGATGAGGCTGGGCTGTGCTCAGTTGTAGCTCCAGGCAAACTATTCCTGACATGAAGAGTCATCACCTCGAGCCTATGAAACAGCCTCTTTGATATGAAATCGTCTGCACCAGGAGCTACAAGAGCCTAGCAAGCACCCCAGCCAGCTTCCCAGCGAGGACCCCGGAGGACAGGACTGGTTGGGCAATGGCAGAGGCAGCCCCACCGCAGGGCCCCTCGGACCACGGGCCGGAAGCCCTCACTCACGGTGACTAAGTCTTCCAGCCTCGTGTTGATGCCGGCCAGCATCTCCTTGCGCTCCGCCGCGGGCTCTGGGCAAGGGTAGATGGTGGCCCGGAACCTGTGTGTAATGCATTCCAAAGGGACACGTGGTTACAGCTCCGGGGCAGTCTGCACACCCTCCTCTGCTAAGTCACTGTTGGCTGGTGTTGGTGAAGCAACACCTTTTCCTAGACTCACCCTCTCGGAGGCCGTCTATCCATGAACCCCATAATAAGGGGTTCCCAACACGTGGCTCATACTATAGGAATGAGCTTCTGTCAAACCATAATGCCTGTGAGCTGTGACATAAACAAGACTACAAGCTTAACTTGCCCCTTTTCTCTTCCCACCTCCAAATCTATGAATGCATTCATATCCTTCTTTACGGAGTAACTTCTGCTTCTAAGGGGCTGGATATGAGATGATTCTGCAGCATTAGAAACAGCTTAGCCAAAACCGGTTTGGCTCAATGGATAGAGCGTTGGCCTGCAGACTGAGGGGTCCCGGGTTTGATTCCAGTCAAGGGCATGTACCTTGTCTATAGGCACGTCCCCAGTAGGGAGTGTGCAAGAGGCAGCTGATTGATGTTTCTCTCTCATCGATGTTTCTAACTCTCTATCCCTCTCTCTTCCTCTGTAAAAAAATCAATAAAATATATTAAAAAAAGGAAAAGAAAAAAAAGAAAGAAACAGCTTAGCCTGGGGTTTGCCTGTGAGCAGGAGAAAACCGCAATGGTTAAAAGGTCCGCTTTTAGTTACCTTTACATTTTGCCCCTTCCAGGCCTCTCAGTTCCTATTCCCACAGCTATGAAGGGCCAGTTACATTCTTCACATTCTCTTGTCAAATGTGGGAAAGTTATTCTGAATCCCTCAGCGGACCTCAGAGGCCCCGATGGTGCGTTTCGCACTGCACACCTCCGGCCTCACCCTGCCCCGCATCACTGGTGCAGGAGCCACTGCCCGCGCCCCCCCGCCCCCCTTACCCCTCACAGATCTTCCTGATCTTCTGCCTGAGCTGCTCTCCTTGATAAAATATGATGAACATGTTCTTCTTCACTTCTTCTTTCTGGAAAATCAGAACAAGGAGAAGAAAATTAGCTTTTCTTTCTGGTTACACTGTTATAAAAACGCCCAGCTCTGTTTTCAAATATATATAAACTTAAAATTGAAAAGCTTCCATTGCTCCCAGTTGGTCCCAGTCCATCATTCATTACGGTTGAGGGCAAGGCTGCGGAGGCAGGCTGTACGGGGCCAGCAGGGAGGCTGGTGCGGCCTGAAAGGGACGGAGAGTTCCACTCTCGGCTACTAGCTGGATTGCCGCTGGGCCTTGTCCTCAGCTCTGAGCCCTCTCCCTAAAGAGAAGAGGGTCGCCAGGATATTACCAGGCTTAACACGAGAAGAGCTGGCCTTGCTCCCAGCATTAACTCACACACAGACATTGCAGGGGCGAGTAAGAGCTTGGCATTTAACGAAGGTAGAGCTATGCCTAATGTGGGACTCACAGACTCTCACTGTCCATCCGTAAGAACATGGATTAAAGTGCACCTTTCCTTTGCCTGCCTGCTTGTGTTTATGTGCAGATCAAAGTCTGGGACTGCGACACAGGAAAGTACATTGAAACCCTGAGGGTGAGGCCCGTGGCGTTAGCGTCCTAGGACAGCGTGGAAGGCGTACCAGGAAGCCGGGCCTCGGCCGATCTTGCATCCTCGGAGCCCAACAACGTATTTTTGGCCGGGAGCCCGGATGTGGCCCATGCTTGTACCTTCACCCCAGATGGGCAACGTTAGTGGTGTCTGGAGCTGCTGATGAGGCAAGACGCCAAATCCACTGCGTGATCAAACCACCCAGGGCCTCTGCGGTATAACATCGCCACACACGGCTCTCGCGTGGCGCGGGCAGAAAGGGTAGGCAGGGTAGGCAGGGCAGTTCCTCGCTCCAGGCCCAAAGTCACCGTGCCAGAGACCCCACAGATCCTTGCAGCCAGGACTGCCAGGGCCCCACGCCAGGCCTGCCCAAACCCATCAGACACCTGCGCCTCACCAGCCCGTCTCTCCAGCAAGGTTAGCCGAAACAGCTGCCAACACAAAGCAACCACAGCCAGTGTGTGCATTTCTGACGCCGCGATGCTCAGGCCTGGACAGCGGGCTGGCGCAGAGGGTACAAGCTTCGTCAGGTTCCCTTCCTGCTGCAGAGCCGCGGCACATGGTCTGTGCTTTCTCGGGCCACAGACCCAGGGGCTTGCGCTTCTTGCGCTTGCAGGATTTCCTCAGGTTGTCTTCCTGAGTCTGGTTAATGGGGGTAAGATCGCGGGCCACAGATCTGCGGACAGCTCGGATCTCAGCAGGCTCGGAAGCAGCGCTGCCTGTGCCTTTGGCTCCGCGCAGCTGGGTCAGCTCCGCCTTCAGGCCTTTCGGCTGTTTGAGCAACGGGTCCTTCCTGCCGTGAAGGTCTGGAGCCCTGATTTTGGCTGTGGCTAAACAAGCCGCATCCGCCTGCCGAAGACGCATCTTAAAAGCCCAAGTTTGGCAATTCCCAAGAAAGGGAGCATATGTGTTTCATACGCATATATGAAAATGTTGCTTCAAGCAAAGAAAGGTGCTCTTTTGCTCTTATTTCATTCGGGGCAGAGGGTAGTCAAGACAAAACGATGGAGCCCATTGTTGGAAAAGTTGCAATAAATCCAACGAACTTGTCACATACACTTGGGGCACTGGAATCAGGTACAACACACCCTCCCCTCCACACACCCCCCTTGAGAAATTATCTGTCAGGTCCCAGCCAGTATCACAAAAATGTCCACAACCCGTTAAGCCAGCAATCGGATTTCCTTGAATTCCTATTCTGGAAGCAATTCAAAAGAAAATAAAAATCCACATGCATGACGATTCAGGGGATTGGACCTGCACCCCATTCCTGCACACTTGACCAGGAATCGAACCTACAACACTTCCATCTGTGGGCTGTCACTCTAATCACTTAGCAACACCAGCCTCACGTCATTCATTCTTATGCTCATGTGCACACAGACCTAAATCAGTTTAGTTCTTTGTGATTAAGAGACAGCCTGGCTGGGTAGCTCAACTGATTAGAGCATCATCCTGATACACCAAGGCTGCAGGTTCCATCTCTGGTCAGGGCACACATAGGAAGCAGCCAATGAATGCATAGATAAGTGGACCAACAAATTGATGTTTCTCTCTCTCATTCTCTTTCCCTTCGGCTCTCTCTAAAACCAATTTTTTAAAATCATGACAATAAAAAAAGACATAGCTGCCTAGTGTGGAAGGAGTACAGCTAAGTTTCTAGAAACTAGTATAGCTAAGTTTCTTGAAGAAATGCAGTATTAGTAAGAATCAGTTCTTGACCTTTCAAAGGTAGGGGGGAAAAAGCAAGGGACTAGATATTGGCTTCACAGAACCAAAGACTCGTGTTTGCAGGAAGGAACACAAGTCCTCTGGCAAGCGCTCCGGGGAATTTAGGAGGAAGTCATCTGCAGCCTGAGATACCCACTGTGACCGGATCCTCCAGAACCGTGTCCATCTCGCTGAACTTCAAGTAGATGTTTCCTCGGCAAACTCGCCACAGCAGCCTCTCAAAGGAAGCCATCCTCTCCCTGTTTATCACGCCAGCTGTGAACCTGGGGTCAAGTCAGAAGAGGACACGTTACTGAGGAACAGGGAGTGGGGGGCCGGGAGAGGACCCCTGGAGACATAAGGATGTGAAACCATTGAAGGACCACCTCCCGCCAAGCAGGACGTGAGGACACAGCCCTACCTGGCACTCCGCGTCCCTGCCCTAATTTACCTCAAGTCCCTGTGACCGCCCGTTTTCTTGGACATGGTAAGGCTTTCTTAACCATCTCAGTAGTGTGTATTCAATTATTTGCAATTAAAAATATGATCGACCATTCATTATAGCATTGTAGATGCTCAAAATGCTCAACAATAGTCTCTGTATTCTTACAATGTACTAGGAGGGAAAGATACACATGGATTTGTATACATCTTTATTTTTACCATCATCCGGGCATCTAGATCACTTCTGACCTGAACTTTACATGTTAATCTTAAGATGGTTACCTTTTACACGTCTATTATTTTTAATGTACATTGGTCTGTATTACTTTCAGATCAAACATTGTCAATAAATATCTTTTCTTTCTATTTCTAATTCAATGCTTACTACCCAAATAGCAGGCCCTCAGGTAGCTATTGAATAAAAAAACAACAACAACAAAAAAAACTAGAATTGTAAAACCCAGCACTTGGATCAATTCATCAATTTTACTTTCCACTGTGTGAAATCCCACCATTTTGATGGGCATACCCACATTGTATCACCACTGCTTGTGAATGACTTGACTGTGTAACTATCCCATTTCAAATTACACTTCAAACTTCGAAGTTTAAATCTATTTTACATCAAATCAACATTTCAAAGTTAAAGAAAAAAAAACATGCATAGAAATTAAAATCCAAAAAAAGGGCCGAGACTGGTTTGGCTCAATGGATAGAGCGTTGGGCATGTACCTTGGTTGTAGGCACATCTTCAGTAGGAAGAATGCAGAGGCAGCTGACCGATGACTCTCTCTCATCAATGTTTCTAGCTCTCTATCTCTCTCCCTTCCTCTCTGTACAAAATCAATAAAATATATTAAAATACAAAAAAAGGGAAAAATATATCCTACAAGCCTTGTCCCAAAGCCAGGGAAAGTTAAGAAAACCCATCAAAATTATTATCTCTGTCTTAGCTCGGTTGGTTAGAGCATCATCCTGATATGCCAAGGTTACAGGGAGTCAGGGCACATACAAGAATCAACCAATGAGCCAAAACAGGTTTGGTTCAGTGGATAGAGCGTCAGTCTGCGGACTGAAAGGTCCCAGGTTCGATTCCAGTCAAGGGCATGTAATAATACATTCGTTGTGGGCACATCCCCAGTAGGTGTGCAAGAGGCAGCCGGTCAATGTTTCTCTCTCATCAGTGTTTCTAGCTCTCTATCTCTCTCCCTTCCTCTCTGTAAAAAATCAATATAATATATTAAAAAAAAAAAAAAAAAAAAAAAAAGAATCAACGAATGAGACACTGGGGTGGGGGGGCTTGCCCTGGGGGTGGGAGTGGTGTCTGTGGGGGGGTCATTTGGGGGAAAAGGAGACATATGTAAAACTTTAAGCAATAATAAATAAATAGCCAAAACCGGTTTGGCTCAGTGGATAGAGCGTCGCCCTGCGGACTGAAGGATCCCGGGTTCGATTCCAGTCAAGGGCATGTCCCTTGGTTGCAGGCACATCCCCAGTGCGGGGTGTGCAAGAGGCAGCTGATCGATGATTTCCTCTCATCGATGTTTCTAACTCTCTATCCCCCTCTCTTCCTCTCTGTAAAAAATCAATAAAATATATATTTTTTCAAATAATAAATAAATAAATAAATTTGTTTTCTAGGGGGTGGAAAAGGATCAACCAATGAATGCATAAACATGTGAAACAAAAAAAAACACACACAAATGTTTCTTTTTCTTTCTTTCTCTCTCTCAAAATCTATTAAAAAATAAATAAAAATTTTAAAATTATTATTCCCACTTCTTTTCTATGTGGGGACAATACAAGCATTGCACTCTTTGGGCTCATTCCAGTGGCTCTCTGCTCATTCATTCATCTATTCACTCATTCAAACACTCAGGGAAACCCTTCCCCCGCTGGGCATTGAGCTACCAACGGAGGACCCGTCTCCACATCACTTCCAGAGCAGAGTTACACTAACCCCAGCTTTCCGGCCATGTACGCAGGCATAGCTCTTAACTCCAGGAGGCCCGAGGTGTCTTCCGTAAAGAAATCATCAGGTAAGTTGGTCTCTGTCTGAAAGTTAAATGATCAATATATTCATTGAAAATGCATTTAAATAACCTTAAAAGCACCCCATGCCTCAGAGTTTATTCTATTTCTAAGGAAGCTTTAATTTTCTACAAATAGTTAACAGAATTCAAAAAGTAGAGCGCTCCATGCCACATCAAAAAGCTTCCCCAATCTCTTCCTACCCAAATCCCGAATCTGCTCAAACGAACTGTTCTGCTTTGTTCTGACTTACACTTTAATTTTTGTTCCACATATTTATGCATTCATTGGTTGATCTTGAATCTGGTCTGTCCTGGCCATTTGGGGCGCATACTTTTTAATGAGCATCAGAGTATGTTGCCATTTAATTCAACCAGCATGACAGTTATTGCGCACAGAACACTCCCTGCTCATCAATGGCCTAGCCTTGGGACAGAAACGGTGCTTTGTTCATATTCCAAACCAGCCAGCTTTCAAAATAGAAATTTTAGGAGGGAGGGCTTTAAATAGTCCCCAAATAATGACCTCAAAGAAGTCCTGGGTTTTCTTCAGGAGGTACTTGAGTTCAGTCAGTTCTAGGAAGCTTTTCTTCAACGCCTGATGGTTCTGGTTGGCTTCCTGTAACTCTCCTTCGAGTTTCTCTAGAACAGTCTGTAAGGAATGAGAAAAACGGTAGTCCAGGCAGAAAGTACTATGACACTTACCGTACATCAACCACTCAGATAAGTAAATATTATACAAAAGAAATATTTATGGCATCATAGTGAGCTTGCAGGGGCCCGTGCAGTCGCTAACTCAGTGTGATGGTAGAGCTAAACCCCAGAGCCACAGTCACACACTCTTACGTTCCATCATTGTGGGGAGGGTTAAAAAACACTCCGGGGGAGTGAAAAGGCAGCTTCATGGAGAAGTCAAAGCATTTTGGTAAATTACATGTCTCTTCCCCATTTAAAACACTACAGAGGGGCCCTAGCCGGAATGAATGGTCCCGGGTTCGATTCCAGTTAAGGACACATACCTCGGTTACAGGCTCAATTCCCCACCCTGGTTGGGGCACATGTGGGAGGCAATCAATCGATGAGTCTCTCTCACATAGATACTTCTCTCTGTGTCTCTCCTCTCCCTTCCACTCTTTCCAAAAGTCATTGGAAAAGTATTTTCAGAATAATAATAAAAAAACACTAAAGAGAAAAGCTGAAGTGAATTTACATGTTGAGAATTCCTTCTGCTCAAACTATAATAATAACAAAATATAAAAAAGAGAAACCTAGTGTCACCCCCCACCACCACCACCAACAACAACCAACAAATACCAGCTATGGGCTGGAGTCTAGAAAGCCAGGGATAAGCAAGTGTAATAAGGGCACAGAGAAGCATAGGCATGGAAGGTGAAAAGACAAAAAACAAAGAAAAGAACAATCCCCCTTCCAAAGTGAGCATCCACAGGACAAACTTCTGCCAAAACTCAGACACAAGATCGAGCGAAAGTACCAGCCAGGACGACATCTCACAGTTCCCCAGAACGGGTCTGGGTGATGGAGGACATGAAGGAGAGGGTGTGTGTGTGTGGGGGGGGGGGGGGGGGGGGAGCTGCTAGTGAACTGGCTGGTCTTGGGATACTAGTGATAACACTGAAACTGGAGATGATTTTTACCGAGACCCTATTCGTAGCTTTTTTATTAAATGCTATTTCCCCAGAATATCCAGATTTTAATATGACAACACCTAAAATATTTTCTAGGGGAGTGGCCAGTCTTATATCTCTGTTAGAGTCTCATATCTCAGAGTATATAGATGTTTACTACCAAGGATTACAAAAATGTCAAGACTTTTAAGTTATCTTCCAAGAAAATAAAGACAAATCGAGCTAGAGATAAAGCTCGGTGAAACCTCACTTACCTCCCTGCCTCCCTTGGAGAATCCTTCTTCCTCTGAGAATTCAAAACTGCCTTTTTTTATTTTTTATTTTCTCAACAGGGTCTTCCAAGATCTGGCTCTGCCATCCTTTGACATCTTCTCCCACTGCCTTATCCCTGCTTCCCCCTCCATCTGTGCTAGAAACTCCTAGAGAGCTATATATATATATATATATATATATATATATATATATATATATATATCTTTATTAATTTGATAGAGGAAGGGAGAGGGAGAAAGAGATAGAAACATCAATGATGAAAGAGAATACAGCATATGCCCTGACCGGGAATTGAACCATGGCCTCCTGGTTATAGGTCATGCTCAATCACTGAGCCACCTGGGCCAGGTGGGACTCAGTGTTTTATCAAGGAAGCAGAGAGGGGGAAGAAAGAGGGAGGGACCCCCAGCCATAACGTCCTTGACTGAAGAAAACTGCCATCCTCTCACATAATCTCAGAAACCAGTCTGAGAGGCCTCAGCCCAGGCTGAACTCAATGCATCAGCTGCTTTTCCACCACATAATAAGGAAATATCCCCCTGAATGGAGGAATTCCACTTCTGGGTTATTTGTTAACAGTAAATGAAGTTATTATCTCAAAAAAAAAAAAAAATCTGCATCCCCATGTTAACTGCAGAATTGCTTTCAATAGCCAAGACGTGGAAACAGCATAAGGCCTGCTCAGTAGCACTCTCTAGATAAGACTTTGCTGCCTACAATCTTTCGCCCACAAAGAAAACCATTCTCCAAAGTGGGGTGAGCTTCCGTAGGGCTTCTCTGGAAGAGGAAAAAGCTCTCTCCTGGATGGGAACAGTGACTCTAAAAATGGCACCATGGAATTTTCCTGGGGAAGTAACACTGATAAGTGGGAAACCACATACATATATCCACCCCACACCCTCAGCCACTGGATAATGGATCCACCAGTGGCTCTCGGAGTTCCGGACTATCCTCGGCAAAGTAGGGGAGAACCTACCTCCAGAGTAATCATATCCCGAGGGAGCGGAGTCGGTGGGGACTTCTCCAGCAACTGAACCTCATTCTCATTTTTTATCTCATCTTCCAGAAAACCTGAGTGAAGAAACCCCAGGAGAGAGCCCAAGATGATTGCATATTCTCATATCTAAGAAATGGGATCAAGCTTTAGGCTCGCTCAGTCACCTGAATTGCCCCAGGGACCTGCCTGCAGCACCTCTAACCTCCCCCACCCTGCCTCCAGATCTCCTTGAAAAGCACTACATATAGGACCTGCATGCAACCCAACCAGTTCAGTTAGATAATAGGCAGAAATTTGGCTTACGAAGGATCCTCTCCATTGACTCACACCTTCTGACTTCATTCACAAATTTCCTTTGGAAGCTGTTCACATCCACATTTAACTAGAAAAGGGAAAACACCACACGGCACGCATTAGCAGAACAGATGCCATCAACCTCCCTTTGGCTATTTTGTTATATTTTTTAAATGCTGGAGGATGTCACTAAAATTGTCTTAGAAATATATATTTCCATACACAGGACAGATATTACAGGCAAGCCCTAACCGGTTTGGCTCAGTGGATAGAGCGTCAGCCTGTGGACTGAAGGGTCACAGGTTCTATTCTAGTCAAGGGCATGTATCTTGGTTGTGGGCTCTCATCAATGTTTCTAACTCTCTATCCTTCTCCCTTCCTCTCTGTAAAAAATCAATAAAATATATATATATTTTTAAAAAGATATTACTGGCAAAACACACCCTGATGTTCCTACACTCCATCCCCAAATGCCTCAGTTCTGGCCTTCTTACCCTTTTAAGAGAAGCAAAGTCCTCCCACAGTTAAGATTTCCTTACTTTAGATACAATTACCCGAACGAGCCAAAACCGGTTTGGCTCAGTGGATAGAGCGTCGGCCTGCGGACTGAAAGGTCCCGGGTTCAATTCCGGGCAGGGGCATGTACCTTGGTTGCGGGCACATCCCCAGTAGGGGGGTGTGCAAGAGGCAGCTGATCGATGATTCTCTCTCATCGATGTTTCTAACTTTCTATCCCTCTCTCTTCCTCTCTGTAAAAAATCAATAAAATATATTTTAAAAAATTATCCAAATGAGCCTTCAAATCCTCAGTGGAGTCGTGAATATGAATATGATTGGACCTTGAAAACTGTGTAGCCCAGGCGATGTATCTTGGGCATCAAAAAAAATTCCAAGTCCTTGGGCTGGTGACCCTCAGCTCAGCCCAAAAGAAATGTTAGTGAGACAGTGTCTCATGTTCTATGGACTAGGGACACAAACAAGCCAATCCTTCCATGCAGGAGCTTGGTATTGATCTTGACCTTGGTGAGGAGGTAAAGAAGAGTAGAGACCAGTATTCTAAATTGGCTTCATAATGGCTTGAGGAGGATCTAAACTGCCTCTTGGAAATGATACCCAACAGCACACTCAGGCAATAGTCCTAGAATGTCCACTCTCTGAGACTGTAGACTACAGCATCCTTTGTCCTGGGACAGACAAGTCAGGAAGAATTCTCTGAACAAGGTTTGGTAATCCAAGTGCAATTGGATATATCCAATGCTCTGAAGTTGCTACACATAAAACAGAATATGATGCATCTAACATATAGTGATTGCATTAGAGCTCCAACACATTCCTGTAGCGGAAATACACTTGGAAGAAGAGAGGTCAAGTTAGCAAGTCACCTGCCCAATGTTACCGAAAATCCTAGACCGAGGAATAAAACCACGAAATCCCATCTATTCCAGCTCGGGGCTCTGCTTCCTGCACTTTGTTCACTTACAAGAAGTGGCAGGAAAGAGTTGTCAGCACCCACTCCACCTTCCTCCGGCCTCCAAAGAATGCAATACTTACATCTTTGTTTGTTTATTTACATTGTTGTTGTTTTAATTTTTATTTATTTCAGAGGGGAGGAGGGGATAGAAATATCAATGATGAAAGAAAAGCATTGATCGGCTGCCTGTTGCACACCCAGCACTGGGGATTGAGCCCACAACTTGGGCATGTGCCCTTGATCAGAATCAAACCCGGGACCCCTTCAGTCTGCAGGCTGATGCTCTATCCACTGAGCCAAACCAGCGAGGGCAGTACTTACATCTTTAAACTGAACCAATCCAAGCTCTCCAAGCTCCGAAACACAGCAATATGCAGCCTCTACCTGGAGAAATAGTTGTGACAAACACATCTCCTCACTTCGAAACACAGACGCCATCTTGATCCAGTTGGTCTGCAGGAGACAAAGAGACTGGAGGTAGCAAATGTGTGGAAACCTCACGATGAGAACTTTTCCGTTGAGCTAATAATACCCAACAGGGAAAAAGAAATCCAACAGGAATGACTCCTGATTGAAAAACTAGAAATTGGGGTGGTGCACACACAGTATAATATAGAGATGATGTATTATAAAATTGTACACCCGAAACCAATACAATTTTATTAACCAATGTCACCCAAATAAATTCAATTAAAATTTTTATAATCCTCACATTCATGACCCAAGATTCCAACAAGGAAGTTTCAATAACATTGTATGTAATAATTATAATCAGTGGATCTAAACTAGATATCCACCGACAGGGGGATGATTACACTGATACAACAATACCCTGTACAGTCAGTAGAAATGAAATAAATCTGTATGATCTCTAAATGGAATAAGGATATTTATCTGGCATCCATTTCCATTAAAGACCTTCCAAACCACATTGTTTTCCCCGAAGTCCCACCTTCTGGAAGAACTGTCTCACTTCCGGAGTCAGCCCCTTTCCTTACATCACTTTGCGACATGTGGAGTATTTACTGTTTAGAGACATTGGGTCCATCCCTCCTGCTGGAATCCTTCCAGTGTTCCATTTTCTCACAGGAGGAAGCCTAAATCCCTTGACCTGGCCAACAAAGGGAGCATAATCTGGCCTCTGCCTCCCGTCTGGCTTCATTGCTCCTCACACTGCTCTGCAGACACAAGGACTTTCTCCCCTCACCTCCCCACAACCCCCTCCTACCTCAGAACCTTTGCGCATGCTTCCCCTGGATTTAGAAACTCAACCCTTTCCTCCCCATCCCATAGCCCCTGCATCCCAGCTCATCCAGTCACACCTCTCGACTCAGTGTGAGGAACCGCCTCTTCCATACGCCTTTCCGACCGCCACCAACACCCACCTATATGCCCCCACAGCCCCGATCCTCTCCAGTTACGTGTACTGTCTACATTGTCCAACAGCCAGAAAGACCCACGAAGTTAGAAATTTGTATGTTTTTCACTCTCACCAGTCTAGCTCCACCACAAAGCTGGTGCTCAAAACCTGTTTCCCAATTTATTGACTAAAAGCTAAATATGCTCCCCTCCCTCTAGAATGCATAGTCTGGTCCCCTATTTTTGCCTTTGGACACCAAAATGAATCAACTCTTCTTACTGCCCTTTCTGATAAATAAAGCAATGTTTTACAGAAAGAGAAGACTCTGGCTTCATGCAGACCAAAAAAGCA
The DNA here is from genome assembly GCF_014108245.1 of Pipistrellus kuhlii. Taxonomy (NCBI): domain Eukaryota; kingdom Metazoa; phylum Chordata; class Mammalia; order Chiroptera; family Vespertilionidae; genus Pipistrellus; species Pipistrellus kuhlii. Next base: position 18,776,558 of record NW_023425405.1, read on the forward strand.
CAGCTCTTACCCCAGCTTCTCCTGAGCAGGTCCTGGACGGGGGGCTGGCGCCGGCAGGGGTATAGCTCTCCGGTACTTCCTTCCTTGATGGACCCCTAAGCTGGGAGCTGTGGCTGCAGTGGCCGCTGGGCCTCACCTGGCTGGGGAATCCGCAGGTGGCCTTCCTGCAGAGGCACAGGGAGTGACTCAGTGCTTCTCCTTTCCAGGCTCCCGTAATGCCCCGAGGCAGCTCTTGTTATATCAACACGGCCCTGGGTGAGGACAAACCTGCCCCACAGGCCTGCTCACACCCCTCCCGGAACCCTCCCCCCCACCTGTCCTCTGCTGACCAGGAAGCAGTCACTTCTTCTCTAAGGACAGTGAGCACAGGGTTTGGGAAGAGGGTTCTTGAGGCCTCAGGGGGGCCCTAAGACAGTCCCATGGATGGACTGAGCACACCAGGCACTCCTTTTCATGGCAACAGTGACATAACAAAAAATTGTTTGGAGAAAAGGGGGACATGTGTAGCACTTTCAACTATAAAAGTTTATTTTAAAAATAATTTGGGCCAAAACTGGTTTGGCTCAGTGGATGGAGCATCGGCTTGGGGACTGAAGGGTCCCCGGTTCGATTCCAGTCAAGGGCATGTACCTTGGTTGCGGGCACATCCCCAGTAGGGGGTGTGCAAGAGGCAGCTGATAGATGACTCTCTCTCATCAATGTTTCTAGTTCGCTATCTCTCTTCCTTCCTCTCTGTACAAAATCAATAAAATATATATATTTTTAAAAAATAATAATTTGGGAAAGAAAAAAAAAATCACACTCATCGGCCTATCAACAATTATTTTCCAAAACACTGTACTTTGAAGGGAGAATAGACAGACAACTCTTTATAAATACCCAGTGGCCAAAATTCTGTTTCCTTGTGACCCAGGGGAAAAGAGGCTGGGCCACCGGGAGGTGTAGGCCGACCTTCCTGGAGAGCCTGTCTTTCTCACTGGCTTGGTGGAGGGTGAAGAGCAGAAGGGGGAGCCAGTCTGATGCATTTCTCCTGGTCCAGGGGCTGTTCTGCTGGGACCCCCGAAGTTCACATGAACCAGCTTTGCAGAGCAGTTTCTCCAGGTGGAGTGGACAGATCCCCCCTCGCACCCTCCGGGGACACCTGCAAAGCGTAGCCCAGACTGAGGGGTGCTTCCTAGTTTAGGGGCTTTTTTTTTTTTTTTTTTTTACTTTTTATTATGGAGAAATTAAAGCATCTGCAAAAGTACAGGGAACAGTATGAGGAATCCCATGTGCAGACCGATTAGCATCAATAGTTGTTCAATTTTATATCATCTGTGTGCTTCTACCCGTCCCCGGTTATTTTAAGGCAAATCCCACACATCATATTATTTCTTTCAAAATATTTTAGTATGTATCTCTAAAAGATGAGGATTAATTCACTTCTGTATGTGCTTAGACTTAACCCACAACTCAGGAGTTAGGGTGCTAACCCCTCTTTCCTTCCTCTCCCCCTACTCTCCTTTTTCCTTCTCCTCCCCCTCCCCTGTAATTGACAATTGGCATACAATTTTAAACTCCCCCAGAACTGTTGACCCGAAGCCTTAGCAATAACACAAACAGTTGATTAATGCATATTTTGTGTTATATATATCATACATTATAATCTTATAATAAAGTAAGTTAGAGAAAAGAAAATGTTTTAGCTTTACACCTGAAACTAATACAAAATAATATTGAATGTAAAAAGAAAGTAAATATATTTTTATTATGTTAAAAAAAAATAAAATGCTATTTCCTCTCTCTAAAATCAATAAATAATTTTTGCTGTTGTTGCTAATCCTCACTTGAGGATATTTTCCCATTGATTTTGAGGGAGAGTGGGAGAGAGAAGGAAAGGCAGAGAGAAACATTGATGTGAGAGAAATATATTGATTAGTTGCCTCCTGCATGAGCCCTGACCAGGGCCGGGGCTGGAGAGGAGCCTGTAATCGAGATATGTGCCCTTGACTGGAATCAAACCCGGGACCCTTTGATCTGCAAGCCAAACACTATCTACTGAGCCGAACCAACCAGGGCTAAAATCAATAGTTTTAAAAAAAGAAAATCTGCACTGGCCTCTTTGGCTCAATGGTTAAGAGTGTTGGCTCACAGACTAAGCACATGTGTCAAACACAAGGCCCACGGGCCAAATCCGTCCCGCCAGGCCTTGCAATGTGGCCCGCACCGCGCTGTCATCACTGCACTCTGCTGCGTTTCCATCACAATGACAGTTTATGACTGTTCAGTAAACCATTCGGCCCGCGATTTAGGCTGGATTTTAGATTTTGGCCCCTTCTCTGATTGAGTTCAACACCCCTAGACTAAAGGGTTGAATGTGCGATTCCAATCAAGGACAGGTGCTGGAAAACAAACCAGTTTCACTAAAAAGAGATGCTGACAGGAAGCCAGGAAGTCTGGTCAACAACCTTAATTGCTCTAACCACTCACCCTTTAGTTGAGACATTGTCAGCTGAAACAGCCTCCACCTTGTTTGTCCCGTGTAAGTTTCTGTTATTTCCTGCCTAAGGGCTACATGTAAATTTCTGTTTATGTTGCCTAAGATGTTTTCCCCAAAGCCTCAATAAAAGGGATGGCAGGGCCAGAGCAGGAGTAGTTCTCCCACTAGAGTCAGACTACTGCCTGGCCCCCCATAACGCCAAGTTGAATTTCTTCAAGTCTTAAGTCCTTTCATTTGTGTGCGGCCCTTCTCCAGAACTGAACCCTGAATTGGAACTCTTTTTCACGAGGGACGTGAAAGAGATTCCTACAGACAGGTACCTTGGTTGCAAGTTCCCCAGCCCCAACAGGGGCACATGCAGGAGGCAACCAATTGATGTGTCTCTCTTTCATTGGGGTGTCTCTCTCTCCCTCTCTCTCTCTCTCTCTCTCTCTCTCTCTCTTTCTCTCTTTCTCCCCCCAACCTTCTTTCCACTCTTTCTAAAAATCAATGAAAAAAATATCCTCAGGAAAAAAACATAAGGAAGGGAAAATACATTTACAGTATTGTACATATTTACTAAAAAAGCCTACGTATAAATGGGTTCATGTAGTTTAAACCCATGTTGCTCAAGGGACAACTATATATATAATACCAGGGTCACGCCTTATTCTACAATAAGTCCTTAATATCAAATATTCCACCAGTGATCAAATTTCCCAGCTTATCTGAGATCTGCCTTTTCAGTAAGCCCCTGAAGTGATCCTTATGTCAACAAATTAGAACCATTGCTTTGAGAAAACAGGGTGAGAAATCAAACTTGAGCCTAGAGACATCAGGGAAGAGCAAGGGGAGAGCATTTGGGAACCATCAGCTCAAATGCGGGATTTTGAACGTGGAGCAGGGGAGGCCGGGCTTCTGACGGAGCAGGCGGCCTGTACCCATGCCTCGCAGGAAAAGTCCTGCTTGGGTTTCTTAAGAAGCAGATCTTGTCCTGGCTGGATAGTTCAATTGGTTAGCAGTGATCGGCAAACTCATTAGTCAACAGAGCCAAATATCAACAGTACAACAATTGAAATTTCTTTTGAGGGCCAAATTTTTTTAACTTAAACTTCTTCTAACACCACTTCTTCAAAACAGACTCACCCAGGCCGTGGTATTTTGTGGAAGAGCCACACTCAAGGGGCCAAAGAGCCGCATGTGGCTTGTGAGCCGCAGTTTGCTGACCACAGGGTTAGAACATCAAGATTGAAGCTCCATCCCCAGTCAGGGCACATACAAGAGTCAACCAATGAATGCATAACAAGTAGAACAACAAATCAATGTTCATCTCTCTCTTTCTCTCTCTCAAAGAAAAAAAAAAAAAAAAAAAAAAAAAGCAGCAGCAGAACTTGTTGGAACCCATCCCTGCAGAGCAGATCCACTCAAAAGTTCACACTCACCTGGGCAAAGTTCCAGAGACTGAGCCCAGGAGGGCAGAGCGGAGCGGGGCGGTTAGAACTGGGAATGCAGAAGGAAACACAATGGCAGGTGAGCTCTGGGACAGGAGCCCCAGTTAGTGCCACCCTCTGCTAGACCCTCCCCCTGCCCACCTCTCTTGCAGCTCTTCACCCAGGGGGTTTGCTGCGTCTTCCTCCAGCCTGGGCGCCTTCGTTCTCAAATGTCTGGTGCCCAGGAATCACAGAGGAACACACAGAGAAAAAAAGCACATCTTGACAGGCAAGAGCAGAGCCCAGGGTCAAACTGCCCGAGTCAGGATCCCAACTCTGCTGTTGACCACAGGTGACCTTGGCGAAGCTACTTAACCACCAAGCCTCAGTGTCCTTATCGCAAAATATATAAGATCTTAGATGTTTGTTTAGGAGATGGAAGCATAAAGGAGAGGTTATTATTATTATTTTTTATAAATCAAGGGTCTTTTTAAAAAATATATATACTTTTATTTATTTCAGAAAGAGGAAGGGAAAGGGAGGGAGAGATAGAAACATCAATGATGAGAATCATCCATCAACTGCCTTCTGCATGCCCCCTACTGAGGATTGAGCCCACAAACTGGGCATGTGCCCTGACCAAGAATTGAACCCATGGCCTCCTGGTTCATGGGTCAACGCCCAACCACTGAGCTACACGGCTGGCAGGAGAGGTTCAAGTTTGCTTTTTTTCTCTCCTAAAACCCCAAGTTGAAGGTGCAAATGGCCAGCACACTCCAGCGGCTTTGGCAGGACTACAAATGAGCACACCTCTCTGAAAGGCAATTTGCATTTCCATTTGAGAAAGTTTGTCCTAAAAAAATAAAAGCATGTTAAAAATGTAAATCAAGACCTGGTGGATTTGGCTCAGTGGATAGAGCGTTGGCCTGCGGACTCAAGGGTCCCAAGTTCGATTCCTGTCAAGGTCATGTACCTTGTTTGCAGGCACATCCCCATTGGGGGACGTGCGGGAGGCAGGTGATCGATGTTTCTAACTCTCCCTCTTCCTTCCTCTCTGTAAAAAAAAAATCAATAATATATATATATATATTTTTTAAAATGTAAACCAAAATTTAACTCCAATAACGTCTATGGTAGCACTGTTTGCAATAAGTGTGTCATGGTAAACAACCTGAATTCTTTCATGTGTTCAATCGGTATCAAGAGCCTGTGCCCTGTGTCTGGGCTCTGAGGACAAGACAGTAAATAGAAAGAAGCCTCTCTCCCCTCAGGAAGCTTATGTCCACCTTCCAGGACAACAGGTAGACAAGGAATCACGTAGCCAGATACCGCAGGTCATAGAAAATGCAATGGTAGAAAGATAGGCTTTAGAGAAATGGAAGCTACATCAGGTAAGTGGTCAGGGAAGGCTTCTCTCAGAGGTAGCATTTGAACTGAGGCTCAGAGGATTAAAATGAGCCAGTCCTGTGAAAAGGAAGCTGTGGGAAGGGTACTCCAGGCAGCTGGAACAGCAGAGCAAAAGCAGGGCAGTGACATCCTCGCTTTAGCGCTTATCTATGGAGCCTCTCCCGTGGGCCGGGCACTGTTCTCATGACTTCAGAATACATTTAAGGACTTTACATGTATTAACCCATTGAATCTTCTCAAAAACTGTATGAGGTTGGTGGTCCTCAATCTCACGTTGCACATGAGGGAACAGAGGCACAAAGAGGCTAAGAGACTTACCCAAGGCCACACAGTCACACCAGAGTCCTTGCTCACAACCATTGCAGGGACAGTGTCTCATGGTGTGAGAAACAACCTGCCCCAGAAGCAGAGAAGAGGCCGGTGTGGCTGGGGCATTTGAGGGGCGGGGAGGTGGTGTGAGGTGTGTCAGAATAGGCGGGGCCAAGCCATGTGAGGCCCAATGGGCCAGTAAGAAGCCTGGATTTTATTCTAATACTGGGAAGTCCTTGCTAAATTTGACGCAGGGAAGTGGTATTGCTCAATTCACTTTCAAAAAAAATTATTTTGGCCCTGGCAGGTTTGGCTCAGTGGATAGAGTGTCAGCCCCTGGATGAAGGGTCTCATGTTCAGGTCTGGTCAAGGACATGTACCAGTTGCAGCTTGATCCCCAGTCCTGGTCAAGCACATGCAGGAGGCAACCAATCAATGTGTCTCTCTCACATCGATGTTTCTGTCTCTCCTCCTCCGTTCCACTCTCTCTAAAACTCAATGGAAAAAATATCCTTGGGTGAGGATTGATTAAAAAGTTACTTTCACTTCTGCTTCTGGAAAGATGGAGTACAAATCCTTTTTCTTCCCAAGAAGAAATACTAAAAACCATAAACATTTTACATAGAACATTTATTAAATCTAAAAGGTGGAGAGAAGACAGAACTTCCAAGGACCTTAGGGTCAAGAAACGTCTCTGGGTTTGTCTCATTTTTGTTTTTGTTGTTGTTGTTGTTGCCTCATATAGTCTCAACTCGGCACTCCAGAAGACACCAAGAGATGCAGACAAAAAAGTTCCAAAGAAAGTCTATTTTCTCTAGCCAAAGGAAGAGAAACAGGGCAGCCCAACAAAAAAGATGACTTTCAGATGGTGAGCCCTCTAATACAGCCAAAGATCACAGGGAAAATCTGTGGTCTCACACTACCGATGCCAGCAAAGCCCAAGTAGAGAGCCTAAACGTCTACCCTCACCCAGTGTGGGGTCAGAGAAGTTTGACATCACAGTGGTGACCCTAATTCCAGCCCCACCTGTGGGAATAAGGCACCCCTCATTAACCTGATTATATCAGAAGGACATAATCAGAACCTTCACGATTGCTCATTGGTAATGAGGCCACCCCCTCATCGGGGTGCAGAGGTCCTGTGGGGAGTGGTAACCAGGCCCCCCTGTTCCTTTGGGCCAGTGTCTGAGAGTCAGCAGAGGCCTCGCGAATGGAAGAATAAAGTGGGAGAAACCACTCTGCCCAACTTCAAGACAGTAATCAAATTCGAGGCATTGGCGGAAAGGCAGACATAAGTAATGTAAGATAATAGAGAAGCCAGAAATAGCCCCACACAACTCTCAGCAACTGGTTTTTTATAAAGGTGAGGGAGCAATGTATGGGGAGAAACAATACACATGGTGCTAGTCATGGGACCGCCACAGGCCAGAAATTGAACTGAAACCTAAACCTCACACCTTCTTCAAAACTTAACTCAAAATGGAGCAGATTGGTGACTCCAAGGACAGATTTCAGAGAAATGAAAGGGGCAGAATCCCAAGCCAGGGCTGGAATTGGGAGGTCAATGGCTGGTGGAGAAAAGATTGGGAAGGATGGAGCAGGGCAGCAGCTGGTGAGAAAATGAAGCATCAAAGGAGGGTGTTATTTTTTCAAAGGAAGAGACAGTGCACATCACGTCTAGAAAATGATGGCCATTTCCTTCCCGTGGTGGCCATTTAAGACAATCACCTTGAGCAATACAAAGATATCTTTTCAATTTCTCCGGAAGTTTCCTGAGAATTTTATATGCAACGTTTTACAGCAATGACTTACCCAAAGCGAGATAGTACACTCACATTTCTCTAATTATTGTGTCCCTTACTCTTTTCTTTAAAGCAAGTCATTCTCCTATTAATCATTAAATACATATCTTTGTAGATTCTCAAAAATCCACAGTTCACTACTTTGTAGGGAACAACACAAATCTGGCATCAGGCTTGGGAGAAACTACCTGCTTAGAGCAGAACCAATCCCCTATATTACCCAAGAGAACGCTGTTTTTGCCATTTAGTGTTTAACACCGCTCTTCCCATTCTTTAGATAAGTCTGGGGCACCGTGCCAGCTGCAGCCACCACACAGGCCCATGCACATCTCGGAGGCACTTTTGTGGCTCGAAGACTTACTACAATGTGGCTCCTGTGGACTGGAGATAAGCACTCCACTTACACCCCTTCCAACGGGGCATTCCTGTAACAAAAGGCCTCCTTTGTCCTCCTCCCCTGCACCAGGATTAAGACAATACTGTGCATAACAGGTCCAGCTGCACAAGATCAATTTACAGGAGATCAGCATAACTTAAAAAATTAACGGGGCTGAGGGGAGAGCCAGCCAACATGCCCACAAGGAATGTAATCCAAAAGTAATAATCTAACTGCAGAAGTAACAATCAGGTATCCTAAAAAGAGAGTCTAGTTTTTCTGAACCGAATTCCAGCCAGATCACCTTCATTCAAATAACTGATTTTACTACCCACTTACCCAGCCACTCCCACCATAGGCCAGGCACGGAGCCCCCCATCCATGATCCTTCCCCGTGTTCTCTAATAGAGAAAGTGCTGCAGGTGGCAAGAGAATGGTTTGAGGTTGCTAAAAATGAGGCGGAACTGTCTAATCAACTTCACACAGACACACACACACACACACACACACACACACACACACACACACAATTAGATGCAATGCGTCAGCAGTAACGTCCAAGAGTTAACGTTATCAGCTCACTGAGGTCAATAGTCAGTATCACCATGCTGGAACCAGCATCACCCCCTGCCGTGTCCATCTCCACTCCCTCCTGGCCACTGGCCTTCTCCAGGGAGGACTCATAGTGCATTCTGGTGCCATTGGACATCAGCTTGGTCCTCACTGTGGCTCTACAACTTCCTGTCCTCTTCACATGTGTCAAACACAAGGCCCTCAGGCCATATCCGTCCCACCAGGCCTTGCAATGTGGCCCGCACCGCGCTGTCATCACTGCACTCCGCTGCATTTCCATCACAATGACAGTTTATGACTGTTCAGGAAACCATTCGGCCCGCGATTTAGGCTGGATTTTAGATTTTGGCCCCTTCTCTGATTGAGTTCGACACCCCTACTCTAGATGGTGCACCGAGAGGAAGCCTTCCCGTGGCTCTCCCTGACAGCTGCTTCCTCCTCTAGTCTCCATCCGTCCCACCATCTCCTGCCCAGCACACGGCCACCTCATTGCTTAGAAGATGTCCCAAGGCGGAGCCCTGCAACTTCCCTCTCCCCCACCCTCGCATGTCTTGGTCTTGTCTCTCTGTTTATCTCCTCTCCAGAGCAGAGACACTTTATGTCCCTTTTGTCCCTGTCGTCATTGGGGACAGTCCGACTGGGAGCAAGACTGAGGAAAATAAAGTTTCCCTGTTAAGACAACAGGATGCAAACAGGATGCCTCCCAGTTTGTCACCGTTTTTCACTTGGGAGCATCTCCCACTTCTTTGCCTTTTCTATAATAATATTTATTCCAGACTCTTCTAGGGAATTCCTTTTTAGCACAATTTTTGCTCCTACTTTCTATAGGTAAGGAAATACTTTATTTGTATGTATCTCTTCTTTCTCATTTTAGCATAATGTACTGAGCACACAGACATAGAATTCTATCATTAGAAGAAAACTTTGAGATCATCTAATCCAACCCTTTATTGATTTATTTTTAATTTTATTGATTGATTTTTAGAGTGAGAGAGGAAGGGAGAGAGAGAAATATTGATTTGTTGTTCCGGTTTTTTATGCACTCACTGGTTGCTTCTTGTATGTGCCCTGACCAGGCATCAAACCCACGTTCTGGGTATATTGGACGATGCTCTAACCAACTGAGCTACCAGGCCAGAGCCCAATCCCTGTACTGTAGAGATGCAGAAACAACCCCAGGGAGGTGAAAGGATTTACCTTTGGTGATTCAACCAATTAGTTCAGAGCTGGAAACAGGACACAGGGTTCCTAGCTCTGAGGGTCTTTTCATGGTTTCACAGAGGACTTAACATCCCTTTCTGTGGATCTCCCAGGACCCCAGACAAAGGTCTTCCCCAAAGAATTGAAGGTTGACTTCTGCATCTGTGTCAGCTTGTATTGTATAATGGCTCCCGGGAGCTTGGCCTCCAGTGACACCTTGATCTCCTTGGCCTCACTAACCTCCATGAACCTCCACCTCTGGATGGTCCGCGCCTTCATGCTGTCCCACCACCATGCCACAACCCACTCATGCTGAGCACGGTGCTGGAGGCATTGCAGGTGGGGGAGCAGCGCCAGGGCACCTCGGTAATGGCCATCAAGGTGTACATCCTGCAGAAGTACCCCATGGTGGGCACTTTCCGGCTCAAGTACCTGCTGGAGTGGGCCTTGGTCACTGGCATGCAGTGCAGTCTCCTCATCAGGTCCATTAACTCCAGGGCTAGGGAGGCCAGCTTCAAATTAGTTCACACACACACACACACACACACACACCCAGCCCTGGAACACAGCCACTGGGTCGGCCCCCTGGGAGACCGGGTGAGGCCAAGGAGAAGGGCCCCAAGAAAGGTGGCCAGACTAAGGGTGAAAAGGCAAGAGTGGGCAAGGCCAGGAAGGCCCCCCAACAGCCAGACAAGGCCACATGGGAAGTCGAAGGTTAAAGGCCAAAAGGACAGCCCAGGTGCCAAGGCCCACAGGAAAACCAAAGCTGGGACTCAAGAGTTCAAAACTCACAGTCACCAAAGGGTGAAAACGGTGTGACGTCCCAGCCAAAAAGAAGGCGGGGAATGAGGTCCTTAAAGAGCCCACTGCCCAGGGTGTCAGGAAAGGGTTGAAAGCCAAAATGGCTGCTGCTCCTAAAGACGGTGATTCCAAGATGGTACCTGGACCACTGCCCAGGAAGACAGAGGTCCCCAAAGGCTGGCATGTCCACCAAGGTCTCATCATCCAAAGATACTGGTATGAAGGCAGAAGCCAACAGCTAGAGGCAAGGTGGAGAGACACTAAGACTGAGTTTTTATTCCCCCAAAAACCATCACTTTATTATTTTACTGTAACCTATTTATCAAGAAGGAATTTTCCCCTCAAAAAAAAAAAATATTAGAATTGAAAGCAGCATCTCCCTAGATTTTTCCCCATGTGTCCCCCTCCCAGAGAGCCCCTGCCATATCTCAGTTGGCATCATCACCAAGGTTATGTGACTTCCCCCAAGGTCACACAGGAAGTGACAACAGAAAACTAGAATCCAGTATTCCTGACTCAGGGTGAGTGTGTTGACTGAGAAAGAAGCTGGTGTTGGGAAGAGAGGACCAACAATCTCTGATTTGGTTCCCTGGTCCTTTTTCGTTTCATGTGGACAAAACTGGAAAAATAATTGGCTGATTGTTGACCACAAGCATGCAGCTCATTTCCCAAAAACTTTAGCTTAAAATTACTCTTTTGAGAATACACATCTCTGTTTATCAAACAAAAAATAAATCTGACCACAAGCACTGTTGTGCCAACAGAAATATTTTGCCCAAATAGTAAGAGTGGACATTGAAAGGAGCCAGAGATTGCCAATCACAGAGTCCTGGAGCTGAACAGATCCTCCCCTTCCACTGTTTATTAACTTCACCTTAAAATGCCCTTACCTGTTTGATGCTAGTAACTAACTTCTCTAACAGCTAGAGCTACCCCACAGTGGATCTGTCTGCCTTAAGGAAGGAAGACTTGAGGTTTTTTAGCAGAATCCAAGCAACAACTTTGAGAGGCAGGAGAGGTCAAATGCAACCATACCAAACTCTTTTAACATATGACTTTCTGTGCAGAAAAGCATTCTTACTAGCTTAAGGATTGGGGCAGATGGCCTCTAGTCACATTCCAACACTGCGATGCTATGTGTTTTTTCTGTGTCATATTTCTAATCTTCTCTAGGTCTTGAACATTCCTGGGTGTGTCTGTATACTCTATTGTACATCTTGGACACCCAAAGCAAAGGTTCTCAATAGTAGTTCTCTGCACGATATACGACTTACACTTAAGATTTCTTTTTAATAGAAAAGAAGATTCCCTGACATTGAAATGTTTCTCCAACCAGATAGAGTGTAAAATGTAATTTATATTGCTTTCCTGTGAAATATTCTTTTAAAAAATGTATTAACTTCATTTTATTTACTGATTTTAAGAATAATATAGATTCATTCTAGATAATTTGAAGGGCATAAAAAAAGTGTAAAGAAGAAAATGAAAATCATCTCAGATTGTATATTCTAGATATAACCACTACGAACATTGGGTAGGATGCTTTACAAACTTTTCTCTTTGTATATGTGTGTGCATCATAAAACTGGAACCATACTGAGTACATAGTTTTATATCCTGCTATTTATGTTTGTATTATGTGGCAAATGTTTTTTCTAAATAATTAAATGTTATTCTAAAATTATAGGCCCAGTGCATGAAATTCGTCCCCTGAGGATTCCTGGACTGTACCTGCCCCTTTCACAGTCCAGGAACCCTCAGAATTCATGTCCTTCTGATGACTTAGGCCCACTCCCCACAGGGGAGCCTCATTTTGGCCTCCCTCTTCGGGAGGCAACCAGGCTGATCAGGGGAAGGTGTCCCCCATTACCCCACTGCTGCTGCCACTGCCAGCTGCTGCAGCTGCCAATATGTTTTCATCAACATGAACTTCAGTCCCTTCACAACGAAAAAATGACAACTTTCTTTAGGCATTTTCTAGATGTCTCTTTCATAAAACATAATAAGGACTTAGAAAAGTTAAAAGAAATGATGGGACAAGATATAGCATTCAAAACTAAGCAAAAGAAAGGTGGTATCACTATAGTAATAATATCAAGCAAAGTAAATGTTGTGGCAAAAAGCATTAATAGAGATAAAAAGGGTGAAAAGAGTTCCTGGATCCAATTCCAACATGTGTATGGAGGAGGCAAAGCTTTTTCTCACCAACAAGCAATCCCGGACACCAGGAGGGTGTCTGAGATTCAGCTCAATTCTGACACTATCTTTCTGGAGACAGAATCAGATTCCACAGGTAAAGAGCTCAATCCCACAAGACTGCCCTCCACTTCAGATGCCAGTAACAAGCCAAGTTATTGTGCTTCTGGCCAACTGCTACAAATTAGAAGTTCCAACAACCCCCTCCAACTCAGGATGCCAATCACAAGTTCAGGTTGTTACCTCTATTTCTGACCAGCTGGCTATAAATCAGCCATTCCCACAATCCCTTAATCTGCTAGAAAGATTCATAAAAGTCAGGAAACCCGATTACTCACTAGATTACCAATCCTATCTAATAAAGAGGGAATATTCTAATTGACCCTCACACCATTGTACAGATGGCAACACCCACAGCCAATAAGGAGGGAATATGCTAATTGACTGTCCAACCCTCAAAGATGGCAGCACCTGCAGCCACAAGATGGTGGCACCCAGTCTCTTCAGCCCCACTGGGGCAGCCCAGGGCCAACCCAATGCACAGGCAAGCCTCGGATGGTGGCTGCCTAGCCACCCAGGGCTGCCCGAGGCTCAGGTAACCAGGGCCAGCCAAGACTTGCGCTGTTGGCAGTGGCAGCAGCAGCAGAGGTGTGATGGAGAGTCACCTTGCCCTGATCGCCACGTTGCCTCCCACCCCTGCTCCCAGACTATGAGAGGGGGCTGGCCAGACTGAGGAACCCCCCCCTCCCCATCCAGTGTATGAATTTTCATGCACTAGGTCTCTAGCTTATTATAAAAGGAAATAACTCAGGAACAGCCAGGTGCAAGTCCTGCATAGGGCAAGGTATGGGGAGGAGCCACACAGGTGCCATGCCTTTTCCAGGCTTGCTGCTCTCCCACCATCTTCCTGTGCTCACCAACTCAGATGCTCTCTGAACCCCGCCCATCCTTTTAGGTTTTTAAGGAGATTTCATTATATAGGCATGATTGATTAAATCATTGGCCATTGGTGATGATTCCACCTCCAGCTCCACTCCTCCCTCCTCTCCCCAGAGGTCAGGGGATGGGACTGAAAGTTCCAATGATGTGGTTGGTTTCCCTGGCAACCAGTCCCCATCCTTAGTCCAAAAGTCACCTCATTAACATAACAAAAGACACCTTTTGTCAGCTCTAAACACTTTGGAAATAGGAGCTCTGTGCCAGAAACAGTGCAAAGACAAAATAGTTCTTATCTATCTATCTAAAAGCCCAGTGACCAGAACGACCAGTGGCTATGTTGTGCACTGCAACAGCCAACCAACCTGATCAGCTCCTGATTGGCCCCCAACACTCTGATTGGGAGCGGGGCTGGCCAGCCAACTGCCATGCCATCCCCCCCACCCCAACAGTCCAGCCAGATGGGCCCCCATGGGGGCATAATGGCCAGACCATATCCCTGCTCGAATTCATGTACTGGGCCTCCACTTATTAATAAGACAAAGCACAATGACTTTTAAAAGAAGGTTCAATGCACTGGGAAGGCATTGAATCGTCTATATATTCATGTTTGTTCTTAAACTTGGTTCACTCATTCTATTGACTACTAACTAGGAAACCTCTGTATATTTGGAAATTAAGAAATGCACCTCTGAGAAGATGAGAGGGGATGATATCCAGAGCCCAAGTATAATAGAAAATGGCCTTCGCCGTAAGGAAGTCCTATTCTTCTTGTTAACCCACTTCAATCCAGGCAGTGGTCCCAGCGCCCCCTAGTGCAATGGTGGGTTAAGTGCAAGCTGAATTAATCACTCTGGAACCTGTTCAGAAATGGTTCCAAATGGCGGGCTCCAAGTCTTGTTCACTTCATTACCCTCATCAACCCTATAGCGTGGTCCCAAAGTTGGACGGTGTAGCTCTCCATTTGTCTTACAGGGGTGCTCCTCATCCTCTCCAAATTATAGACCCATAACCTAGTGGCAACTGAGTGAGGTTAACCTCCGCCACCAACCAGCTGCGGCTCAGGTGAAGATCTAGATGCTTCAATCCCACAGTAACTAGAGACTGACATTATTTTGTGAAGTAAGAGCCGCGTGCAGGAAGAGCCATGGACCCCCATCTTGGCGTGAAAGTTAGGAAATAGCAGGCACAGTGTGGTGAGGGCCATGATTCTCCTCAGGATGGCTTAACTGGAAATGCAAGCTCCAGGTTCAAGGCCAGTGGTCTCTTCCCAAAGATGGGGAGGCAGGAGAAGGGCCTATCAGAATCACAAGGGAGGTTTCCTCAACATAAAATATGCTTCCCATAGACAGAGGCCATTCTAGGCCACAGTGGCTGGCTTTCAATCTTTCAGCCCAGCAAACACTCGGGCCCCTCCTCTTCCTTCTCGGGCAAAATGGATAAAATTGGAACCAGTAAAGGCCCTAAAGCCCCACGCTTTTGGCCAAGCCAACCATCACCATGGAGCCTGGCCACAGACATTTTAGCCTGAACTTTTTAAAAGTATGTGTAACCAAACACCTATCTCAACCATTAAAAAAAAAAAATGTCTTGAGAAAGTTCCTGCAGCATGTCTGGCTCAGAGCAAGGCAACTTCCTGGTACACCTTCCAGAGCAAACCTGATATAAAATGTATCAAGAGTGCCAAAACCGGTTAGGCTCAGTGGATAGAGTGTGGGTCTGCAGACTGAGGGGTCCCAGGTTTGATTCTGGTCAAGGGCATGTACATTGGTTTTGGACACATCCCCGGTGGGGGTTGTGCAGGGGGCAGCTGGTCAATGTTTCTCTGTCATCGATGTTTCTAGCTTTCTGTCCCTCTCCCTTCCTCTCTGTAAAAAATCAATAATATATATTAAAAAATAAATAAATAAATAAATAAATAAATATAAATATATAAATAAATAATATATATAGTAAAATAAATATATAAATAAATATATAAATATATAAATAAATAATATATATAGTAATATATATATTTTTTTTTATTTTTTTTTATTTTTTTAATGTACCTGGGTGGGGTAACCTGCTGCATGGAGCTATTTAACTATAGACTGATATTTTCAAATAGGGAATAATGGTGACACTTTAAAATAGTTACCATTGCTTTGGGAATTCATGAGTTACCAGAGATCAGGCAAGTCCATGCTGTTGTAGGATAATAAAATCCTTGGATCTGTAAAGAAAATGCTTAACTTTTTTGCCAGGACCGGTTTAGCTCAATGGATAGAGCGTCGGCTTGGGGACTGAAGGGACCCGGGTTCGATTCCGGTCAAGGGCATGTGCCTTGGTTGCGGGCATATCCCCAGTAGGGGGTGTGCAAGAGGCAGCTGATCGATGACTCTCTCTCATCGATGTTTCTAACTCTCTATCTCTCTCCCTTCCTCTCTGTACAAAATCAATAAAATATATTTAAAAAAAAAAAAGAAAATGCTTAACTTTTTAAAATACCTTTAGTCAAGGGTATGTTTTTATTGATTTTAGAGGGAGAGGAAGAGAGAGAGAGAAAGAAAGGAGAGAAAAGACAGACTGCTATCTTTGCCCTCTGCAGAACCATATCCAGAATTTTTTCCACTGGTATGATTTAACATGATGCTGTCATCTTAGATAGGTGAACACTATTCAAACCATCATCGTAACAACCCAGGGAAGGACCATTTTAAATCTTTTTTTTTTTAATATGTTTTTATTGATTTCAGAGAGTAAGGGATAGGGAGAGAAATATCAATGATGACAGAAAGTAATTGATCGGCTGCCTCTTGCAAGCCCCACCCTGGGGATTGAGCCCACAACCTGGACATGTGCCCTGACCTGTAATTGAACCGTGACCTCCTGGTTCAGAGGTAGATATTCAACCACTAAGCCACGCCGGCCGGGCCTGGTTAGATCTTTTGTGTGTCCCAGGCTCTTATCACTTCAGAGGGACACTCTCTGCTCACATCAAACGTATTCAATTGTACCCAACAGCCTACATGAAACTGTTTCTGTTTAAATGACTTGTATAGTGTTTTGATTGCACAGTGTTGCTCATATTTTGGATCTGAGAACATTTTTTCTGGGCCCAAACATTTTTGAGCTTGTTTGGAGGTTCTAGCAGGGGAGCGCAGCTACTCGTATACCCTTGACCGAAGACCGGTCCTCTCCTCTTGGGGGAAAGTCGTCCTCTTCAACCGAGCGCGCAGCTTCGGGAGGGACGCACATGGATCGGTGAGGGAGGAGGGGGACACCCGCCTAGCCAGCCAGATCAGCCGAATCAACCCTGGCGATCAATGGGGTGACAGATGTCGCAGCCAGATCGCCCTCACATCCATGGGCCCAAACATTTTTGACTCTTGAAAATCTCAGAGAACCCACACACTGCTGTGATCTCCAGAGCCTGCTGGGTAAATCAGCCCCAGTCTACGGAGCTTCCTGTGGGGGTTGCTGGGAGGAAAATGTCAAGAAGCATCTTCATCCTTTTAAGTAATGCCATCTCTGGGGGGAACTGGGGAAACTGCCCCTCTGACTTTGGTATCAAGGGCACTGTGCTTCCCTGTTGTTTCTGTCTTGTGAGCCCGTGAATCACAGACATGACCATGTGACCCTCCCCCCCCCCCCGCACCCCCCAAGAAAGCTCAGAAAACAAGCCTGCCATTTTGTGCCCTAAACTTGCTCATGGATCCTCTTCATAGCTCCTATCCTAACTTTCTCTTTGCCTCGTTTCTTCTCATTTATTTTAAATCTATTTCAGCTAGCTTCATTAATGATACGTAGGCACCTTTAAACCCTTTTTGGACCAAGACAGGATATAAACAACTCAACACATAAGTAGCGTTATTTCCCCCCTAAAAGTGGCTTTCTTGCACATCTTCTATTTGTGATGACCCTTCTGTTAAAGTGGGCGTGAATACTGACTACGTGCTTACCGTCAGCTAGCGCTACGGGAAGCACTCGACATGGATAACAACTCCTGAGACGGGTGCTTCTTCCCTGAGACAGGACAGTAAGACGCTGGGGAAGCTCCGTGGCCAGCGGAAAGGGAGCACTGAGATAGATAGCTGAGCAAACCGGCCGAGCAACTTACAGCCAGGGACAGCAAGCCACCGGGGCAGAAAGTCCCGGATGCCTGGCAACAGGCACAGCTAGTGCTGGACCTTCCTCCCCTGGCAGATCGCTGGCCAAGCGATGTAGACCCCCTGCCCTTTCTTCCCTGGAGATAGCATCTCGGCCTCGGTGGTACTTCAGCTTCGGGCCCAGAAAAGCAGCAATGCCAGGCAGGAGACACCAGGACCTTCTGCAATGACTAACGACCCCCTGACCTGGCACTGCCCAGTCGGTAGAGACCATGACCCTGAAAGGACACACCTGGAAGAGCTGATGAAGATGCTATTGAGATCCCCCCCTTAAGCCCGCCTCTAAGCTCCCAGCCTTTAAACACCCGCAAACCGAAGGTCCCAGCGCCCTTTCTCCTCCCTGGAGCACACCCCCACCTATGCCTCCCCATTTGGTTCCCCCACAGGCGTGCATCTCCTAAACTCTAAGGGACCCAGGAGAATTTTCCCCAGGGGAGCAATGGGCAGCAACAGCTTGTCCCAGGCTCACCCCTTCCTCCCCTCCCCAAGGCCCCTTTTCTCTGACTCCCCAGTGAGCTGACAGCAGCCCCACCTTGGCTCGCTCCTTCCCCATCTTTTTATATTTTTAAAATTAATTTCTTTATTGATTAAGGTATCACATATTTGTCCTCAAACCCCCATTCCAATCCCCAACACCCCCGCCCCCCACTAAGGCCCCCACTCCCCTATTGTCCTTGACCACTGGTTAGGCTCATATGTGTGCACATAAGTCCTTTGGTTGATCTCTCCCTTTTATCCCCACCCTCCCTTTGAGGTCCAACAGTCTGACCCATGGCTCCTTATCTCTGGGTCTGTTCTTGTTATCAGTCTACGTGGTTTACCATTTCCCCCAGATGTGTGAGATCATGTCCTACTGGAAATATAGTTATAAGAATAAAAAATGAGAAAAGCAATAATCGTTATGCTGAAAGGCATATGAATCAGTCTGTAGTGAGCTTCTTTCTGGGTCACCAGTTCTTTTGAGAGTCAAAGCAGCTCCGCCCATTCTCTCTCCTGTTGCTTCTTCTATCCTAGGTCCTTCCTTGTTTCACTGTCCCCGATTTTAACAAATGTGCTCTCAAAATCACCTGCACCCCTACCGTGAAATCTGTCCTGCTCAAGTCAAGAACCCACACGCTGGCATTAGGCAGACCCGCTCTGGACCTGGACCCCTTTGCCGTAACACTGTTACTTTTTAGATAAAGAACCCAAGGCTTGGATGTATGATGTCACTTCCCAGGGCCACTCTGACAGTCAGAGGCAGGGCTGGAATTGCACCCTGGGCGGGCCTCAGGGCCACCGCCTCACCCCAGCCAGACACCTTGCTTTCATCCTGAAGGCCTTCTCCCGGATTCCCTTCTGCTGATTTAGCCTCCAAAGTGCCTCTTGGGTTCCCCGCTGCTCTATCCTCAGTCCAGCCTCTCATTTCAGGGTCCTTTTTGTTGTTGTCAATCCTCACCCCAGGATATTTTTCCCATTGATATTTAGAGAGAATGGGAGGAAGTGAGGGAGGGCTGGAGAGAGAGAATCATTGATGCGAGAGAGACACATTTATCAGTTGCTCCCACATGTGCCCCAACCAGAGCTGGGGATGAAACCTGCAACCCCGGTACATGTTCTTGACTGGGAATCAAACCCGAGACCCTCAGTGCCCGGGATGGCACTCTAACCATTGGGAAACACTGGCCAGGTCAGAGCCCTCTTTGCTCTGCTGGGATTTTTGCAATAGCTTCTTAGAAGATCTCTCTGAATCCAGGCCTGGCCTCTGTGAATCTATTGTCTGCGCCTCTGAAATACAAAGATGTCCACAAGATCCTGATAGGGTGTCCCAGAATCCAGGTTCCTTTGTCTGCCACGCAGGACCATTACCCTCTGTCCCTGGCCTAACCAGACACACCACAGCAAACCCCATGCCCCCAGGACAGTCATTACTTCCCAACGAGGGTCGAGGGTCGCATGTGCATTTCCTGGTACATAGTTCCCTCCCTCCTGCCCTGGAAAACTATACAGCTCTCCCATTTCAAGTCAAAATCTCTTCTCCACTGTGACACATTCTCTGAGTCTCCTGGTCTCCAACCCTCCTCCATACATTCCCCATCTGCAGAGACCGCCTCGCCACCTATTACTTATGTCCTTGTCTATTTGTCCACGTCCCTTACTGGGCCCTGAGCTCCTGGAGGACAGAGACTGTGTTACCTTACCCACTTTGGGACTCCCCCCTCCCCCATCCCAAGGGCCCAGCACACAACAGTTACTCAATAATTGTTGAATGTTCAACCAAGCAGTGGGTCTAAACTGGATTTCTGTGCGCCGCCAGGAAATTAGCCTCCCTACAGCATTTCTGCCCCCAACCCCTAAAGCCAAAAATAGAGAGCCACCACTGATCTGCAGCTTTAGGCAGATTTTTAAGAAGTGCCTCCTCTGGGATACCCAGCCCAAATGTCACGTCCCCGTGCCTCTCACGCATTCAGCGCTGGGCTGCTTCCTAGCCAGCTCCCTGGGGAAGGCGCCCGTATTTGAGTCTCACCATATGACAACTCAGTTCTTCCTTCACTGCTTGGTCTCACTGAAGTGGAAGTGGGGATCCTGTCTTAGCCACCATGGAGTCTCAGGTGCCTGGGATGATGCTTTTCAAAGCCACGGTGGTTTTCAGGAACATGTTTTAGACCGAAGGCAGAGCTCCAATCCAGTTACTCCTCAGTTCAAATCTCCACAGAGCCTCCCTCTGCCTCATGATTGTTTCAATCCGCTCCTCCCTCCACCCCCCACCCGCCCCAGGCAGGCACAGCAGACACTCAGCCTCACAGCTCTCCAGGCATCCTCCCCCCACTTCCTCCTCCTCAGGTCACCTACACTCCTCAGGCTGTGGGCAGAGGGGGCCTCTGAGCATCTCTGACCTCTGGGTCTTTGCTCACCTGCCCCTCTGCCTACAGTGCCCTCTTGGCTTGTCAAAATTCTATCCATCCTTCAAGACCAACTCAAATGCCACCTTCTCCCTGAGGCATCCCGCCCGAGATGTGGCCTCTTGCTGCTGAGAGCAAAAGCGCTTGGTCCTTCCCCAGTCATTCCCGAAGCAGTGCTCTGTGTTCCAATGGCATGTGGGTACTTAAAGCGTTCTGAGGGTCGTTATTCCCAGACTCTAGTTCAGTGCACACGGTAAGAGCTCAGGAAATAGCGGGCTACACAGAATAGGGAATCCAGCACTACACCTGCACGTGGACGAGGCAGCAGACCCATGATGCAGGACCCAGCGGCACACAGACCTCCTCCCTCTCCTCTTATTTCCCAGCACCAGCAAAGCATGAGCTCAGGGAAGACTGCACACATGGCCCCTCCCTTCTTGCCCCAGCCAACAGAGCTTGGCTTCCCTTCCCGAGAGGTAAGCGAAAGGTGTGACAGCTGAACTGCCTTTGCTCCACCCTCTTTCTTTCCCCAAAAACAGAGTAGAAATTCACCTCTGACGGCCTCGTTTTCAAGCTCCTGCCGGACGGGACCCACACAGGCACATGCCCCCGGTGCTCAGCACGCCTCCACCGCAGGAGCCTCTCCCTCCAGCATGAAGCCTGCGCCCCCAGCTGCCCTGGTCCTCAGCCTGGTCTTCGCCTCCTTCCAATCGGCTTGCTTGACAGGTGGGACTGTGAGCTTTGTTCTTGGCCACGCTGGGAAGGGGAAGGGAGGAGGAGGGGGGAAGGAAGGAAGGAGGAGTATTCTTTGGCCCTGGCTGGTCCTGCACAATGAGGAAACAGTCCTTTCTCTTCTGAAGCACTGGGCAGAGGTGGGGTGGGGGTGGGGGGGTGGGGTCTTAAATGCACGCCCAGCCTCAGCTAGGACAGGAGCAGCCACCTCTGTGGACCTTCACCACAAAGAAGAGAGGAAAAAGCAATGCACAGAGCCTCTCCCAGCAGGGGACCAACTTAACCTAACATGGCATCTTTTGGGTGCAGTTTCTCAGGGGCTCCTTCTCGGAGCCCGGGGCTGCTGAGCTTCGTAAGGCTCCTTTTGCGCTGCCCCTCCGTTCCCCTAAGGGCCTCTGACCCTCTCTGGACCCTGTGCTTTCTTTGCAACTTTCACAAAACCTTAATGCATAAAAGCTGCCACACTCAGTCTAGTTTCTCAAGGCTCCTTTTGCGCTGCCCCTCTGCTCCCCTAAGGGCCTCTGACCCTCTCTGGACCCTGTGCTTTCTTTGCAACTTTCACAAAACCTTAATGCATAAAAGCTGCCAAGCTCAGGCTACCGTCCTCCCATCTCCCCAGGGCACAGGGGGGGTTGGGTGAGTGCCTTGTGGAGGTTGGAGGGGCTGAGGCCATCCGTCAGGATGTCCCAGGCTGGGCTCTGAGCCGCATGCAGAGGCCTCCCTGACACTCCCACGCTCCTGGCTCTTGCCCTTGGCTTTGATCTTGCTCCTCAGCTCCCCAGAACACAGTCTGTCCTGTTCCCGGAGTCTGTCTCTATTAGTCTGTCTCAAAACCAATCCTCACCACACTCACCCCCACATCTACCCCCACCTCCACCTTCACCCCCACCTCACCCCCATATCCTTCCTCCCCTTCAGCCTGCATCTGCCTCTCTCTCTCATCTTCACAGACTCTCCTGTGGAGGTCCAGAGAGTATGGGCTCTTAAAGCCTGTGACCTCAATGCTGCCTTGTACCCACCAGCTGTGTGACCTTGAGCAAAGGACGTTCCCTTTCTGTGCCCCAGTTTCTTTGTTTATATCACGGGGAAAATCCTAGTGCTTACATACAGGGTTGTTGTAAAGATGAAATGAGGCGACTGTAGGTAAACACCTTTGAACAAATTAACTCATGGTAAACACGTAATGAATGTTGGCACATCCATTGTCCAGTATAACTCCGCCCCCAATAAAAGTGTTTTATGTCTTCCTTTCTGCTTATCCTCACAGTGCCTTGTTTAGGATAGGGCCTCAAAAAAAAAAAAAAAAAAAAAAAAAAAAAAAAAAAAAAAAAAAAACTTGACAAATGTAACTGCACTGAAGAGCTGGGTCTTCCCAGCAGCCTTTACTTTGGAAGTGACCCCAACTGCGACCAGTCCCTGGGTGGCTCTGCTTATGAGGGTGGTATTTAAATTCTTAGGGGCAGAGGGAGGCAGGGGAGGATAAAGGGGGGATAGATGGTGATAGAAAGAAATATGACTTGGGATGGGGAACATGCAGTACAATATACAGATGCTGTATTATAGAATTATATGCTTGAAACCTATATAATTTTATTAACCAACGTAGCCCCACTGCATTCAACAAAAAATAAATGGGAATCCTTCTTAGGAACTTCTAACGAGGCTGCCCAGTGTGAGCCATATAAAATTGCTGAGCAGTTCTTGAGACCTACATAAATGGCAATTTCATATGGTTTCACCTAATACTAGCATCCAACTTACTAGGTTTTTTCCACTCCCTTGTTCTAGACAGGGTCCACTTCCATCCAAGGGTAGAGGGGAGGTGAAGGTCAGGGCCAAGGAATTTAGTTCGGTCATAAGGGACATTAAAATGTTGAGGTATCAATTTCTCCAAAACAAATTAAGACCAAGCTCTAAGCCATTTGGCTGTAAATAATTTACAGTAACAATCAGATTGCATCAAGGCAATGACTCTACTTTGGCCAGGACACTGGAGCGGCGTGGGGGTAGGTGGCATAAAATTAGTCTGAGCAGCAATTCGGTGGCTTTGGCTAGTCAAGACGTTTCCTCCTAACTTCGGCTGCGCGACACCAAGCGCCTTTGAAGGACACGCTGACCTGGTGGGGGCCTTGAGTGCTTCCAAACCAGTGTTACGTTTTTGCATTCCCAACAAGCAGACTGAACAGCAATATAGTTCCCAGAAAGAGTCTTCAAAACTGGTCTCATGGTCTTGTTCTACCTATTGTAGATTAGCACTAACAGAACTTTTTTTTTTTTTTTTTTTCCTGATGAAATTCTGCATATTTGTGCTGTGCTTTCATTATGGAAGCCACCAGCCCCATATGGGGATTGAGCACTTGAAATGTAGTTAATCTGACCAAGAAGCTGAATTTTTAACTTAATTGTTTAAACATTTAAATAGTCACCAGTGGTGGCCGTGTGGGACCGAACAGATGGAGATCCCCTCCTCTTATGCTGTTGTCAGAGGGAGCGTGGGCAGTGGTTTTCTTCCTTGGAGACCCTCCTGTTCGTCTTCAATACCCCAGCTAACCCCTCAAACTCTGATACAACTGTAAGAATTCCTGCCGAAGTTCCTTTTATCATTGGGCTCTCTGCTTCTTAATCAAGGGACAATTTGAAGTGCTGCATATTTTAGCAACATCTAGATTTGCTAGTATGGTGTTTACATTCCCCCCCCCCACCCCCGATAAACACTTTCATGTCTTGCTGAATAATACTAGTATCTTTGTCAGAAATCAAGGTCAGATTTCAATGTCTATTTGTTCAAGAGTTTTGTTTTTAATATATTTTGCTTGACTTCAGAGAGAGGAAGGCAGAGGGAGAGAGAGATAGAAATATCAATGGTGAGATAATCATTGATTGCCTACCGCATGCCCCCCAGTGGATATCGAGCCCACAACTTGGGCATGTGCCCTGACCACAAATCAAACGTGACTCCTGGTTCATAGGTCAATACTCAACCACTGTACCACACAGGCCAGGCTATTCAAAGTTTTGGAGGAACTTAAAGATAGTTATGGAAAGATGCTTCAGATTTTTAAATAAGTGTGCTACTATCTACTAAAAAAAAAAAAAAAACAAAACTTTTCTATGTGTCTATTTGCATAGAAAGCAGCTAATTAGGTAGAGTGTTTGGGAAGCTGTAGACAGCAGGCCTGGGTAAGGGACAATGTGGAAATAAAGCACCTCTGAGAGAGAACAGACCACAAGAGGGAAAGGGGAGTGTTTGTTTGCTAGGGCTGCCGTAACAAAGAAGTCCACGATCAAGGTGTCTGCAGGGTTGGTTTCTTCTGAGGCTTCCCTCCTGTGTCCTCACATGGTTTTCCTTTGCTTGTACATCCCTGTGTTTCTCCTCTTCTTATAAGGACCCCAGTCATATTGGATTAGGGCCCACACATATGGCCCCATTTTATCAGACCTCTTTAAATGTTTTATTTCCAAATGCATTCATTACTGGGGAATTAGGACTTCAACATCTGAATTGGGGCGAGGCAGGGTGAGGGGGCAGGGGGGTACAATTTAGGGGTTGGCTTTGTTGCATGAAGTCTAGACTGGAACGTCTATAATACTTTCATAGTACTCACTACTAATTTACTCAGACTGTCTTTTTTCCCCAGAAACAAGCAGTGGCAACAACTCAACCTTGACCAACAACCACCACCCAGATCCTGAGGCTCTGGAACAGTGCCACAGTAAGCTTCTGCCAACTGTCCCAGACAGAACCAGCCCTGGGTCTGGGAGGGAAACGTAAGCCTCCTGGCTTTCTGTTCATCGGCGTGGGGTGGCTGAGTGCTGGCCTGGCCTCGCTGGGTGCTGGCGTGGTTTGCAGAGTCCGTCCAAAAGCTATCTCAGCCTTGTCCCCCATCTAAGCTCACAACCTTTGGTTCAGATAGCTTTAGTGACTCATCCCCCGACAGGAGCCAAAGATGCCCTGAGTTCAAAGACTAGTAGATGTTTGCCAGCGGAGAGACCACAAAACTCAGCTAGTCCTACCTCTGCCAGAGGCAAGAGCTTCATTTTCACACCCTTTGCATGTTTCTGTTCTTCTCTACTTGAAAACCTCCAGCCACAAGGAGGGCAGTACTTGATAAAGCAACCACTATTACAGATGTCTAATGAACAGGAAGTCCTGCTGTATATTCTAAGTCTGGCTTCCTTTCATCTGCCCTCATTGAATGACCAAATGTGTTCACTTCTGGGCACTCAAAAAGAAGAAGAACAGGCAAGAATGTGTCGAGGATAAGAACACAGCTTTGGAGTCCTGCAGACTTGCCTCTCAGTTCTAGCTCAGCCAACCCATGACCTTGGGCAAGTTACAGCCTGAGAGTCTTCATGTAAAATGGGAATAACAGCCACACCTTATTTATCACTTTACAGGGAATAAATAAGGTAACGTGTGTAGAGCTTCTAGCAAAGCACGTGGCATGTTTTCGTGAAGATTAGCTATTGTATTATTATTATTGTCTTGTTGTTATGACTACTGGAGACAGGGCGGGCTAATGTGATGCTCTCTTCCCCCAGATGTGGACTTTTGCCCACAAGCATCCCGGTGCTGCCACGCTGGAGTGGACGAGTACGGCTGGATCGCGGCCGCTGTTGGCTGGAGCCTCTGGTTTCTCACCCTCATCCTGCTCTGTGTGGATAAACTGATGAAGTTAACCCCAGATGAGCCCAAGGACTTGCAAGCATGAGACGCACAATCAAAGTCCCACGAGTGCCAGCCACCACCCAGCTGTGGATAACAGCAGGCATGGAGCAGCGCCAATGTGGTTTCTTGTAAAGTCATTTTCACCTTTAAACGTCAGTTACTTTTTAAAGGGAAGGAAGACAGAAAGGGGCTCCAAAGAAAAGAATGCCAGTGCTGCCAATTCCAAGAGGCAGGTGGGCCTCTGAGCTCCCATAACCTCCTTTCTTCAGAGAGTCTCTGTGGGATTTCCTTCCGTTTAAACCATGGCCTCCCTCTGGGCTCCAAGGCAGAGCACAACAAACGTAAGACTTGATCTTCCAGTCAACACATTTGAAATTAAACGTATAACCTTCTCACCGAACAGAGGTCATTGTCATCTGTCCTCATTTCAGTCAAGGGCATCCCTGTCCCTTCAAAATGTAAGGATCCCCATCGACACCCCCTAAGTCCTCACCCGCATGTCCAGTGCTTCCCCTGCTCTGTGCTCACCCCCATGACTATACCTTCCATGCCTAAGCTGTCCCATCCTCCCTGCCAGCAGCCTGCTTCCGGGCCCCACACATTGACCCTGCATTATTCCCGTGATACTTCCTTCGGTTCTCGCCGCTTTCAGGATCTTTCTCCCCACGGGCAGCTGTCACACGGCCTGGCATTGAGCTCTTCCCATGAGTCCAACCATCCGACTCCCTGCCCAGGGCTGGGGGGCTCTGGTTGGCCCACTCCTCCATTGGATGGATGTCTTTCCTGGCTCCACTGCTCTTCACCTCCACCTCCCAACTCCATCTCCAGAACAAAGGCCATTGCTCTGCCTGGAAGCTTTCTGATCCTCTCAGGGGACCTGGAGCTGGTGCTCTTAGCTACGGGGCCCTGAGGGGCGGCCATCACGCAGAGACCTGCTCACAGTGAGGTTATACTCCTGGGGCACAGAGAGCTTCTAGGGATGCTTGTCTGGTGAAGGAAGGAACCAATGAGTCCTCGCCCCAGATGAACTTAGGACCATCTTTTTGCATTCAGAGCCTCCATCTTTCTATCAATGGTGAAAACAACCAAACTTTCAAAGAAGCCAGGTGGCTTGATTCCTGTTCTCTCCGTGACTCACTCAGCAGGAGGATGTGGCTGGAGGCTGTGAAGTCTGCAGTGGGGCTGGAGGAGAAGAGGGTGGCTCATCAGTAGGCAGGAAGAACAAAGCGGCTCTTTCTTTATGGAGCAATGGCTGCCCTTTGTCAGGACCATATACTTAGATGGGTTCTACTCTAAATCATCAAAATATACACACGAAAGAAAGAAAGAAAGAAGAAAGAAAGAAAGAAAGAAAGAAAGAAAGAAAGAAAGAAAGAAAGAAAGAAAGAAAGATGCAAGGCCCTGAAGTAGGAAGAAATGTGTGGCAAAGGTGGCAAATGACTCAAAGCTGCCCAACCCTCTTGCAGAAAATTGAGATCCATTTCCCTGACAGTGGAAACGACAGGGATCTCGTGGCTCACTCTCAAGAGCCAGATAGTTTTAGGATCTCAGCTGTTAAATCAGTAAAATGGGATGGGTTTATTGTGACTAAATGTTAAATAATCATGTGAACAAAAGTGTCTGCACGGCCCAGCCGGAGTGGCTCAGTGATTGAGCGGTGCCCTATGAACCAGGAGGACACAGTTTGATTCCCGGCCAGGGCACAGGCCGGGGTTGTGGGCTGGATCTCCAATAGGGAGCGTGCAGGAGGCAGCCGATCAATAATTCTCTCCCATCATTGATGTTTCTCTCTCTCTCTCTACCTCTCCCTTCCTCTATGAAGTCAATAAAAATATATAAAAATGTCTGCATCATTCCTGGTGTGTTGGGGACAGATAAACAGTCTATGTGCCATTTTTTAAGAGATTCACAGAGTTTCCACAATACGTGATTGCTTAATTCCTTAGAGATCCAAAGGTCCAGTGATGAGCACATTTGGATTTTACACCTGAAACGTTTTTAAAACAAAACAGTATGGCACAGTGGGAAGAGCTCAAGCTCCAAAAAGAAATGAAAGAAGGGAAATTAAGATCTATTTCTGGCAGGGGTGGTGGGAGGAGATCAACCAGAGAATGTGTATGCATCTGTCTATACGCAAAACCAGGGACACAGGCAACAGGGTGTTGGAAGGCAGAGGCAGCGGGGAGGGGCGGATTAGACGGGGTCAATGGAAGAAAAAAGGAGACATACCTAATACTTTCAACAATAAAGATTTTTAAAAATTAAAAAACTAAAAAAGATCTATTTCTGGCCAGTGCGAACAGAAACAAATCACCGCTTTTTTTGTCATGGTTGTTAATTCTCCCCAAGGCAATTTTTCCACTGACTTTTTAAGAGTGTCAAAGTCACTCCCTGCCTTGCTGAGCATCCGTCTTCTAAGTGAAAAATGTAAGCTTTGGGCCCATCAGTGGCTGCAAACTCGGCAGAGCTCTCTGAGGCGCTGTGCGGGGAAGTGTGTACGAGGCCCCTCTCTGCAACCAGGGCCCGGGGCTCTGGTCTCTTTCTCGTGTCCGCCCCAGGGCAAGAGTTAAGTTGTTGCTTTTAAAAGCAGAGTCAGAGCACCAGCCGGTGTCTGAGATCTCCTCCAGCCGGGGCGACATGAAGATTCCTAGACTCCACAGGAGTGAACTGTGTGTGGATGCTGTCATACGAACATCTAAGTATTCTGTGACTCGCTTCTCTTTCATCTGCCCAAGAGGATGGCAGAAGGAATCTAAACAATCGCTCTTTTCTTAGAGACAGAAGAGAAAGACGGTTACATACCTCCACGGCTATGCTTCCCACATGGGGGATCTCAGATTTGTTTTCAGCATGGAATCTATTCAAGCAAAGCAAAGATCTATCAACAAATTTAAAAGGAAAACCAAGTATCAACTTCCAGGGGTCTAAGAGCTTCCTGGTGTAAAGCAGCAGGACCTGCCTAATGGTAGATGCACTTTCATTTAAAAATGTTGTCTGTAGCTCTAACCAGTTTGGCTCAGTGGATAGAGCATCGGCCTGCGAACTGAAAGATCCCAGGTTTTAATTTCAGTCAAGGGCATGCACCTTGGTTGCAGGCAAATCCCCAGTAGAAGATGTGCAGGAGGCAGCTGATTGATCTTTTTAACTTTCCATCTCTCTCGCTTGCAGTCTGTAAAAAATATATATATATTTTTTTAAACACAAAAAACTTTATCTACAGACACAGAAATTTCCATCTCTATGCTTAAATAAATAAGTAAATAAAAATGTTGCCTGTAGTAGTCAGTGCTGCCCTCAGCACAGTGACAGACTGTATGACACAAAGCTCGTGACGTTCCAGACATTTCGTACCAAAATGTCCTGTGCAGAAATAGGATAATGGACTTTAAGGTATGGCTTAAGTATCTGACTTTAAAAATCATCATTTTAAAATCTATTCCTTTCTATGTGCATGATACCCAGGGACAAATAAACCAAAAACAGATTTTCTGTTAAGAATGAAATGTCGGGGGGAAAACAAACAAACAAACAAAAAGAATGAAATGTTGGCCCGGCTGGTGTGGCTCAGTGGTTGAGCTCCGACTCATGAACCAAAAGGTCATGGTTCGATTTCCAGTGTGAAATGTGCAGGAGGTACCCAGTCAGTGATTCTCTCTCATCATTGATGCTTCTATTTCTCTCTCCTCTCCCTGAAATCAAGAAAAATGTGTGTGTGTGTGTGTGTGTGTGTGTGTGTGTGTGTGTGTGTGTAAGTACGAAATGTTGTACCATGCAATAATCAAAAAGATTTCGCTAGGTTGGGCCTTGTTTCCATCAAAATAAATGTAAGTATATTTTTAAACTTAGAAAAATGCCAATCTAGAAGTGTTTTTGCTGAGGAACAGCTCTCTCTGAGACGCTGGCACCTGTTCTGAGATCATAGGTGTGATCCTAGGGTCTTCACTGATGAGTGGTCTTCGCTGAGGAGTGCCCTGGCCTACCTGGTGTCTCCAACCAGCCCTCCTGGGCTCCAGCCCACCCACACGCCCTCCCAGAATGCTCTTTCTATTATGTGGCTAAATCATCGAGCCACTCCTCCACCTAGAACCCCGCAGTGACTGCTCACAGTGATCAGAGTAAAATCCACAGTCCTAGGATGACTGAGATATCCTTCTATAACTAGATCCTCAACCTTTCTTCAGCTTTACCTCTTGGGTATCCTGCAATGAAACCCAGCTTTGGGGTGTTTCAGTTCCCTAAACCTGCCAGGCCGTCTCTATCCCCCTTTCCCTCCTTCCTGCTGGTCACACAGCCTGGAACATACCTTCCCAGAGGTCAATTCACCATGAACCAAGAGGAGCTTACATCTTGGGTCCCCTTACTTACATGTCCCTGCTACACCTACCTAGAGGCCCTCTAATGGTATGTGTTTTAGGCCCTGTAAACCTGGACCTGTTCTCTCTCTTACCCTTCCCCCCTCCCTCTCCTAAGTGGACTCGTTTGGTTTATTGGAATTAGATCAAGTCAAGCTACCCACTCCTCCCTACACACACACACACACACACACACACACACACACACACACACGCACACACCTCAGTGGCCTGTGCTCACCTCCAGGACAGCATTGTGATAAAGGCTGTGATTGACCAAACTCTAGACAGGCTCCTCTGAGCCCACTTATCTACAAGATTTCAACCTTGGGCAATAAAAACTACAAACTCTCAACACAAATGATTTCGCTCACCCCATTCCCTCACATTAAAAGGACTAAATATTTAACATGGTTTCCAACAACTCAAGACCATATCTCTAGGCTGGCCCAGCCCCCCTTAAACTGCCTGAGACAGCCCAGGCTGCCAAAAGAATTTCCTGTTTGTTCTAACCAATGTCTGGCCCCAGCCCCTGACCATCCTGTTTTATGGCATTTACTCAAAAGTACTCACAGTAGTGAACCCTTCCTCTGTTCATTTGAGATGTCTGTATCTATCTACCTATCTATCTATCTATCTATCTATCTATCCATCCATCCCTCCCTCTCTCCCTCCATCCATGCATCCATCCATCCCCTTCATCAATCCTACAACTCATGACCTGAAAGCCACTCTAAACTGTCATCAGGACAGATAGGGCCTCAGTCTCCCAGTCTCTGTGGGAGGACAGAATCCTAACTCCAAGGGTTGCCAACTAGCAGCCCCAGCTGGCCTCCTCAGAATTTACACTGGCCAACTCTGTAATTTCTCACTTCCCTGACTCGACTGAGCCCTCACTCACACCCACCCCACTCACTTCCCTGACTCGACTGAGCCCTCACTCACACCCACCCCACTCCTTCACTGTCTTTCTCTACACAAATCAAAGTCTGGATTCAGTTCACACTGGTCCCTCTTCCCATTGTAACAGTAGATCACTGACTAAAATCTGTCCTTACCAATTTAGTGCCCAGCTTTGTCTATCTTTGACAACTGAGCTCTTTGGACCATTGCATCTGCCTGCTTGTGTTTCTCGCTGATCGCTCTGAGGGCAGGGACTGTGTCTTTAATTTCTGATCCCTTCCCCCAGTGCCTGGGCATGCAGCAAAAATCAGTAAATGTTCGATGAATTTGTGAATCAGAGGAGACCCAGGAACGCGGCCTGTGCAAATAACCACAGTGAAGCAACAGAGCTCGGAGGACAAGGGAGGAGGCTCCTGGGAAAACCTAGGGTTTCAAGGTTGGAAAACATTTAAATTATTGTTTCTATAAGTTTATAATTATACATCAAGTCCTTGGTGGAAACGAGTAACTTGCAAGTCTGCCCACCAAGTTAATTCTATGATGGGAGCCTAAATATACAAATGGACAAGGGCCAGACCAGACCAGACCTAAAAATAGACCTTTGACCCACAATCTGTAGCAACCAGTCCAGGAAGCCAGTCACCACCCACAGCAACTTGTCCAGGAAGTAGAACTACTGTCTGCAGCATCCAGGCCAGGAGCCAAACAACAACCTCCAGAGCCGTCGGCCCACACTGCCAGGATTTGGTTAATAACTGACAACTTCAGTTCACTTAATTTCTGTGCCCATTTCCAACTGATGACCGACTGAGAAAACCAAACTATGTGCCTCTAACCCGTGCTCAAGAGCTGGCAATGTATGCATCACAGACATGGAAGCAACTAGACAAATAGGCAGATTACAGTTCCAGCCATGAGAGTGGAGACTCCCCCTCAGTGACAGGTCATGACGGGGAGCCTGGCTGCACCTCCATATGACACATCATGGCTCTCCGCTCCCATCACACATACCTGCCCAAGAAGAGGTCAGGTGGTGGAGACCCAGCCTCAGGAGATGCGACTGGAGATGATGATGGCAGCCCCACGGTGACACGTCCTGTGCATCACGCACGCATACCAGCACCCAGTCCCCACCCCTGGGGTCCCCGATCTCACTCCTGACTGCAAAGGAGGATCCTGACCTGCCTGGCCAGGAAGATAAAAGAGGCCAATGCAGGGTGCCCCGGGACCCCAGGCACACTTGAGAGCAGGTCATGGATTGGGGGCCAAGCCTGCTTGCTTCTCAGTGGAATTGGGAAAGCTCCACTGGGGATCAAGCCTGCAACCCAGACACGTGCTCTTGACCAGGCCGACACTCTATCCACTGAGCCAAACCTGCTAGGGCCCAAATATGTTTTTGAAAAAAGATTTACAACCTATCAAGCCATGAAAAGACAGAGAGGAAGCTTACATGCATGTTATTAAGTAAAGGAAGCTAATCTTAAAAGACTACACACTGTCTGATTCTGACCATCTGTCATTCCAGAAAAGGTAAAACTAAGGAGACTGTAAAAAGAGCAATGGTTGTGGGGAGGGAGGGATGAACAGGTGGAGCACAGGATTTTTAGGGCAGTAAAACGTCTGTGACACAATAACGGTGGACACGCGTCATTATACATCTGTCAAAAACCACAGCCTGAACTTCCCCCCACTTTCCTGGACATCTATGCAAAGGGTTCTTGTCACTCTGTCATCACTGGTCTGCAAGGTTCCTCTCCTTTTACTCCTCATTCACTTTTACCCCGTTCCTACCTCTCATTCTCCTGCTCTCATCCCCTAAGAATATGCTAAGGGCCTAGCAGGCGTCTTCAAACTGCGGCCCGCAGAGGAGTCTGATCCGGCCCACCAGGTTTTTTGGGCAGTGAGCGCAGCCGAGGTGTTACAGTAGGAATTAGTAGTTCATATAGTCCGGCCCTCCAGCTCTCTGAGGGACCGTGATCTGGCCCCCACTTTAAAAAGTTTGAGGACCCCTGGCCCTAAGGCAACCATATGGGCTCCTAAATGTGCTCTTGTAAGTGAGGAATTAAGAATAGTTCAGGTGTCTTAAATGTACATAAACCGGATCTCATCCTGCCTCTTGTTTATTCCGTAGTAATGTTTTAATCTATTTACCCTGTTATGTCCATGTATCTGAGCTTCTAGCTGCTGCACAGAATCCCACTGTGTGAGCCACGGCGGTTTACTTCTCTGTTACCAAGCCCCAATTCCAGGTCACATGGCCCCAAAAGCCCTCCTATGCTCTCTTTGGGGGTCTGTGGACCTATTTTCCTGGGGAAGACTGCCAGGTGGAGGAATGCTGGGTCACAGAGGAAACACATTCCTAATTAAACAAAGTACGTGGAGCAACCTGCTTTTTAAACAGGCGTGTGGAGATTTCATTCCGTCGTCCCAGAAATTGAAATTGGCTTTTCATTGACTCTATCTCCCTGTTCCAAGATAGACATCAATCACATCCATGCTTCACCCAAGCATAATATACACAGAGATTGAATTTGATTTACTGAATTCAATTTTATTTTGAATCTGAAGGCAGCATTGCTATTGATTTGTATCAGAGTGACCATTTTTCTTTCAGTGTCATTTCTTAAAAGGTTGGCTACAAATAAAATTCCAGGCCAGTGTGCATGTTAGCTGAATTTAAAAAAATAAAATTTACTGTCCTGTTACTGTCTTCCTGCCTCCAGGGCAGATTTTTCACCTTCAGATATGCCAGGGACATGCCAGGTTTGGAGAAATGTGGAGAATCTGTTTTGTTCAAGAGATGAACTCTGCCACGGACATTTTTGGAACTATGGGTGAGGCTGCAGTGTATTTTTCCTAGAAATGAACCAACATGTAGATGCTACCGCTCAGTTCTGCAAGTCTGTCCAGCAGGACACCCAATGGAGTGGGCTATGAGGCTGGGCGACAGGCATGCTCCACGCTGAGCTTCTGAGAAAACCACGGGCATCACGACCCACCTCAGACCACCATTATCTACAAAACACTGGGATGCGGATGCCAGGGAAGCAGGGGTTTTTAATCATTTAAAAAATTATTCTTAATATCTTCAGGGACTTTGTATACCGCTGTAAGAGCTCGGTTTTCCCAGACAAATAGAACCTCCCATAGTCTCCCAGCATCTCCAACTGGCACTCAGGGCTGGCAGCTTTCCACCCCATCTCTGGACACAGCGTGGAAGGCGGCCAGCTCAACAGGAGCCAACAAACCTCTGACCTCCCTCCCTTGAGGGTTGTTCAAGTCAGATGCACAGTAACCTTGGGCAACACTATGGGGGCCTGAATGCACACGTGTATGTGTGTTTAATTGTGAATTAAAGACCACTATATCTCCCGGGTTTCCATCTAACATACAAAAAGCTTGGAACTTTAAGGCATTTGTACTACCTGTGAAGCAGTACAGTATTATTCGCAAGTGGATTTGGATTAGTCATATATGTCTATTGCAAACTCCAGGCAAATGCTTAAAAAATAAAAACTGAAGTAAAATTGATATAGTAAGAGAAGAGAGAAAACGGAAGTATATAAAATGCTCACAAAACCAGAGAAGGCAGAAAAAGAGTGGAAGACAAAACATACAAACAAAACAAAAAAACGAGAAACAAAGAAAAGGTCCAAGAATGAAAATAGTAACAAAGATGCCAGACACTAAAATAATTACTTTAAATGTGAATGGTCTAAATGCACCAATTAAAAGACAAAGACTATCAAATGTACCAAAAAAAAGCAAGACCCAATGATATATTGTCTACAAGAAACCCACTTGAAACATAAAGGCAAAGAAAGACTTAAGGTGAGGGATGGTAAAACATATACCATACTAACATTAATCAATAGAAAGGTGAAGTAGCTGTATGAATTTTACAGCAGACTTCAGAGCAAGGAAATACATCAGAGGTAAAGTGAAGCATCACAAAGCGATAAAGAGGCCAGATTTCCAAGAAGACCTAACAACCCTCAATGGGTATACTCAACAACAAAGCCACAAAAATGTGAGGCAAATACTGACAGAGCCTGCAAGGAGAAACAGATGAGTCTACTATTACGGTTTGAGAGTTCAACACCCCTCCATCAGTCACTGACAGACCCGGCTAACAGAAAATCGGTGAGGACATTGCTGAATTAAACAGTACCATCAATCAACCTGATCTAATTGACATTTATAGATTACGATATCCAACAATAGCAGATTACACATTCTTCTCATGCTCACATGAAATATTCACCAAGACAGACCACATTCTGGCCCAGAAAGCATACAAATTTAAAAATGCCAATACCACTGTGTTACTCAGTCATCACGTTACTCTAAATTACAGACACTATTAACCTGAGTTATGTACTGACCTGAATCTGAATGTATCTTAGAAGGCATGGAAAATGAAGTAGAGTTCATCTTTAAATAAGCACAAAATTAGACAATTTACTGTGAATTAATGTTCTGCTTCCTACTTAAAAAATCCCTGAGCTTGTAAATCTAAAGAAATAGTAGCAGGTTCACTTGAAATTATTTTTTAAAATATTTTTATTGACTTTTAGAGAGAGAGGAAGGGAGAGGGAGAAAGAGAGAAATGTCGATGTGAGAAACAGGTTTCAGCCTTGGTCCCCAGTAAGGGGCATGCAGGAGGCAGCCCATAAATGATTCCTCTCTCCTCATTGATGTCTCTGTCTCTCTCTCTCTCTCTCTCTCTCTCTCTCTCCCTCCCTCCCTCCCTCCCTCCCTCCCTCCCTCCCTGAAACCAATAAAAATATATTTGATTGCAATATCTCTGATGATTGAGTTATAGTGGTTTTTATTTCCTTCTTTTTTGCTAATCTGCATTTTGACCAGGAAAGGCAGAGCAAAAAAGGTTAGGGTTAATTGGCTACATATAGTAATATATGATGTTTTGACTTAAATTTGGCTACATTTTCTTTTTAATTTGTCTCACAAGGCATCCAAACAGAACAGTATCAAGGAACTCTAAAACAGGGACCTAAACACATACTGGCTCTTGGGCTCCAAATGCAGGCAGTGGTTACCCTCGTCTCTCACTTGGAGTTTTAGGAGGATCTGAGGGGAATTCTGAGCTCTGCCCAAAACCCTGGCTGCTCATCAAAGGGAGCCACAGTGCAGAACGATTGGGAATGGGGGAGGAAGGGTGTTTAACATCCATTTGTACTAAAACGCAGCAACCCCATTTTAGCATTTACGCCATTAAAAAAAATATTATGTTTTTAATCCTCAACCTAGGAGAGAGAGGGAAAGACAGAGAGAAATATTGATGTGAGGGAGATACATCAATTGGTTGCCTCCTGTATGCACCCAACCAGGGCCCAGGCCGGGGAGGAGCCTGCAACCGAGGTACATTCCCTTGACCAGAATTGAAATTGAACCTGGGACCCTTCTGTCTGCAGGCCAATGTTCTATCCACTGAGCCAAACCGGCTAGGGCTTTAAGCCATAAAAACAAAAAACAAAAAAAAAAAAAAAGATGCTTTGTACTAATATTGAGAACAATTTCAGGATTTTAAAAATTGAAATAAAATGCTGAGAGAAACCACTTATTTTCGGCATATCATCACACAATAGAATAAAAAACTAAGTACTTACACTAATGTGTGTGCAACCATCCATAGCCCAGACACTCCAAAGCAACCTGACAATGTGAGTTTTCCAGAGAAGTTGTTTTAGGCTTCTGTAATGCTATCCTTTGGCACAAGTTTGACAAATAATAGTTTAACTACACAAATGTGGGAAGACTAGACTTGGGGCCATCATTTTTCAAGTCCCCAACACCGGAGAAAGCAAACACACACACCCCATTAACTCCCCAGAAGGGTGTAACGAGGAAAGTGTATTAAATAGTGCATGATCCACCAACAATCAAAACATTCCAGCACTGGAGCAAAAATGATTTATCTTCCTATTTGCTATTGTTTATTGTTGACTTACCTTGAGCTGTGCTGGGCAGGTGCAACGATGAAGAGGTGAAAGAGGGCTGTCCAATCCGGTCAATTATGGTTTAAACTCATATTCACGTCAACTCTATTCAGGCTCTGGGCATGGGACCAGCCTGACCTTTCTCCTCAGCCACAGCTGCTTCTAGTAACATCTTGTTCTTCCACCGTGTTAAGCCTATTTACATTTAAGACATGGGAGATCTCTCAGGGGACTGACCAGGTGTACCAGTTAGTCTACACTGTGGTGTTTCTTGTTTTCAATCTAAAGCTGTATTTATTAAAACACAATTTAAAGATGCATTAAAAAATGGTCACAATTACCTGTCTTCAGCTACGTCTAAAATACTGGAGAATCTATCGTGTGTGCACATTTTAAAATTCCTTTATTTTCCCTTCAATGAATAATATTTGGTTTTGTCAAATGTGCTTTTGTAATAGCCTGTTCTTCTGCTGTTTACTAGTTTTCTTTTTACATCTCCTAAACACTTGAAACATGCTTTTCTTTAAGGTCTCTTTCACAGTTGTCCGTTTTCTCTAATTATCAGGTTAAAATTCTCCTTTTGGTTGATCGTTGGCCCTGAAGTCTCCTTCGTGAAGATTTACTTTCTGCCAAGACTTACAGTTGTTAACTGGTTTCACCGTCAGCGGGAGCTGGCTGCCCGGAGAAGTACGGAAGGTTCTAGGTTATGGATGCTCAGGGTAGCCTCTGCAGGGGGTATGGGGATGGGGAGGGCATATGGGCTGTATCTGTTCCAGATTAACCTGTCTCTCAATTTTTAAATAATTTTAGATTTAGAGAAAAGCTGCAAAAATAATGCAGTGTATGCCTTTTACATAGCTTCCCCTAAGACTGAAGTCCTGACAGCCACGCCAAAGTTAACAAAAGCAATAAGTTAACCTCTGCATAAACTGTTAACTACACCATAGACTTCACTTGGATGTCACCATTTTCCACCTATTACCTTTTTGGTGGTCGTTTCAGGATCCTATCCAGGTGTTCACATTTCATGTCGTGGGTTTCCACTGCGTCTCACAGATCCTCTGCTTCTGTCAGCCTCAGTGGGTTATTTTATTGCCTTTTCAGATGGTACCAACTTTGCTCCTCTCGTTTATCTGTCTAGACTGGAGCGTCCTAAGCTTTGGATTCCAAAAGAAATCTGCTCTAAGCGGAAGCATCGATTTGATCAGTGGGTAATGGAGGGGGTAGCACCAGCCAACATGAGTGAAAACAATTCTGCAAATTCAACACACTGAACAGACGACTTTCGACGTAACTGCTTGGAAAATGGAAGCCCTAGTGGTTCTCACCAGGGCCACAAAAATCAGAGAACAAAAAAAGTCCTCTCCTTCCACCTTCACACGTTACAAATGAGAAAACGATCACGGTGCAAAGGAAATAAACAGAAAATACCACTTGACACCAATTCATAGCATTTATTGACAGTTCCATTTAAAATGCCAGGAAAAGCCGTATAAATTGTAAACATGGAAACCAAACACTTGCATAAATTATTTCATAAAAACTACAGCACATTAGAAAACACTGCAGCTAATTGGAGGGTAGAAACGTTAACTAACAGAGGGAGGATTCGATTCCTAAAATCACACGCCTATTCCAAAATTCAAGTGCCAGCAAACCATGATTGTCGAGTTCAAGTTGTAGGGCTGATGATGCCACGAGTGGCCTCAATTCACTCTGTGTATTTTCATACATGAACACTCATGCTCTCGGGATGAGAGTGCGGAAAGAGTCAGAAGAATATGGACCTCGCCAGAGGAGGAGGAGACAAGTGGGCATCCCAGGGCAGCTCTCCGAAGCAACCTTTCCCGTGAGGGGAAGGCCAGTCACCCCTCCACGCTCCCGATGACACTCTGGAGGGAAGCAGAGCTGAGTCTCCTCCCCTTTGCTGCAATGAGCCCTCTGAGCTCGGAGCAACCGAGTTCATCGGTGGAGCTTCTTTCCCTCTAGCACCTCCTTCTTCCCCATCTGTAGGAAAGTATAGGGGGTCTGTCTTGAAGTTGGCCTTGGACTATTCCTGACTTGCACTGGTTAAGAGTCAAGTGATGAGTGTGTGAAGTCTGGTGGGCCTGACGCCTCCAGTTCCTCCAGAATGGCCCCACAGAACCAAGAAAGACAAGACCCAAGTTGCTTACATCGTTACCTCTGTCCCTTCACCCTTGACGTTAAATTCCAAGTGGCCCCAGAGCGGAAAATCCTGGGAGGAGGAAAAGCAAGCCTCCTGCATGATTATCTGGCCTGTGGGAAACTAATCTGGGCCCCAGTTCCTCAGATTCAGACATGCATTCCTTCTCACTTGCTCCCCGAGCTCCTAACGTCGTTTCACGTTTCGAGGGGCATTTAAACCTTCTTTTCCTAAATGTCAAGGCTGCTGCACGTTCTTAACTAAATTCTCACGTGTACCATTACACCCATGAGCACGGAATTAGGATCGTACCGTGAGGCTTCGTTTTTCAAGTCTTTTTAATACAAAGGAGTCCTCGTTTAAACACGGAAAATCACCTCCCAAAAATATCAAGAGACACCTGAAATGTACACAAGTCTTCGTTCACTCCGTATTAAGTGAACCTATTAAATTTTATGTTATAGCAGCTGCTCACAGAAACCCCTCTCACCTGTGACAAGAATATCTGTTAATGTGTGGGATTAAATGTAAAAAAATGAAGTTAAAGTTACCATCCCATAAGAAATGGGCTTTGTGATAGGTGGTCTGCTTGCAGGTATAGAAGTGGCCTTGTGCTCCCGTCTGGGGTAAATGCGGACTAGCAGGCTGTGGAGGCTGGCTTTGGAGACTTGCTCTGGAGGTAGAAATGAAATGGCTAAAACTCAGCTAGAGCTAAAGTCGGTGTGGTAGTTAAGACTGGAGGCCCCCATCCCGCTGCCCGGAACCTTAACCAGCTTTCCTTCCAACCAACAAACTCATTCCTGCCTACTAGCAAGAATCTAGTTTGAAGGGGACAAAGAACTTTAATGATTAACTGGCGAGTTACTGCAAATGCCAATCAGTGTCCGATTGGTGTGGTCACTGGAGCACTAAGCGGCTGGACGATGCAGTCAGCGCTGACCTGTCCACAGGCAAAGGGGACTCGTAAAGCTCAGAGCACCAGGTCCCACCCAGAGCCTTCGGCCAGACCTTCGCTGCGTTTTGCACCACAGGCCTCCTGCCCGGAGTCTGGTTGGCAAAAAACCCAAGTAGCCTGCTGCTCAAAAGCCCCATGCCATCAAAATAAAAAAACACTCTGAAATGAAATAGCATTTGGAGAAAAACATGTAGGTGGCTGTCAAAAAGTCAAATGTATGTATTTATAACCCACCATGCTTCACAAAGGATTGAATGTGGCCCAGCAACTGGCCACTGAGATCTGCCCCAAGCAGTGGAGCCGATGGTGGAATTCTTTTTTTAAAATATATTTTATTGATTTTTTTTTTTTTTACAGAGAGGAAGGGCGAGGGATAGTGAATTAGAAACATCGATGAGAGATAAACATCGACTAGTTGCCTCCTGCACACCCCCCACTAGTGATGTGCCCACAACCAAGGTACATGCTCTTTACCGGAATCGAACCCAGAACCTTTCAGTCCACAGACCAACACTCTATCCACTGAGCAAAACCGGTTTCGGCACAGATGGTGGAATTCTTACCACCACTTCCATGCTTGACCTTGGGTCCTTCGGCAGATCCTGGTGTGCTCCCCTCCTCTCCAGAACGGTCTCTTCCTCTGTAGACCTTCTTCCCAGGCCTGATCATTCCCTCATTGTATTAGTCCAAGCATGGACTCACAACACCCCTTCCTCCTCTTACAAAACTCCCTGGACAGTGGGGTTGGGAATTCTGTCCCCGTGTTGTAGCAGATCAAGTTCATTTTCAATGACAGCTGCACCCACTCTTTCCACTGTTCCCCTGGCCCACTCTCAGCTTTCCCGGGCCTCCTCGCCCTTCCCGTGGGCAGCTCCATCTTCACTTGGGTCGCTGCTGAAGGTGACTTCTCCCCACGATCCGTTTCCAAATACACAACTTCTTCAGCTGAGGACCTAATGCACTTGTGCACTCTCAACAAACGTTACTGGTGCCTATACCATTTTATGTGTATCTTCCATCTTTTAAACCTACTGGCATATATGTTATCCGACTTAGATTCTAAGACCTGAGAAGGCAGGGTCCATGTTTGACAGAAAGTCAGGAGCATGAAAGATGTGTCGTCAATGCTGTTTACAAGTTAACGGCGAAGGAAGTGATTTGAAAGCAAAACGAGAGAGAGGAAGAGTCACACGAGGCCTTTAGCCGTCCTCTGGGTAGCTCCATGTGAACGCACTCACTGGCCGGTCACCGCACATCAGACCCTCCATCCCAGCATCATACAGACAGCGTTTCCCATGTCCCAGTGCTTTGTGCTTCCTTCTCAAGGTCCCATATGACGCTCACAGTGAGAAATCCTACGACGTGGGCACAGGAGGTCTGTCCTTGTTTGGCTGAGGGGGGAGAATGAGGCTCAGAAAAGGGACCTGACACAGAGACTTCACTGATCATTTCTCCAAATTTATAGTTCGTTTTATTACCACTGGAACTTTGAAAACAGGGGAAAAGGAGAGACATACATGTTAACTTTTCATTTCAGAGTGCTTCAAATAAACGCGCTCCACGGCACACACGAGGGACACGAGGACCTTCCTTTCCGGCAGATCACAGTGGCTGGGTGACTGCAGACCCGTGTGGGGGTGGTGCTCCCACCACAGCTAGTCTGTCCTGAGTCTGGGAGTTGGTAAAACTCCTGTGGCAGC
Organism: Pipistrellus kuhlii; assembly: GCF_014108245.1. Classification (NCBI taxonomy): domain Eukaryota; kingdom Metazoa; phylum Chordata; class Mammalia; order Chiroptera; family Vespertilionidae; genus Pipistrellus; species Pipistrellus kuhlii. The sequence continues at coordinate 18,818,513 of NW_023425405.1, forward strand.
TGTTTAGAGAAAACAGGGGCAACCTGGGTGTACTTCCCAGCCAAAAGCAGAGTGCTGGTGATCTCACCGGCCTGCTCGGACCACTCCCCTCCACACCCCTCTACTCCCCCATCCCCGATATTCTACATCCTCTTTGGTCTTGACATGGGTTTCACTTCTAAGTATAACAATGCAGATCGCATCCTTTGATGCTAGTTTGAAAGGATTCAATCGCCATGGCAGCCCCCTTTAGACAGGGGCCCGGTTCTCCAATGTCCAAAGGAGGGAACCACGTTTAGTGCCGGCCACACGGGGAGGAGGGAAGGAGAGGGGCCTGCGTTTCGTCCACCGGCTGCCACACGACACGACTTCCCTGTGAGGCGTCCGTCATACACTTCTGCTGGGACGTCTGGCATTCTCAGTACCGTGTTCAGGAAACCTGGCGTTTCTCAGCGGCACACACGGAGATCCCTCCACTCTGAGTGTTAACCCAAGACCGAGGGCCAGCAACCAGGCCCAGGAGGAGGCCCTCTCCCCCACGCTCCTGGAGCTCGCGAGGGCTGCCTGAAAAGGAGTCCCCGTCCTTTCCTTCACATCCTGAGAGACCACTCTCCAGCCCTCCTCTCTGAGAAGCACACAGATCAGGAGTGGCTGCCCTGCCCTGCCCTGTGAGGCGGAGGGCAGAGCTGAAACGTGGCTCTGGAATAACGATGTCCCTGCAGAAACCTACGTCAGTGGGGTCGGAGATCTTAAGGAGTGACACGGGTTTTGATTAGAGCCCCTAATTCTGCCTGTTTATCTGTTGTTTAAAGGATTAGCTGATCTAATAAAAAATTAAAAAAAAAAAAAGGACTCACAGTAGCAATGTGTTACCTGTTTTTCTTCTGAGCTTCGCTCAGGTACCAGAAAACCAAACAGCCCTTGTCATTCCAGTCTCTCGCTTTAATAGGGGGTGGGGGGAGGGGCGGGGGAAGGAATGGTGACTTCAGGAGTGAACCTCTGCCAGGCCCACAGCACCCGGACGCCTCCAGCAGTCACGCAGCAGAGTCAGGCACAATGAGATCAGCCGTGAGGAGCAGCCCTCTCCCTTCCCTTGTCCCCAAGGCTCCTCTTCCCGCCTCCCGGTGCAGAGGCTGGCGGGAACTCAGCCTCCTCTCTGGGTCTTGAACACACAGAGAATGTGATCACTAGGAACGGATTCGCAGATCGCCATGTGGTGGCCCTGGGAATGCTTCCACATCATTGTGGCTTATGTACCTTTTCACATTCAAACATAATTTGTGAGCAACTCATGGGCAAAGCGCCAGGACTGGCGGGGACCTCCGGAGAGCCTCATTCCGTGGGGCTGGCCTTGAAGAGGACACGTGCTGACGTGGGATGCTCTCGGGAGCCCCACAGGCCCCACGAAAAACCAGCAAATACAACTAAGAATGTAAATCTAAACTCTGATATGTATTTTGAATAATAACCAAATAAATATTTAGCTTTCCCCCTCTTTTGGGAGTGGCGGGGTGTATTTTCCCCCCTTTCTAGAACAAACTGAAGCCTTCAACACATTCTCCCATCGGAAAAGCCAGAGCTGCATTTCACAGACAGGAAGGGGGAGGGCGCTTGGAGCGGTAGCACCAGAAGTAGGAGGGGAAGTGCAGGTCATGGCTTCGTGTGGAATCATCAGGCTCTAACATCTACCACTGGTTTCTCACGAGTAGCTTTTTCAGTCTTAGCCTCCTTGTTGTTAATAGTACTAGTAACACGAAAGTTCCTACGGAGACAAAGAGGAAAAATAAGCTGTTAATAAAAACGTCTTCCAATCTCTTTTCTCAGAAAACAAAGTGGCAGGCCCGCCCAATAAACCAGCCTCCAACACGTCTTCGCTCAGAAACGCTGGACTCCTCCCGGCCCTATACGTTCTATACGTTTTCACCGTTTGCCTTGAGGAAGGGGGACTAACTAAGAAACTCCGTTAGCTCAGGTGTGTGGTTTGTCTTTCGTGAAGTGCTGCCGGCTTGTGGCCAAACGTCCAGAAACCCCCGACGGAACCCAAATGGTCACCACACCGCCACCTCGGTAACAGCCTCGCGAGCTGTCGCGTGTCCTGTGGCATCTGGCATCTTCTCGGATTGCAGCTCGCTCCCTCCCTCGGCCCCCAGCCCCGGAGGCGCCGGCCCTCTTCCTGGCACGGCCGCTCTCCTTCGAGTCTGCTCTCCTTCGAGTCTTGCTTCCACGGGAAGCGGATACTTGGCAAAACGCAAGGCGAGGCCCATCAGCTGTGGAAGCTGTGCACGGCGGTCTGTTTCTGGGAGAGCCGCAGCAGCTCCTCACGGATGGCCTTGATGAGCGAGGTGGAGGAGTGGCCGGGCTGGAGGTCCTCCGTGGAGCTGGCGGCGTAGGCCAGCCCGGCGCCCTGCAGCGCCCGGGGCGGGGCGCTCCCGGGCGGAGCGGAGGGCTCCCGGCCTGAAGTCCTTGGCACCTGGAACAGCGGCGAAGAGTACTCCTGATGGCCGAGCACGTGCGTCTGAAAAACACAGCGGACGGCACCGGTTTTCTTCCCCCGTGGGAACAGGAGGGAAAACCAAATTCCCGGGCCCCGGACTTCCTCCTCCCACCTCCCAGCCACCAGCGCGGCCCTCCGACAGGTCCCCCCGGGGCTGAGAGGGAGAGTGATAACGGTGGCAAAGTTGGTCAGCGGAGAGCAGTGCAGTCAAGACTAGAACTTAACAGGTGCCTCACCAATGGTGGGAAGGACGATGAAGCCAGCCAAATCTCCTGCCTGCGTGTGTGGAGGTCAGTGGCCGCTGGGGGCAGAGAGAGGAAGGGGGCTGGCAAGGAAGGGAGGTCATATGAGGTCACCTGAGAGTTGGAAGGGGTAAGCAGGCACTGGCAGAGGGACTAACAAAAAGCACAAGTGCCTTTGTCCTGGGATGTGTATTAAAAGATCACAGAATCACTTTCCCTTTTATCTGCCTGTCTCAGCCTGTCTGTCTGTCCAGCACCCTGTAGAGCTTTTCCTTTAAAACATTATCTGCACTGAAACGTAAGAGTTTTGCTTATATTCCCATAATACAGTGTGGGGCAAACGTAGGTTTACAGTTGCTCCTATTGGAAACAATTCAATAATTAAAAAATAGTAACACAAGAATAAACTCTGTTTCTTGTACTCATAACTGTAAACCTACGTTTGCCCCACCCTGTATAACGGGGTATTCGTTTGACAAGAATTATTATACATTTCAGTGAAAAATCTCTCTGCATAACACGAATTCTGAATCCATGGTTTCGCCTATGTTAAGAGTAAGCTGATAGCATCACTCTTACATTTCACTTTTCCAAACAGGGAAGGGAGACACACTAAGGGACCACTGGCTTGGGCAGGCAAACCCAAATGCCTAATGAAACCAAGTTGGCACACTGAAGGCAAAAAAAGAAAGATGTCAGCAAATACCTGAGATTTACAACAACGTAGGTATCTTTTAGGGAAAATTATATCCTGCCACTAATTTCCTTTCATTAAGTAAAAGCACCCCGTCATTGAAGGAAGTTAGTGTATTTGCTAAAAAGACACGTGAATACAATGGAAGCTGTGGCATATGATGAGGATAAACAGAACGTATTAATTTGGTTTGTATTTTCAAATTCATAGATGTATCCCCCATGGATGTGAAATGCTTGAGAAAAAAAGCAAAGGAAAGCATCTATAGACAGCACCTGTGTCCCGCACTGATTCTGTGCTTATAAAGGAGTGGCAGAGTGATGCAAACCTCCAAACACACCCTGTGCCTTGAAAGGTGTGGTTATGGCAAAAGCATCTACTCCTGATGTTACTAAACCCACCATAAAGCACAAGCAGTGAGCCAGGAGGCACGTATGGTCAAGAAAATTTATATAGCGATCACACCAAAGACCAAGTCCAGATTTAGTCACCTACAGGTTCAGAATCACTACTTAAAAGTCATGATTCTGGCCAGTTGGGTATCGCTCCATGCACCGAAAGGTTGCTGGTTCAATTCTCGGTCAGGGCACATGCCTGGGTTTTGGGCTTACTCCACAGTGGGCATCAATGTTTCTCTTTCTCCTTCCCTCTCCCTTCCTCTCTCTAAAAATCAATAAAAACACATTAAAAAAAATAAGTCAAAATCACAGGGACAGAAAGTAGAATGGTGATTGCCTAGAGCTGGGAAGAGGGACAAATGGGAAGTTTGTGTTTAATGAGGATCGAGTTTCAGTTTTACAAGATGAAAAAAGCTTTGGAGATGGATATGGTGATGGTTGCAAACCAGTAGGAATGTCTTTAAAACTAATGAACTGTATGTATACTTAAAGTGGTTAAGATGCTAAAGTTTGTATATTTTACCACAATAAAAAATTAAAAAAAGGTTTTTAAATAACTGCTACTTAGTCTCTGTCCAGATTTTCTGTAATGAACATTGCTTTTATCATTTCTAAAAGGTTATTAAAAAAAAAAAAATGACTCCAAACCTAAAATCTGCCTCAAGAAAAATTATATACTTTCCAAAAATTCAAATCCAATAACCTCCCACTCTGGGTCAGAGAAAATCTATCATCTAAAAACTGCAAGCAAAAATACACTCCAGGGGGAAAAGGGAGGGAGGTTAACGCCGTTTCTCGGTAGGTTTTTAAAAGGGACCCCCAGCGCGGAGGCGGCGGAAGGGCGCGGCTGTGTCTGAGTTCTCCCCGGTGACCCGGACGCCAGATACTCACGGCCTCTCTCCGGCCCGCCTCGTCCTCCCCGTACGAAGGCCAGCCCGGGCCCCCGCACTGGCCGCCTCTGCTTGGCGGGACCTCCACCGGCGGAGCCCCGATCCTGCTCGCAAGCCCCACCTGGGTCAGGTGCTGGATCTGGGAGCCTGTGGAACACACGGAACAGCCCGGTCAGCACAGGCAGAGAGCAAGGCTGCCCGGCACGGCCCTCTGGCTGTGACCGCCACGCTCCCTCAGCGACAGGAGTGCGAGCACCGTTCACACATGGAACCAACGCTACCTCCCAAGAGTGACATTTCCTGAGAAAACCAGACCCTGAGCTTCTTGGTTCACGGACTTTTACCTCCTTTCAATAGATGGTCTTATTTTCCTGGCTAGACACCAAAGGACTGGGAATGAAGGGTACAGACAGCTCTTCCATTCATTTCTGAATAAATAAGGATGACCTTATTTATTCGGAAGAAAGGACTGAAAGGCTTTGAGACTCGCAAGGAGCTAAAATGACAAGATTTTTATTTTTCATAAACAGCGGGGTGCATATTTGTTTGAATTCAGAATGTGAAAGCACGTTTTCATTACATTCACGTTGAAAACTTTAAAGCCCTCCTCCCAGCCTCCTGGGTGAGGTATCCTGCTGGCACAGCCGGGAACTTCTCTGAGCTCACGCTCTTGCACTGACACATGCTGTGCTGCAGGGGCCTCGTGTGGCTAGAAGACCAGGCTTTAACCAACATCACTTTTCTCCCCCATCAGCTTTAGCATACGGCAGTATCCCTACCTGCAGATTGAGGGATGGGGAAGGTGTCTCAAAGCACTGTGGAATGAAACTGCTTATTTCCAAGTGCCCCTGGGACCCTTGGATTCACCTGTGATGCTCACACCAGGCCTACAACGGCTCAGAGCTTTCACAGAGGTAAGGGGCCGTCCTTCAAGTCTCCTCCTCCCATTGTCTCATTAGCAGCCTCCCTTAATCAAATACATTACAAACAAAAAATACAAGAAAACAAAAAAAACCTCCTTCACGTTGAAAACAATTTGGCTCAGTGGATAGAGCAGCGTCAGCCTGCGGACTGAAAGGTTCCAGGTTCGATTCCGGTCAAGGGCATGTACCTTGGTTGCGGGCACATCCCCAGTAGGGGGTGTGCAAGAGGCAGCTGATCGATGATTCTCTCTCATTGATGTTTCTAATTCTCTATCCCTCTCTCTTCCTCTCTGTAAAAAATCAATAAAATATATTAAAACAAAAACAAACAAAAAAAAAAACTCCTTCACGGTTTTATGGGGATAGAAAAAACTAAAAACCGAAGGTCACAAAGAATGCCCAGGCTCCCGTGAGGACAACGTCCTCTACAGGCGCACTTGCCCGTTCCTGAAGGCTCCTAACAGCATTAAAGGGACCGGGGCTGTCCGTTCTGTCTGCCCAACAGTCATCGTTGGAGGGAATCTTGCAAAGAACACAAATGCAATAATGTTCTCCACTGCTTACAGACTCAGACAGCTGCCCAGTGAGACAAGAATACATCTGTGTTCATACTGGGATGGCAGTTGATATATTAGAGACATAGTATGTATCTTTTATGTTAATCATGTGTGTTCGTGTAAATCATTAAACTTTTGGAAAACAGCTTGGCAATGACTTCATGAATTTTTGATTTGGTAATCCCACTTCTGGGAATCTAGGCTCCCCCTCCACAAAGAAATCCAAAATAACCACGTGTGTAAAAAGATGTGTATCAGAGCATTATTCATAATAGCAAACAATAGAGAGCTCCCTAAAAATCCCGTAATGAGGGCGTCAGTGAGCGAGGGGGACGATCCCCCTATGATTAACATAATAGATACATAATATGTCTATAATATATCACATACAACACACCACACAGCTTCCCCTATGATTCAGCACAGGGCACCACACCCAGCAGGCCCGGGCTTGCATTCCAGCCCAGCCCCGGACAACCGGAGACCTTGGGCACCCAGTTATCACTCCCGCTGAGCCCCCATGCCTCCCCTCTCCACTGGGATAAAAAAAAACCTACCTCGTGGTGTTATTTCAAGAATTAAAAGAGAGCCGAAACCGGTTTGGCTCAGTGGTAGAGCGTCGGTCTGCGGACTGAAAGGTCCAAGGTTTGATTCCGGTCAAGGGCATGTACATTGGTTGCGGGCACATCCCCGGTGAAGGGTGTGCAAGAGGCAGCTGGTCAATGTTTCTCTCTCATCAACGTTTCTAGCTCTCTATCTCTCTCCCTTCCTCTCTGTAAAAAATCAATAAAATATAAAAATAAAAATTCAAATTATAAAAAAAAAGAAAGAATTAAAAGAGATAAAGTGGGTCAAGAACCACACACACAGGAGGCAACCTGGAAATCTTAAATTCTCTTTTTCTGGCTCTTTCTGAGCTCTTCATCGTACATGGCTACACCATTCGCTCACTGACGCCCTCATTACGCGGTATTCAGGGAGCTCACCATTGTTTGCTGTTATGAATAATACTCTGATACACATCTTTTGCACACGTGGGTCCCCACCCTACCCCAGTATTTTGGATTTCTTTGTGGAGGGGGAGCCTAGATTCCCAGAAGTGGAATTACCAAATCAAAAATTCATGAAGTCATTGCCAAGCTGTTTTCCAAAACAGTTTAATGATTTACACGAACAGCAGAAACAATGCAATATTGTTTTCCATATGTTTACCTTCATATGGCACACACACATTTTTCTTGTATGCATTTGCTTCCTGTACTTTGACCATTTCTCTTTCCTACCCTTTGAGGTTTGTCCATTTATCAATTGACATGAGCCATCCTCTATAATAAAAATACCTCTTGGTCATATCTGCTGTATATCTTCCCTAGGTACTATTATCCTTTTGGTTTTAGTAATTTTGAGACATATGTATACATATATACTAGAAGCCTGGTGCACAAAAATTGTGCACTCATGGGGGTCCCTCAGTCCGGCCTGTGCCCTCCTGCAGTCCAGGAGCCCCTGGGGGATCTCCGACTGCCCCAGAAGCCTCTCCCACCACCACTGCACTCACCAGCAGTGAGCCCGGCTTCTGGCTGAGAGGCTCTCCCCCTGTGGGAGCGCACTGACCACCAGGGGATAGCTCCTGTGTTGAACATCTGCCCCCTGGTGGTCAGTGCGCATCATAGTAATTGGTCGTCCTGCCATTCAGTTAATTTTCATATTAGCCTTTTATTATATAGGTGCTCGGAAATAGATCCTGCGCCCTGATCAGTTTGGCTCAGTGGATAGAGTGTCGGCCTGGAGACTGAAGGGTCCCAGGTTCAATTCTGGTTAAGGGCATGTACCTCGGTTGCAGGCACATCCCCAGTGTCGGGTGTGCAGGAAGCAGCTGACTGATCTTTCTCTCTCATTGATGTTTCTACCTCTCTATCCTTCTCCCTTCCTCTTATAAAAAAAAAATCAATAAAATATTAAAAAAAAAAAAAAAAGAAAGAAAGAAAGGAAGAAAGAAAAGAAAAGAAAAAGAAATAGATCTTACAATTTAACCCTGAGAATTTTGAACTGTTTTCCCTGGAAGAAGTGTGCAGTGAATTTCATGCAAAGGGACACTTTTGAGATGCTGCTTCAGGAAAGACACAGTGGACATCAGTGACGGGACCTCAGCGCCCCCTCTTTCCCCACCTCCTCTGCCCTGCATCTCACCAGGATCACAGGGAAAGCAGCTCTGACCAGTGGAAGAGGCTGCTGAACACTGGGGCGCTGATTCCCAGAGAAGTCTAGAATGAACTCTGCCAGAAGTTAGCCAATAAATAAATAAATAAACAAACAAACAAACAAACAAACAAACAAGCATCCTCTTACTTCAGAAATGCAAGCTAAACAGCCACCTGTACCTGCGGTGCCCCCGACGGGCCGGGGCCGGGCCACCGACGGCGTGTCCTCAGAGTAGATCCCTCGTGCAACAAACGGGGCTTCGGCCGATGCCTGTGGCTGCTGGGGCTCGGGAGGCACCAGCTCCGAAGACTGCAGCAAGCCAGGGCCAAAACCGGGTCTGCGGGCAAAGCACACCACGCATCAGGACCACACTGTACCAGGCTCTGGTGTTCGACAAGCTGCCCCCTCAGCCCCACGGAAAAAGAAGCCCTATGTGTCTCCTGGCTCGTTGCCATCTCCTCTCCAGAGGGCAGACACGTTTCCTATGTGCTCACTGCCGGGTCTCCAGCCCTCAGCTCAGTGCCCAGCACAAGCAGACGCGTGAGAAGTATCTGTCAGATGATGGAAGGAGAGATGCTTCTGTTTACAGATCAGGAGAAGGTGCAGCCAAGCTCTGGAGCAGTGTTTCCCAAAGTGTGGTACTCGTTGCACCGGAGTTTGGTGGGGATATGCACTGCACCGCGCTCAGCTGCACCTAATTCTACGTTCTCATGAGTACGAGGAGTACTCAGCGTTACGAAAATTATAGAAGGGGTACACATATGTCAAAAGTTTGGGAAACACTGCTCTAGAGCCTGTTCAGCTCCAGCATCTGACTAAACTATCCGGTTTCCCCGAAAATAAGACAGTGTCTTATGTTAATTTTTTTCTCCCAAAGTTGTGCTAGGTCTTATTTTCGAAGGATGTCTTATTTTCGGGGAAACACGGTAGTCATCTAGTCTGGGCCACACATTAGCATAACCTGAGGGCTTTTAGAGACCCCGTGCCCATGCGGTACCCCTGGCCAATCAAACATAACCTCTAGACGTGGGGCCCAGACACTGGTTGCTTTTAAAGCTCCACTGATGATCGTGAGGCTCAGCAAGGCTGAGAAGCAGTGGTTCTCAAACTGACGTCCCCAGGATTCCTTTCCTCTATAAAAAGTAGTGAGGGTTCCACTTTTATTTGTGTGTATTCTATCTATAGATATTTATTCTATTGTATTTGAAGTTAAAATAGAAAAATTTTAAATACTTATATTTAAAATTCATTTAAAATCATAATACTAAACATATTACATAATAACATTTTTAACGATGTTTTCAATTTTTTTTTTCCAAATTTCCTTAATAGAAGGCATCCTGATTCTCATTTACTTTGTATTGAATCATTTGCCACAAATATGCAGTTGGAAATGAGAGGGATCTTTTAATAGCCTCTACAGAAAATGCTCCAATAATATTTCAGATGTTCTTCTTTGATACCAGATCAATACGCAAAACAGCTTCCTTAAGGGTTAGTGGCAATGTGGCATCTGAAACAGTATCAGTGATGTTCTCACATTCTGTTACATGGAAACCCACTGATCTGGCCTGGCCAGTTTTTCTCAGGGATCAGAGTGCTGGCCCGTAGACCGAAGGGTCATGGGTTCGATTCCTGGCAAAGAGCACATACCTGAGATGCAGGTTCAATCTCTGGCCCTGGTCTGGGCACGTGCAGGAAGCAACCAACCGATGTGTCTCTCTTACATAGATATTCTCTCTCTCTCTCTCTCTCTCTCTCTCTCTCTCTCTCTCTCTCTCTCTCTCTCTTTTCCCCTCTTCCCTCCCTCCACTCTCAAAAAAAAAAAAAAAATCAATAGAAAAAAGATCCTCAGGTGAGGATTAAAAAACAAACAAAAAACCCCACTGGTCTACGCTGAATGAACCCATGCATGATTTTTTGACATTGGTAATGGGAAAATATTGGTTTACTATGTTCTGCAGACTTTCCAGATAGGGATACATTTCATGATATGAAAAATTCACATTCATTCTTATCACCATCAAGCTCCTCAGCAGAGGCTTTAAGCACTAGGACGCTGTCAAGGTCACGGTGGCACACAAAAGTTCCTAAAATCCTTTCACTGGAAAACTCCATTCTGTCCCTGGAGACAGAGGCCGTCAGTTGTTTTCCTTGAAGTGACTGGCCCACCTCGTCCATTTGCGAGACGGTGTCTGCCAATCACCCAGGCCCGAGTCCTGATGTCTGCCAGGTGTTGGTTCAAGTGAAAACACGGAGCAGTTCGAGTCTCAACTCGAACACCTGGACAGGTGCTTTTCCTTCAAAACTCCCTGTCCAGCTAAGTGCTTTACATGTATTTCCTCTTCCATCACACTGACTATGAAAGACTTCAGGGTTTAGGTTTAATAGAATTCATCACTTTTACTACACCACCAAGGACATACGAACACGAAGCCAGCATTTTCTATGAAGCAGCTGTTGTACAGTGGTGAAGAACAGGACGACAACACAGACGATTGGGTGCCACTGCCTTGATTCATACAAAGGCACCAGCATTGGCACCCACCACTGCTGCTGCACCTCAGTGCAAAAGCGAACCCAACGAAAATGTCAAAGACCACCTTCGTGTTATCACGAAAGTAGCTTTGGCCTCAAGATGCCCATGAAAAGAGTTGCAAGAACCCTCCGAGGGCCTCAGAATCCCAGTTGAGAACCGCTCCTCTACAGAAATTCAAGAATTAAAAAAGGGAGAGCCAGCGTACAATGCTTTGCAAGTTAACAGCCAACCAGCCATGGATCAAACCAGTTCTGAGACTGACTTGCACCGACCCCACAGTGTTCTTTCTGGAGTGTCTCTCCGAAACCGAAACCCAACCCGTGCATGGTGCTCTCTTTACACAACGGCTGCTGTTTTAGATTGACCCCTGAGGTCTCTGACCCTGCAGCTCTGAGAAGAGCTTCAAACAAGGCGGGAGCTGTGCATGGGAGCTCACCTGAGCTCGTTCCAGTCTCTGGCCCATCCACCCATGAACCAGCTCTTCCCCCTTTACTTGTTTCTACTTGACCTGGTCAGTTACGTAGCCCCCTCCTCCTCCGCGGGCAGCCCTTTTCTCGTAAACTGCATGCTCAGGTCGTTCGCCTGATCCAGGCACTGTGGATTCCTTCCCCTTGGGTGACCATGACGCTGGTCATCCAAACCGGAGCAGTTCGGAGAGTGAGAGTTATTAATCATTAGGCCGGACAACGGGTCTAAACTGGAACTGAACTGGGTGAGCCCGACCGCATGGTCCTGTCACTAACTGCTTCCCCGGATCACCTGAGCGCCACGCGCTCCCTCTGCCCGCGGTGTTTTGCAACCACAAAGCAGCGCCCGCCCGGGTGGGGGAGCTGGGCTGGGGAGAAATAAAGCAAGCCCCTCTGAACATGAGGAAGAATAGAGAACACACACACACACACAAAAAAAAAAATCAAATAAGGAGGCAGCAGATATAGCATCCCTACTTCCGTGTGACTCCTGGTCACGGAAGGCGAGCTGGGTATAATTTCTGAGATTGTTTTTCTGCAATTCCTTCTTTATAGTAAATCAACGGTCTACTCATGTGTAGGCCTGTTTACAGGCTTTCTAGTCTAGTCCATAGTTCTATTCCATTGCTCTGTCTGTCTAGCTTTGGAGTAAAACCACACTGTCTTAATTACTTGGCAGTAATTTGTAACATTCCAAATAGTCTCATCATCATATCCTTCTCTCTTAGAGCTCCCCGGCTCTTCTTGGTTTTCTGTCTTCTCAGACCAGTGGGCCTTCCCTCCAGGGTAAGCACACTTACTTTAAAACCTGTGCTCAGTAGCTCCAAAATCTGGGTCCCCTCTAATTCCTTTTCTGTTTCTCCTTATTATTGTTTGAATCATATTTTCTTTTCTTCTCATATGCTGGGTTTTGTGTGTCTGTGTGTTTGATCTCACATAAAACTATAACGAAAACGGGAGGTGTAACATATTCTCTTCCTGTAAAGGAGAACTAATATTTGTTTCTGCCAGGGAGCTGGAGGGATGAACAATGTCTGGTCACCTCAGTCCAATGAGGGCGTGAGATCCTTCGGAGCTGAGCTGTAGTTCTTGTAGGGACCCCTGTACTTATCACTAACCCATCCTCTAAGGTTAACCCCTAAGGGTCTGATCCCAAGCCTTTGGGTGTTTACAAGGGCCTCCCTTCCTTGTCCTCACAGCCTCCTGAGTCTGCCAAAAGCCTTGCTCAACTTCTCAGCCGCCCGCCTCCACCAAAACCAGCAGGCGGCCATGGGAGAGAGCGGCCCAAAAGGCATTTCCTAGATGTTGGCCCGTACTGCTTCCCTCCCCTGTTAGCTCTCTGGCTTTTATATTTTTAATTTAAGACTTTGTCTAGCTGGTTTGGCTCAGTGGATACAGCATGGGCCTGCAGACTGAACAGTCCTGGGTTCAACTACAGTCAAGGGCATATGCTTGGGTTGCAGGCTTGATCCCCAGTAGGGGGTATGCAGAAGGCAGCCAATCAATGATTCTCTCTCATCATTGATGTTTCTCTCTCTCTCTCTCTCTCTCTCTTCTTCTCCTTTCCTCTTTGAAATCAATAAAAATATATATTACATATATATATATATATATATATATATACACACACACAATATATATATATATATAAAAGGCTTTGTCTAACTTTTCCAGTTGTTCTCAAAAAATCATCTAGTCACACATTACTGGACCAGAACTTGAATTCTAACTTTTTTCTCCTCTTTTGATTAGATCAAAAGAATACAATTCAGAATTTTATATCTGGTTATAGTAGCTAAAAAAAAAATAAAAAATGAGTTTACAAAATTAAATGAAAAAAGGAAAACAGCCTACCCTAAAATCCTAATACATTTTCTCCTGAAAACTTTACCTCGGCAACGGGCCCGACGGGGGAGTCATTCCATAGTCGTCATATCTCTGAAAGAAATTCAAAAGAAGATGAAGATTAATGGTTAATACTTATTAGGAAGTGAGAACAGCAAACTTATAAATTTAGGTTTACGGGATCAACTTTCAAGAGAATTATTTTCTCATAAAAAGTTAGCATGCCATTGGGGCACAATGCCATCATGTACTGCCAGCAGCTCCAGCTTGGGGAACTGGCTACCAGCCTTGAAAAAAATACACAACTGATTTCTAGACCTTTTTATTTTTTCAGTAAAAATGTAAAATAGGATTTCTGTGCTTGCTCTTTTGTATAGGCTTATTCTCTACAAACTTGTCTGTCTCTTCCGTTTAAAAGGCAGGCCGAAAAACAAACAAAGACAGACAGGACAGAGTGGCCACATTAAAAAAAAAAAATGTTCTTATTGGTTTTTTAGAGAGGACGGAAGAGGGAAACATCAGTCACCTGGCTCCTGCATGCCCCCTATTGGGGATCCATGGAACTGCCAACCTCTCTGACATGGGACGACACTCAACCAACTGAGCCACTTGGGCCAGGGCCAGAGGGGCCATCTCTATTACAAGTGACTATCAACCTCGGCAATGACAATCACGTGATCTAATGGGTGCCCAGTAGCAATTCAAATACACTCAAACGAAACTCTGCAAATGATGTACCATGCAGTAAAAAGAGAAAGACTATACATAACTGGAATTTAGACTCTTCAAGACGAAATGTCTAACCACTATGCTGTATACCTGAAACCAACTTATCTGATAAAGAGGGATATGCAAATTGACCACCATACCGTAACAAGCTGTCTATGCCCACAGCAGAGGCAGGAGTCTGTAACACAAGATGGCTGTGCCCACAGCAGAGGCTGAACTCCCATGAGTTTTAACAAGCAATCAGCAGGGACCTGAGGCTGCAGTGCACTGGGCAGGGGCAGGGGACCAGAGGCTGCACCCTCCACCTGGCTGGGCTTGATGAGGGTGGGGCTGGCCGGGTCTGGGTCTCAAGTGATTTCAAGGTGCACGTGGGTGGGCGGGGACTTGATTCTGGCTCCCATGGCATGCCCCAGACTCTGACAGGAGGAAGATTTTCATATACACTTTACTAATTGTCTTTTATCTCTGACACTGCTATTATAGAGAAAGGGCAAATAGCAATATTAAAATGTTTCCTCTAACTAAATCCCTTTTAATGTGCTCGAATTTCGTGCACCGGGTCACTAGTTACAAAATAACACTGAATGTAAACTGTAATTTAAAAAATTAATAAGAAAAAGAAAGTGAGAACTCAACACTAAGCTAAGAGGCTCCTGGTAGGTCTTTCTCTTCATTCCAAGACCTCCTGACACCCAGAGGATCCATCCTGTGTTAGCCTCTCGGCTCGTCGGCCTGATCAACACCAACAAACAGTACTGTCCTTGTCAGCCGCCATCCAGCATCCTTCACCCAAGACCAGAGGCCAGGAGCCAATTAGGAAGTTCTTGCAATGGTCCTGGTGAGAGATGACGGTGGCTCCAACTCGCGTCTAATCCGTGAAAGGAATTTGAGAGGAAGAATCTCCAGCTCCCGACTGGAGAATTCTAGAAGGTCCATACTTACGCTGCATGGGTTGTTGGCCATCTGAGCTGGGCTGTAGAAGGAGCCCCACTGGGCGGTGCGCCTCTCTTCCCGGGAAGGGGTGCTGTTCACGGGGAGGCCGGCCGGGACCCCAGGGCCCACGGCAGCGTTGGCGGGCTGGCTGCTGGGGGCCACGAGGGCAAAGGCGTCGTCCAGGAGCGAGTGCATGGTCTGGCGCGCCTCCTCGATGGACGGCTGGGGCGGGACGTACTGCGGGGCCGGGAAGGGTAGGCCCGGGTACCGGCCCAGCTCAGCAGAGGACGGCGTCGGCACGTCCGCCGGGAGGTCGGGGTCGGACTGCAGCGGGACACAGCACAGGAGGACGAATCAGACAAGAGCCTCCATGGTGACCCGGAAACAAAACTCTATCGAGGGCCAACACGGAACAGAACGGTCTTCACGGACACGAGGAAACGGTTTCCCGTAAGTTTTTGAGAGGACAGCTGAGGAAAGTGTGTTAGCTCTCACGGCTGCAGAACACTTGCATCAGGAATTAACAAAATAAAAATATTCAACCATCATTTATCCAGCAAAATCCCTGCAACTGTGTTTCAGAATTTTTAGGGAGAGAGTAGGAAGGAAGTCCATCTGAGGAAGATTTTCATTGTAGGGGATTTGAAAAACAGCCATTGGAGAACAGCAGCTGACGAAAGTGGCTCTCCAGGGAAGGGCACTTTCTGCTAAAAGTAAAAAATAAAAATAAAAAGACCACCAAAACAGCAAGGAGAAAAAGGGCCGCCAAGAAAGAGACCTGACCTAGGGTCATGGATGATGAAGGCAGGATGGAGAGAGCAAGGGAAGACGGTCACTCCCCACACCAAACCCAGCGGCACTGGGTGAGGGCACCCCTGTGAGGCCTGCAGGCTCCCCTGCAGGTTCCCCCAAGAGGATCAGCCACTGGTGAGGGAGGGGGAGGGGAAGGGGGAGGAGGAGAAGTAAGGTTCCTCCTGTTTGTTAGCTTCTCCGCATGACTCTCCGGGGAGCCAAGGGGACAGCCCTCCCCATGATCAAACCAAACAGCAGAGACGCCCAGACAACCGCCTGCCCAAAAGCAGCAGCACAAGAACGCCATCTACTGTAAGAACTGTGAGCAATGGCTCCTGGCCGAGGGAATTCATTCACAGCACGCAGACGCAGAGGACGGACTCCATTCCCTCTACTGAGAGCAAAGCATTCTAATTTGTTGACGGGCCAACTCTCTGGAACCACTCCAGCCCTCAGCAGCAGGGATGAAGGGCACGGTCAGTCTTGAGGGTATTATAATACATAAACTCCCAAGGAAAGCCTGGCTCTCTCAGATGGCCACGATGCCATTACAGGTGGCCCAGTGTCAGCATGGTGTCTGGCACATTCATAGAATTACTAGAGGCCCGGTGCTTGAATCCGTGCACAAGTGGAGTTCCTAGGCCTGGCCAGCGATCAGGGAAGACTGGGACTGATCAGGGCCAGCCAGCTAGGGGGGATTAGAGGGAGGGACTGTAAGAGGTTGGCTGTGGGAGTGCACTGACCACCAGGGGGCAGCTCCTCCATTGAGTATCTGCCCCCTGGTGGTCATTGCGCATCATAGCAACCAGTCGACCGGTCATTCAGTTGACCAGTCATAAAAGTTGCTTAGGTTTTTATATATATATAGGTATTAGTGTCTGGCAGTGTTAGTTTTTAGTGTAATTGAGGAGACAAAATATAAAACTCAAGTAAATGGCTGCTGCATAAGCCCTATGTAAAGGGACTGTGTACCTCCTTCTCCAAGGATGTGTTTACTACTAATCTCCCTCCTCACAAGGATGGTCGTGTACGTTAGTCTCCGGGGGGAAGAGGGGGAGGGCTACTGCAACAAGACAGGGCAAACCCTGGTGTGAGGCTACAGGCACCCACACCTCGGCTCCCTGTCCTGGGTGCCTCTGTCCTCTATTTCTCATGGCTCCTCAGGGAGGCTGGCCCTCTCTTCCTACTCAATGGGGTCTGTGTGTGTGTGTCTTAAAGCTATCAACGTCTGCCCTTTACACTTCAAGCAACTCTGTGCCCTTTCTGCTTGAAAGAAATGTTTAAACCCGTATTTCTTAGCTTCCAGTAAGCTTTCTCCCACTAAAATTACACATAAACACACACACACATACACCAGAGGCCCGGTGCATGAAATTTGTGCACGGGTAGGGTCCCTAGTGGCTGTTGGCTGCAGGCCGGGGCCTCCCTTCCCTGGCTGGGACCTTCCTTCACTCCACGCCACCCCCTGGTGGATAGCGCACATCATAGCAAGTGATCGAACTCCTGGTCGGTGGAACTCCTAAGGGGACACTTTCCATATTAGGCTTTTATATAGAGAGAGAAAAGATAGAAAGACAAATGATATATATTAAAACTTCATATATACTAAAATTATATATATATGTATATACATGTGTATGTATATATATTACGTCTATATATAATGAGCAAATATATCTTCTTAGCATTCTAGAAACAGAAGGGAGGGACAAAACCCTAAATATCCTTCCTATCAACAAGAAACCCAAAGAGCACTCTGGCCCAGGGGATAGAAAAGCAACCTTCTGACCGAAACCAGTTTGGCTCAGTGGATAGAGCGTCAGCCTGCGGACTGAAAGGTCCCGGGTTCGATTCCGGTCAAAGGCATGTATACCTTGGTTGCAGGCACGTCCCCAGTGTGGGGTGTGCAGGAGGCAGCTGATCGATGATTCTCTCTCATCGATGTTTCTAACTCTCTATCCCTCTCTCTCTTCCTCTCTGTAAAAAATCAATATATTTTTTTAAAAAAGAAAAAAAAAAAAGAAAAGCTACCTTCTGGATGTTCTTCGTGTTCCACTTACCCTCGAGAAGGGCCCACACCGAAGCCCAAGAGGAAGGGGCTCGCAGACAGAAAGGGCTCAGCCAGCAGCCCCCTGGCTCACAGGACTGAAGTCTGCCCTCCAACGAGCGGTCCCCTCCCTCCCCTTCCCCACATGCCTCCCCCCCAGCCGCCCCCGGAGCAGCGCCAGCCACTGGGCGTCAGCCCCGCCCAGAGCGCAGCCCCACTGTGCGCTCTCCGCCCGCGGGGCCACCCACACCGGTTCCAGAAGGAAGGGTCGGCGCCACGCACCGGGCAGCCCATGTAGGCGGAGTTGTGGACGCCGGGCGGCCTCTTGTAGGTGCCGTCGCTGTCGGTGGTGATGAGCCGGTCCTTCTCGGCATCTCCGGGGCAGCCGTTGACCTGGTGCTTCCGGCGGGCCTTCGGAGAACGCTTTATCCGCGAGCTGCCGGGGGGAAAGAGAGGGTCACCTTCAGAGGGAAGAAACCTTCCTGCCACTGGCTCAGCAGCTAAACCATAAGCACTTTCTGAGCACCCGTGACTGCTGGCCACCGTGGCAAACACCCATGGGATATAAACACTGGGCAAGAGACCGTCTCGGCTCCGAGGAGGCTCACCGTCTACCTGGGCAGCCCACAGAGACACAAGGAGCACAGAGAGCACTCCGAGGCAGTACACACTCAGGAGCTTAGTTACACGGACACTCAGAAAAGGAGACAACGGCTAATGTGAGCTACTGAGCCATCACTGCCTACATGGGGGCTGAGCTGCGTCTTGAAGAGCAAACAGGGTCTGCAGGCGGGGAGTGACGTGTGGGGTCCAGGCACGGCCACACCAAGGGCCAGAAGTAGAAATGCAGGTCAAGGTTTGGGGGCAACAGGGCCACCAGTTAACGGAGTGGCAGGTCTGTCTCTGCTGCTGTGCGAGGACAGGTGACCCCACCCGTCACGGCACACAGGCAGCACAGGGAACCTTCGCAGGTTTTTAGCAGAGAAAGGCGTAACGGAGAGCAATGCTTAAGAAAATGCGTCTGTGTTGCTCCAACCTGTGTGGCTTAGTTGGCTGAGCAGCACCGAAAGGTGGCCGGCTTGATTCCCAGCCGGGGCACAAGCTCGGGTTGGGAGCTCCATCCCGGTAGGGGGTGTTGAGGAGGCAGCTGATGGATGTTTCTCTCTCACATCAATATTTCTCTCTTTTTCTCCCTCTCCTTTTTTCTTCTCTCTAAAAATCAATTTTAAAAAATCTTTTTTAAAAAAAGACATTGCATCTGTGAAGGGGGCAGCAGTCGGAGAGGCAAAGGGGAAAGTAGGCCCCAAAACTCGTAGGGCGGCTGTGGGACCAGAAATGAGACATCCACCTGTACTGACCCGGGTGACCACCTCG
This sequence comes from Pipistrellus kuhlii, assembly GCF_014108245.1. Lineage (NCBI taxonomy): Eukaryota > Metazoa > Chordata > Mammalia > Chiroptera > Vespertilionidae > Pipistrellus > Pipistrellus kuhlii. The sequence goes on from NW_023425405.1 coordinate 18,837,618, forward strand.
GAGGTGAGGATGCTGGAGGGGAGCAGGCAGAGAGGAGGTGGAGGCCCGGGAAGTGGGGAGGTGGGTCTGGGCAGGGAGGGGTGGCCACCATTCAGAATGCTGACTTCGAGGAGACAGTAACCAAGGAAGTGTTCTGAGACCAGGGCGATGCCGGCAGAAGGAAAGCAGCCTTTCCGCACACCAGCCACCCACGAGGGAGCAAAGCCACCCCAGCAGCCTGCATGGCCTTTCCGTGTCTAACCCTTTTGGCCCATTTTCAGACACTCTGCCCTTAAAAACGGACGGGCCCTCCGACCGCAGCCCTGACGGACAGTGGAGGCCGCCCGGCGTGCCCGGGGCCCACCTCTTCCTGGGCTCGATGAACACGGAGGGCACGCTGGCCGTGGGGTCCAGGATCTTGTCGATCTGCATCTGCGCCCGGCGGTACACCCGGTGCCGCTCGCGCGTGTCCCCCGACGACAGGTCATCCACCACCGGGAACTCGTAGTGGCCGCGGCGCTTGGCACGGAGCCGGATCTTGTTCCGATGGTGCTCGATCTCCGACTTGTGCCGCAGCGCCGTCTGAATCTGCGGGGCGAGGCGGGGGGTACCAGACAGAGGCGATGTGCTCGAAGCTCTCTGCGGCCCAGGCCCAGAAGGCGTTTGGGGAAGGCCTTCCTGCCCCCTTTTTACCCCCCCTCCCTCCCCAGGCTGTCCTGGGCTTCCAGGAGGCCCCGAAGGTGTAAGACAGGCAACCATACCCACACTGGGCACGGGGGACCTGCCACGGCCCGCAGGCTGTCCCCTCAAACTCGCCCAGTGTGTGAGGGGGGAAGACGAGGATGAGCCCCCAAAGCTGGCAAAGGTAACTCAAGTCTGGGAGATGGGCACTCGGACAACACCCAGGGCACTGACAACCAGATACAGTGCGTGTGCCCCGAGAGACGGAATAGATGTTTGCCAGACCCAACAATCGCCACCTTGGAGGCTTTTAAGACAGACTCAAAGACATTATGTGCATTATACAACAGAATCCCACTTACTGATAATTATCTAGTGTCACCAAAACAAGCCCTCTGAAATGAGACCCCTCCTCCCGAAGAGAGGCTCCCTATGCATGGAGCCTGTCATCGCTGCACATGGGCCTGAGCTAGGTTCTGAGGAGCGTGTAGGATCTGAAGAGGGGAAGGTGTGAGATGCAGGCACCACCACGGAGGGCCAGAAGCAGGAATGCGGAGGAATGCTTGGTGGCAGTGAGGCGGCCTCATCCTGCAGATCAGACAGGCTCGCTGGGAATCTGGGAGCAGAGAACAGGACGCAGGCCAGAACACCACGGAACGTTCCTGGCTGCACTGCAGTAGACCCAAAGCCACATGCTGCTTTGAGAAGGACAGTCAGCTGCACAAGGTTCTCGGAAACTCACCAGCAGAAGAATTAAGAAAGCCCCTCTTAGCCCCAGCCAGGTGGCTCCGTTGGTTGGAGCATCATCCCCACATACCAGAATGGCTGCGGGTTTGATCCCTGGTCAGGGTCTGTGCAAGAGGCAACCAATCGATGTCTGTTTCTTTCTCTCCCTTCCTTCCTCCCTCCCTTCCTCTTTATCTCTCTCTTCCCCAATCCTCTCTCCCCCAATTCCTCTCTCTCTAAAATCAATAAGCATATCCTCAGGTGAGAATTTTTATTTTTTTTTAAAGCCCCTTTTACTCTATTAGGATCTAACGGTTCCTTGAAATACATGAGGTCCTCACAGAAGAACCGGAAGATCCAAGATATGTTAGGAATTTGCACCAGAACCTCCCTCTGAGAAAACATTTCAGGTGCGATGTATGAATAGTATGGATCAGTAGAGCAGAATTGATAATGTTCAAGTTCTCAGGTGGGGTTTTGATTTCATTATGATTTATAATCAATCTGTATTATCTACAGTAGTCATACATATGCATCAACTACTACATTTGAAAAAGAAGCAGAGGAAAGATTGGAGATGCTGCTACCAAGTTGTGAGGCCACAGGCCTGGGGACCACATTTCTTCTCTCTTTCCAGATGGGGAACCCACTGCAGGTATTCACACACGGCAGGTGCGGAGGCACAGGCAACACGTGGCTGACGGGGACGGGTCGAGGCCAGGCCTGGCTACAGAGGGCTGGGGCTCCTGAGCACCAGCGAGAAGGGACAACACTCCCCATCCTGAACCCCCGGCACACATTCTGTGGTCACGTCCTTGGCAAGCAGCCAAAGAGGTGTGGCTGGGAGGAACTCCAAGAACTTTCGCTAGGACTTCTGTAAGAGGATCCACTGCAAGGATCACTTTAATTAAAGTGGAGAGGAGGGCTCAGCTGCACTAATTGTTTTTCTTTTTTTTTTTTTCCCTTTTTAATATATTTTATTGATTTTTTACAGAGAGGAAGAGAGAGAGATAGAGAGCCAGAAACATCGATGAGAGAGAATCATCGATCAGCTGCCTCTTGCACACCTCCTACTGGGGATGTGCCCACAACCAAGGTACATGCCCTTGACCAGAATCGAACCTGGGATCCTTCAGTCTGCAGGCTGATGATCTATCCACTGAGCCAAACCAGTTTCGGCACAACTGTACCAATTTCTTAGAACTCAAACAGCTGCAGGGGTTTCTTAGAGGCAGGAAATTGGCCGGCATGAAGCTGCCTTGTGCGCACTCCCAAATGGCATTCATTCCCCTCACTATCCAGCCCAGGTCAAATCTCCCAAGTTCAAGGTAACAGTGGCCTGGCCTGGCCTTCTGGTTCCCAGCATCCTAGGCTGAAGCACATCCACTCACTCTTCCAGGATTCACTGGCACAGGGTTTTGCTAGGAAGGATCTAGAGCACATGTGTCAAACACAAGGCCCACGGGCCAAATCCTTCCCGCCAGGCCTTGCAATGTGGCCCGCACTGCGCTGTCATCACTGCACTCTGCTGCGTTTCCATCACAATGACAGTTTATGACTGTTCAGTAAACCATTCGGCCCGCGATTTAGGCTGGATTTTAGATTTTGGCCCCTTCTCTGATTGAGTTCGACACCCCTAATCTAGAGCCTTGGAGCCGGAGCAGATCTGTGAGGAATCACAAAGCTGACGATGGTTCCATGACCACCCCAGGTTCAATGACTCACTAGGAGCACTCACAGGACTCAGCTGTGAGGCCCAGTTATGACAGCAAAAGGACACAAAGCAAAATCAGCAACGGGGCTGCTGGAGGGACATCACCATCTTCCCAGAGTCCTCCCCACTGGGGTCACTCAGGATGTGCTTCCTCCCTCCAGCCCTGAGCTGGAACGACACATGTGAACTGTCCACCAGAGATGCTCGTCAGAGACGCCACAGCCAGGGTTTTTAATGGGGGCTGATCACACACACACACACACACACACCCCCACCACCACCACCTGACATGTCCCAAAATTCCAACTCTCAGAAAGAAGGCAGATATTCAGCCCAAATCATACTGTTTGCACAGCTCAGACACAGTGAGCCAACTCCGTTCTGCAAATGATGGGAATCTTTCAGAAATTCAAATTCCCAAGACCAACCACAGGGTAAAGCGGGACTTCTAAAGAGAGCAGTCTCGGGTCTCTTTCCTGTACGGTTGCCAATGCACTGACCTGTGTCTTTATCTCTCTGAATAATATCTACACTAAAAAAATAGTATCCTGAATAGTGTCTGATCTAAAAAAAAAAAAAAAAAAAAAAAAGTCCTTGCATAGTATCTGATCTAAAAAACAAAAACAAAAAAACACTGAGTATAATTTTTATTGGTAAATCCTCACCCAAGGATATTTTTCCATTAATTTTTAGAGAGAGTGAAGGGAGGGAGGGAAAGAAAGAGAGAGCGAGAGGGAGAGGGAAACATAGAAACATTGATGGGAGAGAGACACCGATAGGTGACCTCCTGCATGCGACCCAACCACAGGCCACAGGGATCAAACCTGCAGCTCAGGTGCGCGCCCCTGCCCGGGAATCAAACTCAAAACCCTCGGTGCTCTAACTACTGAGAACGTCAGCCAGGGCAAACTGAGTACAGCTCTGAAATTAAGAATACCTGGCAGCATCTCATACCTTTAACACCAACTTTCCCTCCGTTTTAAGCACTAACCACATCAGCACATGAGCTTTTGTATTTATGTACCTTTTCCTGCAAACAAATACCTCTTTGTTGATTTTGTTGGTTTCTGCCACTCGGTCGGCCAGGACTGGGTGGTGGACGGGAGGCGCGGGGATGGGCTGCATGGCGATCAGCTGGATCTTACTGGGCACCCGCCGGCTGGCCTCCGAGGAGCGCGAGATCCGGTCCACGTGCTCGAAGATGGAGGCCGAGGAGTGCTGCTCGTTCCCTGAACTGGCTGGCGGGGGCCCTGCAATAGGAGGAAAAGCCAGGAGATAAATATATAAAGTCCTCGAAAGACAGCAAATAATCAAAACTATGGATTAATTCTTAAAGAATCCTCAGGTGGGCTCCTGACCAACAGCACATCACTACTGCGTGGCAGAGTTTGAGCTTACGGCATCTGTGTTCAATATCAGCTCTTTCAACCTCATTAAAAATTACAAATGGCCGAAACCAGTTTGGCTCAGTGGATAGAGCATCGGTCTGTGGACTGAAAGGTCCCAGGTTCGATTCCGGTCAAGGGCATGTACATTGGTTGCGGGCACATCCCCAGTGGGGGGGGGGGGGGGGGGGGGTGCAGGAGGCAGCTATAGATGTTTCTCTCTCATCTATGTTTCTAACTATCCTCTCCCTTCCTCTTTGTAAAAAATCAATAAAAAATGTATTTTTTAAAAGTTACAAATGTCAGCAGGAAAAAATGTGGGAACCATGAGCCACTTGGTGCCAAACACTGCCCAGTTTTGTCTAAAGGGATTTCAGTCTTCAATAAGAAAGGGTAAAGGGCGGAAGGAACCTGAAGCTGCTCAGTCCACTGTCATTTATACAACACACAGCAGCTCTGAGCATCCCTCTCATGTGCGGTGACACAGATGTATCGGGTCTAGTAATAATTAATGTCGTTTTTAAACATTCGTTTAAAATCTTGCTTGGCGTTGACTTGTATTGACATCACCTTCAAACACGTGGTATCTACAGAACGTGTGAAGTGCAATTAACAAGTTTTGCTTGAAAAAGTTTGTGTTTGGTTTGGTTTTTGTTGCAAAACTAGGGCTAAGAAGATGGCGGATGAAGAGCATATTCAGCACTGCATGCTTTACGAGTTCCAATTAGGAAGAAAAGCAAGTGAGGCTGCAAAAAACATCTGTAGTGCTCTTGGTCAAGATGCAGTTAGCGCCAGAAAATGCCAGCGTTGGTTTGAGAAATTTCGTGAGGGAAATTTTTCGTTAGATGACAAGAGTGGTCGAGGCCGTGTGTCCAATTTTGATCAAGAAGCTCTTCAAGCTCTTTTGGTGCAAAATCCTCAAATTACCCAACAAGAGCTTGCGACAACTTTAAATTGTTCACAAAAAACAGTTTCCAATCAATTGCGTGCACTTGGCAAAGTCCAAAAGTTTGGAAAATGGGCTCCTCATGAGTTGACCGACAACAACCGTAATCAAAGTCACAATTTGCAGTTCGCTCCTCTCTCGTCAAAGCCGTTTGCCGTTTTTAGAGCAAATTGTTACCGGAGATGAAGAATGGGTGCTGTATGTTAATTTGAAAAGGCGGCCTCAATGGTTGGACAAAAATGAGGCTCCGCAGCCCACGCCAAAACCTGACTTGCATGCGAAAAAAGTGATGTTGTGTGTTTGGTGGAATTTTAAAGGAATTCTTCATTATGAACTTTTACCATCTAACCAAACCATTACAAGTGCAGTGTATAGTGCCCAATTGAAAAGGTTAGCCCAACCTTTAAGAGAAAAAGAACCCGCGCTGATTAATCGGAAGGGCGTAATTCTTCACCACGATAACGCACGACCGCATACTGCAAGAATCACTGCTGAAAAACTGCGCCAGTTGGAATGGGAAGTTCTCCCTCAACCTGCATATTCTCCTGATATTGCCCCTTCCGATTACCATTTGTTTCGTTCTTTGCAAAACTTTCTTCTTGGAAAAAAATTTAATAATGAAGAATGCCTCAAAAATGCATTGACCGAATTTTTTGCATCAAAATCACAAGAATTTTACAACAGAGGGATTAAAATGCTTCCTGAGCGTTGGGCACAAGTAGTAGAAAACAACAGCAACTATTAATATATTGTTGATTAAATTTTATTGTATTGTTTAAATAAATTCGATTTAAAAAAGTATTAGAAAACGACATTAATTATTACTAGACCTAATAGTTGCCAAGGCACTTATGCTCAAGACGAGGGGTCTGTGGGCATGCAGGCAGGTGTTAATGGACAATGAGCATGTCCAGGTTTTCTGATTGGATGCAGAAAAAAAACTAAGCTGAAGAGGTATGGGAAGAAAAAGCTGCTGCCTGGAGGGAAGCCGTTCCCACTTTAAAAAGAGATGAAGAGTCTACTAAAATAGTTAAAAGGGGGGAAATTTTTTTTTAAATATGATTTTTAGAGAGAGAGAAAGAGCGAGGGAAAGGTAGAAACATCAGTGAGAGAGACAGACTGATTAGCTGCCTCCTGCACGCCCCCTACTGGGGATAGAGCCAGCAACCCAGGCATCTGACCAGGAATCAAACCAGGGACCTCTTTGGCCCATGAATGATGCTCTGTTCACTGAGCCATACCAGCCAGGCCAGAAAACTTTTTTCAAAAGTTAATTTTTAATGATTAAAAGAGTAAATGTATGGCATATATATGTATATATATATATATATTTACCACAACTTTTAAATATTTTTAAAAGTAATCAGAACTGCAAAAAAGAAAAAATTTAAACATATAGAAAGAGGGGGGGAAAAGTATTAACAGACTAAATCTTGGTATAATGGGTGATTTTCACCAATTTCTTGAGTATTACTTTTAGAGAGGAAATAATCCTTATGAACTTTAATTTTAAGAAGGCAAGAAAAAAGAGATGGAGAGAGATGAAGAGGGGCTGAATAGGTGAAAGACGCCCATGGAGCCATTTAGACGCACTAAGACTCTGAGAAGCCACAGTTGCCTCTGGTTGTTTTAAATTAAATGGCTCACAGGCCATGCAAGCATGCAGAAACTGTTTTCAAACAAAAGCCTGAAGTTTGAACCCTCAAGCGTAACTGGAAATTATCGAGGGTTCTCCTCAAGGTAAACACAAAATAAAACAATCGCCAAGCAAAGCAGTAAGAAACAACAGTTGATATTTGACATACGGAATACACATCGATGTGACGTAAGTTATGTATTTCCTCTCGATTTCAATTCTATTCTCCTGCTGCCCCAAGAGACTGTGCATGGACACGTCCCTCAGCCAGGAGGCCTGGCTGTGGGGATTCCGGCTTTCCTCCCTGACTGTGCAGCGCAAGAGGCCAGGCACCACCCCGCGTCTGGTGGCAGCTTCTCAGATGGCAGGCACAGGGCCTAACAGGAGATCATTAGCTTCACCAGATAGGCTGGCCTTGCTAAGCCAAACTCACAGAGTGACAGCAACTGTCACAGAAGATAGCCGTTACCCAACAGACACCCAAAGGGGAGGTCCCTCTCCTCCAGGATGGTCCAAAGGCCAGGGGCAGAGAGCTCCAAATGGCTGGAAGGCGATGGGGGGAAGGGGGGAGGGACGAAAGGGGAGGGAGGGGGGAGGGGGGCCCCGCCCCCTGTGCTGTCTGTCTGCTGGGAACCATGGAGCTCAGGCCTGTGACTGGCTCCTGTCTACGCCCATCCCACCCCTGCATGGTGGTCATGGATCCTCGCTCTACAATTCACCAGCTGCTACCAGAGGAGGGGAAGCACAGAAAACCCGCAAGTTTACACCCTGCCCAGAGCCCAGCCCTTCTAAAGGGCTGAAAAGAGGGATTTTTGTCATATACATATAATAGACATAGCATATTTGTCATATGATATATGAATACATGTATAAACAAATCCCAGTTTCCCAGTTATGTATTTTTATTATTTGCTATGCATTGCAATATTTATTTATTTTTTTTAAAGAACACAACTACTTTTTTAATAATGGTCAATGGAAAACACAATGCCTAGCCCTAGCTGGTTTGGCTCAGTGGATAGAGTATCAGCCTGTGGAATAAAGGGTCTGGGGTTCAATCCCAGTCAAAGGCTCATGCCCAGGTTGCAGGCTTGATCCCCAATAGCGGGTGTGCAGGAGGAAGCTGATTAATGATTCTCATTCCTGATATTTCTATCTCTCTCCCTCTACTTTCCTCTCTGAAATCAATAAAAATATATTTAAAAAAACCAAAACCCACAATGCCTACACAGAGATTAATGCTATGTGAATCTTGTCTTAAGGCAAGTAGGGACTTTGGATTAAAAACCCCTTTCTCTTTAAATATAATAAAAACAAAAAATATAATGATAGAAATTACAAAGGAGAATAACAGAGGAGCAGGAAATTTGAATACTGGAATGCAAGAGCAATGGGCCATTTTTAAAGAATATTACTTCATCGTCTATAGGAAAATACAATCCCACTGCCTTATTATTTTTAAATATAATTTTATTGATTTCAGAGAGGAAGGGAGAGGGAGAAAGATAGAAACATCAATGACGAGAGAGAATCATGGATTGGTTGCCTCCTGCACACCCCCTACTGGAGACCAAGTAAACAACCTGGGCATACACTCTTGATTAGAATTGAACCCAGGCCCCTTCAGTCCACAGGCTGACACGCTATCCACTGAGCCAAACTGGCTAGGGCCCACTGCCTTCCTATTAATGCCTGTGAGGCAGGGGCTGCGTGTCCCATCTCCTAAAGGTGGGGGGTATACATCCCAAAAGGTCAGCTGGGAAAGCGGTAAGGCACAGCCTCGAATTGACCAAAACCAACGCAACAGCCTTTTCTGTGCTTCCAAAGCAAGGTGGGTCCTGGAATCCCCACGCGACCTGTGACAGCGTGGGAAGCCCTGCCACCACCGTGGTGAGAGGGGACACTGGTCCCAGGGCAACGTGCCCGAGGGCCCCAGACGGGCTCAAGCAACCGCCTGGCTCCATGAATCTGTATTTTATTATGACTTGCAACAACAACAAAAAGGATTTGTATGTGCATTACAAAATAATTCGAATGCTATGATTATAAACGCAGAGTCATTTCATGGGGGATTTAGCTAAGTTCTATGCAAGCAATAAAACGCCTGCACAGCAGCATTTTAGCTATATGAAAGCGAACAGTTTTAAAAGTCAAGTGATGCTTGCAGCGAGAAAATTGTCTTTCTAAACCATGGAAATGTATGGATTTCGGTGTCTTCAAAGCATAATAGTGTTCTAATACTCAGAACACCTAATCCACTCGTCTCCTCCCACCGTCCCCGCTCAGTCCCAAAGCTGACATTCCTGCTACTGGGATTCTGAATATATGTTGAGAGCAATGCTTGGTTTTTGTGAACCGTGTAGCTGTAATCTTATCAGCAAGCAGAGCTAACCTTGGGAACTAAAAGCAAGATTTTCTCAGGTAACCTAAGGAATGGAGAAACTCCAGAACTGATTCTCCTTTTCAAGTATTTCTTTCCCAGGATCAAAATTAGAGTTTAATCCTATCGACCTGAAACAGTGCACCTGTTGCCATGGTGCTAAGTCAGCTTTAAGATCCTGTGATACTGGATCCGAAGAAAAACCTCTTCCCTGTGGTCCGAGGGGTGTTTCTTTCACAGGGAAACGAAACCCCTGGAAGGAGCGGGAAGGGACGTCCGAAACCAGCTCACTGAGTCCCACAGGCGCCCAGAGGACCAGGGACTATTCCTAGGTCACCAGGGTGGCAGTGACAGGACAGGCCCGCTGGCTCCGTCCGGAATCTGTTCATCTCCCCAATACCATTCACTCTGAATGATTTTCATAGAAATTTGTGATAAAAAATGTAAGTACATGCCGAAACCGGTTTGGCTCAGTGGATAGAGCGTCAGTCTGCGAACTGAAGGGTCCCGGGTTCGATTCTGGTCAGGGGCATGTACCTTGGTTGCAGACACATCCCCAGTAGGGGGTGTGCAAGAGGCAACTGAACAATGATTCTCTCTCATCGATGTTTCTAACTCTCTATCCCTCTCTCTTCCTCCCTGTAAAAAGTCAATAAAAATATTTAAAAATATATATATACATATATAAGTACAGACTGGCCGGCATGACTCAGTGGTTGAGCGTCGACCTATGAGCCAGGAGATCATGGTTAGATTCCAGGTCAGAGCACAGGCCTGGGCTGCTGGCTCTATCCCCAGGAGGGGGCGTGTGGGAGGCAGCCAATCAGCATTAACGTTTCTGTCTCTCCTCCCTTCCTCTCTGAAATCAATAAAAATCAATAAAAAGACATTAAACATCATGTCCTGAGCACACCACTTCTTTCTGCATTGCTGAAACATCTATAATCTCCAGAAAACACAAGAGCTACACCAGCACTTTGGTTAACAGAATCTATTCAACTAAAACCCAGCTAAAATGCCCCCAGGCGTGTAGGACCTGTGGGCTTCGTCTTTTTACAGGGCATCGGGTTCCTGGTCCTACTGCTTAGAATGGGGGTGAAGTTCACTTTGGACCTGGCCTGAGAAGCTGCACCCTCTGACACAAACAAGCTAAACTGTCGATAACACTGAACTATCCGCCAGAGGGAAGAGCTAGGACCCAACAGACTGCACTCGGACCTGTGACAGATACACAACTTCCTAACGCGACGGCTGTGAAATCCTTGAATTGGATGCTGAAAAGGTCACATCAGGGAGGCAGTGTTTGAGACTCTGGTAGTAGTAGTTCGATTCCTCCTTATCCTTCAGGGAGGAAAATCGTTAGGACTTGAAACTAGAAAGGAACATGGCTATGAGCCTCAAAACATAGCTCCTTGGATCCCTAACCTCCAGACTGCCCCTCCCTTCTCCCCACCCTTCCCCCACTCATTCACCCATCCACCCACCAGCCCACCCCAAACGCAGACACCAGCACCCGTTAGTGCCCATCGATGCTGAGACATTCGCCATACGGATAACGGATTTTCCATTACACAGGTTATTTTTTTAAGTTCGGTACCCAAAGAATAAAACCCTAGCCCAGTGGTCGGCAAACTGCAGCTCGAGAGCCACATGCGACTCGTGACTAATGAGTTTGCCGACCACCACGTAAGGCATTACCCTTACCCAGAAGTTTTGACTTCAGGTTAAAGACATTAGTACATTATTAAAATGTTTTTTTAAGTGTTTTTCCCTAAGACAGTGGTCAGCAAACTCATTAGTTAACGGAGCAGCAAACCGAGGCTCGAGAGCTGCAGTTTGCCGACCACAGCCCTAGCCTACTGGAACCTCGTCACTGCTCTGAAGGTGGAGAGCGAAGAGAATCACGGACTGCTCTGTGGAACTTACCGTCATTCACCGTGCCCGGCGTCTTATCTCCTGCTTCCCTCTCACTGGACTCTTCGCTTACGGTAGAGTCAGCATCTGAGGGCGAGACTCTGCAGACACAAAGCGAGCGTAAGCGTCAGGAAACAGAAAGAAGAGGGAGGGGCAGGTCGTGCGCATCTGGATGTGGAAGTCAGGCTTCCAGGCAAGACTGGTAGAAATGAGGCAATCCAAAAAATTATCTCATGATCCAGCATCTCCAAGGACACGAACTGCACTTAGTTTCCCCTTGAAGACAGTGGAACAGTGCAGGAAACGGCTCAGCAGGCTGCATTTCAACAAATGCTAGCGAACCAGGGGCCAAACGAAGGGATGGACGGTCCTTCAGTGACCAGGGCCCTGGCTGGCAGTCTGGGTCTGGCTCGGGGTTCGTTGGGTCTGCAGAATCTCCAGGAAGCCAGGGTGTCTGCACTCACCCCACAGAACTCCAGGCCTTCGAAAGAAGCTTACACCTACATCCCCACCTGAGATCCGATGCCATAACTAAAGAGCAAGGGCAGTGAGGGGGCACCAGGCCAGTAAAAATCCACTGGTGAGAACCCCTCCCTTTGTGCTCCCTGGATGAAACAGCAGCGTGAAATGCCAACACACTCTGGTGCCCGTGAAGGATGCTAAAATATTACATTAACCACACAGGCCACTGAGATGTTGTGACTAAATGTTTAGGATGAGACTACAAGGGAAGAAAAGAAAAAAAAGACTCTGCAAAAATGTACCAGCATATTAATAATCCTTAATGATTTGATGTATGCTTAGCCTGCATGATAATTAAGCAAATAGCATCTCTCCCCTTAATGCAGTTTCCTTTGTAAAGATCACCTATTAAATTCTTAAAACTAGGCCAGAACCCCCAGGGAGGTCTTCTGATGTCAGAAATTATAACATCATTTCTTTTCTTTTCTTTTAATATATTTTATTGATTTTTCACAGAGAGGAAGAGAGAGATAGAGAGCTAGAAACATCGATGAGAGAGAATCATCGATCAGTTGCCTCTTGCACACCCCTCACCGGGGATGTGCCCGCAACCAAGGTACATGCCCGGAATCGAACCCGGGACCTTTCAGTCCGCAGGCCGACGCTCTATCCACTGAGCCAAACCGGTCCCGGCTATAACATCATTTCAAATACTGGTATGAGCCCACACTACTTTTTTCCTTTTAGCAGAAAACCAGGACCCAAAGTATCAAAGCTCAAGGACAGGCTGACAATTTAAGGCTTCAGTAGCCAACGTGTGACTGCGAGGATCTCAGGTCAACTTAATGAGGCCGACTCTGAGCGGACGGGGTCTCCTGTGATAGAGCCGCGGCCCTGCTCAGGGCATCAGGGTGAGGGGACCTCCGGGCAGTGTGTTATCCAGCAGCTCTCCGTGCACTGCACTGACAGGAGGAATGAAAATAAACAGATGGGAGCTGGGCCGGGAGCAGGTGGTGCAGAGTCCATGCAAACATACCAACAACGGTGGCATCAGCCGCCAGAGAGAAATCACGCAAAGATAGAAAGATGTGCCCAACCAGTGTGGCTCAGTGGTTGATCGTCAACCCATGAACCAGGAGGTCACAGTTCGATTCCCGGTCAGGGCACATGCCTGGGTTACAGGCTCGATCCCCAGTGTGGGGCGTGCAGGAAGCAGATGATCAACGATTCTCTCTCATCATCCTCTCTCTCTCTCTCTCTCTCTCCTCTCTCTCTCTGAAATCAATAAAAATGTGTTTTTAAAAAGACAGAAAGCTGTGATAAAGGAAGGTCACCTGCAGGCAGAGCAATGAGGGCAGGATGGGCCAGGACAAAGCCAACACTGGGTGTGTATCGTGTGCTATGCACCTTTCAGACATGGTTTCTGGTATCGTTTCCAGAAGGCCCGGCTTGTTCACCCAGGATATACAGTATACCCTTCAGCTGGCCAATCCCTAATCAAGTCACAGGGGGACGGCCAAACCACGCTGGACCGTGATTCGTCATCTCAAATGCTCTGGGGAAAGAGCGCGGACAGCCTCCGCCAGGGGCGGCCCCGGGCTCGCTGACTGTGGGAGAGCTGTGCTCAGTCTCCTGGGCTGCAGGCGAGGGCAACACTCTCCGCTGGCCCCTCTGATCCTGGAAATGGACAAACGGAAAACGGAAGCAGGCTTCACGACAGAGCACACCGCAGAGAGCCCCACACCCACCTTCCTCGCCGGCGCCCGTTCTTGGCGGGGACCTTGGCCTTGGGGCTGGGGACGTCTCCGTTTTCGGAGGGCGTGGTGTGGTCCTTCACGGGCCCCGGCAGCGGGGCGGGCTCGTGAATAATCAGGATGTCGTCCTTGTTGTGCTGCCCCAGGTGCTGCTTGGCGAAATCAAAGCCCTTCACGCTGGGGATCTGCAACTAAAACAGAGAGGCAGGTCGGTTGATGACGGGCAAGGAGCCCGTGAGGCTGGCGAGATCGCGGCTGCAGCTCCACCAACACCTCTGGAACGTCCAATGTGTACAAGGGGCCGTTGACACCTTGCACTTGCAGGAAAGATGGGTACTTGCAAAAACTTAAGGACCACGAGGATTAAATAGCTAGACCATACTAAAAAAGACACCCTAAGACGATCCCCAACCTACTGTCAGAGCAGCATAACCATGTGCTGTGCAATTCCAGAGACAGTGACACGGGCACCATGTTCCACAGAGAGATGGGGACCTGTGTCAGGACTCAGAGGACAGACAGAACTCAGAAATAAAGAGGTAGGACACAGAGCGTGACCTGGGCTGTGTCAGGGACTGGCGAACCCCTTAAGGCTGTGCAGAGATCTCATTCGCTGCTCCAGACGGGTCAGAATACAGGGAGTGAGAGAAGGCCGGCCTGCATGTGGACGATGCCAAATGCCAGCTTCTAGAGCAGAGAAGCCACTCCATGTTTCTAAAGAGGCAGATTTCTAAAATTCAAGCAGACGGGGCGCTTGGGACCGAGGAAAGGGGCCCAACAGTTCCACATGCATGGAATGACAAGAGTGGAGCCCAAAGTCTTAGCAAAGAAAATGGGAAGGAGGGAAGGAAAGAGGGAAGGAAAAAGGAGGGAGGAGGAGGGAGGAAGGGAGGGAGGGAGGGAGGGACAGGCAGAAGGGATTGGACACCGACCAGACACAAGAGGCAAAGGAGAGAGCAAGCCAGGGATAACCAACAGGGAACACAGAACAGTGGAAGTGACACCGAGGGGAAGGGGTGAATCATGAAGGGATGACGCCCTGAGGAAATGCAAAGTCAGGTTTTGCTTTAAACACGCTTGGGCTGAAATGGCAAAAAACAGCTCCAAAGGAAAGCAGCTGTGTGGCTGGAGCCGGAGGACAGAAGCCTGGGGGACGCCAGGCTGAAGATGCGACTCTGAGAGCATGTCTGGAAGGTGACCTGCGGGGGAGTTGACAGTTCTTTAAGATGAAAACAGCCCGTGAATAAAATGTTGGAGGACATCTAATAGTTTGGGACCCAGAGAGGAAAAAAGGGAGCCAAGAACAAAACAGAAGCCTACTCCAAAAACAAAACAAGAACGTGAACCATTCAATGTAATAGAAGTAAAGGGGGTGAAGAATTTATAGAAAGGAGAGTAATCAGGGCTCAGTGATGAGGAGGAAGGAGTCTTTGAAAAAGTCCACCTGTCACACTGGCATATGCAGGAGGCCTATGTCCCGATGAGACACCCACACCAAACCCACAGCTAAGACCCCACGAGCCTGCAACCACAGGTCCGGGCCTCAGCTTCTCAGCCTGTGCTAAGACAGGAGAGATGCTCGCGTATGTGGCTATGTGGACAGTAAAGGTGGGGCACCACTAGGGATTAACAGTTTCCTTAATTCGAGCTTGCAGAGCATCCTGTATAATCAAAGCCTAATATGCTAAGTGTCCGAACGTTCAACTGTTCAACCAGTCGCTATGATGTGCACTGACCACCAGGGAGCAGATGCTCCGGCCAGTAGGTTAGCTTGCTGCTGGGGTCCAGAATTGGGACTGGGCGGAACAGGCTGGACATGCCCTGGAGCCCTCCTGAGGTCCCTCCCCAGCCCCGATCGTGCCCTGGTGGGGTCCCTCAGCCTGGCTTGTGCCCTCTCGCAATCCAGGACCCCTCAGGGGCTGTTTGAGAGCTGGTTTTAGCCCAATTCCCACTGGCCAGGCCGAGGTACCCCACCCCCCAGTGCACAAATCCATGCACCGGGCCTCTAGTAGGACAATAAACTGCACATAAATAGTCATCTCAAAGGTCTCCTCAGTGCCAGCAGGCAGGCTACGTGCAAGACCAAGCTCTCTCGGCCAGGCTATGTCCCTCATCCACAGGTAGTCCTATCCGTCAGGAGGCATGGGCAAACCCATCTACGGAGTTATTTTAGCCAAGAGACCATGTGTAGAAGCACCAGGTTTTATGCACAGATGAGGAACAACACTAATGGCTTAGATGTGTGATCTCTATAACTCTAACCTCTTTTTAGCACTAAAAAATCCAGGATTAATGGGGGTCTGAGAGTAAGTCTGCAATCATGACTTAGGCCAGCAGAGGGAGACAAAACGTACTGTAACTACAGTTTACAAAGGTGTTGCTTGGAAACAAAAGGCAAAGGCTGGCCTGCCTATATTTTCTAAACCGATGATATCATGTTTCAGTGTGTGACTGCCACACACCCCTCGGCTCAGGAATGTTGCTTCGAAAACAATAAACCCAACCTGCTGCTCCATGGCTCTCCCCCCCACCCCAGATAAATCCTCATTTAGCACACCAAATCCCTGGGGTGCACACCTTTCTAGAGGCACGTAGTCCCCTTAAGGGAATCAAATTCCAGGTGGACAACCTCTTTCTATGCTCTCTCCTAACGTGATTTTCCTGAGGGCGCCGGTGGTGGGGGCACCAGGCCTGTCCCCCTGTCCAGCCTCCTTTCATAAAAGACCTCCTACTTTGCAGAAGAGAGACACACCTCTCATCCACGTGGCTGCTTCCCCGCAGCGACACCTCATTTTAGCTCCATAAACAGGGTGCCTCCGAAAGAGTAAGTTATAATCAACAGTCATCTAATCATCACCATCAACATCATCTTATCGATCCTGGTAAAACCCTTTTTGGTATATTCCCCAGTAAGAAAGTAAATGCCTCTGGGAAAGACTCTTTTATGAGGTAGATGGTTTGCTGTGTCAAAACTGAAGGAGAAGTCTTGGTTGGTGTGGCTCAGTTGGTTGTGCCAAAGGGTTCCTGGTTCAATTCCCGGTCAGGTGTCAGGCTTGATCCCTGGTGGGGGGCATGCAGGAGGCAGCTGATAGATGTCTCACTCTCACATCAATGATTCATTCTCTCTCTCTCTCTCTCTCTCTCTCTCTCTCTCTCTCTCTCTCTCCTTTCTCTCCCCCCCCCCTTTCCCTTCCTCTCTCTCTAAAGTTAATCATTATTTTTAAGTGGAAAAAATATTTTTTTTTTCATTTGAAGGAGGAGTCAGATTGGAGACCTCTTCTAAGCAAAGCTCTCCAAAGAGAATAAGAAAAAAATATGAACCCCACTGTCTCTATGGTGCAGCCTGTGTACCCCAAGTCTAAGAACTAAAGGCCTTCTCTGACCAACTCTCAGAGCTCATGAAACAACCAAATGCATGCATATGTCCAAGTACCTTACAAATGAGACCGACAGCATTCTTACTGCTCTTGGCTGATAAACACCCAGTCAGCTAAGCGTTCCCAGGCACCAGATAAAGCTGTGGATATACAACCTGATACAAACTTCCGTAATTCAGCCACCGGATGTGACACATGGTACACACTCTACAAACAGGAGATGATGGAAGGAATTTCAAAAAGGTCAGCTGACCCAGGACACCTACTGAATGTTGCGGGGAATCCAGAAAAGGGAGTCTGCCATAAATGAAGAGGACATCCACCACAGCCCTGAAGCCCTGCCGGCTTCTGGTCGATTCCCACTAACGTCTCTAAATACACCCATTCCATCCTCACACTCCCCACAGGCTCGGTGAGTCACCACCCTCCACAACAATAGAAATTTGGCAATTAATCTGTGCTTACGCACAAAACAAAAGCCATTTACACACAGAAGGAAAAAATTAAAGAAATCACTGCCCGGCCCCGCCCCCTCACTTATGGGATTAGCTACTTTCATTTCAACTCTACTTTCTGGTACACTTTTTCTAGTTTTTCTACTTCTTCTTCTTCTTCTTTTAAGAGGTGAGCATTTTCTTTTCTTTCTTTCCTTTTAATATATTTTATTGACTTTTTACAGAGAGGAAGGGAGAGGGATAGACAGCTAGAAACATATATGAGAGAGGAACATCAACCAGCTGCCTCCTGCACACTGCCTACTTGGGACGTGCCTGCAACCAATATATATGCCCTTGACCGGAATCGAACCTGAGACCTCTCAGTTCACAGGCTGATGCTCTATCCACTGAGCCAAACCGGTTTTGGCTATGTCTTCTTCTTTTTTTTAAATCTAAAGTTAAATCTAAACGTATTGTGTCTCCAGCTTCCATATGCAGAATAAACCTGAATTATTAGGTCTAGTAATAATTAATGTCGTTTTCTAATACCTTTTTAAAATCGAATTTATTTAAACAATACAACAAAATTTAATCAACAATATAGTTGCCGTTGTTTTCTACTACTTGTGCCCAAAGCTCAGGAAGCATTTTAATCCCTCTGTTGTAAAATTCTTGTGATTTTGATGCAAAAAATTCGGTCAATGCATTTTTGAGGCATTCTTCATTATTAAATTTTTTTCCAAGAAGAAAGTTTTGCAAAGAACGAAACAAATGATAATCGGAAGGGGCAATATCAGGAGAATATGCAGGTTGAGGGAGAACTTCCCATTCCAACTGGCGCAGTTTTTCAGCAGTGATTCTTGCAGTATGCGGTCGTGCGTTATCGTGGTGAAGAATTACGCCCTTCCGATTAATCAGCGCGGGTTCTTTTTCTCTTAAAGCTTGGGCTAACCTTTTCAATTGGGCACTATACACTGCACTTGTAATGGTTTGGTTAGATGGTAAAAGTTCATAATGAAGAATTCCTTTAAAATTCCACCAAACACACAACATCACTTTTTTCGCATGCAAGTCAGGTTTTGGCGTGGGCTGCGGAGCCTCATTTTTGTCCAACCATTGAGGCCGCCTTTTCAAATTAACATACAGCACCCATTCTTCATCTCCGGTAACAATTTGCTCTAAAAACGGCAAACGGTTTTGACGAGAGAGGAGCGAACTGCAAATTGTGACTCTTTGATTATGGTTGTCGGTCAACTCATGAGGAACCCATTTTCCAAACTTTTGGACTTTGCCAAGTGCACGCAATTGATTGGAAATTGTTTTTTGTGAACAATTTAAAGTTGTCGCAAGCTCTTGTTGGGTAATTTGAGGATTTTGCACCAAAAGAGCTTGAAGAGCTTCTTGATCAAAATTGGACACACGGCCTTTCGACCACTCTTGTCATCTAACAAAAAATTTCCCTCGCGAAATTTCTCAAACCAACGCTGGCATTTTCTGCTGCTAACTGCATCTTGACCAAGAGCACTACAGATGTTTTTTGCAGCCTCACTTGCTTTTCTTCCTAATTGGAACTCGTAAAGCATGCAGTGCCGAATATGCTCTTCATCCGCCATCTTCTTAGCCCTCGTTTTGCAACAAAAACTAAACCAAACACAAACTTTTTCAAGCAAAACTTGTTCATTGCACTTCACACGTTCTGTAGATACCACGTGTTTGAAGGTGATGTCAATACAAGTCAACGCCAAGCAAGATTTTAAACGAATGTTTGAAAACGACATTAATTATTACTAGACCCGATAGTATTTTATAAAAGAAGGGTAGTGATTAATTAGTGCATTAATATTCACATTAGGACCCTGTTACTTCTGAGTAAGGATAGCTATTTTGTTCCTTTTTTAAAAAAATTATGTTTTATTGATTTCAAAGAAAGAAAGTAAGGGAGAGGCCGAAACTGGTTTGGCTCAATGGATAGAGCGTCAGCTTGGGGACTGAAGGGTCCCGGGTTCGATTCCGGTCAAGGGTATGTACCTTGGTTGTGGGCATATCCCCTGTAGGGGGAGTGCAAGAGGCAGCTGATCGATGACTGTCTCTCATCGATGTTTCTAACTCTCTATGTCTCTCCCTTCCTCTCTGTACAAAATCAATAAAATATATATATTTTTTTTTTAAAAAGAAAAGAAAAAGAAAGTAAGGGAGAGGTAGAAACATCAATGATTAGAAAGAATCATCAATTAGCTGCCTCCTGCATGACCCCTCCCCGCCACTGGGCATTCAAGCCCCAAGCCGGGCATGTGCCCTGACAGGGAATCTAACCGTGACCTCCTGGTTCATAGGTCAACCTTCAACCACTGAGCCACCCTGGCCAGGTTGTTCCTCCTTTCTTTCATATAGCACAAAGGGGACAGGCCCAGGATCAGTACCCTGACTGAATACACCACTGACAAGCCATGGAGGCCTCGCGGAGCAGGTCAGCCAGGGAACAGGAGAGACGCCTGATGAGTTTTAAAACATGTGAGCCATACATATAGTACAAGACAGAGTGCAGTACCCGATGAGCTGAACCCCTGGGAAGGAACACTTAAGATGACAAAGGAAACCACAGAGCAATCCCAGCCGAGTCTAAATGAAAATCTGCGATCTCGAAGAGAACGCTGTTGTTGTTTAAGCGTTTTCAATTTGATGGCTGTGGCCTGTGAAAGCTCACTGCGACCGCGAGGACCAGACGAAGTTGTTACTGTGTGTGTGTGTGTGTGTGTGTGTGTGTGTGTGTGTGTGAGGTCTTGAGGTCGGGGAGAGCAGAGATCCACGATTCTGCCGCCCCCCAGACCACAGCAGGCCAGGGTCGCCTGACTGTGGGTGAACTAGAAACACCTACGTGAGGCCTCACAGGATCCTTGCAGAGAATCAAAGAGCAAGCACAGGGGCAAGCTGCACTTGGCTGAGCATCTCTTCCATCCATGGCCCCCGAAGTGACCATCCCGAACAGACAGATGCTCCAGCTACCCTCCCTGCCGAAAACCCTTCCGGGGTCCCCACTGCCTCCAACATCCCTCCGACCCCTCCCGTGTCCTACAAACTCTCCGGGCCTGGCTCTTGCCTGCCTCTGTCTCCTCAGCTTCGGCTGTGCCCTTCCATACGACCTAGTCCCAGCCTTCCTGAGCTCTGTCCCCTTCCCTCGCTTCCTCCCTGCCTGTCAGCCCGGCACCACCTCCTCTCAGAAGGCAGAGGCAGCGCCTCCTCCCGCTCCTGCAGCACCTGGAAGGCCCCACACCGTGACTGTGCAGCCGCTGTAGGCCTTGTCCTCCTCCCGTCCCAAAGCCCTCGAGAGCAGGACCGCATGTCCTCTGCGCCGTCACCCTGCCTGGCCTGCTCGACTCCGAGCACATGCTTAGTGTCTGGAGAATGAGCATGCGAGTCCAGGGCAGTTCCGCCGGGTTGCCCACAGGGCCAGCCGGCCGGGCACGGAGCTCCTGTCCTGCACCAACACCAGGGTGTGGCCTGTCCCCGACAGAAGGAACACGCTTCCAGGGGACCAGCAGGAGGTAGCCCACGCCATCTGCATCTTCAAACAGAACCTGTGCGGGGCCAGGCGGGGCCAAGCTGGCGTTCTGTGGGGAACAGTGACCGAGAGGGGACTTTGGGCTACAGATGACAGAGAGCACAGATAAAAACGAAGGCCCAGGTGAGGGCATTTTTATTATTAGAAAGAAGCAAGAACCCTGCTTCCAAATAGGACAGAAGGGCCTCTCCTGCAATCCTGTTTCAAACCTAATCTACCCCCAGACAATCTGAAGAGGTTTCCTTTTCCTTGCAGGGGAAGGGGGTGCGGATTTTTGCTCAACAGAGTTATTGTTTCCAGATGTTCGTAGCTCTGGGGTTTGCTACGAGACTTCGGAGTCGCAGGGAGGCAGCGTCAGGGGTGGGGCGAGCAGGAGGGAGAGAGGGAAAACAGAAAGGCACCCAGAAAAGCAGAGGAGGCCCTCCTGCCATCCCCTCGGTGACCGTCCTTCTCCTACTGAAAACACTTGCACGGTCTAGACGGGGGCAGGGGAGGGGGAGGGACGGGGGCTCCTGTCCTGGCAGAACAAAGCCGGTGCTTCTGAACCGTCAGGGTGCTGCCCTCCGAGGAGGCTCCACGCAGAAGGCCTTCCCTGTAAACGCGCTGAGCAACTCGGAAGGCTGGCGCTTCCGCTGGAAACCCGGCCCCTCCGCTTCACAGCCACATCTGGGACGCGACAATGTTTCGGAAGTAAACGTGGGAGGAGGAGAAAGCTTGGGGGCTGCCCTGTTCTGAGCTCAGAGACGCTGCCCTCCCATAGCTTCTTGGAGTAACAGACAGCGGACGGACTCCCACGGTGAGTGTTTACGTTAGAAACTGGGGAACAAGAGACCTAAATGTACTACCCTCTACACCAGGCGTCCTCAAACTTTTTAAAGTGGGGGCCAGATCACGGTCCCTCAGAGAGCTGGAGGGCCGGACTATATGAACTACTAATTCCTACTGTAACACCTCGGCTGCGCTCACTGCCCAAAAAACCTGGAGGGCCGGATCAGACTCCTCTGCGGGCCACATGTGGCCCGCGGGCCGTAGTTTGAAGACCCCTGCCACTGATCACATCTCTCTGAAACAGGACTCTGCACCAGAACAAAACATTTCCAAATCTATTGCTGATCTCCTCACAATGAAAGTCACACTCTGAGTCATTTGGAATAGCAAGGAATTTTTTTTCCGTGCCATGCGTTTGTCTAACAACAAACAAAGTAGGTAAAAAAAAACAAAACACATGAAGACACGTCACAGCTAGAATATCAAAGTATAAAGTGCTTCCATCATACTTGATAACCATATACTTGCAACTTAATCAGGATCTTGCATTTCTTAGTTAATTCATAAGAAAAAGAATGCTCTTCATTTACTTTTACAGACATGAAATAAATGTAAAAACAATATTTTTTTCATTCAGTGAGTCTAGGTTTGTCATGCCCAGAATTTTTTTATACTCACACAATCAGAATAAAATTCAAAGGTGAGCCCTGATGGTTTGGCTCAGTGGATAGAACGTCAGCCTGTGGACTCAGGAGTCCCAGGTTCGATTCCGGTCAAGGGCATGTACCTTGGTTGCGGGCACATTCCCAGTAGGGGGTATGCAGGAGGCAGCTGATTGATGTTTCTCTCTCACCGATGTTTCTAACTCTCTCTCCCTCTCCCTTCCTCTCTGTAAAAAAATCAATAAAATACATATTTTTAAAAATAAATAAATAAATAAAATTCAACGGTGAACAAGGCAATTCTTTGTTTCTTACTTGCTTTTTCTTATCTAACTTGTAGAGCTGAGTGAGCCCTCTAACTTTTTGAGTAGAAGGTGCATGTTAATAAATACATAGGTTCCTGATCACTTCCCATTCCCTCAGCAACGGCTGATCACACGTGATGATCCCTAAATGTCGGCAGGGTGTGAGTTCCCTGGTACTTGGCATGTTATTGCTCACACCGGGTGAATGAGATACCGGCCAAGAGTCAATATCCTTGCTCTGAAGCTTGCATGTGACAATTAAATACTGCAGAAGCTGGTGAACCAAGTGAGAAGAGACTTGCTACTACTATAAAAACGAAACTGACTGCTTTAGGAAGACTGGGACAAGGAGCTGTTGTCCAAGGAGGAGTCAATATGAAAAGACTGCAGGGAAGGGGGAAGGAGGATTAAAAAACCTGGAGAACTTGGCACTCAGGTTGCTCTGCTTTTCTCTAAAGAAACCCAAACTGGAAACTGCACTGATGGGCATTTATTGTAAGACAGACCACAGGGGATTGTCCTCAGTAGACAAATACTAAAAAAAAAAAAAAAAAAAAAAAGATGACGTCAATTCAATACCTATTCGTGTATGTTAGGTTAAAATGCTTAAGGCACGCATTACCATTCTTTAATGACTAAGTGCTCAAGGTGGACGGGTGAGCTTGCAACAGGTGCATGGAGGGAAGGGATGTATGGAAGACACAGACACACAGATTTGAGGAAAATCTCTCTTTGCTCCTGTTCTCCGAGGATATCCGGGGTTAAAAGAAATTAGAAAGCATACCCAGAACAGATAAGAGATCTTCAAACCGCTGGTCTCAAAAACAAAACCTCAGTGGAAGTCTGTGGTTCTCGGAGGCCTGGCTGAGCCTTTGCCCGGCTTCACCTCCGGCACACAGTTAACACTGCAGGAGAGCTGGGTCTCGGCAAGCAGACGTGAAGGCAGAGGGACACCACCATCAACGCCAAAAGACGTCCCTGCTAGCTCTCTTTCAGTATCGAGAGCCTGAGCTCCCCCTCCCCTGCCGGGATTCGCCCCTCACCTTCTGGCGCTGCTGGATGCTGGCCACGGCGTCGGGCTGGAAGTCCAGCTTGTCCGTGCGGCAGAGTTTCCAGTAGAGGATGACGACGATCACCATGACCACCAGCACAGGGATGACCACGCCCACAATGACCCACAGGTTGTTGCTCTGGGACTCCGGCGCCGGCCGCTTCACCCTGTCCACGGCTGCACACAGGAAGGAGGGTCTCTCAATAGCACGCTCCCGGGGCAGCCCTTCAGGCAGGGGGCGTGCCTTCTTCCAGGCCAGCGGCCGGCAAACTCATTAGTCAACAGAGCCAAATATCAACAGGACAACGACTGACATTTCTTTTGAGAGCCCAATTTTTTAAACTTAAACTTCTTCTTTCTTTTTTTTTCTTTTTTTTAAATATATTTTATTGATTTTGTACAGAGAGGAAGGGAGAGAGACACAGAGTTAGAAACATCGATGAGAGAGAGTCATCGATCAGCTGCCTCTTGCACACCCCCTACTGGGGATATGCCCGCAACCAAGGTACATGCCCTTTTCCGGAATTGAACCCAGGACCTTTCAGTCCCCAAGCCGACGCTCTATCCATTGAGCCAAACTGGTTTCGGCTAAACTTAAACTTCTTCTAACGCCACTTCTTCAAAAGAGGCTCGCCCAGGCCGTGCTATTTTGTGGAAGAGCCACACTTCAAGGAGCCAAAGAGCCGCATGTGGCTCGAGAGCCGCAGTTTGTCGACCACGGTTTTAGGAGACACCTGGGAAGTTCCTGTCATTTCAGCCCAAGATAGTGGGTTCAAGGCTGTGATCTCCTGAGCACAGGAGACGCAACCAAGGAAGCAAAAGTTCTACGGTGAACAGGTTGGGGGTCACGGTGAGAGGCATGATGTGCCTGAAGCAGCTTGGCTAATTCGATGGCGAAGCGAGGTTAACGCCAGATCTCCTGACGTTCCGTTGATTCTACCAGCTCCCCCTCAGTTCTCACTGCAGGAATGCTTCCATGCCAAAAAGCAGAAATCCTAATATAGGATTTATTATATAGGCTACGAGCCCTGCCTAATCTCTTCACCTGTGACTCTCCCTAAACCCTTGAAACATGGCTTTTAATTGATTTACCCAAGGGACCAGCTGCCAATATTAAAATCATATTAAATCACTTCCTTTCTCACTCCCTAGGCACCTTGGCGGTGGCTCTTGGTTGGGGGCCACCCCACACCCAGCGCAGGAAGATGGTGGCCACCAAGAAGACAGAAAGTCACGGGAGCCGATCAACTCTAGGTCCCGGCACGTTTTGAGAAGTGGCCAGTACGATCGGACAAGGCAAAGCGAAACTGGTCATCCTCGCCAGCGGCACCCGACCTCAGGAGACCCGAGACAGAGACTGTGCCGTGTCGCCCGGACGCGGGTCCATCGCCGCCGTGGCAGGAGGACCGGCTGGGCACAGCGTGTGGAAAACACGGAGCGTGCAGCCCGGCCGGCACGGATCCGGGCGGTTCTGAAATCATGAGAGGCAGGCCAGGACAGCCGGGTGAAAAGGCAATCGTGCAAAAATGTTCTTTAATAGAAACTGGCCAGGGCTTGTTTTTAAAATAATAATAACGCTGAAGTAAAAGTAAGTCAAGCTTACTTAGAACCCACCCTTCCTGCCACCCCCTCCCCAGCCCCCCATCTCCCATGGCCTTAGACAATTATGGCTCCATTACTCTGTCCTTCTCAATTTCCTTCATCAGCTCCTTCCCCCAACCCTGCCTCCCACGGCTGGGCCCTCCATACGCATCCCTCCGAGGACTCCGCTTTCTTAAAGCTCAGGTTCCAGGCACCGGCTCAGAAAACCAAAATACCCCTCCTCAGTGCCCACCTCCTCATCTGCGGGGGCTGACTCAGAACCACCTCTCACTGATGTGAGAGCAAAACACTGATTGGTTGCCTCCTGCATGCCCCTCCTGGGGACTGAGCCTGTAACCCAGACATGTGTCCTGACTGGGAATCAAGCCAGCAACCTTTGGGTGCACGGATGACACCCAACCAACTGAGCCACGGCAGCCAGGACCAATTCACCTTTTTAAAAGGTGAAGTGTTTCTCTGGAGTGCCATACCTCTCTGACAACCAGGAATGTCACATATTAAAAAAATGTAAGTGCATGCTTTAATTTTTCTCACTGCTTTGAAACAGAACACCAATGGTTATTTGCTTTAAGTCACCTTTTATAAAATGGAGAAAGTGTGCCCATTAGCCCTCATCCTGGTTAGTGTCCAGGGACAAGTATAGATTTCATGAAGAATCCTCCATTGCCAAAAATCATTTCAAAACTGCCATTTTAAAAACTACGTATTTGTTCTACAGAGTTTTCCAATGTTCTCTGATGCTGAGTCCCTTCTAAACAGTTACTTACCCTTTACTGTTAGGGGCAAGTATCACTGAGCTTTTACAAGGTTTGCTCTCAGGATCATAAAGGAAAAAGAGTCACATTAAAATAGCAGTCTAGCCCTAGCTGGTTTGGCTCAGTGGATATCGCGCCGGCTTACAGACTGAAGGGTCCTGGGTTCAATTCTGGCACATGCCTGGGTTGTGGGCTCGGTCCCCAGTAGGGTCCTGCAGGAGGCAGCCGATCAATGATTCTCTCATCATTGATATTTCTATCTCTCCCTCTCCTTTCCTCTCTGAAATCAATAAAAATATATATTAAAAAAATAGCAGTCTGATTCATAAAAGTATATTTAGAGAGAAATACACTCTTCTGTGCCACTCCTTTTCTTAATTTTAAATACCAAAATCTGTGAGTTGAAAAAAAAGTAACGAGAGCAGCCTTTGCCAGGAGACAGGGGCCTCGTATCTTCCAAAAATAATAAAGAAAACATCAAAATAACCTCTTTCTAAATAGTGGAGCGGTGTGAGGCTAGGGTGGGAGGCACACAGAGTGGAAAGGGTGAGGATCAAGGGCTGCTTTGTGCTGAAAGTCCCAGAAGGAAGCCAATCAACGCAGAGGGCACCGCCCAGCTTCCTGCGTGACTCACTGTCCCCACCAACGTTCAAAGCAACATGTAAGATTCTGGAATAAATACAGAGAAAACACCTTATTTTACCTAAGACAAATTTCTAAAAAGAGAAATAGGAGCAGAGTAGGGGAAAAAGTACCAACGTTAACGTAGGTTACTATAACCAATTAGCAGGGCTCGATGAATACAAAATGCTAGGTAGAAAAAACAGCCGTGAAGGCTCTCACCACAAGCAACTGAAACAAAGAAGGTTCTTTCAAATACATTCTAACAACGGACATCTTATGCAAGTGTCATTTAATAATACGGGTGGGCCCTGACCGGTCTGGCTCAGTGGATAGAGTGTCGGCCTGTGGACTGAGGGGTCTCAGGTTCGATTCCTGTCAAGGGCATGTACCTTGGTTGCGGGTACATCCCCAGTAGGAGGTGTGCAGGGGGCAGCTGATCGATATTTCTAATTCTCTATCCTTCTCCCTTCCTCTCTGTAAAAAATCAATAAAATTAATTATATTTTTAATATTTTAAATTTAAAAAAAATTTAATTTAAAAAAATAAAATAAATTAAAAAAAAAAAATACGGGTGGAAGACATACGTCTCCGAGCGCCACATAAGAATGCTTTAGTTCAGAGGTCACTGTCAGGGGAAGTAGCACAGATGGCTACCAGGGGCCGAGCCTCGGCACTCACGTTGGGCCACGGCGCCTTGAATCCGGTAACCCAAGATGATGGCCGCCCTCTGGATGTCTATCTTGTTGATCAGGTCCGAAGACTTGACGGCGCTGAGTCTCTCCCCGTCTCGGTCCTCCACAAAGTAGATGAGCTGCACAGGATCGTCATCTCCCTCCAGCCGCGACACGTTCACCACCTGAAAGACAGCCGGAACCACCGGCCTTTTAGGAGCTCATGTGTCCAGAGGCCCTCTCCCTGGGCGCTCGGCCTTGACTGTGTTCTTCAGCATTGATTCGTCCTCATCCTAAGCTCCTTACATCATTTCAGGTTCCGGAATCCCTACAATGCTCTCTGGATGGGGAGAGGGACCATTAAGAGGAAAGTTCCTCTGTGTAGAATAACGAGGGAGCTTCGGATCGCTCAAAGGCTTCTGTGAGACACAAGGCCAGGAGGGTACACAGACACAGCTTGCCAATCCAGGAATCTACCAGGAAGCTCCAATGTGTCCTGGGAGGATGTGCCTGTCCTCCTAGCATCCACCACAAAGGCATATTATTCCTGGTTCTATCTAATTGCTTCTGGAATCTGTTAGTCTTTTCTCTCAGTTCTTCTGGGGCAGGGCTTCTCAACATTGGTACTGCCCCTGTTTCCCCGAAAATAAGACAGTGTCTTATATTAATTTTTTCTCCCAAAGTTGCACTAGGTCTTATTTTCAGGGGATGTCTTATCTTTCCATGTGCTAGGTCTTATTTTCAGGGAAACACTGTATTGCCATTTCGGTCCTTATAATTCTTAGATGTGAAGGTCTGTACGGAGCACTATAAGACATTCAGAAGCATCCCTTCCCTGTTCTTGCCAGAAGCCAGAGGTAACAGCCACGCTCTCCCTCAGCAGTGGTGACAAGCAGAACGTCTCCAGGCCATTGCCAAAACATGCCCTGGGAGGAGCAGAATCATCGCTGTTTGAGAACCACTGCTCTTGGGATAAAGACTCTCACACATTCTTTAAGACTCCGCCCTCAATAAGGATAGATCATTCAGAGAAATAATCAATAAGGAAACAGCAGATTTGAACAACACTACAGACCAAAGAAACCTGAGAGAGAGAGACATAAAATTACATCCAATGGCAGAATACACATTCAAGTGCACACAGAACATTTTCCAGGCTAGACCATATACTAGGCCACAAAAATAGTATCAACAAATGCAAGAAATTTTATCAATACTCTTTCCCATCCACAATAGTGAAATTAGAATCAATAATAGAAGGAAAGCTGGAAAATTCACAAATACGTGGAAATTAAACAACACACTCCTGAAACAACCAATGGACCAAAGAAAAGATCAAAAGAAAAATAAGAAAATGTCTTAAAACAAATGCAAGCAGAAACACAACATACCAAAACTTATGAGATGCAACAAAAACAGTTATAAGAAGAATGCTTATAGCTATAAATGTATACACCATGAAAAAAAAATATTTCAAATAAGCAACTCAAGGAACTACTAGTAGAATATGAAGAAAAAACTAAACCCAAAGTTAGCAGAAGGAAATAATAAAAATTATAGCAGAAATAAACCAAATAGAGAACAGGAAAACAAGAGATTAACAAAATGAGTTGGTTCTTTGAAAAGATAAACAAAATTAACAAATGTATAGCTACACTAACCAAGAAAAAGTGAGAGTTCTCAAAAATTATAAATGACAGAGAAGGTATTACAACATATACCACAGAAATAGAAAGGATCAAAAGAGACTACTATAAATAATTACACACCAACAAATTGGACAATCTAGAAGAAATGGATTAATTCCTAGAACCATACAAACTACCAAAACTAAATCATGAAGAAGCAGGATATCTGAACAGACCAGTAACAAGTAAAGAGATAGAAGCAATAATAAATAAATAAAAATTCCCAACAGAGAAAAGCCTAGGACCAGATGGGTCTCACTGACAAATTATACCAAACATTTAAAAAGAGTTAACACCAATCCTTCTCAAAAATTTCCCAACAATTGAAGAGAAGGGAATGCTCCCAAATCTATTTCATGAAGCCAACATTATCCTGATACCAAAGTCACTGTCAGAAAAGTAAACTAAAGATCAATATATCCAATGAACATAGATGCAAAATTTCTCAACAAAATACTAGCAAACCAAATTCAACAGCACATTAAGAGGATTATACACCATGATTAAGTAGGCTTCATCCCTGAAATGGAAGGATGGGTCAATCTCCTTGCGTCTCAGGGAGGAGTCAACATTTGCAAATCAATAAGTGATACATCACATTAATATATGAAAGCTAAAAATCATAAAATCATTCAATAGAAGTAGAAAAAGCATTTGACAAAATTCAACATTCATTCATGATTTTTTTTAAAAAACACAACTCTCAACAAACTGAGTATAGAAGGATCATACCTCAATACGGTAAAGGCCATATATGACAAATCCATAGCTAACATCATATTCAACCATGAAAGATTGAAAACTTTCTAAGACAAGGATACCTACCCACTCTCACTACTCCTATGCAACACAGTACAGAAAAGTCCTAGCCACAGCAATCAGGCAAGAAAAAGAAATAAAAGGCATCCAAATCAGAAAGGAAGATGTAAAATTGTCTCTGCTTGCAGATGACATGATCTTACATATTAAAAAACACCTAAAGACTACCAAAAAACTATTAAAATAAATGAATTCGTAAATTTGCAGGATACAAAATCATCACAATGAAATCAGTCATGTTTCTATAAACTAACAATGATCTATATGAAAAAGAAATAAAGAAAATAGCCCTAACGGGTGAACTCAAGGGTCCCAGGTTCAATTCTGGTCAAGGGCATGTACATTGGCTGCGAGCATATCCCCTATGGAGGTGTGTAAGAGGCAGTTGATCAATATTTCTCTCTCATTGATGTTTCTAACTCCCTCTCCCTCTCCCTTCCTCTCTGTAAAAAAAAAAAAAAAAAAAAACAATAAAATATATTTTTTTAAAAAAATAAATAAAAAAAATAGTGCCATTGATAATACCATCAAGAATAAGAAAATACTGCCGAAACCGGTTTGGCTCAGTGGATAGAGCGTCGGCCTGTGGACTGAGGGGTCCCGGGTTCGATTCCGGTCAAGAGCATGTACCTTGGTTGCGGGCCCATCCCCAGTGGGGGGTGTGCAGGAGGCAGCTGATCGGTGATTCTCTCTCATCGATGTTTCTAACTCTCTATCCCTCTCTCTTCCTCTCTGTGAAAAATCAATAAAATATATATATTTTTTAAAAGAATAAGAAAATACTTAGGAACAAATTTAGCCAAGTGAGTGAAAAATATGTACACTAAAAATTTTAAGACATTGATGATTGAAGAAAACACAAATAGAAAGATATCTAAAAAAATTAATATTGTTAAAATGTCCATATTATCCAAAGTAGAGATTCAATGCAATCCCTAACAAAATTCCAATGGCATTTTTTACAGAAATAGAGAAAATAATTTAAAACTTCATAGCAAACCACAAAAGACACTGCCGACCAAGGAGCCAAGAATACTCAATGGGAAAAGCTAGTCTCTTTGATTAATAGTGTTAAGAAAACCGGATATCCACATGCAAAAGAATAAAACTGGACCACTCACAAAATTAGTTCTTAATGGGAAGACTTAAGGGAAAGACCTGAAACCATGAAACAACGAAAAAAGCTCCTTAACACTGGTCTTGGAAAAGATTTTTTTAGATATGATACCCAAAGCACAAGCAACAAAAATAAAAATAAACAAGTGGAACTACATCCAACTAAGTACTTTCTAGACAGCAAAAGAAACAATCAACAAAAATGAAAAGGCAACCTATGGAGTGTGAGAAATATATGCAAATCATATATCTGATACAGGTATAATATCCAAAATATACAAGGAACTCATACATTTCAATAGAAAAAAAAAACTGAATAGACGTTTTTCCACAGAAGATATACAAATGCCAACAGACATAGGAAAAGGTGCTCAACATCTTAGTCATCAGAAAAATGCAAATCAAAACCACCATGAAGTATCACCTCATACCCATTAGAATAGCTAATATCAAAAAACAAGAGATAAGTGCTGGTAGGATGTTATAAAAAGGAACCCTAGTGCACTGTTGGTGGGAATAGAAGATGGTGCAGCCATTATGGAAAATAGTAAGGCAGTTCCTCCAAATTTTAAAAACAGGACTATCATATGATCCAGCAATTATACTTCTGAGTATTTATCCAAAGGAAATGAATTCACTATGTTAAAGAGGTATCTGCACCCTCATATCCACTGCAGCATTATTCACAACAGCCAAGACATGGAAGCAACATAAGTGTGTATGTATGGGTGAACAGACAAAGAAAATGAAGCATACATTAAAAAAAATGGAATAATATTCACCCATAAACATAGCAGGAAATCCTGTCATTTATAACAACCTGAATGGACCTTGACATCAATATGTCAAAGATACATACTGTATAATCTCATCTATATGTGGAATGTTAAAAAAAAAAAAAAGGCAACTCAGAAAGATTAGATTGGTGGCTTCCAGAAGCTGGGCCTGAGGGAAATGGGTAAAGGTTGTCAAAGGGAACCAACTTCCAGTTCTATGTCTGGGGATCTAAGATCCAGCATGGAGAATGCAGTTAATGATACTACGCTGTATACGTAAATGTTGCCAAGAGAAGAGATCTTACACGTTCTTACCACACACACACACACACACACA
Source organism: Pipistrellus kuhlii (assembly GCF_014108245.1). Taxonomy (NCBI): domain Eukaryota; kingdom Metazoa; phylum Chordata; class Mammalia; order Chiroptera; family Vespertilionidae; genus Pipistrellus; species Pipistrellus kuhlii. The sequence continues at coordinate 18,869,743 of NW_023425405.1, forward strand.
CACACACACACACGTAACTATGAGCAAGGGGTGTACTAACTAACCTCACCATGGTAATCATTTAATCATTTCATAATATATACTTATATCACATCATCCCATTGCACATCTTACACAATGTCCTACATCAATTGTATCTCAATCAATACATAATTTGCTGGATCAAATAGTGCTTTGATTTGTTTCAAAATCAGTATCTCCCTGGTGTTCAGGATAGTCCTTTACATTAGCACTTCAGAAACTGGTACATTTGATACGTCACAGTTTTACATAAACAGAGCTTTCTATTCAGTTGCTATTTCTCATATTAATATGCAACGATTCCATTGCCCATTCAGACTCCAGCAGAAGGCCGACTGATGTTCTGAATAAGTGGACAACCATGACTCCGAGTCCTCTGTTTCATACACGCAGTTAGAATCTTTGGTCTCGACACCTGCTATTGGCTAAAGAGCTGCCGCTTCTCTAGCCACATGTAACACTGCTTTGCACTCCAGACACGGCTGCTGGACTCCCTCACTGCTGGAAACTTCTGGCCAATCAACAACTGCATGATTCCACTGCAAACACCTTCTTATATAAAGATCCTTAACAACACGGGTCCCAACCCTCCTCCCTGGAGAAACCATTTTTTATGCCTCTCCATCCTGAGGTGTGCTCATCTGTCCTGCCCCTGTGGTATCTCTAGACCAGTTACCCGACCACTTCTGTTCCCTAACCAGCCACACCTGTCCCTGAATGGTATTAATTTTCTATTCGCCTTCAGGATGACTATTAACAAAGGGCTACTAAAAAGCAAGTAGACTGGGGAGGGGGTGTGGTGGGAAGAGTCAACTGGGGAAAAAGGAGACATATGTAATCCTTTAACCAATAAAAATAAAAAGTAAAATAAAAAGCAAGTCGATTACACCCTTACGTCCCTCCACCTATGTGCCTATTTATTCCATCAAAATGTTCTGATACATTTTAGAAATGGTTTCTTCTCAGTAACCATTTTTCTAATTTCCAGTGATACCCACCTTAAAGATTCTACAGAGCTTGTCTGATCCAAAAATAACAGTCAGTAAAAGCTAATTCCAGCATCTTTTCTGGATGAACTCTTATCAGGCTTATAGCTGGAATCCATGCAACTATGGTGTGATAGAGTCATCATTTTGGGTAACATTTTCAATTTCATTTTTAAAGTTATTTTCTGATTAAAATCACACGTTCACTATAGAAATTTTGAAAAGCACGAAGGAAAATGTATAATGAGTAAAATGAAAATCACCTCAAATTCAACCAACCAAACAGAATCACTGTAAATGATTTTGACATATTTCCTTCCATTAATTTTTTTCATGGGTTTTACATTATTATTTGGATTAAATTGCATATATTCTTTTATAGCCTCTCTTCACTTGAAGATTTTTCTATATTGCTCACTAATTCAAAAAAATGACAATGGCTGCACAATATTCCAACATAGAAAAAGTCATGACCATCTATTTACCCATTTCCCAGATGCTGGGCATTTAGATTACTTTAATCCTGTCACTTGTACAAATACATCTGAAGAGTCCTGCTCTGCACATAAGTCCTTGTCTCAAACACAGATGAGAAGCAAGGCATGGTTTCTAAGCAAGCCATTGAATGCCACCATTACCATGGGGTGGCATGGTTAATGTTCACAAACCCAATATTCCTTACTGAGCCTTCCAATCTAATGTAGCACCACATCATGTCATGTGCTGGTGCTTTATAACTGCACTGTGTGCATTTATTAACCTCTACCCAGACCATGAGCTCTATGAAGCCAGGGTTATTGAGTAAGGCCAACCTTTTATAATTCATTTTCATTTTTATTTATTTTATATTCACATATATTTGTTTTACAGTTATGTTAATTAATATTACTCTCAATTTTTTTTTAGTTTTTTAAGTTCCTCTATATTCTTTTTTTTTTTTTTTAATCCTCACCCAAAGGTATTTTTCCATTGATTTTTTTTTAATACAACCCTATTTATTTGAGAGAGGAAGGGGGAGAAAGAGAAAGATAGAAACATCAATGATGGGAGGAAATCATTGATTGGCTGTCCCCTGCATATTGGTCCGAGCCTGCAATGCAGGCATATACCCTTGACTGGAATTGAACCTGGGACCCTTCGGTACGCAGGCCGACGCTCTATTCACTGAGCCAAACCGGCTAGGACAAGTTCCTCTAAATTCTATGGCACCTGGCAAAGGCACTATTTTAGAAACCTAAGCATCACCTCTGTGGAAGGGGAAATAAAGAGCAATGCTTACAGGGGGAAACCTGGTAAAAGAGATGGGGGACAATGATGCTAGCTCTAGTCCAACAAACCCCCCCTCCCACTCCACCCAAGCATCAGTTCTCCATTCTTCCCTCTAATGCTGCTAAACCATCAACCTCCCACCCCGACATGTCTGGGTTCCACCCTGGTTTCCTGTCTGGAACGCCACAGTCCTAAATATCCCATTTTCCTAGCTCTGCAAGCGGCAGTCGGTAAAGGAAAATTCCAAAATAACATTAATGCACCTTGAGATGGAATATATCACAGCCCCAACCTCCAACTCACTGTGAGCCTGTGCACTTGAAACTGGGTCACTTTCTGACTCAAATGGATCTGTCATTTGTAACCTCTCTGCCAAGTGACAGGGTAAAGAACATCTGGGCAATATGAGACAACCAGGGGTGGCAGGAGGAGGCAGGAGGAGGCGCCAGAATAGAGGGCAGGACATTTTCCTCTTTCGGATCTCTTATGTATGGCCTGTTCCCGATGAACGGTTCTCTCTGTGATGCTATGAGTAACGTTACCATTCTACAACTGATTCCATTCTGGGCGTTAAAAAATTACTTTCTGAAAAATAAGGTCATCTGATGGCAATCCACTAACACAATCCTCTCGCTGTGCTCCCCATACGGTCCATTCCTGTACCGACCCCCTCCTGAGGACTCGGGAAATATGTGTCTAGACTCTGGTTGAACTGAAATGCTACTCCACTCAGGTGCCACCTTACTATAGCCATCCACCTCAACCAGAATTTCCTCCTTTGCATGAAAACAGGGGACAGCGTCAGCCTGCTCTCCCCCCTCTCCTCGGGCCTCCCAGTACCTGCACCACGCTGTTCCCGGCCGCCA